>NC_139926.1:5480150-6205150 GCF_963514095.1 Eutrigla gurnardus
GCCGATATTAGCAAAAAATGCATATCGATATTCGGATCGGCCTGCACGGGAAAATCCCGATCCGGACTCCCGATCCAGTCTTTTTTTCAAAACTCCGGTCCGTGTTTTCCAGCACACCGATATAGTAATCCATTCCAGTTTTTTTCCCCGTTTTCCCTAAAGTCCGGTCCGCGTTTTCCAGCACACCTAGCGCACACCTTCCGCCTCGTTTAACCACCACGATGTCGCTTTCTACTTTGAAACACGGAGTTGACACTGTATTTTGATAAGCTGTTGCACTCTTCAGACTCGTGGTGTGAGCGGAACTGGACCGGTACCGGAACCGGACCGGCTTCCGCGCTGCCTGCTCGCACAGATCCGCTCGTGCGCACATGCGCTGATGCAGGTCGAGTGTTGTCGATAAATATATGCACTCCTTCAAAACAGCATCAAGCCATATTGTGTGTGTAGTATTAGGACGTGATGACGTCTGTGGGGGAGGATTGTTTTTGATAAGCTGTGGAACTCTGAGTTAACCTATTTCTACCTGAATTTCTATGAACTATTAGGCTGTTGAGTAAACCCATAACTTATATTTTACTTGATAAAATAAGACAATAAATGCACTCATATGTCGTTATAGTGTTTTACAGTATCTGTAGCTATTAATGTGATGCTTATCATTTTCCAGCCATATTTTTCCGGCCCCCAATTTTGGATCATTACCATCAACCGGCACCTTAATAAGTCACTCTCTCCTTGTGATACACTCTGGTTGAACAAAAATGTTGAATGTAAAATTAAATATCTTTAATCTTTAATACATGCTTGGATCGGCCGGTATCGGTATCGGCCGATACTAAAAGCTACAATATCGGTATCGGATCGGAAGTGCAAAAAGCTGGATCGGGACATCCCTAATTTAAAGTGATGGTTCGGAGTGAAATGCACCCTAGGTAATTTCCACCATGACATCCAGCCAAACACCCCCTCAGAAGCATTTTTAGCGATGGACAACATTGGTCAAGATAGGGCGATCAGCTGAATGGCTTAGTACTAGCGCGATTGTACATAGTGTATATCTCGTAAATTACCCCACTAATAATGCATGGAATGTTACCAAACTCCTGCAGTAGTACACATAGGGTCTGTACTCACAAAACGAGGCATTTTAAAGTTTGTAAGTACACCAGGAGTTTATTTAAAAGAACACTTGCCTGATAGCTTCTATCCTCGGCTGCTAGTGGGGTAATTTACGAGATATACTCTATGTACTATAGCGCTAGTACTAAGCCATTCGGCTGATAGCGGCTATCTTGACCAACGTTGACCATCGTTAAAAATGCTTCTGAGGGGGTGTTGGCTGGATGTCATGGTGGAAATTACCTCTGGTGCATTTCACTCCGAACCATCACTTTAAGTAGATAAGTATTTGTGAGCTGAACATGTCTGCAGATGAACTACTGAACAGTCCCGACAGCGGTTTCCTACCTGTAGTACTGCTCCACGGGAAATTTAGTTTTGATGTCGTCAATTTGTGTCCTGACTGTGCTGAATAACTCCCGGGCCTTTGCACATTTACTGGGAACTAGTGAGAGAAGGGAAAAGAGATTGACAGGTGTGAAGCTGAAGACTTCGATCAGTGTCCGTGAACAAGTCCAAACTGTGTGAGACGCTCACTTTCTTTGAAACCAGATGGCTGGTGGACACTTTGGAGAACCGTCAGTATTTCTCTGGCAGTCTGCTCCAGGGACTGGACCACCTTACGGATATCCTGCAACAAAGTCCATTAAAGGTTTTTATTATTAACACAACCATTACATATACATTTGAGGTATTTTCGGTACGATCTTATAATTGATGTTAATTTCACTCAACACGAGGATTTTCACTAAACAATTGTCTCATCCGTGAAGCACTTAAAATATGTATTTCTTAAATTGAAACGTGAATGAAATGTTCGTGTCGTCCCATGCCTCGTTGTCCAGATGGGGATGCTGAACAAGACTGCAGCGTGTGACATCATTTCGCCTGTAGGGGGCACTAAAACATCGTCTTTGCTGACAGAAGCAGCAGCTAACAGTTCACAGCTCACGCGCGTTTTCTTCACAAAATGCAGTCTAGCTTGAATTTAATCTGGTGTCCACGTTAGCGTGGAACCGGAAGTAGCTTTAACGCGATGTCCCACAATGGTGACAACACAATTGTGCATTCTTATCTTAAATAACGTTCACGGGTAGCCGTCGTAGCGAATCACTGCCTGCTAGCTAACACACCAGACTTTTGTCTGTTTGTTCGTTTCATGTTAGCAGCTAGCAACGAGCAGCAGCCTCGCTCTCCATTCACGTTACCTCTCTGACGTCCTGGTCGGCGCTCAGGAAGCCCTGGATGTAACTGAACATCTCGGTCACAGACATTTCTGCGTTCACGCTGCCGATCAAGATCCGTCAAGCAGCTAGTTGCTAAGCTAATCTTAAAAACATCAACGTGCACGAGAACCGCCACCTCTGCCTCGGTGCTGCTATAGTGGCGCGCGGAGATGAGGTCATCGCTTCCGACGTCACGTCGTTGTAGATTATTTATTTTTTGTATAAGAACAAGTAAATACTAATCATGTAATATCATTTTCACAGATACGTGCTTCAAATTAAAATAAAAATACTTTACATAATTTGGGTAAACTGTGGTGCAAAAAGACTATCACCACACTTAATACGTGAATGTGTGTGTGTATATATAATTATGATTGGGAAATTATATCTCTTTCTAAAAGGTGGGTCTTCCAGCAGGTATGTGCAGGTCAAACCATTTGATGAGTATTCTTTTTGTGTTAATTTTGTGTTAATTCATTCATCTATAACCAAAAAATGAGGACCTAATATTTCTCCATCAGATACATTGAATATATTTACCCATAATAATAATCATGATAACAATGTCAGAAAATATATGAGATTAAATTATTCTAATAAAAAACAAATAGGAGAAATGTCATTCAGCTTCAGTGTTTTGATGATTGCTGCTTTTATTCTGGTGGGATAACAGCCACACTGCAGTACCTCTTTCACCCTGTTGATGGAGCCAAAACTATAAGGTTAGCTTCAAGTGTTGCTCGAAAAAAAGCAACATCAAACGCAAAAGTGTGACTATTACCAGCCTCATCTCAAGCATAGCCTACTTGATGTGGCAGCGTTTCTTTTATCACAGTAAAATCAAGCGTACCAGGGACACGCTTTTCTATCCTTAAAGCTCTAAGTGAGGATGACATTTACTGAAATATACTGCTATACTGATTTTAGAGTCCTTTCGTTTTTGAATACCATTTATTTACATTTAAGGGGAGGATCTGTATTCTTACTCCTATGCAAAGGCTTTTCTTTGGGTCTAAAAATAAATTCTACATCATCTAAACATTTCAACTCTATGAGCCCATTTCTGACAGAAAAACAAAAGGTGATGTCATTTTAAAATCCCAAATAAAAAATACACATAATGTACATAATGTACAAGATGATGACATTATCTCATTATTTTTGAATTACTACTTTAACCCTTAGGTCTTCACTTTTGGGACCCTCTGGTATCCCTCGGATCAAATTGACCCGGGACATATTGGGGGTATTAAAAACAATTCTGATACAAAATTTTACTTAATAAACCATTAATATATATTGTCTTTATCTCAATTTCAAACAATAGAGATAACATATATATTTGATAATTACAATCAGTGTCTACTAGAACACAATTATCAAAGGAAGTGATTTGTTTTGTTTTTTTGGATATAAGTCAGAATTGATGTTAAAAATCCATTATACTCAAAACCTGGGTGTCATAAATCATGCAAAAAAGTGAAACAATGTTTTCATTGTGTGTCATGAATTGCATTCATATGTCTGTGGGGCTCTTCCAGAGGCTCTCGGGCTGCTCCAGCGGCTGCTTGTGGTGTTCCTCGTGGTGCATATTCTGACAGAAGGCACCTTCAAATTCACATTCAGAATACTCTGGATTGATATTTGAATGATCCTCACATTCGGAGACATCTTCCTCTTCCAGATCACTGTGTGCCTGACTCTAAAGCTCTAATGCCCTCTGAAAACTGAATCAGTGGGTCATACTGCGATGTAGAGGTATTTATCTCTTTTGTCCCACCACCTTGATGTGCAGGTGTGAGGCATATGGGACAAAGATATGTAGCACATTATGGAGTAACATTCTAAACAAGGGGTTTGCAGGTGGACATGACAGGGTAAAGAGTGCAGGAAAGAAGAGCAAACGGTCTGTGTGTGTGTGTGTGTGTGCATGTCCGTGTGTGTGTGTGTGCATGTCTGTGTGGGTGGGGGCATGTTTCTGTGTGTTTGTGTCTGTGTCTACCATACAAGGGTTAAAAAGTAAATCAAAACAAGAGAAAACCACAGGGTGATATCACACGACGCCAGAGCTAAACGCTGCATTAGCAGTATTGAACTTTTCAGTCTGCAGAAGTATGTTATGGACACTCAGCTACCTTTATGGACGACACACGGTGTGTTTAATGGACTTCTGTTGGATATTCCTTTACCCATCCTTGCCTTCAATTTCTCTCACTGGGAGAGGAGCCCGCATGGACTGTGGGAAATGTGGTTTCATGGGGAATATTTCAGTATTTCAGTGTGTTAATGCTGGAGTGATATTAGGGATTTAATTATCATCCAGGGTGGGGGAGTGTTGCCGGCCTTATGGGTAACCTGCGTACCGGTATGTGAGGTGAGGTGTGATGGGAAGCGTAGTCTCCGTGGATGTGTGTGGATGTGAGAAGCCGCTGCTCCCTCGCTGCAGCCGGTGAAGTTGATGTACAGATGAGTGTTGTTAGCCAGCAGAAGTGTATTAGATGAGCTCAAGATTACAGCCTCACAAGACTGCAGCGTTTGTCCTCTTGTAGACGACTCAATGAAAGCCTCTGGTTGGACGATGAAGGATCTCTCCTGTCATTCTTCTGGTCGTGTCACCCGGACACTAGAAATGCGGGTCACCAGCTGAACGAGCAAAGGTCACGTTAGCATCCACAGCGTGCTCCCAACTAGGGTTCAGGGCCGATAAGCTGGAAAGGTAACACACCGTGACAACAGTGTTTATGGAGGCTTCTGGTTGGACTTATAGCAACACACGGCGACCACAAGATGGTGCTGTTTCACTGCTATCTGAAGTTATCTGAGGGCTTTATGATATCTGTAGGATGTATGTTTAGAATACATTCTAAGGTTGTTTCTATATAGAAGTGACTCAAAGTGGTCCAAGACTGATTCCATGATGATGTGATGTGAAACTATTTGAATTTGATAACTGCAGCAAAGTGACTGAGAACAATGATTTTACACGTTTATGTCCACTCCATGTTTTCAGCTTCTATCATTTCTTACATACAACATTAAAGACAGAGACCAATCGTAAACATAGACAGACTTTTGTCTTTTTATTGGAGGAATGGTTTTGGTGGTCTGATGGTGTACTGTAGACACTGGAGATGTCTCTTCCAGCTGGCACTTCCCAGAATGCTCTCTCCCGACTGGTCAGCTGTTTGCTCTCAGCTGGAACAAACAAACAAACATGACAAAGGTGAACATGTGCTACAATGTGACGTGACGTAGCATGAGTGTTCTTAAACAACGTTAACAAGCGAGGCAACGTCTAGAGGAAATGTTTCCATGAACTAAGACACGACCAGCAGACAGTTTGTCACGTACCTGCTTACCAGGCTTAGACGCTCTGCTGCTTTGCTGCTGGTGAGGAGACAGACAGACTTCATAGAACTGGACGTGATAGGGTAAAGAGTGCAGGAAAGTGAGAGCAAACGGTCTGAGTGTGTGTGCGTGTCTGTGTGTGTGGGGGCATGTTTCTGTGTGTCTCTGTGTATTCTGATCAAATTGACCCGAACACCATATGAAGGATGTAAATGTGTGGGGTATAGAAGCACGTGTGCTACATTATCATTTTTTGTTTGTACATGTTTATCACAGAAAATGAGCTAAGGCCATTGAGTTTCAGGTAGAAAAAAAATATACTTCTACCATTTTTCTTCTTTTAAAAATTTGAAATGGGTCAATTTGACCTGAATACCATACAAGGGTTAAAAGGATGTAATACCATCCATCCATCCATCCATTTTCTACAGCTTATCCTGTATTCAGGGTCCCAGCTGTCATTGGGCGAAGGCAGGGTACACCCTGGACAGGACGCCAGTCTATCACAGGGCTAAGGATGTAATAATTAACACAAAAAAAGACAATCTATATGACCTAATATTTTTGATTTACAGAGCAACATTACGGAATGTAAAATAATTTTAAATATAATGACTTGTACATACCTAATTGTAGTAGCCGTTTGTCAAAACAAATACAAGTTTCAAATCAAAGGGCCACTGATGCACCATGGGTTGTGGTGTACTCGGATGGGAAAAACATAATGTCCAAACAAATGTCCAATTTCAACAAAAAAACGTGGTTTATTTAACTAGAAAGCGAGCAAACAAAGAACAAAGAATAATCCTGTGCCTCTCCCACTCTGTAAAAAAACATTTGTCCACCCAGGTGCATGCTGGTCCCTTACCGACAGCTTACCTATATAATTTCAGCTTCAGCTCAACGTGCCCAAATGAAACAAAACACAGATAATAAACAAGAAACACCTAAACTAAACAAATCATAAACTAGAATATTCATAGAAATCTAATCATAATAAAATCAAATAAATTGATTCAGAATACTAAACTAAACAGCACTAAATACTACCAATAAATAAATAGCTCCAACACTAATACAATATTTCAAACCACGTTCTGATACCACTCAGGTGCGTCCTACTTGTAGTTGCCATATTTCCGACGGTTCCAGAAGGCATCACCGCAGAGAGCAGCTGACGCAGAGAGGCAGTCGCTCCGTCGCCTGTTGCTTCAAATAGTTACAGCTCAGTAGAGGTGAGGAGTTAGAAACCGGCTCAGCAGACTCTCCGTCCCTTCGTCTGAACCGTGCCGTGCTTCTAAATGCCCCGGTTGACTCGTTACCGTGGGACGTTGAAACAATGCGGCTAAGTGCTGTTCAGCAGAGCCTGTGAGATGGAGAAAACCTCCGCAGGAGATGACTGCGTGGATTCAGGAGCCGAGACTGGAGGGTGAGTGAAGCACAAATCCTCAATGTCATATTCATTGATTCTGCATTTATGTTTTTAAATCATTTCAACATTTCTGTCAGGGTAATTCAACTTTTTTTGTGTGGCAAACCGGTCTCAAATCCTCGTTTGAAGTCTTTTTTCTTTTCTGGAAGTGTTTGTATTAATTGTGCTCATGTAACGATGCGCCGAATTAGAGCAAGGATGCGTTTACGGTGAGAAACGATGCTACTGCTTATCGCCTGTCAGATAAGAAAGGCAGCTTTAAATCCACAAGAATGTAGGCCTACATGGAGTTTGGTGTTGGTACCCATCTCTGCGGAGAACAAGGGTAACAAACAGACGGCAGATCGCCTATCAACCCTGTAAAGTGACGTTAGACATCAAGGCTTATTGATCAATAACCAATCATTGGATTTCCTACATTGTGTTATTATGAGTTTTTATGCTGATGGAGGAGGTGTGATCCCAATTATTAAGTAGAAAGTTAAGATGCGTTCTAGTGGAGTTAATTAAGTAGTTGATACATTTATTGTTTCCCTTTGTTTTCAGCTGTTAGACAAATATGTGCTTCAGTTTCTGCTGAAGGGAGGTACGTTCCTGCTGGATGTGTTTTTGTTGTAGTGAAGGACCTGTGTGTGTTTTAGAGGCAGATGCATGACCTTTAACCCCTAGATGATAGTTAAATGTGACAGATTGAGCTAGAAATCTGATTTCCCTTATTTGTCTAAGGTTGGTGTTAAACGATATAATGTTCTCTTCACTCTTATATTGTAGGCGAGTAAGGTGGGAAAAGTAATCAGAACATTAATGGGTCACCTGGGAACATGCTGCTTCATTGGCTGTGAACCGGAACCAAACAATATCATGTGTTTCATGGGAAAACTGCAGAGAGCTTTGAGTGTAATGCCAGGACCGCCCAGCTATAACACAGAAACATGACCTCCATCAGGTCACCTCCACCACCTCTCCTGCCTCGCTCCGCTTCCTGTTTGCAACTGCCACATCCACTGTTTTTAGCCGTTCTGCTCACGTCAGACTGTTTTTGCCATCATGTTTTCGCCAATCACTAATCACTGACTTCATGGCGGCCTTGAAGATGTAATCACAAGGTTGGTGGTTTGATCCCTGGTTCCTATCCGCTCAGTGACCTTGAGTGCTCCTGATGCTTAGGATGGGTTAAATGCAGAGGTCAAACTTCATTTATTATAGGACAATTAGAAAGATAAAGTGTTTTCTGAAAATGATTTTCGGAAAAGTGAAGCCAATGCTAAAGTGTCTTGAAACATTTTTCTTTGCTGGCCATCAGGGGGCGACTCCTCTGGTTATAAAAAAGAAGTCTATGAGAAAATGAGCCTCCTTCTCACTTGATTTATTATCTCGGTAAACATTGTGAACATAAGTTTATGGTCTCAATCTCTAGTTTCAAGTCTTCTTCAACACAACATGATGTTCATTTAGTCGATGATGGTTAATTTGGTCAAGAAGACCACAAAGCAGGGGATGATTTAGGGCGGGGCTACCTTGTGATTGACAGGTCGCTACCATGGTGTTGTCCAGTCTGGAGTTGTCCCTGTTTTCGTCTTACAACTTTAACACTTTCACTGTTGGTTTTCACCTCATGGAAGTTAATTGTAACATTGTGGTCCGAAGAAATTCTTATTCAGCATTCGGTTTTACTTAGTTACACCCTCTTGTGTCACTGCCAAAAACTAGGTTCTAGGTAGAACCCTCTAGAAGTTGAAAGATTCTACCAGGAACTAAAAAGGGTTTCTTGGGCAGGGAGAAGCCAGAGAACCCTATCTGGTTTGAGTTGGCACTTGTGTTCCTGTCCTCAGTAGCAGGAGTGGTGGACGGTGGAACACCTGGAGTACCTGTAGAAAACAGAATGCCGTGTGTGCTGTGTTGTTGGGTTGGTTCTCTCTGAGGGAAACAGGAAGTGATCCGGTTGTTTTTGTGCCAACAATAATACCACTTGGAAACGGTACAGGGGGAAAGTTGTCTGTTTCCACTTTAACTGTAGCACGCCATAAAATCCTCACACGAGTCAGAGTTTGGAAGAGTCAAAAGATTTGTGGCTTTATGTTTAGTGACTTTCTGTGCGTCGGTCCTTCACCACCGAACAGAGAGACGCCTCCCGGCTCACTTTCGAGCCCTCAGGTCACTCTGCAGTCAAACCCTGCGTGCATGACGGCGCCGCTGCCCGTCTTTGCTTCACTGTGCGTTTATTGACTTTGGACGGAGATGAAGCGATGCAGCGTGGCCAGACTGGGAACGCCAACAGAGATGCTAACTGGGAGAGTCCTGCCAAATGAACACACCCAAGGGAGCCATCAAACCAGACCTGGAGCTGCACCCACTGCTACCTCATAAAGTCTTTTCTCCACATGGTCGTTTTGTATGCAGGGACACGTCTTTGACTCTCACCGTGTCCTTTCGCAGGAACGTCGTCCAGTTGATAGTATATTTGTCTCTTCTTTCGCTCCCCTCTGCAGTGCCCCATCGTCTTTCCTTCTTACCTTTCTCCGCTCACCTCTGCTTCTTCCCACACTTCCTCTCTCTACACCACTAATGTCCCTGTTAGTTAGATTGATAACCTCCTGCTGCAGGAAACAGACTCTCTCCTCTGTTTCCTGCTGTCCGGCAGCTCCAGAGGCTTTATTAGTTTAGAGACGGAGACACAGGGAGGCCGTGTGTGTGTGTGTGTGTGTGTGTGTGTGTGTGTGTGTGTGTGTGTGTGTGTGTGTGTGTGTGTGTGTGTGTGTGTGTGTGTGTGTGTGTGTGTGTGTGTGTGTGTGTGTGTGTGTGGAGGAACAGTTTTCACTGGTTGTCAGCTGACTCCCGTGGGACTAATAATGTCACATTATGCATGTGAACTGAGGTTTCATGGACGGTTCGGGGGTTTACATGCAGGATGCAGGCTGGCTCTCTATGTGGACATGCATCTCTTTCACATCACAGATATATGTGTAACTAATTACACAAAACACCAGAATTTGTTCTCTAATCCTGGGAGATCAGATTAGCAGAAATCTAATGCTGCTTCTCTCCCAGTTCAAAGATGGGAGCTTTAGATTAGAGACTTTCTGTGAGTGAGTCCGGCAGCCTACCTAATACGATCCTATTGTTTGAAGAGTAGACATTTTTGGAAAGACCCTGTCTGCTGCAAAACAAAGCAGACTTTTTTTTTCAGCACCAAATGGTCTCAGTTTTCAAACAGTTGGAACCACGTGGTTAATGACCAAAATGAAACTAAAAACGCTACTCAATGACATAGTTAGGTTTAGGCAAGATAACAAATTGGCTAAGTTGAGTAAAAACATCACACTTCAGCTTAAAATCACTATGAAACTACAAAACTACTTTGGTCACAGGGGACATTAGCTTCAGTCTCCTGGTGAAAGTCCTGTGTTTTCGACCCGTCCAGCAGCCAGACCTCCACCCTCCACAGTCCTTCACTCCTTTGAAATCTGTGATACATAAAGAGCAAACGACAAAATACATATTCCCGAGAAATGTAATTCACAATACAGTTTCGTTGTGTGGGAACGTAATTTTAGGAGACTAGGCTGTTTTGGAAATATGCGTATTTGCCTTCTTGCAAATAGTGAGATTAATACCATCCTCATGTCTGCATGTCTGTTAGCTTAGCTTAGCATACGGATCAGAAGTGGGGGAAAGGTGTATAACGAGCACGCCACTTTTAAAGAGGTTTTGTAGTTTAATGTCGTCCAAACTAATGAAAAATGGTGTGCAGGAACCAACAATATGTCCAATTGAAATACAATGCTTTGAATGAAGCCTCCATGTACACGAATCGGTAGATTTAAATTGGGTAACTTGTACTATTTTACTGTGTTGGCCACCAACCAATTCATTTCCTGGATCAACTAATGTTAACGCTGTTCATTCCTGGCAAGTGGACACTTCATTCAGATCCACTTTGTTTGGACCAAAGAGAGAGGAGACAACCATGAATAACTATTGTAACGTTACTGAGCGCCAGTTGGAAATTATACCAAAGATCATTTCATTTAGACTACGCAATGGTCAGAGCACGTTGAAAATTACAGATGGGGACACAGATGGCATTACATTTGGTGGAGAGTGCATTTTGACTTGTTCAAGACTTGAAACTCAGTGTTTAGGACTTGAGACTTACTTGGCACTTTCAAAACTTGGTCCCACTTCTGGTTCCTTTAAGCACAAACAGAGCTGGAACCAAAATGTTCAATTTATGTTGAGTCTGCATCAGGATGTGACTGTGAAATCGAATAATGAGCGTCACTAAAATTCACGTCGATGTACACAAATAAGTGGATTTTCTATAATGACATGAAGACAAATGATAGAACAGCTAGAACAGTCTGCAACTGTAACAGAGCCTTTAAAACCTGTTTGTTGGTATGAATATAAGACAACATCTAGTCTGATATCACGATATTGTTATCAATATATTGACCAGCCCTATATAGTATAAAGCAGCATAAGTACCTGAATATTGTACTTGAGAGCAGTATCACAAAGAGTACCTCGTCCCTGTGTTTCATCCCTTCACATAGAAACCACTAGGAAATGTCTGGCTGCCTTTTCTTTGGTGACCTCTCCTTCTGTTTAGCCGTCTGTCAGCACTTTATTTGAAATATGAGTGTCACCCTTTAAATCACGTTGATTGTACTTCACACTGTAATATAAACTTCCTGTCTCCTCTCCTCTCTGTCTCATGTCCTGTCGTCCCCTGCAGGTCTGATTACAGTCCCTTGTCCTCAACCAGCAGTGAGTAAACTAAAGGCGACATAAAGCGTTGCTAGCGGTGACACAAACACACACAGCTCAGGCTCTTTATCTCGCTAATACTCACTGACAGAATAAATCCACTTTCAGGGAGGATTGTGTTTAGATGCCTGTGTGGCAGGTTTTAGAAAGGATTCAGTGGTAATAACACATTACTTGATTGTTATTTTCTTCCCAATTCCAACTTAGCTTATGTTTATGGTGATGGTGTAGATATGCATGAGACACTACAGGCTTAAACATGTTTTTTATCATTCATTTATATTCCATAACATGTCTTCTTTGTAGTGGAAAGAAAAGAAAACATTCATTTGACTTCTTTGTCTATTTGCATCTGTAGATTTCTCCTAAATACACCATTCAAGTTAAATTCAAGTTACCATTAGATAATAATGCCTCATTTGCATATTAAGTGATCATAAAACTTGTAACAGAAAACAATTGTCTACATGTCAGTAATCAGCAGGGGAAGTTTTGTGGTGATATCCGTTACTTTTAACCTTTTCACTGAACATTTTGCACATTGAATATAGTAAATTGTTGCCAATTATACAATCAATGACAAAACAAACATTCAACTTGATCAGACTATTAAAAGTAACAACTGATGGGTCATTTGACACACTTTGACAAATGACAATGATAGACATCATTTTCCCCCAAATTTGCACTCAGCACTCACAATACTCAGCGTCACACATACGTTGGTTGGGACACATAAATAACCATTTCCCAGGAAAATATAATGAAAGCTATAATTATGTGTGCAAGCCATAGAAATAGAAAAGGAGTAGAAGGGACATTCCCATAGCAACGTAGCAAGAAGGTCAGAGTGTAGCATGTGTGCCATCATGAGCGTTGCAGCGGGTTGCTTCTGTAAACTGACTTGTGGCCAGTGCACTGAGGTGAGGTTTTACAGTAACAACATCAGCCCTACTGACTACAAGTCACATGACCACTGAAAAGAGTTCAATATCCGTTCTACTCCTATTCTATTTCTATGGTGCAATCAATGTGATATCTGTGACCTTGTTCACCAGTTACAAAGAGTTTTTCTGTACTGGCATTTTTAGATTAACCAAAAGGAGATTTGTTACACGCTTAATGGATGCATTTGGTTTGCTTCAGTTTAGATGTCATTTTCTTGGATTTTAGTCAATAATAACATTGTACCGAGTTAAGTCCTGAGATGTGGGAATGCAGCGATGTTGCTAAAAGGACGGGACAAAGAGATACGTTGACGGGTCATTAATTCGATACCTCCACCAAATCTGTGCATAAGGGTTTTATATATTTGACTCCGTCTAATCTAATGAACACATCACTAAGCCTTCGTTTAACATACATAATGAGTAACAAAAAGCTGTCTAGCTCACTATCATGGTAGAGAAGGGGGGAAAAAGGCCTCCAGGAAATATCAGAAAGAACAAATTCACAGATGTAATGATATTTTTTTAACCGTTATTTACAGTAATCATCGTTTTTCATACCTCATTTATGATCTTCACTTAATAAAAGACGTATTCTATGATGCAACAAAAATGTGTTTCTTGACAAAATGTGCGGTAAGGTAATTCCAGTGTGTTTTGCTGCTATTTTAAAAGTTTTAAGCACAATTTGATGATTATCAGGATAATATTGGAATCGCAATTATTTTGGCCAGGATAATCTTGACATGAAATGTGTGTGTGTGTGTGTGTGTGTGTGTGTGTGTGTGTGTGTGTGTGTGTGTGTGTGTGTGTGTGTGTGTGTGTGTGTGTGTGTGTGTGTGTGTGGGGGGGGGGGGTGGGTGTGTGTGAGAGAGTGTGTGTTTTCACTGGTTGTCAGCTGACTCTAACTCACTAACTAATAATGTCACATTATGCATGTGAGCTGAGGTTTCACGGACGGTTCGGGGGTTTACATGCAGGATGCAGGCCGGCTCTCTATGTGGACATGCACGCCTCCTTTACATCACAGATATATGTGTAATTACACCAGAATTTGTTCTCTAATCCTGGGGAGATCAGATTAGCAGAAATCTAATGCTGCGGTCGGTGATTTTGTCAATCTGTGTTCACAGAGGTCATGACCTCTCACCAGTCTGGTTGCCAGGTTTCCCTCACAATGGGAGGATTACATCCAATATTAGCCCATTAATCTGGTCTACAGGAAACTGCGTTATCACACCAGAACCACACGTCTCTCTCTCTCTCACACACACACACACACACACACACACAAACACAAACACACACACACACACACACACACGCGCACACATGCAGAGTGATCTTGGTCTTTCCCCTCATGTTTCCTTTGTCTTTCCTGTATCAGATGAGCTTCTTTCCTCTTCTTTGTTTCATGCTCAGTATAAGTTCATGAGAACCCGTCCTGCAGCGAGACAAACACTGATGAAGACAGGACAGACAGAACAGACGGGACAGACAGGACAGACAGGACGGATGGATGCAGACAGATGTAACAGGACAACATTGAGAAGCCTGTGTGTTTGTCCTCCAAGCATGTCTGTGTTCGTTTGCAAGAGGAGCATGACGCATCGTCTGTTGCCTCCGCAGGAGTATATTTAGGTTCTGCTAGAGAGCTACTCGTGTTTACACAGGTGGTTATAACCCCTGACCTTTGACCCCAGCTCAGACCCGCCAGAAGCCCCCTGCAGACAGACTAATGTCATGTTAAACCACTAGTGTCTGTCTGTCTGGGTTGTCTCTGCTGTAGGTCCTGTGGACCAGAGACTGGAGAGTTCAAATGGCTAAAAGTTGAATCTAACAAAGACGTGAATAGATCATTTAAAGACGTGAATAGACGTGACGAAGGGGAATAGGCAAAATTAACCTCATTCATGTACACACGCAAGTTGTGTGTCACTGTGTTGCCAATCGTCAGATTCTCCTCCTGTCGTCAATGACGCAAACGGATCCTAAATAAATAAAACATGAATGAAATAAAACCACACAACCAAAACAATGAATAAATAAAACCTAAATTAAATAAAACTACACAACCAAAAACAATAAATAAATCAAATAAAACCACTCAACCAATAACTAAAATATGTCAGCACTGTCTTCTAATGTTGGTATTTATTCTGGCATCAGGTTGCATAAACATTTTGGTGAACAAATCCAACAGGACAGATCGAGGTCGTATATCCCTCACAGTCTGCAGCTGCTCTGTGCAGCATCTTTATAGGTTTTAATTCAAGAGGCTTCAACAAACACTTCATCATGCTCAACCTCACTTTCTATTGGTCACACAGCAGATGGGTGTCCATGCAGCGTGAATGACCTTAATGGTTTTCTGCACAGAGGGGGCTGTCAGAGAAATGAATAATTTTAGGTCAAAGGGAGGTTTAAAACTATGCAGAGGTCAGATGCTGAGCAGAGACACAAATATACTACGAAAGGATGCAGATCTGTCGGACAAAAATATGCTGTAGATGTATTTATGACGAAGATGAAGAGAAAAACTTGGATATAAGTCCAGATATATTCAAGTTTTTGCAGGTAATGAAAAGCAAAACAAAAACTGTGGAAATGTTTCTCTTAATAAATCTGTAATGAAAGGAAGTGAATGAAATAAATATGCAACAGTATACTGAGCAGTTCAGTGAGTCTTTTATTCCAAAGACAGGATTGATGTTCGTTGGACAAAAGCCTGGGAGTCACAGGTCAACGTCATCGGTCAGTCCCCAGCAGTCTCTGGACATGTGCATCACTGCACTCATGCTACGAGTGAGGAAGCACTGATGGGGATTGGATTATCTGAAGAAAAATTACAATATTTCATTTGGTAGACGTTAACCTTGGTGATACAGTACTTCCTCTGGATGTTTCACAATAAAAGTCACACTGGAGTCCCAGTTGAACACATTTAATGTGAACATGCAGCAGTCAGGAAAGGTTCACTTCCATGTTAACAAACAAATCTTTCCACCAAATTAAAATAACGTTCTTCACCTGCATTCAGTAGTGGCATGTCAGCTGAGTGAAGCTGGTGGCTGGCTGTGAGTTTAGTGCTTGATTTGATATGCAGCAGAGTTCTCTATGAGCGGAGCATTTTAAATATTGATAAAGCTGTTGATTTTACATTTAACATTTCATTGTGGTAAAAATCTTAATCGCAATTAATTTTGCAGCCCTAGTAAAAGTTAGTATTTTGGGGGTTAGAGAGCAAATTGAGTCACATCAAAATGTGGACTTCAACTACTGAACCTGATATCATCTTGGACCGTCTTGTGACCTGAATGAGCATCAGTGGCTCTTCTCTGCAATGGTTTAGGTCCTGACTAAAAGGCCTAACCTGGTCTGTGGGGTTCCCCAGGGATTCATGCTGAGGCTGGTTCTGTTTTCTATTTACATACTCCCTCTCAGCTACTCAGTCTTACAGTTTCCATTTTTATGCAGACGATGCAAACCCGAAGCTTATGAAAAGCCACCTTTAAGAATTGCTTTTCTGAGATTCTATTATTTTTGAAGGCATTTGAGTTGGTTTTAAAATGCTTCATTTTAACTTAATTTCACTTAAATGGAAGTTAGAGCGTCTTTAGATTCTGTACTGTGAGTTTTTCCCAGAGAAACAGACTATTTTAGGGGTGTAAGGTTACAAGAAGGACTGAAATCCAATCCTTTACATTTGATTGGACAGCTAAAAAGTATGCAGGTTGAGTAAGTAGCTACTGCTCCGCTCACAACCTCCCTTGTTGCTAAAAGTTGCAGTTCGATTGATGGATGGATGTCATTTTATTGGTTGCTAGTAGTTTATGTAATCCTGGAGAAAAAATGACTTTGGCATATATTGTTTAATAGATGCACATGATGTGATCTTAAGGGGTTAAAAAGGCATTGTTCATTTAATCTCAACGTTAAATGTGTTCTGATGTTATTGTACAGCATTTTGTACCTTTGTGAGAGCTGCTACATAAATATATTGTATTATTTGTCCAATGGTCACAGCAGGCTACTTGACCCCCTGTATGTCCGGTCATTTTCTAGCTGAGACCAGCAGCACAATAGCAGAACCAGGAACACGTTTGTTAGTTACCTTCCAAGATGTGAACACGGCCAAGAGCATTCGTCAGTGGATCAAATACTCACCAGAGAAGGAGCCTGTAAACTTTTACTTCCTTCCCTGAAATAATTCTGTGGTTTTGAGTGGCATTTAAAACATCTTCAGCTACATTTTCTCCTCCTTAACATCTGCAGGCGGACAGAAATGGAAGACACAAAGTTGCCTTTTTAGGATATTTTTGATTTCTCACTCCTCCTAATTGCCATGCGTGTTACATTTTTTCTGTGCTTGTCTTTTGTGTTGGTTTGGTTTTGTTCTTCTGTAGTAAACATACAATGGGTTGAGCACATGAGTTCACATACAGTGAACGGTTTAAAACATTAAGTTGTATTTGTATTTATGTTTTTGATGAGAGTTGATAAGGATTTAATTTGTGCATTTCCATTTTTGAAGAGGTGTAAGTCAGCTATGGGTGCTTTTGTTTTTAAACAGATTTGAATCCGCTTGAGTTCTACCTCCAACTTTAGATGTTTCAGACGGGTCAAAATATTGGACTGCGTCAAGCAAAGAAAACTACTGAGGAGTTTGCTGAAACTAATACAATTAGGTGTGTCCAGCACATTATTAAAAACTGGAAGGATAGTGGAGGACCATCGTCTTTGTGGAAGATATGTGGTCGGAAGAAATTCTTGAGTGATTGGGTTCAGAGATCACTTAAATAAGTGGTGAAATAGTGGAAGTAAGAGCATTTCAATTTGCTAGGGAGCATAAAGGTTGAACTCTGGAGCAATGGAAAAGGATCATGTGGTCTGATGAGTCCAGATTGACCCTGTTCCAGAGTGATGGGGCAGCAGGGTAAGAAGAGAGGCAGATGAAGTGATACATTGCCTACGGTACAAGCCTGCGGGGGCAGTGTTATGATCTGGGCTCGCTTCAGTTGGTCAGGTCTAGGTTCAGCAACGTTATGAGGTCAGCTGACTAGCTGAATATACTGAATGAGCAGGTTTTTCCATCAATGGCGTTTTTCTTCCCTGGTGAGACTGGCATATTCCAAGATGCCAATGGCAGGATTCATTGGCCTGAAATAGTGAAGGAGTGGTTCAGGGAGCATGACAGATCATTTTCACACATGGATCGGCACCACAGAGTCCAGACCTTAACCCCATTGAGAATTTTCGGGATGAGCTGGAGAAGACTCAATCATCAATACAAGATCTTGGTGAAAAATGTATGAACAGAATAACATTGCATTAACGTATTGAAATGATGCCAAAGGGAATGCATGCTGTAATCAAAGGTAAAGGCGGTCCAACAAAATATTAGAGTGACTTTTTTTGTGGCCAGGCAGCGTATGTTTTTGTTGTTTTGTCTGCCATCCAGCACATTGAGTTTAAAATAAATATATGGGGTGGAAGTTGGAGGTTCTTACTTGGTTCCTTGCAGAGGTGTTGACTGTGGATTTGAGCTTTTGAATTGAAATGCATGATACCTTAAAGACTAAAAAGTGTGTTCTTTAAAAAGTGTGCCACCACAACCAAGGCTCACAGCAGGTCATGAAATAGTCACAAAATGCTAGAGAAAATAGAAAATATTCAGTGTTGTGCTCATAAAGTGTATGGTTGCTGATCTAAAGGAGTAGTACAGTTATTTTACTGCAGTAAAGTTCCAATAACACATTTTTAAAATTCTCCACGTAGTTTGAAATAAAAGGTGAGACGAGACAACCATGAAGAACTAACTGAGTTACTGAGTGCCAGTCAGAAATTCTTTACCAAAGAACATTTCATTCGAACTATGCAATGAATGAAACATTCGTCGCAGCATTATAAACCTGCAGGTTTAAAATTACAGCCACAAATGGCATTACCTTGTGTCTAATACCCAGGAGCTTCCAAGTAGATCCTAGACCAGCATCTGAACTCTTTTCAACTTTGGCTGCTTGTTTAATGGCGGCTGTCACTGTGCTCTCTCTCTCTGGGTCTGCTGGGGTCAACCACATGGATCGTCTTTTTGGACCGTGTCTGAATGTCATGTCTAATGCTAACATTGTAGCTGCTCCATCAACACTCAGAATGAGGTCATCTAGACATAAATACAGCAGAGACCTTGTTGTTTGGACCACAGACAGTCTCTGGTTTCTCCACATAGTCTGGTCTGGTCTCTGGACTAATGTGAGCTACTATCTAGACCTCTGGGGGACCACAGACAGTCTCTGGTTTCTCCACATAGTCTGGTCTGGTCTCTGGACTAATGTGAGCTACTTTCGTAGACCTCTGGGGGACCACAGACAGTCTCTGGTTCCTCCACATAGTCTGGTCTGGTCTCTGGACTAATGTGAGCTACTATCTAGACCTCTGGGGGACCACAGACAGTATCTGGTTCCTCCACATAGTCTGGTCTGGTCTCTGGACTAATGTGAGCTACTATTTAGACCTCTGGGGGACCACAGACACAGGAGACAACATTTGTTTCCTCCGTTTCTGATTCAACAACGTCAGGACGACAGGAGGAGAATCTCAACACTGATGGGCTTTCACGACACAACGTCACACACATTTATTGCGTGAGTTGAAATATTACAACTTGCGCAAATAACTTGAATTTGCATCTATTTGTGCCTTTCCTTGACTTTGTGTGGAATCCTGCTGCTGGGAAAAATCACTGTGAACTCGTTTTGACCACGTTTGCTTGTAAAATGGCCGTGTTTCATGCTGCTGCCAGTTTTCTCTTTGTCTGGGGTCAACCACATTTTGGATACAGTCCTCGGGTATTTTCAGATCAAGTTTGAATGTCAAAGGGTCCCCTTTAAGCAGGTTTGGGTCAGTTTCCATGCATCAAGTTTGGATCAGGTCCATAATGTTGAACCCCTGTGGTGCTGAAATTCAGCTTCAATGTGAGGGTCTTTACATCTGGGTCAGATGACGAGTGGAGGAACTGTAGCCCTTTTTATTCCTCAGCCCCCAATTTGTGTGAAGGTCACATGACCTGCATTAACTTGTCCTAGCCTGTTGACTGGTCTCTTCAGTAAGCCAACAGTCTGTGCTAACACATCTTATCTATCTGGGTCTGAAGTTTCTGAAATCAGAAAACAGGGGTTCCACAATTTGATCTGATTATTTTTTTCTTCTGTGAAACTCTAAGGTTGTGGCGATCTCACTTAATGTGAACAGCATTCAGGATAAAGCTGGAGTTGTTCTCGGTTTTTTATTGCCAGCAAAAGACCAAAACCAACAATGTGTCCGTCTGTCTCTCAGTGCTTATCTGACTTCCTGTCTCTCCTGTAACAAACAGATCTCCACTCTTAGAAATAAAGGTCCTAACTTGAACCATATTGGGTTCTTCTGCTTCAGCTGATATTCATTCTAAGTAGTTTGATCAGTGGTTTCGCTCATTCTGATCAGAAGAGCCGATCAGATGACTCATTGATTCTGAATTGAAATGTTTCCCATGCTTGTTAGAAACATTGGAAACACTCCGAGAGCAACACTACGACGAGCCCCTTCGGGAGAGCACAGTGTGTACAAAACAGCTGGACACACGTCTATACACTCTTTTTTTTTGTTTAAACATTTTATTAAAGAAAATGATGACAAAGTATGATGTACATTCAGAGACAGTTACAAAGGCATTTTCAGTTTTTTCAAATTATTATTTCTTCTTAACCCCTTAGTTTGGGGTTTTATTCAGCTGCCCGTCTGCCACCCCCATCTGCTCCATTCAGCCCACTGATGTGTCGGTACCGTTGGTACCCGCTGTGTGTGTGGTCAAGAGACAGGCAGGGAGGGAATATTAGCTCTGAGTGTAGAAGTGCAGTGTCATGGTGGACTCCCAAAAAGGGTTCTTTTGAAAGCAAATTATTCTGGTTAGAACGTCTGCACTTCAGGAAGAACCCATTTGGACATAAATCTTTAAAAACGAGGCTCAGTAATTTCCTAAAACAGCTGGTCACTGTAATTTTTTTAGCAAACATTACTTGAACATAAACTCAAATAGAGAGAACATTGTCAGTGTTAGAAAAGATAACGTGGAACAACCCCAACCAGAGTTAACCTTCCTTGTTTGACATTTGGAAATAATGAAACCTTTCTTTACATTTTAATTTGCTTGGCAGCAGTCAAACCAACGTTTGAGTATTGGACCTTTTTTCTTTTTCTTACCAGACGACACAAAGAGGCCCCCGTCTTAAATTTCCTCCTCCAGTTGTTGTGACTTCCACTGAGGGCAGCTCGCTGAAGCTGTGACTGCAGCACTTAAACACACACAGAGGCCTCGGCCGAGTTTTCACTGCTAATCACTCTCATATGTTCAGGGGAAGGCGTGTTGCTTTAGCAGACGTCATCGACAGGCCGTATGGCTGCGAGCATGTGTTGCTGGTTAACACAGAGCGAAGGTAGAAGTCTTTCTCCTCTCTGTAAATGTACTAATTGATTATGTGTATGTTGAGGATGGTTGTGCACATGCACAAGTGTGCATGTAGTCAGAACGTCAGCTTGATGACTGTAATGGATTAAGAGATTAGAGACCATGGCTGGACCGGCAATCTGGCAGTTCTGGCAGAAGAGTCGATGGACTCTTGGGACGATTTGGGCCGCTGAAAAAAAAAAGTCAAAGAAATTCACCACATGCCGCAACACTGATGTACAGGCCTACTAAATAGAATGGGCTGACTCATTTTTGTGTGTGTGTGGGGGGGGGGCTGTAAATCTAATCATAATCAACACCATATCAAGTGGCAAGCGATTCAGGGGTCAAACATAGCCTAACAAATGGAGAAAGACAGTAAGAAGAGAAAAGAAGGTGCAAAAAAAATAAGGGACAATAAGAGGAAAAGACTGGTTCAGCTAAATGTGCAAAGCTAACAGATATTTTGGTTGTCCACCAAAGCAACTGATAGCAGTTAATTAGCTACGTTACCCATGGCTAGCAGCAGCGATGCGGCTACTGACCCTGCTGGTGCGTAATCTCACATGAGCCTGATATTTGCAACTATGAAGAGAATAACGCCCCCTTCTGAAATTGGGCCGGTTTTGTCGTAGTCCGCTCTGTTAGTGACATAATTAAATGAAAAACATGTGTTACGCATCCATAAATGAGCATAAAGTACTAATAAAGACTTCAAAGTCCTGCCCCTTCCGGTGGACCACCTTGGGCTGATAAAAAGAGTCGCTGGATAAAACACATCAGAAAAGATAACGTTACATTAGTGATGGAACGTAGCTAAGTTAGCTAACAAGACAAGCTAATGGCTGTGTGGGTGAGGTACGTTGTGTGAGACCAGAGATGTGATTCACTGAGCGCTTTCACACTAAACTAAAAATACGACAACAAACCTACGACAAACTGAGACTTGACGTGTAATTCATGGGACAATTCGAACAGGATCAAAAAAGTAGTTGTTTCTCGTCATTGACTTTCGCACATATTTTCTATGAAATAATGTCACATGAGAGACACCAGAAGGAGCAGGAATTAGCTTCTCTATAAGACTTCAAGAGTTCAACTTTTTATCATGTCTGAAACTCAAGCAAAATTAGCTTTTTTTCCATTCACGTTAGCTGAAGTTGCAAAAGTAATAACGTAGGACATGCAGTTGATGGACTGACTTGTTATTCCTGTAACAATGTTTGGTGCAGCTGGTATATTGTATCCTAGCTGGTTGAAATCTTCCATGTATGTTAAATATCCAGGTGGATACCAGTCGTCCACGTGTTTCACACGGTGGTTTGATGTCACTCAGAGGTCCAGCAGACACTTTATACTGATTGTAATACGATCAGACAGAAATAAACGGCTCTGTGGCCTTGATCCTAACTCAAACTAATCCTAGAGTCAGTGAGACTCCCAAGAACTGTGGAGTTTTTATGATTTCCCAGGCGTATAGAAAATAAAACAAGAAAAAGAAACTGAGTAATTCATCTCCTTATGAACTGTTGTATCAATGCTAATGAGGCATGTTCTGTCTCCTGAGTGTAGTCAGAGTTACTGGAGATTACACAAGCTGTCTGTACAGTAAATACCCTTACAGCCCAGTGTTTGGTGTCTTGATGGAAGCTACATATCAGAGAGAAAACCTTTCTTGATTCTGCTTTTTTCTTCAGCCCCATGAAGATGAATGAGAATCGGATATTAAATTACGGTAGTTTATTGAATAGGATTAATTTTAAATCAACTAATCAAATCGATTAAAGTTTAGTTTGTAACAATTTAATGCAACAGATAATAAAACTGAATATGTTAATCACTAATAGAACACATCTTGATTTTCCATAATGTAATTATTATTTATGTTCGTCTATTCTGTATGTGTGGACGTCGATTATCATGATTGTGGAATACAACAAAAGACCCAAATGCAGAAAAGGGGGCAGGCAGCTCAAATTAAACATGAAAAGGTGAGTTTTAATAACCAAAACTAGTACAAAAATGCTGAATCTGACTAGAAAGAAAACGGAGGGAACATAAATACAAAGGAAAAAACACAATGGACTGAACTTAAAAAGCAAACCAGAATGTTATGAGGAACACATGTCAACATCGGACTAAGCAGGCGACCTGACACTGACACAGAGAAAAATACAAATTAAATAAACAGAAGCTAATCAGACAAGACACAGGTGGGCAGACATGAGGGCAGGCTGGAAACTGATCAGTGGAAACAAAGGGAACAGAGCAAGCCTGACGAGACTTTATCAACACAGGTGAGACACAAAGACAGGAAGTCAAACTACAAGAGGCAGGGAACTTCTTGATTGATTGGATTGGCTGCCTGGGCCAAGTGTGACATTGACGAGCGGTGCGACTCCACAATTTGCGCTAAAAAGTTGAGAATATTAGAGCTTTTATGCGCATCTAAAAGCCTCTAGAAAAAATGTCATGCAGCATGCAAAAGAGGCGCATACACAAGAAAAAATATTATACAAAACTAAGAAAAGAATAAGCAACTGTACCCTGAGCCAACTGTAGTTACACCTCTAATGGCCACCAACGTTCCCTCGTAACCAGAGCTTAACATTTAGAAAAATGTCACCACTTTGGTCAAGTAGAATCTGTCCTTTTGTAAAGGCCAGTGGGACTCATGAGACTGATCCTGTCCCTGTTAGGCCTCTCTGTTTCATGGAGGGATTCTGGCTGCAGCCAAACAGCCGGCTGTGCCAGGGACAAGAAAACTGCGTGTCCTTCGACGAAATAGGACGAGTCCCCCGAGATGTCAGATAAAGACTGTACGGACATGAGAGAACATGGAGATGAGGAGATACGTGTAACATGCAGGAATGAAAACACCGGTTTAAATATGACTATAGTTTGGGAACATTTCCGCGGAAGTGCTGCTGCATCAGATCAGGGGTTCACAAGGAGGCTACACCTGAATGCAGCGCTCCCGCTGGTCTGGAACATTCCTGTAGGCTTCAGTAATGACCTCCTAATGGCACTAATGAGCCTCCACAGAGGAGTGAGGGAGGGGGGGATGACGGAGTTGGACGTGGAGGAGGGAAATGGAGAAGGGTGATAGAGAGGAGGAGGGAGGGAAAGAACAAAGAGGTAAACAAAGGAAAGGATTATTTGTATAGCACATTTCATGCCAAGATACAGCCCAAGGTGCTGAACAGCAAAACAACAATAAAAACAACAATCACAGCAGTGGCGAGCGGTGACCATTTACTGTGGTCATGCTGAAGTGTCAATACCATGCGCGCCCGTGGGGGGGCATTATATTTTTTAATAAAAAATATAATATGGTTAGTGGAAACAGCTTGTAGTGATCACGTTGGTCCAGAGTAGGCCTACCTTTGATCACTATAAGCGGTTGATTACTAAAACCGAATTGTTATTACAGTATTTCACTTATTTTTTTATGGAGAACATCATCTAAATGCCAGTTGTATAGTTTTTCAATGAGAAAAATTTAACGAAGCGGTCGTCAGCGCGATCCTCTCGTCAGCTCCAAACTCACCCGTCTGCACCTCAATCACAGACCACAGCTGGTTTTCCGCACAGCATTTACAGTAACTCACTGACACGTCTCAGATCAGTAGGCGCTGCTGCCGGTGTGTTTTTAAAACGAACTAGGCTAGTAGCGCCGCAGATTTCTCATTCCCCACCTTGTTTGACTGAGAGTGTTTCGAGATGGTTTTCATGAATGAACAGGCAATATGTCGCTGTCAGACCGGATCGTTTGACGGGAGGGGGGTCGGCTAGCTAGCCATTTATGTTTCTCATACGCGCTAGCTTGAAAGTGACGGACGGAATTCTTTGCAGTCTTTGTGATATTTACTTCAGGAGTAGGCCGACCACTTGAAATTATAGCTTTCTTTTCCTCAAAAGGTCTCCGCGAAAACGGCACTGAACGCAAAGCCTGAATATAATTAATATTTTCAGTCATTTTGACCAGGCTACACAATGAATGAACCACTGACAGTTTCCCGCTGAACAATTCAAACAAGTCATTTTTGCGCATGCGCGTTGGCAGATAAGCTGCTTCACTGACAGCTTTTTTGCCATTCAAAATGCTCATCTACAGTAAACACAGCCTTTAGCAGTAACTAGTCGGTGTCACAGTGCGCATGCGCGAAACAAGCTGTCAGCTTTCCAGCTTTTCGCAAGCAAAACGGGACAGATTAGGCACGGATTTAAGACCAAAACAGTAAAACTAAGGTATTGTATAATTGAACACACTGCCAGATTAATATTTTCAATTATTTTTATTGAAGGGCTTGGGCATGCACTGCATTTATAGCTTATTATGACCGCTCGCCCATGAATCACAGTATGGTCTCAATTAGGGCTGTCAAAGTTAACGCGTTAATCGCGCGTTAACGCAACATCCTCTTAACGCCGTTCATTTTTTTAACGCGCGATTAACGCTCGGTATTTAAAAAAAAAAAAAAAACGCGCATTGTATGATTTATGGCCGTCGGTGGCACCTGTAGTCTTGATCCAGAGGGAAGGTGCGTGTCCACAGGCAGCGGTGTTTCCCCGCGTCCCATTCATTGTCAAGCCGTGCAATGTATTCTGGTAGCGTCGCGGCGAATGTCGAGAGACGGCGCGCGAGTTGGCCGCTCCTCATTTGCCTAAAGTTGAAGTCGAATCTACTTTATGCTAATCAGAGGCGCCGGGCTCGAGCTAGAACAGTCTCATAATTCACAAATGCACACAGAAATTCACAAATGCACACAGAAATTCACAAATGCACAAAAAAGATTTACAAATGTATTTGGGGATTTGTATATACATGTGACTCAAAACACAAATACATTTTCAATGCACACACAAATATGTTTCATTTCATATGTAAGTAAAAAATATTCACATATAAAAAACAAGATTCATAAACATATTTCCAATGCACACACAAATCTAAAAAAAAATCACAAATACATGAATGTTAAAGTATTTGCAATCTTCATCAAATACGCATTTGGGGCTTGTTACATTCATATATGAACTGTTGGACCTGTATTTACAAAGTGCTTTTAATTTGTAAACCTCCCTGCATTTGTGTGTGAAACTTTTGAGACTCCCCTGACGTGACTCCGATCCACAAATGCGTTTTTTCTAAGAGGAGGTTGTCTGTAGCCAATCAGATGTCTCCCTCCTTTACAGCCAATCACGTGAGTGCGTTGCGTTGGAGGGATATGGGTGCTAGAGCCAGAATCGACCTTATTTCTGGAGATAATTTCCCTTCTTCCTGTGCTCCCTGTCTTTATGCTGTATAGATTAGGTGTACAGTTATATAAATATCTATTTTTCTTTTATAAAGAAGCATTTTATGGAAGTAATTTATTCCCTCATTCTGGGGAAGATGAACCGGTGCGGGCGGAGTTGTGTTTTAGACTTTTGGGGGAGACACTCACGTGATTGGCTGTAAAGGAGGGAGACATCTGATTGGCTACAGACAACCTCCTCTTAGAAAAAACGCATTTGTGGATCAGAGTCACGTCAGGGGAGTCTCAAAAGTTTCACACACAAATGCAGGGAGGTTTACAAATTAAAAGCACTTTGTAAATACAGGTCCAACAGTTCATATATGAATGTAACAAGCCCCAAATGCGTATTTGATGAAGATTGCAAATACTTTAACATTCATGTATTTGTGATTTTTTTTTTAGATTTGTGTGTGCATTGGAAATATGTTTATGAATCTTGTTTTTTATATGTGAATATTTTTTACTTACATATGAAATGAAACATATTTTTGTGTGCATTGAAAATGTATTTGTGTTTTGAGTCACATGTATATACAAATCCCCAAATACATTTGTAAATCTTTTTTGTGCATTTGTGAATTTCTGTGTGCATTTGTGAATTTCTGTGTGCATTTGTGAATTTCTGTGTGCATTTGTGAATTATGAGACTGTTCTAGCTCCATACGTGTCCACAGGGGCGATTTGTGAACGGCAAATTCACCTTCAAAAGACTGCCAGATGGTTCAGTCGATAAGACCAAAGTCATCTGCGTGTACTGTGGGTATGAAATGAGCTACCATAGAAGCACGTCCAGTCTGAGATATCACTTGCAAGCCAATGCACTTATATCCTAACTGTACTTATCTCCTGTTACACTATCTCCTGTGACATGTTCACTTTAACTGTTTGTGATATATTCTTATAACCCTGTTTTGATCCCATGTTTTGGTAAGGGGATATTTGAAGTGTTAAATAAACATTTTCATAAATCAAGTATATTTGCCCTTATGTTGTCAAAAGTATTAAGAATATGAAAAAAAATACATTAAGGTACATTTAGAAGAAAAAAAAATGTGCCAAAAAATGCGATTCATTTGCGATTAATCGCGAGTTAACTATGGACAAAATGCGATTAATCGCGATTAAAAAAAATTAATCTTTTGACAGCCCTAGTCTCAATACATCAAAACATTAACAATGGTAACATTAACATGGACCTGAATTGAAAGCCAAATTAAAAAGATTGTGATATGTAGTTTGCTGTTGCAAGATTTCTAAAACTTTTAAAAGAAAGTGGAAGATCTGAGCGTTTTTTTTGTTGTTTTTTTACCTGAAATGAAAGGCAATTGCTGATGTATCAATGTGCTAGGTAATGTAAGGCTTTATAGGTGAAAGGACTTTCAAACCAATTGTAAAATATACAGGTAGCCAGTGTAGTGATGAACAGAGGCTTAATGTGAGCTCTTTTTGTATTGGTTAAAATCCTGGCTGCAGAATTCAAAATTAACTCAAAGACTTCAGGTGTAAAAGTCATAAAAAATATCCATGTCGGTGTTGAAGTGGCATTTGGTCCCATCCAGATGAGTTCGGCATTTTGAACATTGAATTAAAGCATCAAAATATCTGGTTTTTCTGCTGTCAGAATCAATGTTGTACAGAGGTACAGAGGTTTGTGTTTGTGATGTAAAATAATGATTTGTGGCTTTGTTTATGCTGCATAAACACATCAAATACAGATGTTTGGTCAGTGTGTTGGAAGTCAACCCATGGAGGCCCTCTTTAGAGGCTGTACGTGACGTACCGGCTTTAACAAAGTCCAATGTAAACCCTCTCACAGCTTTAGTGGACCAAAGAGCATGTGACATAGTACAAAGTGTGTGAGCGTCTACTGAGTGTGGATGGGTCAAATAAACAGGACTTTCATCCAGGACACCTGTGTTCATGTCCTGTGTGAAATGAAAAGTAAATGTGGGCATTTTGTCACCAGTCGGTAGTGATGTCTTTAGTCTTTAGTGTCTTTTGAGTCAATAGTCACAGAAAAGGCAAACACAACAGACCCTTTTCCAGACAACTTTTTAAAACACTACAATGCCAACATATCACAAAAATATGCGTGCAATGTTGGCGTTGTAGTGTTGTTTTGCCCCAGTCATCCAGATGAGCTGGAAGCTTTAAACATGGAATTAAAACTGTTACCAGTTGCTGATTTCAACAGCTGCCGTCACTACAATAAACCACAGATGCATTTATCTGATAGCCACCAGTTAACAGGGTCACTGGTTAAACCCAAACACCAGTGGCATCTATGGCTGGGTGTTTAGTTTCAATTTCATAGTCATTTTAAGCCGAATTGTGATGTTCCTTACAAAACCTGACTGTAGTTTTGTAGCCTCTTTGGTTTGTTTTGTTCGTTAACCATGTTTCAAACTGTTTGTTACTGTTGCCGTTTGGTTGAGAGTTTAGTTGTGTGGGAATGTGTTTTTGTAGGAGACAGGGTTGGTAGTTGCTGTACTAAGACCTTGACAATAAATGCTAAAGTTTTTCACAGGCGTCGCCAAGCTGATTATAATTTTATTTCGTCTCTCTCCTCCCATTTCTCTTCTTCCCCTTCCTATCTTCTCTTGTCTTATCTTGACACTGTTGTATGTGGAGGTGAGTTATCCATGGGCGAGCTTCAGGATCCCTTCCTCGTCTGCGTCCACCTCATCGCCGACCCCGGCCAGGGCAAATTCCTGCAGCGTGCTGCTGATGCCGTGCTGGCGTGGGTCCACCCTGAGCTGCAGCTGTTCCGGGTCTCAGAGCGGGCCTCCATCTCCCGGCCCAAGCACCATCACAACGGCAGCCCGGTTGCACACTGCCAGCCGGCCCTGGCCGTTATCGTCTTCTTGCAGGAGGCGTGTGGCGGTGAGGAGCAGATACTGATGCTGCACCGCGATCTGCAGAGACCGCCTTGGCGCTATCACCACACTGAAAAAGTCAGCAATGGCCGGCGGATGTTACCGCTCACGCCATGCAGTCAAGACTTTTTCACCCTGTCTGCTGGCACGCCACTCTGGGCCGTGCGGCAGGTCCACTACGGGAAGGAAATAGTGCGATTTACTGTTTATTGCCGCCATGACAATTATGTTGACATGGTGCGGCTTTACAAGCTGCTTCTTCAGCGCAGGCTGGCACAGAAGAAGGAGGACTTTTGCTTCTTTGTAGTGTACTCCAACCCAGACATGGAGATCCAGTTGTCATTTAAGAGGCTGCCGCGAGGTCAGAGTCCGGTGGTGCTGGAGTCGGCGGTGATGGAGGTGAGGGTGCGAGACGTTGGGACGCTGGTGCCCCTACTGCCACACCCCTGCAGCCCAATCAGTGAGGTCCGCTGGCAGACAGAGGACTACGATGGAAACAAGATACTGCTGCAGGTGAGAGGACTCTCTGTTTGTGAATAGTTCAGTATTTTATATATAGGTTAGGTTATATATAGGTTACACTGGGTTAATTTTCATATCACACAAATCACTTCATTGATTTCAATTCAGTTAGATGGATAGTAAGTCCACGAAGGTTTCATCAGTCGTGGCTGAAATAATCATATTGCTACTTTGTAGCAAATAATGTCCCAGAACCACAGGCTTCATGACGTCATCACCCAGAGGTGCTTGGTGAATTTCACCAACTCTATTCACTGTATCTAGCAAGACACATGACGTCTAGTTTACCACAGCTGGATGAACCCAAAATAAACTATTTAGCTGTGATTTAATTGCAATAAAAAAGGAAGCTGAAATAACTTCATAATGATGGTGATCAGTAAAAAGTCTGAAATCATGCTTTGTTAATTCTGTCTGCAAGACGACAAGCAAACCACTTTTAAAATGCTTGTTTTCTGAATGGAGTCTGGTTGATGGGTGCTAGGCTATGCTAACATTGTAGCTGCTCCATCAACACTCCAAATAAGGTCATCTAGACATAAATACAGCAGATACCTTGTTGTTTGGACCACAGACAGTCTCTGGTTTCTCCACATAGTCTGGTCTGGTCTCTGGACTAATGTGAGCTACTATCTAGACCTCTGGGGGACCACAGACAGTCTCTGGTTTCTCCACATAGTCTGGTCTGGTCTCTGGACTAATGTGAGCTACTATCGTAGACCTCTAGACCATGGACACAGGAGACAACATGTTTTTTCATGTCAGTAACGACAGGAGGAGAAGCTCAATGCTGATAGACTTTCGAGACACATATTCGCCTTTTTCGCGTCACGTTTTTACATCTACTTTCTATCCAGTGCAACACAATGAAAATCGATTAACTTTTGGTGTGAACACAGCAAAAGGAGAAAAACATGTTCCCAGTTTCCTTGGATAAAAACAAATCTGGCAGAGTCTTCAAGAGCACTGCAGCCACCAAGCTGCAAAAAATGAAAAAAAGGACAGTTTAATTGCACCGTCTACAACATTTATTTCCGATTGCGTACAAGAAAAACAGAGAAAGGTCAGTGTCTTGGGTGAAAGAACGAGAAGCAAGACTGCAGCCAATCAACAAACTCACACAGCAGACAAAGCAGCTTTGAGTCTCCTCAGCTTGTTTTAATCTATCCAGCCATATAATGTACCATCATCATCCATAAAAAGGTTGCATGTACATATTTAACTGTTTCATGGTGATAACACACGACACACACATAACACAACGTGGTCCTTGTTTGGAGGGTATCACTTTCAGAGGGGATGTGTGTCCAGGCGGTGGCAGATTAGTCATTTTGAAAGTTCAAACCAATTAAGCAGCAGCCCATTACTGAGATTGGAATCGCACAGAGGGAACAATAAGCTAATCTGTCATGACAATGGACCATATGCATGATGCTTAGCTGCCACCTGGCCCGAAGTCATGCCCACTGCCCTGTATCACTGTAACTGCATTACTCATGACTGAGTAATGCGAGTTTCTTAATATAGCTTAGCTTAGCACAAAGACTAGAAACAGCTGTGTTAAACAAGAAGCTACAGAAAGCATCAGGTTAACTTTGCTTAGCACACAGACTGGAAACAGAGCTACAATAGGCAGCATGTTAGTTTAGCTAGCTAAGACCGGAAACAGGGGGAAACATTGAAAAATAAGCTACAGCCAGCATCCAATTAGGTTAACAGTTGTTCAAGTTTCATGTTCAGTCAACTACTATGGTGTATATGACAATACTGCTCAACATATTTTAGAAAAATGAATTAGGGCTGTCAAACAATAAAACATTTTAATCCGATTATTCACAGGGTAGCTATGGATTAGTCACTATTATTAACCATTTGTAAATATACCAGAAAAAAATCCAATGTTCTCTGTATATTGTGTGAATGAATATATACATGACTGAAGGCGTATTTGCAGAATTTGTAGCCTCTACAAATACGGATGCACCGATACCACTTTTTTCAGATCGATAACAAATAAGCTACTTAAATTTCAGTACATGCCATACCGAGTACTGAGTACTTAATAGTACCTTTATAGTTCTAACAATTTTGAAAAATTCAACTTTGCATTAGGGATATTAAAGGGTCCATATTATGAAAAACAGGTTTTCTCTGGTCTCTACACCTATAAACTGGTCCTCCCTGAGCCTGCCAACCCCCAGGATGAGGAAAACAAGCAATTCCTGCATGGTCTCTGCAGCCCCCCCTCTGGTAAAACTGTGCTCCTACAGGCTGTTCAGATTCAGCTCCTTTCTTTACGTAACGAAAGGAGTCATTTGCATAAGCCCGAACTCCTCAGCACGATGATAGGAGATCCGAAATGGGGGCGTTTCGCAACACAGAGCTGAGAGCCGACAGCGCTGACGGAGAAAGCGGACGGACAGCGCCAACCAGAGAGACCCACTGAGAGCGCTGACGGACTGACAGCAGGACTGACAGCCCAGGCCGACAGCAGCACGGACTGACACGGACCCACAGCACGCACGGAGTGTGGACCAACATCACGGACAGACAGCGCGGGAGAGCGCGCCCGACAGACCCATAGCGTGCACTGAGAGCACACATGGAGAGTGCACACATGGAGAGTGCGCACGGAGAGCGCGGGCAGACAGCGCGCACGGACCCACAGCATGCACAGAGAGTGCAGCCCAACTTACCGGTCATGGCGCTGGGTGATCTGGCTGGTGCTCCGTGAATAAATCCCTGTGCAGGTGAAGCTGGAGACAATCCTCCGTCTGTCTCACCCGCTCTGGTGCGTCTTCACTGCTGCCTCCGGTCGGACGGAGCCCGGGGGTCGGTGTTAAACAGAGCGCCGTGCACGGTAGTCCGGGTCTGGTCTCTTGCGTTTCATTTTTACAGCTACGGTCCGTGTTAGCTTGTATGTGTGTGCTAACCACTTCACATTGGACTGCTTCAGTAACGAGGGTCAGAACAAAACTGGCTTTGCCTCGACACTGACCCTCATAAAAGGATCTGTCCCAACCATACGGGACCAGCAACTTCACCTGAGCCACATAGGCGAGCCATAGCGATACATCCACGTAAACATTGGTGCATGCTACCGCGTAGTGTCTCCGTCTGAGTAGGCGATGACAGGCGGAGCTCATTAGCATTTAAAGGTACAGACACAGAAACAGCCTGTTCAGAGCTCATTTGAGCAACTTTGAGACAGCTGAAATTCAGGACCACAGATGGGTTTGGGGCAATGCATATCAAATACAGTGTTGTTGGACCTCTGACAGCTGTGTGGAATTGATGAAAACAGTATGATATGGGAACTTTTAATAATTAACTGTCTTGTATCATCAACATATATATGATGCACAACAATTTTACTTGTTGGTTGAAGAGTCATGTAACTTTGCAAGTGGAGCAAAAGTTCACCTTTCATAGTTGTTTGACGCTCATTTACTACGTCACGGCCTCTCTGGTTCCGTATAGCCGAGATGCTTTATAAAAAAAGACATTGTTCATCGTGGCATATTTTTGACTCCCCTTTCCGTGTTTGCAGCGTAATCTTCTGTGTAAAAAAGGCCTAATGTTTCACTCGGGAGGGGCTGCTGTGGCAGGTGGGACACCTAGTGGTTAAAGTCAGTTGCCGGTCCGGTCTGGTGTTTGGCTTAATATCAAACCAGTTTGAACATTTTTAAACTGGCCCAAGCCTGCGTGTTTAATGATTGCTCAATCTTTGTTTGTGTATACTCGAACATCCCATCCAGAGAGCCAACAGCGTTCATTCGTTAAAAAAGTTGAATTTCAAACATTAATCGCATTAATTTTGACAGCCCTAGTTTTAATGTTCTATTTTATGTTTTATCAATTTAAATCACAATGTTCTTCAGGATGAGTGTGTTTTTATCCCGCTGAGGTCAGATCTCTGACTGACCCAGCTTATTCCAATATAAGGGTAACAAATCTGATCATTGTCAACAACCTCATTACCCAGCACCCCCTGCTGCGGCTCCTCACCGGCATTGTAGCATTTTTTCCTCACGGAAAACTGGACAGATTCTGTCACGTCATATTAACAGCGGGAGGCACATACACTTTCACCAAACATGCACAGAAATAGCTTTGGTACAAGCCGTTGACCTGCAGTGTCTTTGGGAATACGCCACACACACACACACACACTGGTTGTACTTTGGCCTCCCTAAAGTGTCATTACGTTTTAAATCACAGCCTCGACAGTAGACGACAGCACTCACTGCCTCTTTCTTTCCTGTGTGGGAGACAAAAGTATGCAGCCGTAGAACCGCTTCAAGGCTCAGAGACGAAGAAGAAGAAGAGAGTGAGGGAAGAATAAACAGGCGGTGGACTGCAGAGGAGAACAGAAACAGAGGGTGGTTATTAAGAGACAGGAAAACACAGGCTTTTTATACACACACACACTATGTTTACATGCAGAAAATATTTTGTTTTTTCTACTTCTGAAAAAGACAATATTCACTCTGAAGTGTTTACATGGCTAATTAACATGAATATTCCACAAATGTTTCCATTCACATGCAGCCGTGTAAACTCCAGTATGCTGTACATCCTACAGCTACACCCTTTGAATAACTTTCATCCTTTTCCAGCTGCAGTCATATTGCTCCTGTGGTGAACCCTCGCTGTCTCCATTATGCAAGTTTTTCTTTTAGTGGCAGTGTGCACAAGAACAGACTCCCACGGTAGAGCTGACCATAATCGACAAGTGCATGAAAATGTAGTCGGTGAAACATTTGTACTTTGATCCTTGTGAGGACCCTTGCACATTAACTTTAAACCTGCATAGACAGATTATTTTTGTCTACTAGGGGACGGTGAAACAGGTTGTGGACATGAAATCAACTTTCAAGTTTATATACGGTAGGTTGAACAGTTGATTATTTGCACATCCAGCAGTTACAGATGTGTAATACATTATTTGATGTGGAGGCCCACATTGTAAGGTATACATTTGTAATAATATAGAATGTCTCTATAGGAGAACTTATAATTAATTACAAATGCTGTACAATAATAAACATTTATAACTGTTCTCACAGCTTCATCATCATGTGACCCTAGACTGTGAGGTCACGTGACCTCGGGTACAACAGGTGGTATACTCGGATCATGTGATAACACACACATGGGACATGGTTGAAGACTCTGGAAAACACCAATAAGTGTAGATTAAGTTTAGAATATATTGTTCCCACCAAGGTCAAGAATCAATCGTCATGTTCTCGTGGAAACAAGTAGTTTTTGTACTTGTTTTTAAGAAAATAAAACTTTTACGAATCACTTTTTGTAATGGATGTATTTTTGTTTAATTATGTCAATGTGTAACTGTATAAGGTGTGAGTAGTTACAAAGCACTAAAGGTGGGGGGGGGGGGGGGGGGGTTGGCGGGAGGAATGTAGCGCTGCCACATCATATAAAGGCCAGATGAGGTGGTTTGGCACCAGAGTACTTTATAATGGGATGTTGAAGAAATGAGTCGATAAGCCAAAAAAAAACCCAGCATTTATTTACTGAAACAAAGAGCAAATAATTTATCCTCGGAAATGCAATAAAACTAAATTCAAACTGAAGCAAAACAACACCACTTTATCCTCGTCCAGTGAAGTGGATTCAACCCTTCTCAGCCTCATTAAGCTGAGAGCTTCATTAAACATGAAGCTACAGCCAGCAGCAGGTTAGTTTAGCATAAAGACTAGAAACAGAGGGGAAATGAAGCTTCAGCTAGCAGCAGGTTAGCTTAGCATAAAGACTAGAAACAGAGGGGAAATGAAGCTTCAGCTAGCAGCAGGTTAGCTTAGCATAAAGACTTGAAACAGAGGGGAAACGAAGCTTCAGCTAGCAGCAGGTTAGCTTAGCATAAAAAAAAGAAACGGGAAATTAAGCTTCAGCTAGCAGCAGGTTAGCTTAGCATAAAGACTAGAAACAGGGGACATGAAGCTACAGTCAGCAGCAGGTTAGCTTAGCATAAAGACTAGAAACAGAGGGGAAATGAAGCTTCAGCTAGCAGCAGGTTAGCTTAGCATAAAAACTAGAAACAGGAGAAATTAAGCTTCAGCTAGCAGCAGGTTAGCTTAGCATAAAGACTAGAAACAGGGGACATGAAGCTACAGTCAGCAGCAGGTTAGCTTAGCATAAAGACTAGAAACAGAGGGGACATGGAGCTTCAGCTAGCAGCAGGTTAGCTTAGCATAAAGACTAGAAACAGGGGAAATGAAGCTTCAGCTAGCAGCAGGTTAGCTTAGCATAAAGACTAGAAACAGAGGGGAAATGAAGCTTCAGCTAGCAGCAGGTTAGCTTAGCATAAAAACTAGAAACAGGAGAAATTAAGCTTCAGCTAGCAGCAGGTTAGCTTAGCATAAAGACTAGAAACAGGGGGCATGAAGCTACAGTCAGCAGCAGGATAGCTTAGCATAAAGACTAGAAACAGAGGGGACATGAAGCTTCAGCTAGCAGCAGGTTAGCTTAGCATAAAGACTAGAAACAGAGGGGAAATGATGCTTCAGCTAGCAGCAGGTAAGCTTAGCATAAAGACTAGAAACAGGGGACATGAAGCTACAGCTAGCAGCAGGTTAGCTTAGCATAAAGACTAGAAACAGAGGGGACATGAAGCTACCGTCAGCAGCAGGTTAGCTTAGCAAGAAGACTGGAAACGCGGAAACATTAAACCTGAAGCTACAGCGAGCAGCGGGTTAGTTTTCCTTAGTACAATTACTGGAAACATAAGACTTTAAGCTACAACCACCAGGATGTGATTAGTTTACCTTAGCTTAGCACAAATACCTGAAACTGGGATCATGAAGCTATAGCCAGCAGTAAATTAACTTATCTTAGCACAAAGACTGAAATCGGATTTTACAATAGTTAGCTAGCTAGCTTGGTAAATAAATGCTACAGTTACTGAACATAAAAAAACAAGCTACCGTGCTTCTACATTACTTAAACATGTTGCTGGACTTCACTGTTTTTATCATAAGGTTCATGATGGTCCTTTCAATTAGCTTCTGCTAATGCTTAGCTCATGTTGATCGCTAATGCTAATCGCATCGCATCGTTGGCTGTATTAGTCAACCATGTGAGTTTAAGTTTACATGCAAGGCTGGTAGCCCATGTGTATACTAGCAACTACTATCAGCAATTAGCATACGTGTTCCTCTTTCGTTTAGTTACTCCTCAACCAGCTGTTTGCTTGACAAGCTGCACTCGAAGTTACACAAAGCTACACAATTTTTTTTTCTGCATAGCCTTTCCTTCTTAAATGATGGACATCTGAAGTTATATTTACTGCATTATTATTCATATACAAATGTTTATTAACATCAGAGATACAGACATCAGTTGTTTCCAGCACTGACTTTAGCCTGTTGTAGTAAATCACAGTTCAACTCTCGTTCCCAGGATACTTTTGCTTCCATGATATTTATTGTTTCTGAACCTCAACATATGGAAATCTGCAAATTCTTCATCCCCAACGTGCTGTTCTCTTCTTGGACGGGATTGCCTGGAGGCTTCTGGCTGGAAACATATTGCTTCTGCTTGTATTGTTTGGTTGGAGAGACATGAGAACTGGAACATGGAGAAACTATCAGCATAGAGGAGGAGGGACCTTTCAATGCGCCTTCAGAAGGAGAAATCAAAACAGCTGCATTACGTGTCTCCACATTAGTGTAGTATACACTACCATATTGCGTCTTTCCCTTTCAGACTCTTTGTGGATGATAATCCGATTTGTGGGGAAGCAGGCCAGCAGCCTCTGTGTTTTGAGATATTGTGGTCCATGAAGGGAGGTGTGATCCACATGAGGCTCCTCTGGATGCTGATGAATCCTCCAGCTGCTGCTATGGTTCATATAGTGGCCTGGCTGGGCCCAGGAGGCCTGGGGGGATTTTTGTTAACCCCGGGGTTCCTTTGTACCCCCTTCCTCCTTCACTTTGCTGTCTGTGTGAGGAGCACTTTGTTGCATGAGAGTTTAAATATGTAACCCCTGTGATATTTAACTTAGCTGCTCTCTCACACTGCTTTTACAAACAAAAACAATATTGTCAAAGGTCAAGAATGAACCAAAATATTGTGTAAGCTTGTTTCATTTGTTAGAAATGTAGAATTAAAAGTACAATTATTGAATAAATGTGCAGGTTATTAGTTTTATTTATTAATTTATTTGACTAATTACTTATTTTCCAATGTATTATTATTATTATGTATTATTTCAGTTCATATTTATTTATCTTTTTATATATTTCTCTTTTTTTATTATAATGGCAAGTTCTAAGGCCCCCGATACTCACAGTTGTCATGTGACACTGAACAGACGTTAATGTTATTACTTCCAAACTAAATCCAAATGTCTCTTTAAATACACTGTATTGTTTTTTGTCTGATTCTTGAAGAAAGCAAAGTCATCTAGTGTTCTCTGAACAGATGTTTGATTTTAATAATTAACTTGTTCTTGCCAGCTCTAATCTGTTCCACCTCTCAGTCTTCACCTCTCAGTCTTCACCTCCTCTCCAGTGTTCTCACCAATTAAAAACAAAATGATAATCAGGTGTCTGCTAAGAAATATCTGACCAAAGACAAAATCAATATTAATTACCTTGAAAGAGGCTAACATGCAAGCTTTTTATCTTTCATATTATTTTCATATTACACAATTGAATCACCCTAAAATTAGATATTCTAAATTTCTTCAATGCCCTTTTTCTCTTTCGACTGTGATGTGATGAAGTTAAACATACTGTCTAAAGTTTGTTTTTCTGTTCTTGCTCAGGTCCAAGGCCCTCACTTCAAACACCAACAAGATCCCATCTATATCTCCCCCTCCATCGCTGAGTCGACCTCGGCTCCATCCACCTTCACTCGCAGTGCCACTTCTTACAGGAACCGCCGCCACCACCATCGGGCAACATCCCGTCCCAGAGTACACCAGGCCTCCCATAGCTCCCACCTTCTGGCCTGCGAGGAGCCAGATGAGCAGGACCAGTGGGCCACCTGGAGGCCCCAGTGGAGGGACCACAGGTCCGACTCCCTTTTCTCTCTACCCAACCTGGGCTCGGCCAGCTCCCGCTCCACATGCTCCTCCCCCGGACCCTGCCCCAGCCCCCAACACAGGAGCAGCTCCCTTAACCGGAGCTCCTCCCTTATCCCGCCCTTCCGGCTCAACCTGGACGCTCTGATCGGGGCGGAGGAGACGGACGTGGACACGGGGGACAAAGTGAATCCAGGCAGCAGCGTGGACCTCACAGTGGTGTCTGCGTACGTCAAATCCAGCCTGCCACAGACTTCTCGACCGTTATCAGCACCACCTGAAGACATCGGCCCATCCCTGCCTCCAGAGGAGTCCTGCAGGGCGGCCACGCTGGGCCGCATCCCGAACAGCTCCACCACCAACAGCACTGCCTCCACCTTATTTGGGTCTCGTGTCCACAGCTCCAGTGTGAACACAAGCACTGCTCCGTCCCTCAGCAATGTCTCCTTAAACCAGTCGGACATCTGCAGCATCATTAGTGCAGCAGTTGAAGAGACAGACAAGGAAGAAGAAGAAGACCAAGAATTCTACATCTGATGTGTTATTGAGGACTCATTGGCCAGTATAGACAGTCTACAGTTCTCCAACTCCTCCAGCACAAACTGTTTATGTGAATGTTGCTTTTGTTGCATGTAGATTAAAGCTTTGTATATGTCAGGTTATATATTATATAAATAAATCACATGTGTAAAGGATCAATCACATAACTGTGTACAGACACACAATAAATGTTTTTCTCATCACTTTAAGGTAACTTTTGAATCTTGATTCTCAATGTAATATATTTAAAGTGTTTCTATGAACAGCTATTACTGTATTAGTGCAAATGCAAGAATAAAATAAACTTTATTTATTTATAGAACACAACCAAACCTCAAGAGATTGCGGTAAAGCAGGTTAAAGGCTCAGGTCAGCCGAGAGAGAATATGCAACATTCAATCAAACTGCTGAAACTCTAAGATCTGCTATCGTATAATCTTCACATGTGGTGTGAGCCTGTAATTTAAATTAGTCATCTGTGTGTTTACTGTGACACTAGTGGGGCTGAACGCTCTGTGTACGCTTTCATAGTTTGTTTAATGGATTTAATCAAAAGAGACAAGAAAATTAGTAGTATTTTCATTCCATGCTCCCGGCCACCAGGAGACTTCGCCAGGAGGAAACCAAGCAGCGGCTCCAGGAGGAAAACTGAATACTACACTGTGACTCCCTGCACTGGGTCTAACCAGGCAACCTCCAGTTCTTCATAGATCAAGTGAAGCCAAAGCTGGAGTGCCTTAAGCTTATATTCTCTACTGGCCATCAGGGGGGCGACTCACAAGTGTCACGACTGAGAATTCAGATTGTACAGAAGTCTACGATAAAATGACCCAACTTCTCACTTGATTTATTATCTCAGTAAACATGAGTTTATGGTCATAATCGCTAGATTCAAGTCTCTTCAATACAGCACTATAAAGTTGCTAACTTTATTAGCAGCCAAAGTATACGCAGACCACAAGCTCTCTATGTCTCAGTCCTCTCATGTTGGACTGTCTGGACACTACAGTGACTCACTATTGCCTCTCCAGGTAGTGGTATTACAAGACAGGAAGGGCTGGGGTCAGTAGATATATGTCTGCAATACAATACATTTTCTAGTATTAATAATGTATGAAATATATCAGCTGATGTACAGCTGAAAACAAATAATAATTATACTTAGATAAAATATTTAAATCAATTATTATCATTAGCAAATTAAAACAAATGCAATAGACACAGAAAAGTACAGACTACTAAAATATTCAAACCATAATTTTAGGATTAGTTTTAAAACTGTCACTAAATAAAGAAGTGATTTCTGGCCTCAAAGTCAAAGGAGCATTAAAGTCCTTTAATACCATACAATGCTGCCCTCTGCTGTTAAACTCTGAGGTTAAAGATTTGTATTCTCATTAAAGAGCTGCATCATGATTTTAAACTGATCTCTAGATTAATTAAGTGTTTGTGCTGTTCCAGTCTTCTTTTCTCAGTCCGAGTCTCCTCGTGAGGTCTCCACTCCAATAATAATGCACACCGGTTGTCATGGCAAAGCCTTCTTTCAGCCCTTCAGAGGTGATGTCATCATGGACCAATCAACACAAGTGTTTCCACAGTGCAGAGGTTACACAGGAGGAGGAAGTCTGGAAAACGGATCAGTCTGGGAGGAGGGAGACCAAGTTCGAGTTATTTCTTCTTCTTCTTCTTCTTCTTCTTCTTCTTCTTCTTCTTCTTCTCCTTCTTCTTCTTCTTCTTCTTCTTCTTCTTCTTCAAAAACACAACCAAAGATTAATGAGAGGGTTGATGATTATGAAACAAGAGGTCTTTTATACGGAGGGCCATGTACCACATACAATAGACTGATGAAGATGAAATGATGGCGAGATGTGCCAATGTCCTTAAAGAGTGACTGCACATTAATATGCAATATTGTTGATGAAAAAGGATAAAAATCAAAAGCTTATTTATTAAGTCCAACCACCCGGAAACTGAGGTAAGTGTCTCAGTCATAGCATGGTTGTTTGCTGAGGTAGTTGTTAGCCATGTTAGCCATGGTGATAAACCCACATTATGCAGGCTGTGTGTATAGCTTAACCATATTCATTGCTCTAGCAAGTTGAGAAGGAGATGAAAATGAGTTGTAAAGTTACTATGCAGGAGTGAGCTGAGACATTAGATTGGCTGGCATCTCACAACAAGGCGACATTGCTAGATGGCTATCATCAGCATATAAGACATCAGAACGTTTTTCACTGAGGAAAAATTAGACCCCAGCAGCTTTTACTTAAAGCTATATTGTATGTTTTACAAGTAGGCTAGATCACAGTGCATTGTTGGTGTACTAGTCTGTCCCAAAACAGCTTTTACAGCATGTAAAATAGCATCTAGCTACATCAGCGCTAACGGTGCTGTTGACAAGCCAGTAGCATTATAGTAGTAGAGCAGTCTAAAGTAAGGCTTTATATAAGGTAACTTATTCAAATGACAAATATATATTTAAGTTAGACTATATTGACTAAAATGATAGTTGAAATTAAACTAAGGTTTAGGCAAGAAAAAAACAAGCTTTACGTTTAGTCAACAAAACCAACATTATGTTTGCACAACAAAACCAAAGTTGCAGTTTATACAACAAAACAAACATTTTGTTTAGACAACAAAACCAACGTTAGGTTTAGACAACAAAACCAAAGTTAGGTTTAGACAACAAAACCAACGTTAGGTTTAGACAACAACCAACGTTAGGTTTGGAAACAAAACCAACGTCAGGTTTAGACAACAAAACCAACGTTAGGTTTAGACAACAAAACCAAAGTTAGGTTTAGACAACAAAACCAACGTTAGGTTTAGACAACAACTAACGTTAGGTTTGGAAACAAAACCAACGTTAGGTTTAGACAACAAAACCAAAGTTGCAGTTTATACAAAAAAAAAAAAAAACAATGTTACGTTTTGACAACAAAACCAACATTTGGTTTGGACAACAAAACCAATGTTAGGTTTAGACAACAAAACCAAAGTTGCAGTTTATACAAAAAAAAAAACATTGTTACGTTTAGACAACAAAACCAACATTAGGTTTAGACAACAAAACTAAAGTTGCAGTTTATACAAAAAAAAAAACAATGTTACGTTTAGACAACAAAACCAACGTTAGGTTTATACAACACAACAAACGTTAGGTTTATACAACAAAACCAACGTGAGGTTTATACAACAAAACCAACGTTAGGTTAAGAAACAAAACCAATGTTAGGTTTAGAACCAAAACCAACGTTAAGTTTAGACAACAAAACCAACATTAGGTTTATACAACAAAACCAACGTTAGGTTTAGGAACAAAACCAACGTTAGGTTTAGAAACAAAACCAACGTTGCAGTTTATACAAAAAACAAAAACAATGTTACGTTTAGACAACAAAACCAAAGTTGCAGTTTATACAACAAAACCAACATTAGGTTAAGACAACAAAACCAAAGTTGCAGTTTATACAAATAAAAAAAAAACAATGTTACGTTTAGACAACAAAACCAAAGTTGCAGTTTATACAAAAAAAAAAACATTGTTACGTTTAGACAACAAAACCAACGTTAGGTTTAGACAACAAAACCAACGTTAGGTTTAGACAACAAAACCAAAGTTGCAGTTTATACAAAAAAAAAACAATGTTACATTTAGACAACAAAACCAACGTTAGGTTTATACAACACAACAAACATTAGGTTTATACAACAAAACCAACGTTGGGTTTAGAAACAAAACCAACGTTAAGTTTAGACAACAAAACCAACGTTGCAGTTTATACAAAAAAAAAACAATGTTACGTTTAGACAACAAAACCAAAGTTGCAGTTTATACAACAAAACCAACATTTGGTTTGGACAACCAAATCAACGTTAGGTTTAAACAACAAAACCAACATTAGGTTTAGACAACAAAACCAAAGTTGCAGTTTATACAACAAAACCAACATTTGGTTTGGACAACAAAATCAACGTTAGGTTTAGACAACAAAACCAAAGTTGCAGTTTATACAAAAAAAAAAACATTGTTACGTTTAGACAACAAAACCAACGTTAGGTTTAGACAACAAAACCAACGTTAGGTTTAGACAACAAAACCAAAGTTGCAGTTTATACAAAAAAAAAACAATGTTACATTTAGACAACAAAACCAACGTTAGGTTTATACAACACAACAAACATTAGGTTTATACAACAAAACCAACGTTGGGTTTAGAAACAAAACCAACGTTTTGTTTATACAACAAAACCAACATTTGGTTTGGACAACAAAATCAACGTTAGGTTTAGACAACAAAACCAAAGTTGCAGTTTATACAAAAAAAAAAACATTGTTACGTTTAGACAACAAAACCAACGTTAGGTTTAGACAACAAAACCAACGTTAGGTTTAGACAACAAAACCAAAGTTGCAGTTTATACAAAAAAAAAACAATGTTACATTTAGACAACAAAACCAACGTTAGGTTTATACAACACAACAAACATTAGGTTTATACAACAAAACCAACGTTGGGTTTAGAAACAAAACCAACGTTAAGTTTAGACAACAAAACCAACGTTGCAGTTTATACAAAAAAAAAACAATGTTACGTTTAGACAACAAAACCAAAGTTGCAGTTTATACAACAAAACCAACATTTGGTTTTGACAACCAAATCAACGTTAGGTTTAGACAACAAAACCAACATTAGGTTTAGACAACAAAACCAAAGTTGCAGTTTATACAAAAAAAAAACAATGTTAGGTTTAGACAACAAAACCAACGTTAGGATTAGACAACAAAACCAACGTTAGGTTTATACAACAAAACCAACGTTATGTTTATACAACGTTCTCCTCCTTGAACCGACACCTTACCGTGGTGGAGGGGTTTGAGCACCTGAATGATCCTAGGAGCTATGTTGTCCGGGGCTTAATGCCCCTGGTAGGGTCTCCCAAGGCAAACAGGTCCTAGGTGACAGGTCAGACTAAGAGCGGTTCCAAAGCCCCCTATGAAGAAGAAACACACAAGGAAGTTTACGTCGCCCGGATTGGCGTCACCGGGGCCCCACCCTGGAGCCAGGCCCGGGGTTGGGGCTTGCAGGCGAGCGCCTGGTGGCCGGGTCTGTGCCCACGGGACCCGGCCGGGCACAGCCCGAAGGAGCGACGTGGGCCCGCCCTCCTGTAGGCCCACCACCCGCAGGAGGGTTCAAAAGGGGACGGTGCAGTGCGATTTGGGTGGCTGTCCTGGGCGGGTGCCCCGGCAACCCAATCCCCGGACGGTGACTCTAGCCATGGGGACATGGAATGTCACCTCACTGGGGGGGAAAGAGCCTGAGCTAGTGCGGGAGGTAGAGCGCTACCAGCTACAGGTAGTCGGGCTCACCTCCACGCACAGTCTGGGCTCTGGAACCCAACTCCTTGAGAGAGGCTGGACTCTCTTCTACTCTGGAGTTGCCCGCGGTGAAAGGCTCCGAGCTGGTGTGGGCTTGCTTATAGCCCCCCAGCTCAGCCGCCATGTGTTGGAGTTTTCCCCAGTGAACGAGAGGGTTGTTTCCCTGCGCCTTCGGGTCGGGGATAGGTCTCTCACTGTTGTTTCGGCCTACGGGCCAAACGGCAGTGCAGAGTACCCGGCCTTCTTGGAGTCCTTGGGAGGGGTACTTGAGAGTGCTCCAACCGGGGACTCCATTGTTCTACTGGGGGACTTCAACGCTCACGTGGGCAACGACAGTGTTACCTGGAGGGGCGTGATTGGGAGGAACGGCCTCCCCGATCTGAACCCGAGTGGGGTTCTGTTATTGGACTTCTGTGCTAGTCACGGTTTGTCCATAACGAACACCATGTTCAAGCATAAGGGTGTCCATCAGAGTTAAGAAGCTCCCCGGTGGCAAGGCACCGGGGGTGGATGAGATCAGCCCTGAGTACCTCAAGTCTCTGGATGTTGTGGGGCTGTCTTGGTTGACACGTCTCTGCAACATCGCGTGGCAGTCGGGGACAGTGCCTCTGGACTGGCAGACCGGGGTGGTGGTCCCTCTATTCAAAAAGGGGGACCGGAGGGTGTGTTCCAACTATCGGGGGATCACACTTCTCAGCCTCCCCGGGAAAGTCTATTCCAGGGTACTGGAGAGGAGAATTCGGCCGATAGTCGAACCTCGGATTCAGGAGGAACAATGCGGTTTTCGTCCTGGCCGTGGAACACTGGACCAGCTCTATACCCTCTGCAGGGTGCTTGAGGGTTCATGGGAGTTTGCCCAACCAGTCCACATGTGTTTTGTGGACTTGGAGAAAGCATTCCCTCATGGCATTCTGTGGGAGGTACTTCGGGAGTACGGGGTCAGGGGCCCTCTGCTAAGGGCTGTTCGGTCCCTGTATGACCGGAGCAGGAGCTTGGTTCGCATTGCCGGCAGTAAGTCAGACCTGTTCCAGGTGCATGTTGGACTCTGGCAGGGCTGCCCTTTGTCACCGGTTCTGTTCATTATTGTTATGGACAGGATTTCTAGGCGCAGCCGTGGGCCGGAGGGGATCTGGTTCGGGAGCCACTCGATTTCATCCCTGCTCTTTGCGGACGATGTGGTCTTGTTGGCTTCTTCGAGCCAGGACCTCCAGCATGTCCTGGGGCGGTTTGCAGCCGAGTGTGAAGCAGCCAGGATGAGGATTAGCACCTCCAAATCTGAGGCCATGGTTTCTCGACCGGAAAAAAAAGGTGGCTTGCTCCCTCCAGGTCGGGGGGGAGTTCCTTCCTCAAGTGGAGGAGTTTAAGTATCTTGGGGTCTTGTTCACGAGTGAGGGAAGGATGGAACGTGAGATTGACAGGCGGATCGGTGCAGCGGCTGCAGTAATGCGGTCGTTGTATCGGTCCGTCGTGGTGAAGAGAGAGCTGAGCCGAAAGGCGAAGCTCTCAATTTACCGGTCAATCTACGTTCCTACCCTCACCTATGGTCATGAACTTTGGGTCATGACCGAAAGAATAAGATCCCGGATACAAGCGGCCGAAATGAGCTTCCTCCGCAGGGTGGCGGGGAGCTCCCTTAGAGATAGGGACACCCAGGACACGCTGGAGTGACTATGTCACCCGGCTGGCCTGGGAACGCCTTGGGGTCCTCCCGGAGGAGCTGGGGGAAGTGTCCGGGGAGAGGGAAGTCTGGGCGTCCCTGCTCAGGCAGCTGCCCCCGCGACCCGGTCCCGGATAAGCGGAAGAAAATGGATGGATGGATGGATGGAGGTTTATACAACAAAACCAACGTTAGGTTTAGAAACAAAACTAACGTTAGGTTTATACAACAAAACCAACGTTAGGTTTAGAAACAAAACCAACGTTAGGTTTAGACAACAAAACCTTCTAGTTATTTAGGAAAAACATCACTTCACAACACTTTGGGATTAGAAGTGTCCAACACCACTCTTGTGATTGAAAGTATATGGTCACTACCTCACAAACACATGCATCTTCACTAAAACCTAAAAGACTTCCGCATAAACAGTCTCACAACGGATAAGTCTAAAGTGTTAAACTAATAATATATATTGAATTGCAGTTGAGTAGTGATCTGTTGTGTGAGAGTTTCTAAACAGAGGTTTTGATATTGCTTTTGCTGCTGTTAAATGCGGTTCTCTTTTACTTCAATTAAACAGGACCTTTCTCTCCTTTTCGATTCTTTGTTCACCATGGAGACATGAGACTAGATTTATCTCAGAATTCAAGGTGAGTCACTGATATACTGATGAAGTGTTCCCATAACTATTTCAATTGAGAGTGAAGGAACACTTATAGAAGTGGATACATGTAATAGATAATACAGCTTCACAAAAGAGGTTGGGTCTAAATATTAAGATACATTTGGAAATCCCTTTAAATAACAGGATAATAATGATCGCTACAAGTTTTGGGTGTGATTTTGTAATTGAATTCATTGTTTGGTCTGCCCTTAGTGTTTACCAGGAGGGACTGTTTTTATTGGTTCTGAGAGCTTAATTACTGATTAACTGCAAACACCAATGAAGAAATTAATGAGGAGCTTCAAACACTATTGTGTGTAAAGTTTTATCAGTTCATGAAGTCCAAAGCGAAACAGATTTAAAACGTCTTTTTTACTTGATTATTATTGTTAATGTTAGTTTTGTCGTATCTGTTATCTTCTCTTTTCCATTATTATTATTATTAGTTTTGTTGTATTTGTTATTTTCTCCTTTCCATTATTATTGTTATTATTATTAATTGCAATGATGGTGATAATAATAATAATAGTAATTTCCAGGTAGTTATTAAACTTGCAGATGAATCTGAAATGTACCATATATATATGATGTTAATGGCTGTGTATTTCGTGTCACTCCTTTTCTCCGTAATCTTCTTAATTACATGTTTAATTTAAAAAATGATTATGATGCTGGTGGATCAGTATAGAAAACAAGGAATTTAAGTGTAAATGTTGTTGATTACCTCGCGGTTTTGCAGCTCAATCCTGCAGATTCAGATTCAGAAGTGAAGACGATAATAAACGCGGCTTTAAACTGGAAACTTTCTTAGACCTGAACTGAACCTCGGCAGCATTTCATTTCAGTACCAAAGGCAGCAGATGGTGCTGTGGTGAAATAGGATGAAACGGCTACTCACTCACTAACATGATTATTAAAACCTGATCCAACATGATCTCTGACTTCTTTGTTGCAGTGAGAGTATTTAAGATGATTCTCCAACATTTGAGTGTGTTTCGTAAAGCTGCTGTCTTGACACAACAACAAACAACTTTTTTCCCATGATCTCCAGAGCCGCTCCATCCAGCGAGGTGAACGCTGCGTGGGACACGTCCCCTCACGTCGCCCCTCTCACAGTGCCAGCACTAGTGGCTTTAATCCGCCGTGGCGTACCTGGCAGATCGCTCTGGCGTTGTTGCAGCCTGGCCCGGCCCCGCACACCAGCATCCCCTCTAATCCCCACCCCCCCTCGCCTGAACGGCCCAAAGGGGAAGTAGGGCACTGGAGGTGAAACACAATGAGTCAGTCAATCACAGCCGGACTGAGCTCAGTGCATCTCTGCTCCACTATGTGTACAAGTGGCTTCACACAGGCTGCTGTAAACATGCTCATACGTCTTATTGCTCTATTGTTGTTATCTCCACCATGTGTAGGTCTGTTTTCACGTCAAATGCAAACAAATTTTTCATGTGACGCGATTGCAAATTACGGGAATTATTTGGAATATTTCAACTCGTATCCAAGATTTTGCTGAATCAGAAACGGAGGAAACAAATGTTGTCTCCTGTGTCTGTGGTCCCCCAGAGGTCTACGATAGTAGCTCACATTAGTCCAGGGACCAGACCAGACTATGTGGAGAAACCAGAGACTGTCTGTGGTCCCCCAGAGGTCTACGATAGTAGCTCACATTAGTCCAGGGACCAGACCAGACTATGTGGAGAAACCAGAGACTGTCTGTGGTCCCCCAGAGGTCTAGATAGTAGCTCATATTAGTCCAGAGACCAGACCAGACTATGTGGAGAAACCAGAGACTGTCTGTGGTCCAAACAACAAGGTCTCTGCTGTATTTATGTCTAGATGACCTTATTTGGAGTGTTGATGGAGCAGCTACAATGTTAGCATAGCATAGCACCCATCAACCAGACTCCATTCAGAAAACAAGCATTTTAACAGTAGTTAGCTTGTCGTCTTGCAGACAGAATGAACAAAGCATGACTTTAGACTTTTTACTTAATAGTTTTGGGTTCATCCAGCTGTAGTAAACCAGCCAACTGTTATATTCCAGGCAGTTGCTGTTTGTGGCTTTGCAATCAGGAAATGGGGTACACCAGCATACAGGTGGCTCTGCTTAAGTACCTTCCACCAGACCAAAAGAGGAGAGAGCTCAGCGGAGATGTTGGGATATAGTCGGAGATGTGCTGTTTTTGTTCATAGCATTTGACTGAGTCCCACATAAACAGCTGAAACGTGTTGTTCCCTCTTTGTTGCATCCGATGTCGGGCTGTGTCACAGTGAATCCAGCAACTCAGACAGGACGGTGTTTGGTTTTCCTGATGTATCTGGGACTTTACAACATGTACAAAACAGCAATAATGGTGATTTCAGCCGTGATGGATGAAACCTTGTTGATGATGCATCTAGCGTGAGTGAAATGAATAAAAACAAATGACCCCTTCGTTAAACTCAATGAATGAACAACAATTTTGGGTGAACAGGACAGATCAGCATTTTCTGCACTCTATTGGGACCTTTCATGAGTCACATTTTATCGACAACATATTTAATTAGGTGTTTTATAGTGTCATTGCTGACTTCTGCGAGTGATGAACAACTGCTTACCAGCAATTGGCTAGGCACAAAACAAGCCTTACCTCGTCTAATCCAGTCAACACGTTGGTCATCATTGAAAAATGTAGTCTCATTTTGAACATAACCTGATAACTTGTGATCCCCTAAGTAAGAACCATACAAGATGAATACATCCCTGTTTTGGCACCACCATCTTGACTTCAAAGGAGCCTGTTGGGACAATTGAGTGAGCATCACCTCTTGTTTGTTTGTTGGGAAGACGGAGACACATGGAGGAGATCAGCTCTCTACTGAGGGCACTTTTCTATTCTTCTTTGCTGCTTGTCCTTCTACTTCTTCTACAACACCATTGTTTGTTAACCCTGAGAAGGGTTTTCCGTTCCAGAAAGAGAGTGAATTTAAACTTAAGGTCAGTTACCATGGTAATGGGGAGTCCTTTCCTTGTTAACCCATCGATATGGAAGCACATTGATTGGAGTAGCCCTACGTTGGGAGGAATGTTGAGATGCCGTATAGATGTGCTTTCATTACCCGACGATTATTTGGTTGAACGTTACCGTTTTTCCTCACAATCTATCACATATCTGAACGATATTCTCCAGTCTCACATTTCCAACATTTCATATCGCGGACATAATCTCCGATCAGAGCAAATTCTTTGCATAGCTCTTAGAGTTTTTGCGGACGGGAGTTGAAATGTTTAAGGCCACTTCTGTTTGTTGAAGCAGCATTCTGTTAGGGGTTAAAGCTACTACAAGTTAAAATAGCCACTGATATTTACTTTGTTTAATATGATGAAATATAATTAAAACCACATGCCTTAGGCTACCTGTTTGCACAATATTTTTACGCTTCATTTTCAGCTGCAGCCATGTTCTTTTTGTGGCCGTGGGATTGCACCTAAATAAAAAAATAATTGTATTATAATTCACTGCTATGGTATACTGAGTTTCCCATCTCAGGGTTGGTCAACTCAGAGTTCAGGCTTAGGTTCAGAGTTTGTTCAACCTCAACACTTTGGTTGTATTTTCTGAGGAAAAATGATTGTTAATAAGCTCCAGATTCTAAATACAGCAATTAATCAAACATTGACTAGCAGGATAAACAGTACTGCATTACTTTGAAATGTATAATGTGCACCACATATTCATAATAGATCTTCTTTGGTCTTCTTCCTCTTTGTTTGTGTTCCATGACATTTCCTTCACGTGCGTTTCTCTTTGTAGGATGAAACCTAAAACATAGAACACAAACCGCAAAGAGTTTCTGTGGTTATTCCACTGTGTAAAGCCTCCTGCTGTTCATTATCATTTTCCCCTTGAGGTCAAAGGTCAGGTGCTGGAGAGGGGACTGGGGTGAGCGGTGTGAATGGAGAGCCTGGGGACAGTCTCCACTGGTTAAGGATTAAGTTGCTGCCGTGTGGAGGAAGGCGGAGGCATCGCAGAGTCACACAAAGACACTCATCAACCGACATGTTTGGTTACGGAAAGAAAAACTCTCATGGAGCAACAATAAGCTCCTGGAAACAGACTGACGTGCATGTGCACATGGAAGGCATGAGTATCCTTGTTATGGACGTTTCACTGACATGCATCACCTCATTAAATCATACACAAAACGGAAATGTACACTTTCTCTCACAAGCTTTATAAGCTGTCTCAAGTCTATTAGTAAATGTACACAACAGTAAAGTAGATATACACAACATCTCAACATCTCTCCTGATCACACCTGCTGCCTATCATTCACTCAGGACTCGCCTGCTGCCACAACCAGTATTCCTCGAATCATCCATTATCCACAGCGACGAGACTCTTGAACCTGCTCCTTTGTAATGTTCCTTGTGATATTGTCTGATTGCAGCAATCCTGACTCCTGCTTTTCCTTATGAAGGCAAAAACTAAATCCTACTATGACACATTACACGTTTTAAAAAAGATTGTCACCCGCGACCCATTGTCATTCCCGATCTGAGCCGACACAGCTGTCGAGACAGGATCAGGCTGGTATGGTGGAGTCTGACCAGGCATTATTGTGATTCTATATCCAGGAGTGTAGTAGCAACTGAAGAATTGAGTGTGTAGACATGTAAGTAGAATTATCTTAAAGGCACAAAGAGTAAATGGACTGCACTTATACTGCATGCAAATTACCTCATTTTGTACTGTGTGATTTTTAATTGTTCTTTAATTGTTTAATGTAATGTTATTTAATTTTTCCTTTTTCTTTTCCCTGTAGACTCTTTTCCAGTTATTAACCAATGATGACGTATGCTAGTGTGTGAACATTGTTTGGCAACAGATGTACGGCTATGGAAGACCTTTCTCCACCAAAGATGAACGCAACATGAACAAATAGACTCCAGATGTGTGTGTGTGCTGTTAGTGAGTGGGTAGAATACATGAATATTTAGTTTTCCACATATAATCTACATGTATCTGTTGTGTAACGTTACACCAGCGAGACATTACGAGCATCAAGTCACGGGATGATCAACTACGTTATCTGTGGTCAAACCAGGCCAGTGGGAATCGACACATTTATAGATGCTGTCGGTGTTTGGGTTTAACCAGTGACCGTGTTAACTGGTGACTCTCTGCTGAATGCATAGTTAGTGGTTAGTGATGGCAGCTGTTGACACCAACATGTAGGTGTCCTTGTAAAAGCCTTCAAACTATTTGAAATACATCTGTGTTCATTATATACGTCAACCAGTTACTACGAGCAACCACGGACGCAGATGAAAGCCACCAGCTAACGCGGTAACTAGTTAAACTGAAACACTGCTTTGAAACGATCGTGATCCCGTCTGAATACTGTAGAATTTGAATTAGTTGGAATATCAATACTGACAACCAAACACGTAACAACCACAGTTCGATACTGCTAACAGTTCTGATTCAATGTTTGGAGCTTCAAACTTGTTGGGATGGCTGGGACGAAATGCCACTTTAACTTAATGGATCTAACCTTCCACTAATTACACAGGAGGATTTACGTTGGTGTTTGTTGAAACCAGTATATCACATACAACCTCTGAAGGGGGGCCTCCATGGGTTGACTTCCAATAATGTGGGGCATTTACCAAACATCGGAATTTGATGTGTTATGCATTTTAAACACAAATCATTATTCTTACACAAAACACAAACCTCTAACATCATGCTCCTCCAAAAGGCCTCGCAGCCACCAAGAGGAAAGTTTGTGGTAACCATTGTCTTTGGTCAGTAACCGTGACGTCTCATCTCCTCCATCCCAGTCCTTAAAAATCCAAATTCCTGTGTCGGCGGTCGGGGCGTTGGGTTTTAAAGAATGTGGCGACTCCGTTTAATGAAGCCAAGCTGAGGCTCCACTAATGAGTCAAGTCCAGTAATGACTGGAATCCCCCGTTGCACAAAGCAGCCAAATACCTGATGGCTACCAATCATGTTCTCCCCTTCATGGGAAAAAATGTTTGCAATTTATTTTGCTGACTGTCATGTTCCCAATTAAGAGGGCCAGTTAAGGGGAGATCAATCGTCAACAGCAGTTGATTTTAGATTAAATACAGGGTATTCCATCATTAACAGTTTGCAGATTCATTTTCTTGTCTTCTTAAACATTCAGACGAGTGTTGATGTTGTGCAGCCAGTGATAATGGATGGTAAAGGTCAGTGGATCCAGAAGCAATCTGTACTTATATCCAGTGAGACTTAGAAAGGTTCCCTAATGTACTCTGCTTCCCCTCACTGCAAAATAACAGCATTAAATCCAGTGTTCAGTGCCGTGAGCACCATTCTATGAAGCTTTATCTGTCTAATATAAAAGGGTTTAGGGGATGTCCAGCAGTTTTGGCTTACTTAGTGAGAGAACATGTATTGGTGGTGCCGCTTTCACTTCAAGCTTGTTTAACACTTTTGTATCAAGAATCTTAAAACGCAGGAAGACTAAAGGAAGACCAGATTTTATTTTACAGTATCATTTCACTTTGCTGAATGCGTTGTGGGGAAGTTTTGAATCCACCGTAGCACCCGGGCAAGCTGGCCATGATGAACCCCCTCAGAAACGTACGTGGAAGAGAGGATGAGGGAGGATGAGAAGAAGGGAGGGGCCCCTGGATATGTGAGTGGAGCAGGAGAAGTGTGTTTATGGAAAAGCAGGAAGCATCATGGGTAAGATGTGGTCCTGCTCCTGAAATTCTGCTCGGGAGCTTTAATGGATGGATTGTCGGGACGTGGTTCAGGCATTCATGTTCCCCTCAGGATGAGTTGTAATGAATTTGATGACTCTTCATCTCGCGCCATCATCAGCCCAATGATTTGGGTGAGGGGAGGGCAGAACTTGGGTCTTTTTCTCTGCGCTGTTTTTATTTACGTCACTGCTGTCGAAGGATTAAAACCTACCAGATCAAAGGTGGACCATCCATAATAAACACTGATATATTTTTTATCAAATTAAAATATGGTGAGCTAATTTGTTGTCATTTAAGTTCCCCTGGTAAGCAGTGATGCTATGTATATGTATAGAGCTTTTATTGTGAAAGGTAAGAATTAAAGGAACGGTATGCACCTCTATAATCAATGTGGAGGCAATACGCATATTTTTAGCAAAGTACTTTCTCGACCATCTGTGTTATGATGCTCTGTTCACATTAAATACATCATTTCCACACCACAAGGATTTCTCTCGATCACGCTGCTCTCTCTACTTTCTTCTGTCTGTCTTTTTTTCTTCAGCGCGATGCATGATGGTATATAATGCTCGGTTAGTGACCATTGGTTGTTCACTACTTTTCAAAATGAATTTTGTGATACTTTGAGTCCACTTTGTGCGGTAGAATGATTCTCACTTTCACTACGCTCTCACTACAACATGGCAACTCAGTACATAGTGAGTAGTGAGTGACCTCGGACACTGTCATCGTCACACACACCGAAGCAACGCCCAAGTGGCCAGCAGCTCCTCACAGGACGCTGATTTGTCCGTGTTCTGACTTACCAGAGAAAAACGCATTACTTGAAGTCAAGATGGGTTTTCATGAAAATCCACTGCCATGCTAACTAGCATAGCACTAGCATATTGTGGTTAAGGAGGGTTTTTTTTGGAAAGTGTTCAATGTGAAGAATACATTTTACCTCCATCAGGGTACTGATAATAAATAAAGTGAGATGTGGGTTAATTTTATCTTAGAATTCTTGTTGCCCCCTGATGGCCAGTAGAGAGAATGGCACTTCAACATTGGCTTCAAATTCTAGCTAGCATGAAGCCAGAAACCAAAATTATTTCTATTAGCCTACTGCTGTAATGAGATGAACCATCATTACATAAGGACTGGAATTTTTCTCTGCATATTTGCGTTTATATACAATATATATTCCGGGGACTACATTTATTTATGCAAACTAGCTTCTTTGGCTAACTCTGGCTCATTTACAGCTTGGCTGTTGATAAGTGTGCAATGTCCCTGAAATAAACCAATGAATAAATAAATAAAATATATTTGTGAATTATTTGGGGTATTTTTGTGTGCAACGACATTTTGTTTTAGTCCCATTAATGCTACATTTGAAAAATGCAAAACCCAAACTATATGATACAGTGAAGGATGGAGGGTGTATTTAGGGGAAAGAAGCTGCTCTGAAGTCTGCGCTGATGCTTCTGTATCTCCTGGCATCACCATAGGGAGCAGGTCCTCTTCACAGTCTGCCATGTTGCACTAACCTGACTCTCGCCAGATGAATTTGGTTCCGCCTAGCTCCACTCATCCATCTGGGATCGTTTCATCTGAGAGGTGTTTCAGAAGGCTGGGCCTTATCAAAAATTCTTGCATATGATTGGATAAGACACTTGTCCGTCATCTTTATTGACGTGCTACTTCAACCACTCACATCGAAGCCACGCTGATGAGAGCGACGCAGGGAAAATCAAAACAGAACAGCCGGCATCGTGGATATAGCAGCAGTGCAATCAGCAACACAACATCCATCCATCCATCCATTTTCTACCGCTTATCCTGTATTTAGGGTCGCGGGGGGTTGGAGCCGATCCCTGCTGTCATTGGGTGAAGGCAGGGTACACCCTGGACAGGACGCCAGTCTATCACAGGGCCACCATGTAGAGACAAACAACCATTCACACTCACATTCACACCTACAGGCAATTTAGAATCATCCCCATCCTGCATGTCTTTGGACTGTGGGAGGAAGCCGGAGAACCCGGAGAGAACCCACGCTTACACGGGGAGAACATGCAAACTCCACACAGAAGGAACCCGGGGCCGACACGGGAATCGAACCCAGGACCCTCTTGCTGTGAGGCGAGAGTGCTACCCACTACACCACTGCGCAGCCCAGCAACACAACAACACGGATGAAATAGCAGCATCAATGTTGACGCTTGCTTCCTCGATGCGAGCTGCCATTGTTGTCTGAATCAAAACAGTCTCACAGTCGCTTCTCCGCTACGTCACATCTATGAAACTCCCGCCCTGCGTCCTGATTGGCTCGTCCATAAAATCTGGTGCCGAAATCACTCCCAACGGAAGCGATCCCAGATGGATGAGTGGAGCTAGGCAGAACGAAATTCATCTGGCGAGAGTCAGGTTAATGTTGCAAACACTGGATCTAGAGAAGCTGTTTTTTGCGTTTGAAATTTATTTCTACTAGTTTGGCACATGGAAGAAGTTTCAGTTGATTGTGATCTGCAATCTCGCCACTAGATGGCGCCAAACCCCACACACATTTTACTATTTTACTTTTTTCCATTGTCACTTTACATTTTAAACAATCATTTTACATTTAAAATGTGTCTTTTTTAGTTTAATTATGGTCTGATTATTCCTAGTATGTTTTAAAGGAAAATATTGTTTTAACGTCATCTCTTTAAATTTTCTATTTGGACTTTCTATTTGAATTATGACCAGAAAAATAACCTTAATAAACCTTAATAAAATAACTTTACTTTGCAGGAATGTGTTTCTTCTTTTATTGATAGTTTCCAGCCAGTTAAGGCTATAATTAAAATGTGAGAAACCTTGCATGCGTTGTGTTGTGCTGTGCGCGTGTGGGTGTTTTTTTCTTCTCTTCCCTCTGCCCGGTTTGGGATTTGCTGGTCGGTGACATGCCTCCCTCCGCCTGGCTCCTTATAGCCCCGGGGAGGGGAGGCAGGAATCCCGGACGAGTGGTACGGACATCGCCGACGGAGACCGCAAACACGGCGGAGCGTTCCCCTTTAAACACGGTCTTATGACTACAGACTGCCTCAGTGAGACGCGACCGGAGGACCGCACCAGAGACCGACAGTCCGGGACACAGAGAATCCGGGGACAGAGAGCAGCAGCCGGGACAGGCAGAGGCAGAGGCTGGATGGTCGGTGTCAGTCTGACAGAGCAGCGGGAGTTAAACGGATACTACCTCACCTGTCCGCAGGTAGGACGTCATCACAGTAAGATCCCACCTGAGGAGACAGAAATGACCATCAGTTGTCCCTGATAAGATTAATCGTTTTAGTACTTATATTTTCCTTTAATAAGGAAGTAAAGGAACAGAACAACAGTGTAAAAGTACATTAGAAGTAAAAAGTCCTGCATGCAGTAGTTCAGTAAAAGTATAAATTAATGCTAATTAATCAGAAAATTACTATTATATTACTATTATATGTTGGTGTGTATATGTTTTTGATGTTATTGTCTTTGGTGAAATGTAACCAAGTTAACCAACAGTGAACTTGGAGGCAGGGGCGTTTCCAGGACTGTAGGACATTCAGGGCTGATCCCAGACCTCTAGGGGGGGTCCGGGCAAACGACTAAAAATGATTACTGTTTGTACTTGAGTAATATTTTTTCAATGGACTTTTACTTGTAATAGAGTATTTTACACTGTGGTATTAGTACTTCTTCCACCACAGCATGTGTGACATGGGCTGGACATTCAAGTGAGGTTACTTAATGACTCTGAATGGTCTGGAGATGTTGAATGGTTGTTTCAACAAACTTTGCTCTGACATTTCTCAACATGCTCTACTCAAAGTATACTATTACTTTTTTCAACAAACTACACTCGATACACTAAACATGACAGACATGACTTTTGGGGATTTTTTTGCCGTAAAATGCTATGACTTGTCCATTACTTTTTTTGTCATACTATATTTCGATCAACATATTTTTGACATACCATACTATATACTATACTTAGATTGACATGGTATACTAGTACTAGTACTTATACTTTCAATCTACAACTATGACTTTTTTGACAAACTGCGTTATAATTTTTACGAGTTCATAAGCTGTCTCTGTCTGTCTCTGTCTCTACTGTGATTTATTTTTTATTTTATTTATTTGAAAAAAAAAGGTTCTCACACAGCTTTCACAGATGGTAAAAATACTCCTTCACTGTTTTAGTCTGTTTTGGAGCAGCGCCCCCATGTAACGTAACAGCTACAGTCATGATGAGGAGAACTGTACCCGATTTCATATTATAGATCCTATGACAGGCTCACTTTTTGTAGCTTAGCTCTGCTGTTTCTCCTCTTCAGCAGACCCTTGCACACACACACACACACACACACACACGCACACATATACACACACACACACACACACACATACACACACACACACACACACAAACACGCACATACACACACACACACACACACACACACGCACGCACGCACGCACGCACGCAGTTGACCTGCATGTACTTTGACTGTTATGATAAGAACATCGCAAATACACACACATTATGTTTTTTTGATTTTGAAATCCTAATATATATATACATATATAATTTATAATTTATATTAAGTAACCTGCTGACGACCTGGCGAGCCCACTGTCTTAAAGTCTGATTTACTTTCCTCCTCGCGGTCTTACAGGACGTAGTTTAATTTGCTCTCCTGCTTTTGGTCTTGCAGGACTTCGTTTTTGGGGCCTCCTTTTGCACCCTGTGGACGCCTGCTTCCCTCTCCTGCAGCGGTGAGGACATGTGTCGCCTGCCAGTGGCTTCACTCTTCATTTGCTTCTGGTTGGTGGAGAGGAGCCACTGTGACAGCAGCCTTCAGGACAGCATGGCTGAGCTGCATAGCCGGTTTGCCGTGAGCCTCTACCAGTCGCTCACCGAGACAGAGAACAACTCCAACCTGATCGTGTCGCCGGCCAGTGTCTCCTTGTCTCTGGGACTGCTGCAGCTCGGTGCCAGGGGCAACACGCTGGCTCAGCTGGAGGGAACTCTCGGATACAACGTGAAGGGTAGGCTCCATAACGAACCAGGCTTGTTCTACATAGAGAGAGCTTGGTTGGTACCGGGTGGCGTGGAGCGCTTCTGCTGCTGCTGCACACTGGTGTCTGGAGCCATAATACCTGCCTCCACACGAACTCTAATCTCATTAACCACTCCTGCAGCTCTGCCTCGGGGTTGAGAGGTCACTGTGTTTAATTACAAGCAAAGTGAGAGTTGGAGCTACTGTTCAGTCAAGGACGGAAACTGATTTTTTGAATTTAGCAGGATACCTTGGCAAGAAAAACATTTATTTGAAACTAACCTGAGCTAAATATCACAATGATGAAGGGCTGCAGTTGTTGGTTTAATACATTTTAAGTTGTTTTGTCTATAAAATTTTGAGTGAAAAAGCTTTAACGTCAACAGTCAACTTTAATATATCCAGATTAAAACTGGATGAACCAGTGAAAAGCAGTTGAGAAGTTGGAACCAGTTGGTAAAACTAAATGACATAAAATGGTTTCCAAAATAGTATATTTTCTGACATTCAACTAATCAATTAATGGACATTGTTTCAGCTAAAGCCACATGTTTGCCAGTCAGTAAAACAGGCTGATGGTCAGTCTGCTATTTAGTTAGAAATCCCACTGTGTAGTGACTGCTTGCAGGAAATACTCACTTGTTTCTGACGATGGCTGCTTTTCTTTGGTTTATTAGATAGATGACACATATATAAAGATATTTAAGTGTGAATGCAGAGTGAGAAAGAAAACCAACAAAACAGCTTTTTCCTGTAAAAAGACAGCTATCTCCCGCCTGCTCCAAATCAATAACTGCAAAAACAAATCAAAGAAAAATCAATCTGACAACTGACTGCTATAATATTCTTGATAAAAAAAACAGCTGCAGAACCAGTTTCACTTCAGTGTGGATCATTTGATCTGAAAACATGAAGAGTTTGCTAATGAAATACTACATTTTATTTATGGTGTTATGTTAAGGTTTATCAGATGATTAGGTCCCTGTGGTGTGTAGCGTTCACCAGCCTGTGTTGAACAAAGCTCAACCTAAATGAAATGAGTGTTTGTCCTGCAGGGACACGAACCGTTACGGTTACCGTTGAGTTGAATCCATTTCAGGATTGGAGCTTCTGTTGCAGAGTCGTTTTCCAGCCGTTTTAAAAACAAATTGCTCTGAATTAAATGTCTTTAAATTAGGTTGATTTGCAGATACTAAGCTGCTTCTGAACCACGGCAACAAGATGAACAGTTTGCAGCATTTGAGTGGTTTCCATTTTTACATATAAAAAAGGCCCTAAAAAGTCCCCCCTGTCCTCTGTGTCTTCCTGTCCTGCAGATGTCCAGGTTCAAGACTTCCTGTTGCATTCACAGAGAGACATGAGCAACACCAGCCAGGGGATGTGGCTGCAGCAGAGCTGCACGTTGATGGTGCAGAGCGGCGTCCAGCTCCTGACTGACTTCACCCAGCAGGCGGCAGCCTGGGCCGACGCCGGTGTCCTCCGGGCCAACTTCAGCCAATCCAACCACAGCCACAGGCAGCTGCAGCGACCGGGACACAACCACGGTGAGCGCCTCGGGAACCCAGCGAGAACAACCAGCAGCTCGGGGGAGTTTCAGTCTCCTTTAGCTCCTTGTTTTGGTTTAACTGACCGCTTTACTCTCATCAGCCTTCACTCGTTATAGTCTACACAGCAAACAGGGGGAACATAGTGGAGCATTCAGCATCTAAAGAGACAGAAAGGGTCATTTCTTGTGTAAATCCTGGATGTGTAAACAAGGAAACATTTCCTGGCTTCTTAATAAAGTGATATTGGGCTTGTTGGAGATGAGCCAGGCCTGCGTACAATCCACACATCGGACGACACGCACACGTGGGCAATGATAGCCTCACTAGATAGAGGTGGCCGCTGTTCTTAGAGCCAGACGCCACAGTTGCTCTCCAACAAATGCAAGACCCACGGCATGATACATTTACATTTAGGTAATTTAGCAGACGCTTTTGTCCAAAGCGACTTACAATAAGTACATTTGTCAAAAGAAAGAAACCACAACATATCATTGAAGTAAAGTAAGAGCTAAAAAATAGAAACAAGTGTTAGGTCCTCGTCTGAGTAAATTATGATGGGAAACGGAAGGCGTGGCTTAGTTGACCACAAACGCTGCATTTTTCTGTGTAATTGTGATGTAGATGGTCTCTAGATGGTAGATTTAGTCTCATGTTGTGATTAGGGGTTTAATCTAACACATCTTGTGTAATAAGGATAATAACACTAATAATAACAATAATAAGGATTATTTATGGATCACTTATCAAAACCAGCAGATCCAATGTATAGAATACAATGACAGATACAGAAATATTTCCACATTGATGTAGAATTCAAACTCTCTAAAGGTGGTCGATGAAATAACAGGTAGCTACAGATCAAATCTAACAGGATCTCTGGAAACAGCTCGTCTTTGAGGTAATACTCTCAGAAAAAAGTTAAATCTGTTGAAGGCCGATAAGGATAAACCTGATTATGTGAAGAGGAAAGGCATCCCGTTAATCATTGGTTCACTGCATCAGACCACATCAGCCGGTCTTGAGCCTCCTGACGTTAGAGACCACGTACCTTTACGTAAATCTCTGCCCTCCCCTCGTCACCCCCAGATGAGCCGTGGCCCCTCCAGGCAGGAAGCAGCAGCGGGGAGCTGTCGGGCTCCGGCGAGGCCCAGGTGGAGGCCCCATGGTGGGGCCACCGGCTGCAGATGGCCCTGGTCAACACGGTGGCCTTCAGGGGCGTCTGGCAGAAACAGTTCCTGTTCACCAACACCCAGAACCTGCCCTTCGTCCTGTCTGATGGGACCGCCATCAAGGTGCCCATGATGTATCAGGCCACAGAGGTCAGCTTCGGTAAGAGACTGATTGCTTCTTCTCTTCTTGTCAGTAATTCAACACAAACACAACTGTTACCGTAAAGAAATTAATGGGTACTTACTTACAAATTATAAGGAGATTCATATCATAGTAAATATCTGTGGGTTTATTGATCAGGCAAAATAAGCAAAGACTTCACTGAAGTGCCTGTTTCTTACATTTTACTGGTCAATAAATAATACTCATTATCTTAAAATTAAAGTCAAATATGTGAATAATGTTTGAATACTGCAAAAACTAATAGTAGCACATAATGCCTGTTTAACTTTTAACCTGTTTAATCCTCTCAATTCATAAATGACTCAATTTAAACAAAAAAGTATCACATACATGGACATTTAAAGTTATGTTTTTGTTGAAACATATAATTCCTAAATATAGCTTGGCTTAATTTTTTTTATTTCCATTGTATATATTTTTCTTTGTTGTGTATATATTGTGTTGTTGATATTTGTTATGTCAAGTGCAGTACTGGAGTAGGAAACGAGGCTTTTCACTGCACAATATTAAGATGAGTACATGACGATTAAAAACTTAGCACTTGAATCGTGTTTACTTTGCTTTATCTTTTTCTATGGTATGAAAATGCAACAGTTGTTTGCTGCCATTTATTTGTTACGTTAAATTCCACAGATGCTCCAAACAAACAGTCCATCACTATCAAATGTTTTAATAGAACACTTTGAAGCAACTCAGAGATCTATTGAATATAATATGAATAAGTATGATTTATTTGGTGTATAATCCCCTGAAAATAAGAATAGTTGTGTTTTGAGCCCCATGTCTACATATGGAGCAGTGTTTCTATAGTAGCTCAGATCAGACTGCTGAAGTTCTCCTAGACAGTCGGGAGAAGTTTCAGTTGGATCGCCAACATAAAAACTAAATTACTGATCGACCAATCAAAAAAGTCAGGAGTTGCGGACCTGAACTTGTCGTCCTCCCCGGCAGGTCAGTTCAGGACGGCGTCAGAGCAGCGCTACACCGTGTTGGGGCTGCCGTACATGGGCCGCTCCCTGAGCCTGCAGGTGGTCCTGCCCAGCGAGAGGAAGACGCCTTTGTCCTCCCTCGAGTCCCAGCTCACCGCTCGCCAGCTGGCCTCCTGGGACACGGGCCTGCGCAGAACCAAGATGGATGTTTTCCTGCCCAGGTAAGACCACCGGCCACAGATGAGTTTTATTTAGACTCATCGTTTTCAGATGTACAAACAAATTCCTGTGTGGTGTTCGCAGGTTCAGGATGCAGAACAAGTTCAACCTGAGGTCAGTGCTACCCGCCATGGGCATCAGTGATGCCTTCAACCCGACGGCAGCCGATTTCACTGGAATAGCAGGTCAATACGTCACCTTGCCACAACATTTAGTCTGTAAAAGGGCTTTTAACAGAATTCTCCTCCACAAAGGTCACACACTGATTGACTGACACTTGTTACTTTCTGCAGTGGAGGAGAGTCTCTATGTTTCTGACGCCTTCCATGAAGTGAGAATAGAAGTCACAGAAGATGGGACGAAGGCTGCTGCTGCTACAGGTGAGAAACATCATGCAGAATCATTTTGATAGCCCGCAACCGCATCTTTTAACAGAAGAAGATTTTATGTGATGATAACAGAAATAATGTCCTCACGTTGCAGCGATGGTGCTACTCAAACGATCCCGGGCTCCTGTTTTTAAGGCGGACAGGCCATTCTTATTCTTGCTACGACAGATTAACACAGGTATTTATTTATTTTTTATTTGTTTTAAAGCATTTCTCATTCCAGGCTTAAATAACTGATCACAACAGTGATCCTGCATGTTTAAACTCTTTGCTACCAACATACAACAACATACAGCATAATAAGATGTTCTGCAGTTTCTTTTGTACTGTTACCGACGGGCATGATATGAAATCTCCATTCATTTCTGTTGAATGCCACAAAAATAATGAAAAAAATAAAAATTCAAACTCAGCTGTTTGAAAATTGCTGAGCCTTTAAAATAAATGTATAACCACAGCCTTATCATTTGCTTTGACAAAAATATGTATGGACACTTGATAACTAATTAAAAGCAACAGCTGTCTGGAAGGAAAACATATAATATAAGCAAATCTCAAAAGTAACCTGCCGTTAAAAAGTGTTCCATACGACTGAACATTTGTGTTTGTCGATCTCTAGTGGCAGTATTGAAACATGCACCGCAACAGGGACGTACACAGCGTGATCGCACCACTTTTTCAGCTAAAACTTTGATGTTTTTGATGATTTCAAACAGGACCCCCCGATCGCTTTATTAAGATATACTTGTAGTGGTTACTGGTGCAACTTTTCAAATTACTTTTACTTGACGGTTGAATTAGAGCGCTTCAGGGATGACGTATTTTTGTAGTCTTGGCTACCGCGAAACAGGTTAGTCGTTCGTGTCGATAGAGGGCTCGTTTCCGGTTGACCACTGTAGCATTACAATCACAGCACAGGCGTTTTCTGTTGCAGCATATTTAGTTGTTCTGTTGTACTTATTTGGGACTGGTTAGTTAGATAGCGTGCTAATTTTATACAGTAACATAAAATTTAAAAAAAGCATAATTGCGTATTTTATTTACTTACTGTATTACTTAAACATGTATCCAGACTTTACTGTTGATAACTTACCGCTCATGAAGAAGTCCTTTCAATTCGTATGATAATTGCTAGCAATAACGCTAATCGCTAGCATGCTGGCTATTGTTATGATTATAGTTAGCCAAGTGCTGTGAAGGTTAATTATAGTGACAAAATACAGTTTAAATACTTGCGTGCTCTAGTTCTGCTCTATGTGAACAATGTCCTGGGATAACTTTCATTATATGACACTACAAATAAAAGCAATTAGCACAAGCGGTTCGCAGGCTGATTTAAAGGGCCAGTGCTACTCTTTACTACTGTTTGGTGAGGCTGGTGGCTTAACTTTAAAGCTGCCTCCATATCAGCTAATAATTCAATTCAATTGCAAAATTCGAGTTTCAACCAGTAGAGGGCAGTCCCTATGTATATTTATGACATGAATAATTCAAATACTTTCACTTAAATGTCAAGACGTGGACCTAAATCAATCAAGTACAACAGTATAAACCCGGATACATTAGTTTTCAGCTTTAAAAAAAAAAAGTGGTGTATGTTTAACCAATAACTCTTGGTGTTCTTGATTTCAGGATCCATCTTGTTCATGGGCAGAGTGATGAACCCAGCTGACCAAGCACCCTAAGACACCCAAACACCTCCCACATACACACCCACTAACCCCCCCACCACCGGTATTTATTTGTGGACCAACGGGAGGCTCCACGGACACTTCAGGAAGAGGGACAATATTTTTGTACAAGCCTGTAAATAAATTTTAATACATGTGTTTTTACACAGGCTGTTTTGGTCATTTCTTTACTGCAAAAAACAAACAAAATAAAACACAGAGTCACATCTATACAGAACACTTTATTTACACGGCCCTTTGTAAAAATGCCAAGCAGAGCCATCCTCGTCGCCAATATGTTGTGTTGTACGAATGAAAAAGAAAGCTAGCAGGCAAGCTACTTCAGAGCAACGGTGTTTGTTTACTTCACAGGAGTCAGAACAAGTGCTGCATATATCAGAATGCATTACATCGTGACACTGCCACCTACTGGCATGATATATGTATGCAGGCACACACATACAGTATATACACTCAACAAAAATATAAACGCAACACTTTTGTTTTTGCTCCCATTTTTCATGAGATGGACTTAAAGATCTAAAATTCATTCCAGATACACAATATTACCATTTCTCTCAAACATTGTTCACAAATCTGTCTAAATGTGTGATAGTGAGCACTTCTGCTTTGCTGAGATAATCCATCCCACCTCACAGGTGTGCCACATCAAGATGCTGATCTGACATCATGATTAGTGCACAGGTGTACCTTATACTGCCCACAATAAAAGGCCACTCTGAAATGTGCAGTTTTGTCTCACAGCAAAATGCCACAGATGCCACAAGCATTGAGGGAGCGTGCAATTGGCATGCTGACAGCAGGAATGTCAACCAGATCTGTTGCTCGTGCATTGAATGTTCATTTCTCCACCATAAGCCGTCTCCAAAGGCGTTTCAGAGAATATGGCAGTACATCCAACCGGCCTCACAACCGCAGACCACGTGTAACCACACCAGCCCAGGACCTCCACATCCAGCAGGTTCACCTCCAAGATCGTCTGAGACCAGCCACTCAGACAGCTGCTGAAACAATTGGTTTGCATAACCAAACAATTTCTGCACAAACTGTCAGAAACCGTCTCAGGCAAGCTCAACTGCATGCTCGTCGTCCTCATCGGGGTCTTGACCTGACTCCAGCTCGTCGCCGTAACAGACTTGAGTGGGCAAATGCTCACATTCGATGGCGTCTGGCACGTTGGAGAAGTGTTCTCTTCACGGATGAATCTCGGTTTACATTGTTCAGGGCAGATGGCAGACAGCGTGTGTGGCGTCGTGTGGGTGAGCGCTTTGCTGATGTCAATGTTGTGGATCGAGTGGCCCATGGTGGTGGTGGGGTTATGGTATGGGCAGGCATCTGTTATGGACGAAGAACACAGGTGCATTTTATTGATGGCATTTTGAATGCACAGAGATACCGTGATGAGATCCTGAGGCCCATTGTTGTGCCATACATCCATGAACATCACCTCATGTTTCAGCAAGATAATGCACGGCCCCATGTTGCAAGGATCTGTACACAATTCTTGGAAGCTGAAAATGTCCCAGTTCTTGAATGGCCAGCATACTCACCGGACATGTCACCCATTGAGCATGTTTGGGATGTGCTTGACCGGCGTATACGACAGCGTGTACCAGTTCCCACTAATATCCAGCAACTTCGCACAGCCATTGAAGAGGAGTGGACCAACATTCCACAGACCACAATTGACAATCTGATACACTCTATGCGAAGAAGATGTGTTGCACTGCATGAGGCAAATGGTGGTCACACCAGATACTGACTGGTTCTGAGTCCCCAGACCCCCAATAAAGCAAAAAAATGCACATTTCAGGGTGGCCTTTTATTGTGGACAGTCTAAGGCACACCTGTGCACTAATCATGATGTCAGATCAGCATCTTGATGTGGCACACCTGTGAGGTGGGATGGATTATCTCAGCAAAGCAGAAGTGCTCACTATCACACATTTAGACTGATTTGTGAACAATGTTTGAGAGAAATGGTAATATTGTGTATCTGGAATGAATTTTAGATCTTTAAGTCCATCTCATGAAAAATGGGAGCAAAAACAAAAGTGTTGCGTTTATATTTTTGTTGAGTGTAGATATATCAAAATTATATGATTAGGCAAATATTGGCAGTAAATACGAAAAACGATTTTACAGAACCTTTACATGTATGTACTTGGTCATAGGTAATCAAAGTGTTTTTAAACAGAACTAGAGCTTCACAACATAGGGGACATTAAATCACAATATTTTAGAGATTATGGAGTAAGTCTGTATTTTTGCATCAGTCAAGTTCATTTCTTACTGAAGTCGTTTGATATCGAAAGCTGTATGCATAAAAGCCCACTGATAGTGGATCACAGTTCATGTGATCAATAGCTTTATTTTCTATTTTCCTTGTTTTTGATCCCATGATTTATGTCAAATTGCCTGTTGCACCATAATTTCTCTGCTCAGATTTCTTTGTTTTTTCTGCCATGTGTTCAGTATTGTTATCCAGTTTTTAGAAATTTGATTGTTTTTTTTCTCAATAGAGACCAGCCTTTTGGTCCATGTATGAGGTTTACAGCATTAGCTTTAGAAGGATCTTTTTGTTGACTGTGGATTTCCTTTTTTTATATATAGTTGACTAAACACTACTATTAATGCCTTCAAAAAACCTTTAGGAAAGAAAAGCCTAGTGTGTATTCAGTTAAAACCTGCAGTCCGAATGACCTTCAACAAGTTACATTTGGATAATAATAAAAAATACTCTGCTATTTAGCCAGAAGTAATATGTGAGCATTTGGTTGAGGTAAAATAATCGGCCTAAGTGTATGTTTTCTCATTGGAGTCTGAGTTAGCGTTGGGAGATTGGAGGAAAGTATTGGCAATTGGCCGAGTACATCCGGGTAGTTTCTCAGCCCTATGGCTTGTTTGTAGCTCCTCTTGAATTGTTGTCAATGATTGTTCTCTGGAGTGAATTCTTTTTTTTACTGACTTGTGAACAAAGGGATATGGAGGACAGGAAGTAGAAACCTTATTTCATGACGAGGCAGAAGATGCTTGGTGTCCTGTCACAGTGTCCTGAACAATTAATGACGAAACAATACAAGAAAATTAACATACATTTGACAAATATGAGAAAAAAATCGCTGTCTATTTCGGACTTGCTCAAGCACACGCACGCACGCACGCATGCATGCACGCGCGTCACTAATTGTCATGGAAACCGAATTATTATGACCCTTCGAGCAGGTATAAAAGCGCTGTCCACCATTTGGCGTTCTCTTTTTGCACTTGGACAACACATTATTTGGATAAACTGAGAGTTGACCCAACCTGTGAAAAGTTTTAAGCGCTTGAGAAAAACAATCGATATCGATATATTTTTGTAAAACCAGTCGTAGAGGATCGTCAACAGCTACTGTTTGGAAGAAGAGACCGGCGACGACGACGATGGCCCACTGGGATCGATGGCTCCTGGAGGATCCCCTGGGCCTGGATCCGGACTTCATCGGGGACGGTAAGACAACTTTTATATTTATTTTAGTGTTATACTTGTTGATTCATAGCCTTAGAACCTTAAACATCGTCCCAAGTCCACAAATCAGTGAAACTTTTGGAGTTTGAAGGAGAACAGTTCACATCAGTTCATGACGATTGGTGGAAAAACACATTTGGTGAAAGCAGACCCTCACTCGACGGTTTCTTCGTGTAAAATAATGATTTGTGGGCCAGCATGTCTTAAATATGGCGGGAGAACCGTGGCGTGTCGTACTAGGAAGTGTGGTGGAAACACTTTGGTTTGAGGGTCAAAACGTCCACATCTTAGGCTACATCGAGATTTGTCAAAAAACATTGCGCCGCCGCCATATTTCATAAAATGCCCAAAGAGTGTTTTAGGTCTGCACCATGGAAACGATATGAATGTTCGGGAAGTTGGAAGTGTGGTGTTTTGGTTTGAGGGCGTCAACACTTCCTCATCTTCCATAGAGATTCGTGAAAAAAGATGCCGCCGGGGTCATATTTCATAAAATGCCCAAAAAGTATTATTATTAGTTGTGCGCCATGGAAACGGGGGCGAACGTCACGACGTCAGGACGCGGCCTACAGGTGCAGTGGAGCCGGGCTCGATCCGACCCTGAGTGTCTTTGTTGGGATTGTTGAAGCTGCACTTCTTCTCCAAACATCTGCTCTTCTTCACCACATTCACTCCGGGTTGAACACGAGACGCCTCCACGAGGACACCGTATCCTGCACGCGCTGCGACCTGCAAATGATAGGGTGATGATGATGAGTTCTGGGGTAAAGAGGTCGCTGTGGTCATTTTGGATGAAAGAAGCTACGTTTCACTGCGCGTAATGACGCACAGGCGACATCTAATCCATCCACTAATACATTGATCAGAAACCACTGATCGTTTCACAAACTGAAGTCCTCACTATTCTTTGGTGCAGAATACATGTCTTTGCACAAAGTAATCACTATTGATGATTATAATAATATTTATAGTATTATTGAGGTTATTTACATTTAATATGTACAATATTATAATAATAATAACATCATTGCAGTCATTTATATTGTAATTGTATTAGATTTATTCATATGATATTATTTTATATTGCGTTATTATAATAATGTATAATTCATGTGTTTATAAACAGCTACAATAATAGAAATTGTTATTACTATAATTATTCATTAATATTATTATTGGTTTAATTAATCTTAATGCCTTTTTCATTTCTGTTCAGTAATTTAAGAATAAACAGCCTCATATTTTCAATTATGTTTATTTTCTGATCGCAAAATGTATTGATTTTGAATCTACAAATCTACAGTCTCCCCCCTTTCACTCTCAAGCTGTTCTCTCAACAAAGGCAAAAAAAATGACTTAAAAAAAAAAAGAATATAATCATAATATGTATGGGTGAAGTCAAAAACATTTATTTTTTAACATATTGAAATAATGCTAATAGTAAATGAATTGTCACATGACAGCTGCATGAATTAATCCTCCTTCACACAGACAGAACAGCACTATGTGTGATATTCCTGTTCAAAGCCCCGTGTGTTGGTGGCTTTGTGACAGACGTAGTGCAGCGATAGTCGGTATATAGATATGCTGTCTTCTTGGCTTATTTAAACTGGATTATTGCTTTGTTTAAATCAATGAACAAAAAACTCATACCTGATTTTTCTTCCCCCTCAGAGGCTGTCGACGACGTCATCGACCTTCCTGCAGGTGAGTATGGAGTTGCAGCTCAGGTAGGTGAGTTTGGGGTTTTTGAAGACTTTTCCGAAGAGGAGGACGTTCAGGATGAAGAGTGGTTGAGCGAAGATTCTGGCTACAGCTCCATGGAGATCTCTGATGAAGAGGAAGATGATGACGTTGGACCTCAGCCACGCCGTCCTCTCAACTTCTGGGAGAGACTTGCTGAAATGTTTCCCCCTAGCCTTCCCTCTTGTCCTCCCCTTTCCCGCCCTTCTCATGGAGCAGAAGATCCATCCTTGGCTCCTCAGAGGCCAGAAGATTGCGCTCCCTCAACCTCCGGCTGCAGCTCGTCCACAAAGAGAAGCAGAGAAGACGACAGGGAGGTAAGTATGAAGAGGCAGAGGAGCTCCAAGGACGGTGACTACGTGACCTTCACAAGATACCGTGCGTGGCCAGAAGACAGCGACTCGGATGAAGACTGACGGCCCGTCTTCTGCAGGATTGTAAATCCTTTGTGTCTGGCAGGACTGATAAAGCCCCAGACAGCCTCTTGCTTGCTTTAATACACCTGTGGCCATGGAAGTGATTGGAACACCGGATTTCATGGCAATATAGAGTGTCTCTTTTTAAATGATTTACCTTCTGAGTCATAGTTGTGTTGTATGTGTTATGTATTGTATGTATTGTATATTATATTGTATCATAATTACTAACCTGAAGACAAGTCTCCAAGTCTCTTTTACTTAGGTATTGATGGCAGCAGCAGACCTTCAGGATTACACACACTGCACCAGCCTCCCAACAAGAAGAGACCATGTGGAAGACCTACTCAGCTTCCAGGACCAGATGAGAAGGATGGAGGACTACAGGACCAGATGAGAAGGATGGAGGACCACAGGACCAGATGAGAAGGATGGAGGACCACAGGACCAGATGAGAAGGATGGAGGACTACAGGACCAGATGAGAAGGATGGAGGACCACAGGACCAGATGAGAAGGATGGAGGACCACAGGACCAGATGAGAAGGATGGACGACTACAGGACCAGATGAGAAGGATGGAGGACTACAGGACCAGATGAGAAGGATGGAGGACTACAGGACCAGATGAGAAGGATGGACGACTACAGGACCAGATGAGAAGGATGGAGGACTACAGGACCAGATGAGATAGCGTGTCTCTTTTTAAATGATTTACCTTCTGAGTCATAGTTGTGTTGTATGTGTTATGTATTGTATGTGTTGAAATTGTAGATGGCGATAAGACAAAGGTAAGTTAACGTTTAATTACACAAGTCTCCTAATTTACAAGTGATTCAAAGATTGTTTGTTTTACTCACTCTGTCTTTTTATTTTTATAATTTAGGTGTTGGTGGTTGTTCCTGACAGAGGTACGGTCATAAGTACTGACCTCCTCAGAAGGATGGAGGACTACAGGACCAGATGAGAAGGATGGAGGACTACAGGACCAGATGAGAAGGATGGAGGACCACAGGACCAGATGAGAAGGATGGAGGACTACAGGACCAGATGAGAAGGATGGACGACCACAGGACCAGATGAGAAGGATGGACGACCACAGGACCAGATGACAAGGATGGAGGACCACAGGACCAGATGAGAAGGATGGAGGACCACAGGACCAGATGACAAGGATGGAGGACCACAGGACCAGACGAGAAGGATGGAGGACTACATTCCAACCTCCCTGCCCCTCCGCCCATCCCCCGACACCACCCGCCTCACCCACCAGCAAAAGGGTGAGGCGGCTCCCGAGCAGCACAGAGGACGTTTTTGTTTTGTTTTGTTTTTGGGAAGCTCTTCACACACACACACACACAAACAGCAAGCTATTCATGATTATTTATAGTTTAAATACTTTTTATATATATATGTATATATTTTTCAAGTTTCCATTGAAACAAAATGTTTATATAATTATTATTTATTTTCTAGTAGATATCTGTCTGTGTAAATATATATTTTTCATCTCAATCTGTACACCGAGCAGCACAGAGGACGTTTTTGTTGTTTTGTTTTGTTTTGGGGAAGCTCTTCACACACACACACACACACACACACACACACACACACACACACACACACACACACACACACACACACACACAGCAAGCTATTCATGATTATTTATAGATTATATACTTTATATATATATATATATATTTTTTTTTAAGTTTCCATTGAAACAAAATGTTTATATATTATTATTTATTTTGTAGTAGATATCTGTCTGTGTAAATATATATTTTTCATCTCAATCTGTACAGTATTGCTTTGTTTTGTGTCACCATTTATTATTGTACAGCTACTCTGTGTGCCTGTTATTGCCCTCGGGGACAAATAAAGTTTTTTGAATTTAATTGCACAACCTCTTTGCATCTGTGTTCAGAAATTAAGGAGACCATTTGTATGCATTATTGAAACATCTAGAACAAATGGATGCATATTCATATTCATAGTATGTCAAAACAAGTTGTAGTATGTCAAATATGCATGAAATAGACATTGTATAGTATGTGGGGAAAACAAATCACAGAATAGTACATCTCAAAAAGACATAGTGTAGCATCTTGAAATAAAGTGGTAGTATAGTATGATGATAAAAGTAATACAAAAAAATCATAGTTTATTTTGTCAAGAAAATGAGTCAAATTATAATATGGCTTTAAAAATCAATGGTGTAAAATGTGAAAAAATAATTATATTGCAGGACAACAAAGTTGTGATATAGTATGTTGAAACAAGTCTTATAAGAGTCATGACATTGTGTTCCATTAAAAAGTGATATTAAAGTATTTCAAATAAATTCATAAAGTCATTGTATTGTGTCTAAAAAAAATTTAAAGTATAGAATTTTGAAATAATTCATAAAGAATATTATATTCACATTATAATATATCAAAAAAGGTCATACACGTTCTCTTTCAAATAATTCATAGTAAAGTAGGTTAAAAAGTCAGAGAAGAGTTGGTAAAAAAAAATAGTCAAATAAAAAATGGAAGAGTTGGTATAAAAACTACAAAACATTTAAAAAGTGATGGTGTAGTCTGTCAAAAGAGTGATAGTATATAAACTAGAACCAGGCAAGCCTAGTAAAGCCAGACCAGCACACAAACCAGTGGAGATATGTGTGGATGAATTAGGATTAATGGACACAACTATGTGTGTATCGTATGTCTAACACAGCAGCACTGTTTGCATGCTCTTTATGACTTCACACCTTTGGTCACTTGGACAATAAGAAGGCAATGTTTATAATGGCTTTTATGCAGGTTTTTCCAGTGGCTCCCTCTAGTGGATGGACTTACATAGTCCTGCTGGAATTAATTAATTATTTCATATTTAAAACAAAACAGCAGCGCAGGCTTTCAGGAACTAAATTCTGTATTGTAATTATAGAATATTTACACAGATATATACTACAGTTTCTACTGTAAAATATTATGGTTTAAACAAGGGAAAGGATTACTGAATGAATGCACTGAATAGTTCAGGGGTTTCCAGGCAGGTGGTGTCCGTAGGTGTGGAGCTGAGTCCGGCTGAAGGCCAGTTGGAGAGTGGGTAGGCAGGCTGGAAGTTAGTTTGCCGCCTGGCAGGCAGGATCTGAAGGCAAATGGAGCCCAGAGAGGGATGAGGCGATGCAAAAACACACAGGTTCAAAAACCAGAGCTTCAAAAACGAGTTCATAAATAAAGTTCATGAAGTAGTTCAGAGATGCAAATTCAAGAAGTGAGCGGGTGTTTCATTACCACAAGTGCAAGGCAGGAACAGGAACATAACATGACTTCAGATTCAAAGCAGAAACAGAAATCTGGGCCTAAAATTAACTGTGGCACTGAAATGATATCTCATATAATAATGGTTTTTGGACTGGTTTGATATCAATCAACAGAATCTGCCATGATCATTTGTGTGCTGCTAATATTCACATAACTATGGAAGCAAATGGTAGCAATAATAATTTGAAACATCATATTGATTTGAAAATCAACATTTTGAATTCATGAAGTCTTCATCAATTTTCAAAAGACATTCTGAAGTTGAATTTGAACAACTTTAAAGTTCTCTATGTGTGTCTCAGAGGGTTAAGGCTGTTTACAAACTAGACTACTGACTAAACTGAAACTTAACTGAGCAATATTTATTTGTTTTAGTATTTACTGAATATTTCAAGGTGAATTGTATGTTCTTGAAATGAATAACAGCCTATTTTTCAGTATTTTGTCATATCGTCAAATATATCATTATCGCCTAAATACCCTGAAATATTGTGATATTCTTGGGGCCATATTGCCCACCCCTAGTGGGCCGCCACAGTCTGGGTAATTCAAGGGAAACACTGTCATACTACGTGTACCCCGTGTGAATGTATGTGATAGTACTGTTTCTGCAGTCGTCATCAGGGTTTTTCAGGTGACTCAGTATTTGTTTTTCTAGTCGTCACTTGGAACCAGCAATGCTCCAGCAGGATCATCATTCCAGTCGGCTGGCTCCTATGCTCCTCTCAGCAAGGTATCTGTCCCACCATACAGCCAGTTTGGTGTTGCACCCCTTGCAGCTCAGCAGTTTGGATCTGCTGCAGCAGGAGGTAAGGAGTAGTTCTGGTTCATTCACTGTATGGGTTTAAAGCATGCACCACAGACAGGAGCTGTCAAGATGGATCCTGTTCCCACATGCTGATATTTGTTTACGTTTTGTGACAAAAAATTAATACATTTCAAGTGACGAGGCTGACACAAGTTGATTTTTGTACTTGAATAAATGAAAAGCAAGATGCACAAATAATCTTTAAAATATTGTGATTTAATTTGCCCTATGTTGTCTAGCTCTAGTTCTGTTTTAAAACACTTTGACAACCTATGACAATGTACACACATGTAAAGGTTAGAAACTGTAAAATTGTTTTTCATATTTACTGCCAAGATTTGCCTAATCATATAATGACCACACAAACAACTGAACATTTTTCAAACAAGCCGTGTAAGCAAAGCATCTTGAGTCTCAGGCAAATATTGATAAACGCCTGATTCCTGCTGAACAGAGCGCAGCTGCATGTTGTCTTGTGTGTTTCCTGCTCTTCACCTGAACCCCATCAGTAGTTAATAAAAGTAATAATAATAATAATAATAATACATTTTATTTGTACAGCGCTTTTAAAAGATTCTCAAAGACACTTTACATATACAATAAAATCAATACAGTTAAAACAAGTACTATTAAAAACAGGCAGGCTATAAGTGAGTGCATTAAAAACAAGCAGCTATTCTTAAGAAATAAGTTGCATTAAAAAGATGTACTGTGAAGTTAAAAATGGTTAAAAAGATGTAATGTGCAGTTATAAGACGGTTTAAAAGCAGGCACATTTAAAAACAAGTTTGTGATGCAATACAGATGAAATGAAATAGTGGATTATTGGGGGTTGAAGGCAATTCTGAAGAGGTGGGTTTTGATGAGTGATTTGAAGGTGGGCTGGTCGGTGCAGGCTCGGATGTGTGCAGGTAGTGAGTTCCAGAGGGAGGGGGCAGCAATTGAAAAGGCTCTGTCGCCCCAGGTACGGTGCAATGGAACGAATGAACTATGAATGCAGTGCCCATTTTTTTTACACCTTGTAGCAGGTGTCAGTGTGTTATCATGAGAAAAGTCTGAAAAAGACGTTTTTATGTTCTGGAAAGTTTCTAGTCATTGTCCCATCGAATGTGTGTTGAAGTCGTACCTTTCAGTTTGAGCTTGTTCTGGAGCTCTTTGTCAATCTCATCTTTGTAGAACTGGGCGTTGGCAGTCTCAAAGTCAAAGTCTTCTTCAAACGTCACGGTGCCATCCCTACGCAGGTTGATTTTGCCCCTGCTGCGGTATCCTCTCCCACGGCCACGGCGGTTGGACTGAGCAGCAGCTGGCAAATAATAGGGGAAAACTAAAATCCAGCCACGTTCAAAGGAGAAACATCCATATATATCATATTGGGACGTTGTTACGCTAGTTTTATACTATAGCACAATGTATTTATGACCCGACACCCCCGGTCTATGTTGTCGATGTCTCAGAGGGTTGAATAAAACAGTCACCATGTGAGCACAAATAAATAAAATAATAAAACAAATCACTTTAAAAGTAATAATACTTTGGTGAATGTAATTAAGTGTGTAAATGGGTATTACTAAGGGCAAAACTACTTACCTGCTTGACGCTCGTTTGGATCTCGGTTTTCAAGAGTGCCGTGCTCCTGACCTGGCTGTAACACCTTCTGTACCTCAGGAGCTGAACAGCAAAACACACAAAGTTAACTCAAGGTCAAGTTGTAACAACGCACTACACACACAGACACACAATGGCTTATCTTTGTGGAAATGAACCATGAGGAGTCCTGCAGGTATCTCTACCCCTTCTCTGCTCCAGGAGGTCCGGGGGCTTCTGAATGCCAGTGTGGGTCTGGGAGCTGCCACCCCCATCTGACTCCTCTGTCCTACAGGAGCAGGTGGTGTTGGGGCAGCTGATGGTGGGGCCTGCACTGCCTGGGTGGGACGTTTTGTTAAAGAGTCCAGCTGGGGACTGGTGCGCCCTGCAGGAAACAGCACGGTGAGATTCAAACTCTAGGATTTTCTTAAATGCAGGGGAGCGTAGATCATCTGCAGCAGCTGATGTGACATTTTGATGTGAACGAGGCAAAATACACAGATATCTAATATTCTATAACACTAATGTTGGCTTAATGTCTTTGCAAAGAAATCAAATAGTCTGATGAAATGAGAGAAAATGCAATTTAGATATTAAGTAATACAACCCTGCCACAAACGTGTCCTTGAAGCACTTTAAAATATCCTCAGAGGAACAGTGTATTTGAAATGTATTGTTTAATCGCCTCCATAAATCTCAGTTCAACTACTGATGGGGTTCAGGTGAAGAGCAGGAAACACACAAGACAACATGCAGCTGAAAGTTAATCAGAATGCATTACATCGAGTGACACTGCCACCTACTGGCATGATATATGTATGCAGGCACACACACATATACCACATATCCCTCTTTTTTAAGAATAATTCCTCTCATGAAAATTCAAAAGATAGTGAAGCTTTAGCTGCGTCAACACTTCAATAGTAACCAACCCTGCATAGTAAGTAATTACGAAATAAAAGAAACAAACCAAAATTAGCTTCTGAAGATCTCAGTATTCCCTAGAATCTGTAAACTACTTTTCAGCAAAACACTTATACGTCACCAACAGTGACACATTTGTACTTTAATTAATGAATTTCCCATTTTCTGTAATCTTATCCTGATTGTAAAGAGCTTCATGTGGAAAAATACATTAATTAGAATTGTCCACAACATCATAAACTGTCAACGTGTAACAGTCCATACTTCAAACTGGACACAAGTAACAGTCCATAAATCACACCACATTCTGCCCCTTTTAAAAAAGATAGAGGTCAGGTGGCAAAATGCGATATAACATTTTCAGCAAGAAGGTTGTCTCAGCTTCATCAACTGTAACGCCTGAACGTCTGCCACCAACTGAATCTGCGACCAAATTTCGTAGTCGTAGAGCATACTACCAGGTCATGGTCTGGATGGGAACAGAAGATGGTATGGATGCCCTGAACTGGGGGTGGAGCCTGCAGGACAATAGATTTGTCCCACTCATGTCAACAATGAATGTTGCTCCAGACAGTCTCTTGAAGGTCATTCATTGTAACTGTACCACTGCCTGCAAGACACTCCGCTGCTCTTGCAGAAAATATGGACTACCTTGTACTACTGTCTGTGGACCATGTCAACTTAAGGAATGTGACAATCCACATCACAAGTTTCTTCCAGAGGAGCCCGAAGATGATGATGAATAAAGACCACAATAAGTGTGGCATTTATGTTGTTCAACACCAACACCACCTTTCTAGTTTGAATAGTAACCAATTTTAACCATTCAACCAATGTAAGCTTACAGGCAGTCATTTTGAAAATGATGCCTTTCTAGTAGTTATATTTACCTAGATTTGTCGCACATTCTTAATGTATAGAGGTACCAGAATCAGTTGAAACATTCTTTTGTAACATTTTCCATTTGAGATATAGCCATTCTAAGCTCCCGGACGCCAGTTTGGACGCCATTATGAAAATGAAGCCTTTCTGGGAGGTATATTTTCCTAGATTGTTAGTATGTTCATAAGCATATTTGCAGGTACCAGAATCAAGTGAAAAATCATTCGAATAATCTTTTTCTATTGAGATATATAGCCATTTTAAGCTTGGCCGGCCACCATTTTGAAAATAAAGCCTTTCCGGAAGGTGTATTTTCCTACATTTTTAGTATGTTCGTAGGCATGTCCAGAGGTACCAGAATCAGTTGAAAATTCCTTTGCAACATTTTTTCAATTTGAGATATAGCCATTTCAAGCTCCCCGCCGCCATTTCGGCCGCCATCTTGGAAATGAGGGCTCTCTGGGAGGTATATTTTGGTATACTTTTAGTATGTTATTCAGCACACCACACACGTCACATTTTACTATGATTTCAAACAGGACCCCCCGATCGCTTTATTAAGATATACTTGTAGTGGTTACTGGTGCAACTTTTCAAATTACTTTTACTTGACGGTTGAATTAGAGCGCTTCAGGGATGACGTATTTTTGTAGTCTTGGCTACCGCGAAACAGGTTAGTCGTTCGTGTCGATAGAGGGCTCGTTTCCGGTTGACCACTGTAGCATTACAATCACAGCACAGGCGTTTTCTGTTGCAGCATATTTAGTTGTTCTGTTGTACTTATTTGCGACTGGTTAGTTAGATAGCTAGTGTGCTAATTTTATACAGTTACATAAAATTTAAAAAAAGCATAATTGCGTATTTTATTTACTTACTGTATTACTTAAACATGTATCCAGACTTTACTGTTGATAACTTACCGTTCATGAAGAAGTCCTTTCAATTCGTATGATAATTGCTAGCAATAACGCTAATCGCTAGCATGCTGGCTATTGTTATGATTATGGTTAGCCAAGTGCTGTGAAGGACAAAATACAGTTTAAATACTTGCGATTAGCACAAGCGTTTCACAGGCTGATTTAAAGGGCCAGTGCTACTCTTCACTACTGTTTGGTGAGGCTGGTGGCTTAACTTTAAAGCTGCCTCCATATCAGCTAATAATTCAATTAAATTGCAAAATTCGAGTTTCAACCAGTAGAGGGCAGTCCCTATGTATATTTATGACATGAATAATTCCAATACTTTCACTTAAATGTCAAGACGTGGACCTAAATCAATCAAGTACAACAGTATAAACCCAGATACATTAGTTTTCAGCTTTAAAAAAAAAAAGTGGTGTATGTTTAACCAATAACTCTTGGTGTTCTTGATTTCAGGATCCATCTTGTTCATGGGCAGAGTGATGAACCCAGCTGACCAAGCACCCTAAGACACCCAAACACCTCCCACATACACACCCACTAACCCCCCCCCCCCCCCCCCCCCGGTATTTATTTGTGGACCAACGGGAGGCTCCACGGACACTTCAGGAAGAGGGACAATATTTTTGTACAAGCCTGTAAATAAAATTTTAATACATGTGTTTTTACACAGGCTGTTTTGGTCATTTCTTTACTGCAAAAAACAAACAAAATAAAACACAGAGTCACATCTATACAGAACACTTTATTTACACGGCCCTTCACAGTGTAAAATAGAAACTTTATTCATGGAAATACTTACAAAAAGGCCATTTTCCACTGAACATTCTCTTTAAATAGTACTCTAGGGTTATTTACATCTATACAGTGTATTCAAAATACTCTTTTGGTAGCGGCCTCTTCACAGACAAAAACATGTATGGCAGATTTTTGGTCCCTGACCCAGGAGGGAGGGAGGGAACAGAAGAGGGCTGAATCAGAAATCAACTCTTGACCTCGACACCTTCATTCAGATTATTTGTGTATATTTGAGAAAATTTAACAACAAAATAGAAGGAGGATTGTTGGGGGGAGCAACAAAAGGGTTCTTTTAAATTACTTTAAATAAACATTCTCAAATGTACACAAGTGCATTCGCGGTTAAGCGACAAATAGTTGGTTTGAGATTCATGGCGCTGGAGGGGAAGAGTCGGAGGCGGGTTAAAGTTATTTGGCAGCGACCAACACGTTGGGACGAGATGGCATCCGAGACGTCATTCATCAACACTCAACCGTGTTGCATATCAGCTGAATTAAGATAAAATGGGGGTAGAAGTAGCTCCGGTGTTATTGCTGATTATGATGCGTTGGTGTTAGTTCCTGAGCTTTTTGTCCCTGTGTTTCAACATTTGTAACCAATGATTTTAACTCCATGTCGACCTCTCAGAAAACCTGCACAGAGGACACAGTTCTATCACAATTATTAAGTAACTTCTCAACAACGTTAATTGCAGTTAAACCACAAGTTGACAGAATTCAATACTTGAGCCGTGTCGTGCTCGTTTAGAAGCACAGCCTTGGAGTGCTTCGGTAAGTGGAGTGTGGAAACAGAAAAGCGAATGAATGCGAGGGAAAGTGGATCCTGTTTGACCCTGAGTTACCTACGACAACCTGAAGCCTTCCTACACACCAATAAAACACAACTGACCCTCAGGGACTCCGCCGCCTCCTGTAATGTCATTTGCCTTCTTAAAAAGAAAACCAGGAGGAGAATAATTAAGGGCAAAGTTCATAAAGCAGTCCTGCTCAGACGCTTTACAGACCAGAAACCTTAAACGCTTCACCTGCAGCAATTAAATGCTTCCTCGTTCTACAATTTCATCATCTGGCACCATCCAGGGTCTTTATTTAAAACTGTGCAAACCAACGATTATGTTGAGTCCACTGAAGAGGCTGGGCCCCTCGTCACCGTGGGGGCCCAGGTACAGGAAGCTGGAGTTCAGTTTGGGGAATGAGCCGGTCTCAGAGTGTGTCCACGTGGTTCATGTTATTGGATCTGTTGTGGATCTCTTCCAGGAAGTTCTCCAGCTGCTCGATGAGAACGCGCTTCTTGAACCTGAAGAAACAAACGATGAAAACAAGCGTTTGTATTCTGCAGCAATTAAGTCCATTAAAAGGCAACATTTCAGGTGTTTCCACATAAAGTGCCCAGTCCTCTTAAAGTGGACCGACAGCGAAGGGAATCGGTTCTTTTCATTTCCATTTGAAAAAAATTCAGCCCGAGTCCTCTTCTGTTCACAATATAGTTCCTTCCTTTTTTTTCTTTTTACTTTGACGTGGCACTGCAGTGCAGTCCACATGAAATGACTTCATTTAGCCCATTCATTAAGTCTGTGTGTCATCCAGGATTATGGAAAACGCAGCTTTTTCACTGGACTATTTAAAGCTCAGGGCTGCTGCACAATCGTCAAGTAGCTGCCTCCAATGTCCCTCGCCTGTGCAATCACTGCAGATGTTACTGTGATTTGTCATCTTTTAATTTAATAACTGTCTGTCTTGCGGGACTGACGGACACACATGCATGTTTCTCTATCATCACGCTTGCATTGTTTTGAAGCCTTGAGTTTAATGGTTGTAAAATGCACGCACTTAGTGAATCGCAACTTGTTTATTAAAACTATTTTATTAGAATAAAAAAACAAATGATATAATATAGTAGCTGGCTGGACTTAGCGTCCCATGTGATCTGTGTACGGCAAGCGAAGAGGGCTAAGATACAATTCAAAGGGCAAAGTGGACCTGGAGCACAATGCAAAGGTTACGTGAGACCACCTCCCGAGGTGGACCGAGTTCTTTTGGAGGGCTGAAAGGAGATGCTGCTGTGATCACGGCGCTGCGATACAGTCTTGTGTGAAGGGACAGCCTAAGCAAAGCTAGAAGAGCAACACAAGTGAAACATCTGATTTGTTATTGTGTGAGGCAGCAGAGTAATAATAGTAACCTGGCTGCCTCTTTGATGATGTTCTGAAGGAAGATGAGTCTGGTGTCCAGAGTTCCCTGGATCTGCTTCAGGAGGAGGAAGATCTTCTCGTAGTCTGGAACACAAAGAGCAAGTCGATGACGATTAATCACTTATTTATTTCTCTTTCTACAATAGTTCTACAATCATCCTTCATGCTAGGATGAGCCTTCATCTTCAGCTGCCTCAGTTTAAAGAGGTTTATTTACTTGTTAAGCACATGGCTTCACTTTGAAAGGTTGGACAAACATCATCACACCACAGACGCCACCTTAAACACTGCAGTAACATGAGCCGCTGAGTGCAAAATACACTATTTATATTTGTATTTATTTATATAAATCATATAGAAAGAACATGAGATAAAACACGTATATGTAACGGTCAGGACCTTCGTCGTGCTCTACTTCAGGAGCAAAGACGGCGGCATTTTGTCTCTTGCACATGTCTGACTATTTAGGTTTTGTTTGTAATATTAACCCCCTACTCTGGCTCTGTCATTTTTTTAAACCTACAACGGCTCCAATGTGCCATCGTAGATTCTTTCCTGAAGCGCTGTATATTTTTTATTATCATCCCATTTTTTTCACTGTTCTCCACGAGAGAAAAACAGTGAGGTCAAAGCTTGAGGGACACAAAAAGTAGCAATAGTCTTAAACTATAATTCTGCCTTTACATCTTAACGTTTGTAAAAAAAAAATGTAAATGGTTGTTTCGTTAACAGGCATCAAATAAAGATTTGGTCGACACCAGAAAAGAAGACTATGATGGTTTGATTACGTACGTCTGCCAGGTTTCCTGATCTCCTTGTTGATGAGCGTCCTCAGCTCGTTGTTGACCTTCGTCGTCTCGATGTGGATGTGCTTCTTCAAAGCAGAAGGTGACAGGTAGCGTGGCGGCTGCTCGTCCACCAGCACCATCTCTGCTCCTCCCTCGCTGCCCGGCGGCGCCGGCAGCTCGCCCACCTGCAGCTCGCCCACCTGCAGCTCGCCCACCTGCAGCTCGCCCCCCTGCAGCTCGCCCACCTGCAGCTCGCCCCCCTGCAGCTCGCTTACTAGCAGCTGCCCGTTCTCCTCCTCGTCCTCGCTGCTGCCGTGCTGGAGGTCCTCGGGGTCGGCGGCCGTGTGGTTCTCCAGGTGCTGGACCGGCTCCGAGGAATGGTCCGTGTCCGAGTCCGAGCTCCCGTCTGAGCTGTAGTGGTTCTGATTCAGGTGGTTGATGATCAGGTCCGGTTCAGGTGCTCCGTCGTTCATGTCCACGTCTGAAGGTTCAGAGATTTAAAAGATATTTTTGTCAAGTTGCCTCTTCTTCTGTGAGTGAATTTTTGAGTGATCTAGGCTGCTGTTAATAATGGAACAATGACCATATTTACCAAATTCATAAATTAATAAAATGACTCTCTCCATCTGTCCTTCTGTCATTTGTCCTTCAGAGCAATGCATGATGGTAACTACTTTTCAAGATTCATCGTGGGATACTTTGTATCCCACAATTAATATAACGATACAGGGTTTCATAAGTTTCCCTGTTCATTTGGACAGCACTGCAAAAAGGGGAACTCTATAGTCCACTATAGTGTGAGTGATTTAGGACTTTTAACGTGTTCATTTGTTTTTATAGTATTGTATAGTCGTGAGTGTGTATCTCTACATGGAATGAGCTTTATATACTTTCACATTATTTATATAGCACTTAGACCCGCTTCATAATAATAAAAAATGTACTTTTTTATAACAGAGGACCTTTAAAAGGGCATCAGTGACAGTTTGGAGTACGATTTGACCGTCTTCAAGCACTCAAAAGACCAGGACTGAAACCGAGTGTCTACCAGTGATGGTTTTCTTTCCAAAGACGTGTATATAACTACCTGTAGGTCGAGGGCTGGCCGGCGGTGTTACTGGGGGGGTGTAGGCTCGGCCCAGACGCAGCAGAGGAGACATGCAGCGGCGTCTCTTGGGACCGCCCCCTGTCATGTTGCTGCTGTCCCCTGGTCTCTTTCCTTTGTTCTGAGGGCCGGTCACAAACTCATCGGCCTCATCAATCATCATGCCCTGAGAGGGGAAGAAGGTCCTCACTTTATAAGGCTGTCTGGTACTCATTAAAAAGAGCAGCAGCGTTACTTGATGCTAGACATGGGATGATATGACAATTTCATGTCACAATTATTTTATTATCCAAAATAATCGCAATTCACGATTATCCCGATAATCATCAAATATGCTTAAAACTCACTTAAACATACTGGAATCACTTTACAGAAACATATGCATATCTTCTTTAGTGAACATCCTTTTTGGTGAAAAACAATCAAATAATCTTAAATAAAATAAAAAACTAAAGACTATTTTTTCACTTGTCTACCATGACAGTGAACTAAGACACCTTTTTCAAATCAACTCATATTTACGCTATTCCCAATAATCCCGATAATTCACCACAATCAACTTCAGTGATTTTAATCGGGATCCATCCCAGTTGAGTCTTACCTTCTTGTCCAGCTTGAAGGGGTTGCCGAATGTGTGCAGACGTTTGGGCTGCTCGGGGTCGGCGTCGCGGAGAGGCTGAGGAGCAGCTTTCAGGAAGTCTTGGTAGTTACCCATCTGGGCTATTGGCACGCTGTGGAGCTGGTCTGGACCGAGACAGGGACATTCAACAGGTTAAAAATAGATATATTCATTTTTGGGACTTATAGGCTACTTTGTACATTTTGGGAGAGATAAAAAAAAGATGTCTTGGGGACACTTGAAAGAAAATAGAATAAAAATAAATGAGGTTTGCTGAAAGGAAACAGGAGCACAGGGTCAGTCAGTGATAACCTCAACAAAATCTTACATATCTGACCCACTTGATCCAGAATTTAATGAACACATTTTTCCAAAAGATAAAGAAAAACAAGTAATTCATCTATCTGTATCGTGGGGTGTTCAGGAAGGAACCAGCGCCTTGTGAAATCCCTTTACGAGCCGATATTAAAAAGTGGAAAACATAACATGTTGTGTTTTTAAAAAAAGGTCTGGCAATCTGCTCCAAACAAGTAGGAACTTCTAACCAACAGCAGGACAAGAATACACCACAGTCAACCACACTACTGAGAGACGGTTAAAACAGCACTGCCACCTTCTAATCTTCACGTGTGGCGTCGCCTGTAGTTTCCGTTTTTCTATCGGTGTGTTTCCTGCGACACACTGAGCGCTCCGCGTACGCTTCAGCACTTTGGTTGTTGGATTCGATCCAAAGAAATGAACAAACATCTTGTTCTTTTGTTTGACTCCCAGTCACCTTCAGTTAGCGATTAGCTGTAGCTCTAGCATTTAACCAGTGTAAATCCCAGCACTAACTCTGTTACTAAGTTCAAACGCACACGGATCCTTGAATAACAAGTACGATTCACGGTTCCCCGTCTGCGATCTGACTCCCGAGGCCTGTCCCACTTCCTGGTCCGTTCATGAAGGAGCCTGATTGGAACGGCAGCCGAACCAGTCCTCCAATCCGGCAGCACGCTAGTGACTCATCGCCTCTGGAGGTCACGAGTGCTATTACAAGACTGGTTAGCTTGCTCATCCCAGTAGATATCTCTATCTTTGACACAACGTCAACCCTGTGACCTCTTCACATTTTACTAATAATGGTAGTTTATTTTATGAATGTTTGAAACTCAAACGCTGACCAGACTTCAGGGTTAGAACACCTTTAAAGAGCAACATGACATCTGTGTGGGAAGTTTTTACCCTCATTTTGGGTGTGGCTACAGGAATAACAGCACAATTATGACCAAACCCAAAAGTGGGTGTGAGACACAGTGAACCATTTTATTTATCTGACAAGACAGGCCAGTTTAAAATGCTCCTCACTACCTAGACTGAGCACACATCTCCTGTGATCTACAGAGCCTGTACAGTAGGGCTGTTGGGGGCCGGACATTTTCCCTGAGCTACTCGACCCCTTGATGTGCATGCATGGGAATGAATTACAACATAATAGATTTCTGTATATTTCTCACTTTGATGGTCCAATGACTTGCTGCTGCTCCCCCTCGTCTTACAGTTCTATGATCATAGATATAGAAACGCTTCTTTTTCAACGCAACGTTGGCCATTATGGATTTGTTTTGCCAAGAAAATGAAGGATACATTCTGGCAAGATGTCAATTTTTTGCTGGATTTTTTCCCTCAGGTTTTAAATTTGATATCTTTGTAAACAGAACTGATTGGCGGGCCGGTCACACTTGACTGGCGAAATAGGCCTGCAGTTCTGTGCTCTCTCTTTAAGATAAGAAGTTTGGAACAGTCTGCTGACTGGCACTGACGTGATGTTTGAATGTATATAATTCTTGTGATTGGAGTGTGGGACCCCAGGATGACAAGCTGCCATCATGGCGCCAGCTGATGAAGGGAACTGACCTGAGTCCTGCCCTCTGAGAGTACAGACGCTGGTGTTGAGCAGGTTCCTCCTCATTCGGCTCAGCTGGTCCAGCAGGTGGCTGCGTGGGATGTCATAGGGATTCCTAAAGCTCTGCGGCTTCAGGCCCTGATGAGGATGCAACACAGAGCGAAAAGACGTTTTCTGGTGACATACTGTCGTATTTTTGCAGTGGATACCGTCGATCTGTTTTCAACAAACTACATTAAACACCTGAATAAAGCCTCAGGAGGAAAGTTGGATGGAAGGGAGAGCTAGTAAATGCACCTCAGTAGAGCCGAGTAAGTGTAACTGAAGAGGAAACATTAATAACAACAATAATTTAATGTTACCTTGTTGAGCAGTGCCAGCTGAAAGCCCTGGAACTCTTTTGGGTTGAGCTCCATGGACAGGGCTGGAGTGTCTCCGGAGAGGCTCTGCAGCTGCTGGATGAAGTCCCGGCGCTGGGCCAGAGAGATGCCTCCACCTCGCCAGCGCACCTTGATGCCGGCCTCCGGCGGCTGCTTCTTACCAATCAAGGCAATCAGGCGGTCGTACTCAATTTTTGACTGCAAATGTGAGCAAATTATTAACATGCCTGGGACAAGTTGAACGCTGTTACAGTCAGTCTATTAGTTAATGTCAGGGTTCATACACATTTTTACCAAGGCAGTTTTTACCACATCATGTCTTAACTGAAATTAATGATAAGGGGTCATGACCTGAAAGGTTATCTAGCTTGCCATCATAATGAAGAGCCATATTACAAAAATACAACATACATAAATACATAATTAAAATGATATCTCCTTGATTTATGCAGGGAGACCTTATAGTTTCTCATCTTTTTGTCATAGCAGGGACTGCGTTACTAATAACAATGACTCTGCTCTATTCAAGTCTTCCACTGAGAGTCACTGTGAGTAAACATGCACGATACCAGGAACCTGAAATCAAAGCAGCTAAATGCAATCAATATCAATATTTATACATGCGCTTTTCCTACAGTGACGAGACAAAATGTCTTCAGTGAAAATGATCTATAATGGCCGCAGGTCAGATGTGTGAGAGAGCTAACTTCTCACCTGTTGGCTGAGCTTCTTCAGGTAGGAGACCACGCTGTAGCTGAGGCCGTACTCCATGTTGTCGGCCAGCAGGTTGGGTGCTCCCATGATTCTCAGAGCTTTCCTGAGGGACTGTGGAAACCAATAAGACCAGTGTTAGGACATGGGCAGCAGCTTTTATGGTCGTCGTATATTAATAAAAAAATGTTTTCTTTAAATGTAAAGAGCTGAAGTCCACTGACCCCGATATAATATGGAGGCATGGTCTTCAGGTAGTTCTCAAAGGACTGCCGCCATTTGATGGTGGGCTTGAACTTGTGCACTTTGATCAAGTCGTCTGCAAAGAGAAAATACAAACTGAAAAATGACAGTCATAAAAGCACATGTTTATATAACAGTCGTGGAGGAAATGCATGAGGAAAAACAAAAGAGTACAACATGACACAGAAGTAAAAAGTACAAAAGACTCGTTCCTGCTTCCCTATGAATGTTCTGAAATAACGAGGCGACACCACACACACTGACAGTCAAATCATCAGTCTCACCCAGAAGTGGCAGAAGAACGGGGTAATTGTAGGGCATCACAAACAGGTTGACACAGTTGAGAGCCGTGCTGGCCTTTAAGTAGCCGAAGGGCTGACCCAGGTCACTGTACTTGGCACTGTTACAGACAAACACCTGGAACAGAGACGCAGAGAAAAATCAATCGATGTGTGGTGACATTAGAAACACAAACAATAAGCTGCTGGTTCACTGGGGCCGTCACGCTGAGCCTCGCCTCTTTGAAAAGCAATACCGCACGTTAAACACTCCCTCTGTGATTTTTAACTTTATGTTTTCACCTCGGCTAACCTCCTGCTATGTAGGGCCCTGCAGGCATCACGGTAATATTAAGTAATTATTTCCATTAATGCATTCATATGCCTGCATTAGTAGGGGGAAGACAAACAGTCTGAACATTTACAGGTTAGCGGCGACCAGAGGACGTACAGCATGAATGAAACACGGAGGGACAACTTTCCTACCGTTTGATATGGATTACTAGTGGTACAAAAAAAAGTAAAGTTTGGCCTGAGGGTGGCAGGAGAGGGAATTTGTTTAGTTAATTCTAACCAGTGTAGCGTGAAAGCATGGTGGAATTAGTAGGCAAGCTAGCTAACCAGCCAGCTGCTAAACGAGTGAAATTTAACAACTTAATGGTTCATCCACACTCTCAGCGTGGCTGCTATCTCCAGATGAGTGACAACGTCGTCTGGTGCATTTTCTGTAACCGATGTAGCACGAAAGTAGGGTGAAATTAGTAAGCTAGCTAGCTAACTAGCCAGCCACTAAATTACTGGAATGTAACAACTTCATCAAGAACAAAGACTCTTGTCCATGCTATTGCCATGAAAGATATCGCCAGATAATCAGCCAATCACAGCACAGCAAGAAATAACCAATTTGAATATGCTGACATCAGAATGCAACATCCTATAACACTATGGTCACTTACATAGGTAGCTGATATTTATTATGTATTGTTATATTTATTATGTACATTTATTTAACAGTTTATCATTGTCACCGTGTCAGAAATCACCCCCCTCATTCACTCACCCATTATTCCCCTCATAAGACACCAGTCACACTTCACACAACTTACTCCAGCAGTTTGTTGAGATTTCAAATGATTAATCATTCAAATCAGGGTTTGACATGGTGAAATTTCCAAGTCGTCATTAACTCATCGCAAATATGGTGGAACATCTGACGTAACGCTCTAATGTTGAAGTCCTTTCTAATAAAGCATCTATTATTTCTTTGGTGTGGCATCTGTGGTGGAGCTGTACCTGCCAGCAGGTGTGCGGGGACTTCCTCTCCAAAATGTACTGCGTGAGAGGCGAAGGCTCCAGCTCGTACTTGTCAAAGGGCACCTTGTCTATCACCATGGGCTCCGCATCCAGACAGGAGAACCGGACGTGGGGGTGGGCTGAGCGTGGAGGCTGGGGGGTAAATACGTTATAGTACATATCACATTCTGCACTGTAAGAATCATCGTATAATTTTAATAGTGGATACAGAATAATGCACTTTTCAGCTCGTCTGCAAGAGACGGTTCATATTATATCTCCCATTTGGACTCTAATTATTGGTTTGTCAATATTTATTATCATCTGATATTTAGAAACATAAGATGCATGATATTACTGGGGTTTCTGTTTTCTCACAACTTCATGTCATTTTTTAAAAGAAAGTCTATATAATAACGTCTTAAGTCTGAAGTCATCCACTGTTTTTACTGTTACTCCATTTACCAAATAGATATTTTATATTTTATTTTAGGTACAGCGGGCAGGATTTTCCTAAAAAAACAAACAACCAAAAACACAAAAAAACAAAGTGCCACTATAGACTCATACTAAAGCGTAGTGAAGCGGAGAGATCAGGAGCCAGCTCGTAAGGGACGTACGGGTTAAATAAAGGTTAAATGATAAAAATTAAAAGAGGAAGTTGTGAACATAGTGGACACAGCTCAAAAAGACCTCCACAAATAAAGGCGAAATGTGATTTTGAACATAAATTCAAAATTAATTTGAAGAAGACATACTCTTTATCCCAAATTCAAAAGCCGTATACTGTATATATCAGCTATAATGTGGTGTGTCATAAAAAATAATAATTAATCAGTTAACGCTGATTAAAATAAAGTAGCTCCAGGTTAAAAATCATAGTTTTCAGCGGACACAGGACGTCCTGGAGGGGCCGCAAGCTGAGCTTCTCTGATGACTAAAAATGATACTGAATGAAAAAAGCTGACATTAAATATGTATCTTGATATTAGAGGATCAAAAATGTTGACAGTAAAATGTTCTTTAAAAAAAAAAAAAACATTTTAAAAAGTCTGTTTATGACAGCTTCTGGCAGACAACCACAACGCTGTCGCATTAACAAAGAGGATATGACACGACTGAGAGGCGACTAAATGAAACACACCTTTACTTTGATTAAAATGATGATTTCTCTGGTTTGAACATTGTGGAAACATTTGGGATAATGCAGTACACAACTTAAGTTTCCTACCAGTGTGGGTGAGTTCTGGTCTGGCCAAAAGGCCTCAGGGACGGGCCAGTGACCGATGGGGACACCGGTTTTAGGGTTGGGGCGTACGTAGATCAGCTTGTGACAACAATGCCAAGCTTGTGGACCAGCCTTCACAACCTCAGCAGGAGCGTCTGGACAGACAGACAGACAGACAGTAAGACAGGAAGCTGACTTCATAGTTAAAGACAAAGTGTTTGAGAGCTATGAAACATAACAGAATGATAAAACAGTGTGTGTGCAGTTAAGATATGATGGTGACATCCAGCAGCTACTAATGAACCACAGTGGAGATGAGCTCAGAGGCTATTTAAAAGACAAGTGGGTTGGAGAGGCTCTGTGCTAATCAAACAGATACAGTGCAGCAGCGATGTCTCATATCTCTTACCCTCTAATGGGGGAGGGTCAGGCCCAGTCTTCTCAAAGTTTATCACCACTCCACTCTGGATCTTCTGCACCAGAGACTCCAGACACTGATTCAACATGCGCTGAGAGAACACACTGTAGGAACGCCCTGCAATGAAACATACTTTACATGTAAAGACCTGACATGTGAAGAAATTAAACAGGAGATCGATGGCTCATGACTGATCTTGGATGACGTATTGAATCCAGGTATTCAAAAGGTTTTAGTGCTGAGCAGGTAGAGTACAACAGGGTTATTATGCTAAATTTAATAATAAATAAATAAAATGTCATAAAACTGAAACAAAATAAAAATGATATCCTTCCAAAACACCTAAAACTAAACTGAAACATGTTTACCCTACATCTGTGTCTTGTGCTGTCATTGGCTGTAGTTCCCTGACAGCAGGTACAAATATCTAACATGCCAGATATCTGGAATGTGTCTGCGAGGCACCAGCGAGAATCTCGGCTCACATCTTTGGACAGTTCACACATGGTGCTCAAGTGCCGATGCGCAATCGCCGAGCCAATGCAGATTTGTCTCTGAGCAGTTTTCTCTGGGCTCCAAAAACGTAAAATCTGGGCTGATGGACCTGCATTCATAGAGCACTTCTCTAGCTGACTAGCTACTCAAGGTGCTTTCCACTACATTCAGTCACTTTTACCTTTATTCACAGAACCGCCTCATTCACACACATTCACACATTGATGGAATTGGGGGTTGCCCAAGGAAAGTTTGGCTTGTAGGAGCCGGGATTCGAACCGCCAATCTTCCGATTGGAGGACAACTTGCTCTACCTCTGAGCCACAGCTGCCCCCCTGATGTTGTGTATAGACAAAAGAAGCCAGCAGTCCACTTGTAAGACATCTAATTCTGCCATGCTTTCATGCTACACTGGTTACAGAAAACAAGCCCAACAGCAGGCCATCTCTCTAATAGTTTAGCCTATTAGCAACATTTATCTATCTAAAAGCAGCATTTGAATGTAGAGTAAACTGAGTTGCTATAGATACAAGTGTCAGACACGCCATCTTCCCGAACTACAACTGATTAGCCTAATTCAGCCAGTTACAGCCTCCAGCTTCACCTCGAATGACCTTGTTATGCACCCATTCACTCCCTCGTTTCAATAGGCCATGGCTTTGTGTCAGGTTTGCAATCAGCAGTAATGGGCCGTCAGTATGTACTGTAGACTGTCACTGACAATGGAGCTGTGTCATGTTCTGCATTCAGCACCACTGACTGCTGCACAGAGCTTCTCTCTATGTGTGTTAATCTTGACCTCCGTCAGCATCATTCTGTTCTGTTCCTCCTACCAGCTGCTTCCACAACCAGGCAGCATGAGGACGGAGACGGGAGGATCAAGGTCTACTGCTAGAAGAGGATGTTCTGACGATTTGTAAAGTCTGAAGTCATGCTTTGTTACGTCCGTCAGCAAGACGACAAGCAAACAACTTTTAAAGTGTTTTCTGAATGGTTGGTGGGTGCTAGGCTATGCTAACATTGCAGCTGCTCCATCAACACTCCAAATAAGGTCATCTAGACCAAGATTTAGCCCTGAAGTTAGCAACAACTCTGGCTGCTCAGCAGCACTTAAGGTGGGCTGAGCTTTAAGGTGGACCAGCACTATTCTCCTTAAAGTTACAAGCTGCTCCTCTAAGTCTCTTAGCTTTTTTATTTTTTAATATTTATTTTAACTGTGTAACTGATATCATGGTTAGACAGTTAATTATCAATATATCTACTGCAAACTCTGTATCAGGAAATAAAGTGGAATGTTTTCAAAGTTATTGTTAGAACAGTAATATACTGTATATACTCATATCAGTACTCAACTACTGAAATTCAAGTATTTGTACTCTGGAAAAAAAGTTGCAGCGGTGCATCCCTATTTGTAGAGGTTTAAAATTCTGGTGCATATACGCATTCTGTCATTTATCTTTGCATTTCCACAACAATATACAGAGAAAATGGGAATTTCTACGAGTAGTTTTACAAATGGTAAATAATCGTGATTAATCATGATTCACCCACAGCTACCCTGTGATTAATCTGATTAAAAATTTGAATCATGTGACGGCCCTTATTCAAATATATTATCCTTCATTCCCATGCATGCTGTTTAGAGTGATCATAGTCTACGCCCTCTCTGCAAATAGCATGGACTCTCTCCCTCCAGGCTTCAATGTTAATGTCTTTTTGGGGAGAAATCTGCTTGCCCACGTTGTGACTCTACGATCATATTATCTGACATAGTGACCGATCGTACAGACGCAAATGTATTGTAGTCAGAAGTAGACATGAAGGTAAATGTTCAACATCATGTTTATTTATTGAGAAGGAAGCAAGATGGCTTACCTACCTCCTTCATCAGCTCTGAGAAAAAACTAGGGTACAAATCATTTGTTGGTCATGTTTGAATTGTTGCATAAATTACACGTTTGTTTATTTAAAAGATTTAGTTTTGTGTGAAACCGATCAGTGAACTACATCTCTCATTTCACACAATGTACGGCACCGCTAGCTAACTAAGCTTCGTTCCATCACTAATGTAACTTTTTCTACCTGATGTGTTTTATACAGCGACTCTTTATCAGCCGGGAAGAGAAAGAAGGATGTTGTTCGTCTTTAGATTTACATATTTTGTTATGCACAGTTATCCGCCAAATGAAAAAAAAAATTTTTTAACTTGACAAATACCGGTAATGTATATATCACAGTATTTGTATATTAGAACCGTATCAGACTTTTTGAGCCTCTATTGTGAATGCGAGGCCTAAAGGGAACCAATCCAAACACTGATACTATCAGTATTCTGTAGTGGTTACATTGTGGAATCAACATTTACTTCATTATAAGAAGTTAAAAACATGCATTTGTTGCCACTTTAAAACCAGATGTTAGGCAGTCAAAGAGGGGTGCAATACCGGAGAAGGTGAAATCTGAGCTTTCCAACCATGTTACCATACCATCAACAATTACTCTGAAGTGCACTTGAGCAGCAGCAGAGCTGCCGTGGTTAAGACAAGAGAACAATGTTTGCATACTGGGTTGTTCAAATCTGTAAACACAAGTAACAGAGTGTTGAGACGGAGCTCCGTCCACCAGGGAGACAAACAGCTGCCAAGGAAAGTAAAAGACAAGATCTATTCTCCACTTTCTTTGTATTGATAGAGATGATTCATCAGGGAATGCATTTGACAAATAGCTATTTTGACGTGGTGTTATAAATACTTTGAGCTTGTCCCAGCATGTCCCACCAGGTTGTTGCAGCACTATAAATTAGGCTGGTGTCACTCCCAGGAGGAATATGTCTGTCATGTAACTGGCTATACTTTATGAACAATAACTGAAGGTCATGTCCTTACGTTAGCCAGCTGTCTGTGATAAAGGAACATACTTTCCTCTTAATTCTCTTACAGGTTACCATTATATACCTTATTGATTCATAAATGATGCAGACACAAAGGCCTCCAAATATAATTATTCAAACATATTTACTTGAATTTTGGACTATTTGTAGTCACTTGGAAATGTATGGGCTACAAGCTAGATTGTATTGATTGTTTGTTATGTCTTGTAAACCATATTTGTGTTAATGATGCAACAACAAAAATACTCAGCATCATCACAAATGAACTAAATCAAATAAGACAATTATCTTTTTATTCCTCTTGTTTGGAGACACTCTGCAACGCAATAGCATTCTTTGAAGACAGCGATGGCTGAATCAAGCGATCTCTGAAATGAGACGTCTGGTCTAACTACATAAGATTTCCCATTTGTGTCACCAGCTGTTCCTGCCCCACCCGTCGCTTGGCAACCAGCTGCAGTTGATACGAGAAGAGGTAACTAATAACACGTGATTGAAATGGAGCCAGAGATCATATTCTATTCATTTTATTTCATATTAGGAGGCGAGTTTTAACTTTATGTATACTTCTGGTGATGGGACAACACTGAGGACGTGTCCAGGTGCATCACAAGATGTATGCAGAAAGTATGCTAACTATATATAGATAAAGTAACTCACCAAATTTGAGTTTGAAATTCAGTTCTTGTAAGAAACGTGATAACACTGACAGCTCAGAGGGTGGGGACAAAGTATAAAGAAGGTCAACGATTGGCTGAAAGTTAAACCTCAGCCAGTCGCCATAAATGAATGATTTCAACTTCTCTTCCTAATATTCATACTGGGACATGTTGTGAAGGTGTTCTCTGACCAATATCTTCTCTTCCGTTTATCTCACTGCTTCCTGGTTCAATCAGAGCCAGCCAGAGAAATTCATAAAAATCCAATATTTCACAATGAATCATGGGATAAGTTGGGCCGTGAAGAATCAGTAGAATCCTCCAAATCCGGGAAAAGGCTGCATTTCTGGGATGCATTTGAGGGAGTCTTTGACATTGTGATATATAAACGCAGCCTCAGAAGAATGCGGCCGGTGAATTGGGACACAGCTACAATCTCAAAGAACTAGTTTGGTCACTTTGGCTCCATCTATGGCAATAAGTGGTAAGTGCAGATTCCCAGGAACCCCTGTCTTGTCCTGAACCTTTTCTTTGCATTTGTTTTGAAGTTTCATCATCTGTCATCAACTTTTCTTTGTTTGTTCGGCCATAGTTACTGCTGAATGTAACTAACACCAGCAGCGACCGGAAAGAACAGTATGCTGCTTCACTAACTAGTTGAAACAAGCTATAAGAGAGATGAAGGGATGGCAAGTGTCTGCACAGCCAAAGCGACGTCGTTTTCTCCTGTTCATTTCCTAACTACGCGACACAGATGGGCGGAGAAAATACAGAAACTTTGAGGAGCTTTAGGAATGACGGATTGTCATTTGGAGAATATAAAAAACATAAAAGAAACGTTTCCTCGTCATGATTCCACGTGAGCTCATGTCCGTACGCCTGCCCTTGTGGAAAGTATAACCAAGGTATTAGAGTGGTCATGTCTGTTCCATCACTATAAGTGGAAGTAATGAAACGGACAGCTTCACTATTTACTGTCTTGCTGCCTCAATAAGTGCTCGCTTGAGTTGAGGCTTTAAAGTTTTTTTTAGCTAGCTGCATCCTTCTCACTCGCTCACCCGGTGAGCGTTATGGATGGAGGCAGCCGCCATCTGTCCACATGTGCTGACGGCGCTGGTTGAGTTTCTCATTGGGGGTATCTTCAATCCACTTGGCGAGGGCAGCTTCAACAACAGGTTTTTACCCCCCCCCACCCCATCTTGATTTCAATGTGCAGAGGGCTCAAAATACATAGTTAAATAAATATCTTAGAGGTGCTTACTTTAAATCTTTCACACTCCATAGAGCCTGCAGACTCATGACGGGTAAAACTGGCCTTGATGTGTAAAATCAGCGGAATGCCCCTTGAAGCACATAACATACATCGACCAAACAGCAGGTTGTTCTCAGTGCGCCTACCTCCAGTGACCTCACACATGGGGGTGATCGGAGAGTCGTCTGGCGGGACGCCCCCGAGGGGTTCGGGCTCCACTGAAGCGTTGCCAGCGATGCGCAGCACCAAAGCAAACAGGCGCTGGTCCCATCGGAAGGGCTCCTTCGTCAGCTCACTGCCGGGCAGCGGCGTGGTCAGAGGCAGATGGAGCTGGACAGAGACGAGACGAAGCAAGGATCAGAACTAGAGACGATGCGCTGGACAGTGTGAAAGCATGCACCATGTTCGCCCTCCATTTAATATAAATCCAAAATCAATCAGCAGGATTTTTTATGGGAACATTGCTGAAATGCTTTACGTTATTCAAGATTCAATACTTTAATTGCCAAACAACAGAAGTTATTAGGAATTTGCTGCAGTGTGCTCTATAATACAACAGACAAGACAAGAACCACACAAAAACTAGGCAGCCTAATACATAGACATAGCACAAGGTACATGCATAATTCATTCGTTCCTTCATGGCTCATCCCTACATAGGCAAGAGTCAATCATCAGGTATTTAATTCAAATAGATTTTCCATTTGGAAAGTTGTTGAAAAACGGATTCATGTTTTTATTTCAAGCAGACATGCCATAGAAATAGAAAGGAGTAGAACACACATTATTGTCATTTGACTAGTCCAAAAGAAACCGTTGTTAGGCAACAGAAAGTGTTGTCACAGCTCTGGAGACGGATGACTGGCTGCTAAGCTAGTTAAATAGATAGGTTAGATAGTGATAGCTTGTTCTTCTACAGAGAGGCGGGGCTGATGTGGAGGGACCACTTTAACTAGCTCTGACTTTCCTGATACAGGTCTGTTTTTTTTTCTGCATTCTATTCATTTATCTTATTTTCCCTTATTATCAAGTGGGTTTTATTTCCCATCTTGTTTCTGTCCATCTTCATTCTGTTTTAATAAAATGGCACTTGTGGGTGGGACCTAAAAATGATATCACAGTATTTTGAGGATTTTTGCAGTGATGGTATTATATCACTGTATTCCAAACATGATTCTTCCAATTTTCACTGTAACCCCGGGTCCATACTGGACATGGAGGCGCCACATCGTGCCATGTGGACTGCTGCGTGACCAGTAGCCTGGTCGTCCACACCACAAGTGAATTTCTCAGCGTCGGTCAACATGCGCTTCTGTTCCTCTGCGGTTTTCTGCAGAGCTGATCGGTCTGCTTGTGGGTGCGTTTGCTTTGTCGCGTTCGTTCTCTTCCTCGACACGACTGTCAAATACGTAGAGTAGTGAATGGATTTTAATTGGATCATGTGGGAGGGGAATCTGAGGAATTTAAACTCTGGAAGATGGGCAGGTGGAGAGGGGAGGGAAGCGTGGGATGGATATATATTATTATTTATGAGAACGAGATCATTTATATCACATATATTGTTTTTGGCAGATTATCAGTTTTTTTTCTTGCCAATTTTGCTCGTGGCACACAGAGAAAAAAGACAAGATGCCGAAACTATCACTGAAGATCACAAGCCGGCCACAGACCTGCGCGTCGTCCTGCGTCAGTCCAATTGGTTTACATGGGTGCTGAAAGGATACAGGCAGCGCTGGAAGGATGCCTTGCTGAAAAATGCAGCACTGTCGTGTTCAGTGTGAACTCAGCATAAGGGAACATATCCTCAGAAAGCAAAAGCTATTTTTAATGTGTGTGTGTCAATATGTTTATTGCATCAAATAAGAATTAAAATGAGGGAAAGACCTACATGTGTTTTGGGAGAGTCTCCTCCATAATGTAAATAATATAACTCATTTCCAGACATCATGGCATGATTCTGTTCAAACCTATTTCTTGGTGTTTTTAGCACCACAAGCATCATCTAGTCGCATTATATTGGAGAGAAGGCAGACGTCTCTTCAGCTGATAATTGCAACACTACGTACCTCACACCAACACTATACTGATCGTGAGAGTATAAATGTGTAACGCTGAAATGAACAGCAAGAGGCTCCACGACAAAAACAGAGCTGTGATACCCTTTAAGTAACCACAGACCGTACAAACAGTGCTTCCTGCTGAAACTGAAATGTGTGCGCGTGTTTATCACGGCAAAAACGAAACTGCAAAATGCAGTGGCGGAACATGACACCGGAGACTGTGATGAAACCAGTTTACCCCCCACAGAAGGTTTAGTTCATACTGCCCAACCCAACAACATTGAACTAAGTGATATTTATTATGTACTGAAGTGCTGTTAAAAGGTCTCGTGTCTTCACAGTAACAGGCTTCTCTCCATCGTACTGCTCCTAAAGTTTCTTCTCAGCCCAGACTTTTTAAAGAACTGCCAGAAGAGCTGCAATAAAGTCACTTGGTAGCTTGTGCCCGGTCTGAACTGATAGTACCACACAGGCCATAAATTACACCGGAGCTGCAGAACACAGGATTTAACCTGGATGCCTTTGACCTCTTCTCTGCAAGCTGCAGGAATGACTACATGTCTTAATGGCGTCACCGCCGTCTCACAGCACATATATTCAACATAGCAGCTTACAGATGGCAGAATTAAGTTAATTATTTAGGGCAGGATGAGTTCCTCTGATTAGTAGACCACCAAGGGATGTTCATAGCACGCCATGCTTCATGTGCTTATAATAAGAGCTAAGACAATAGGTTTTCATGCTAATTTATGACATTTCATTTAGTAAAGGTTGCTTTTAAAATGTGAAGCATTTCTGTTCTACATTAAAGTTAAATTGATTATCTTTTGGTTTTGGCTGCATAAATCAGTACAACACGTTCAGGGATTCCCTGCTCGAAATAAGACGGAGGTGTTCCCATCCTGATCTTGTGCACACATGCATGTGTACTTTGGTGGCATGCCTTTAACTGGCTCAAGAAAATGATTATATGATTGAAGACAAATGAAAATGACATGAATAGTCAGTGGTGGAAAAACCCAGATAGTGTGTATCTGACAGGGAACTGGAGCCATTATATGCTCTCTTCACAGACACCAGACTCCATTGACAAACCGATGCCTCCATCAGTGAGCTAGTTTGTGTTATTGTGTGACTTTGGTGAATCCGAGCTAAACTTTTAGAAGACCAAAGTCATACAATGAAACAAACAGGTGTTATGAGTCTCGAGTCGTTGCAGAGACATATCGACGGCTTCAGTTCCCCGTCAGTGGTGGGTCACCATCAGACAGGTAGGACATGATGCTGGGAGTGGACAGTGTAGTAGAACCGTTTTGCTTTTTATAGTCATGGGGTTATTCTGACCATAACTATATAACAATACTTTTATATGTGCTGTGAATTAATGTTGCCTGTGAATTTATTTTTAGTCTCCATTGTGACAGATAACATGGTTTCTTGTGTTAAACACTGTTGTGTGATCAGAGAGGCTCATGTGCTTGCTGACCTCGTCTTGGACTCCACCGCCGCTGGTCAACTTGTTGCCGTCGGTGATGGTGATTATGATGGCGGGTTCGAGGAAAAATGGATTCCTTCCCTGTTAAGAGAGAAAAAAAAAAATTCACATTTTCAAAAAAATTTAAATTATTTAAAATTAAAAATGATTTCAAAAAGTAGAAGAAGCGCATTTATAGAGAAAAATTCACATTACAGCAGCTCTTGTAAAAGGTCTTTACACACCGTGGACGAGATGAACACACACACACACACACACACACACACACACACACACACACACACACACACACACACACACACACACACACACACACACACACACACACACACACACACACACACACACACACACACACACACACACACACACACACACACACACACACACGAGAAGAGCTGCATGTATCACTATTCACCAGCCTCCCCACAGTTCAAACCTGACCACAGAGTCATAGAGAGGCTTCATAGAGGCCATCCTGTCCTGACAGCAATGTGAGGGATTATTAATGGCTGTCGACCCACTCAGTGTGGACTCTACCTGTAGGCTGTGGTTTTTGCTCAATGATGGATCTGTCCAGTTACACAAACGGCCCAAAGTGAAGCGAGCAGGATCCAGTGTACGGGAGGGATCCTGGTTATGATACTGAGCACTTCCTCAGCATGTCAATAAGAGAGCAATGAGGCTAACTTGCCAGACGAGTGATGGTTTCATCCATCAGCTCACTTAGCGTTTACTGTTTCTATGCAATTAAGTGTCGGACATAACGAGGCAAAAAAACTGCCAACAAGAGCTATTAAAATTTGATTTGGGGACATCTGCTTCTGTAATCTTGTCCACAGTACAATACATTTATCTAAAGATTAAACTATTATACTGATACTGCCAACAGCCGTTAAATAAATTGTCATGTTTTCACGAATAAAACGTTGTTTAAATCAGGTTTCTAAATGATATATGAACAAACCTTCAGAATATAGACAGGAATGAAACTGGAAACTGCTGCTGATGTGGAGATTTCTGGCTCAGAGTCTGAGAAAAACTAATTTAGAGAAAGCAGCCTTTAAAGAGATGGATTGTCAAACTAATAGGGTAAAAAAAATTTGATATCCCCATGAACCCTCAGTTGATTACTGACATTAAGAACATTATTTTTTGTATTGAATGTTATGTTTTAATTTGCAAATGATGCATTATCTAATGGTAAGTTTTGGGAGAAATCTACAGAAAGTAGTAAAATGACACATTCAATCCTTTCTGGCTTCATGAATTAATGCCTTATTGTCTTTTTTGCTAATTTGTGTTTTGGATACAATTTCTGACAGACAGAATATTGTCATTTAAAACAGACTTCCTTTATTTCTACAGCACCTAAACTTTTGGATGAAGTTAAGAAACAGCCACCTGCTCTGGCAACCAGTTAGATTGAGGCTGCGTTGAAAACCAAGTTTACATCAAGGATGGTTTATTGGCAGAAAGTTTCTGAGCAACTGAGACAGAGAGCGTGCATGTAACCATAGCAACTCACCATCACTCCTGCATGCCTGTGCACGGTGTAAGAGGGGAGGTAGACGCTGACAGATTACTCTGATCATTTTTAAGTGTGTAGGCCTGCTGTAGTGTTTCTTCCTCAAGACTAAAGGGAAGTGAGCGTTTGCTGTTTGGACTCTGGTTTGCTTCTTTTAAATCACATTATCAAAAAGCTTTCTCCTTCCATTTTAAGGTCTATTTTTATTCTTAAAAATGACTGCACTTTATTCTTGACCTTAGAATAAAGTTCAGTTTAATCATCCACTGTTTTTAAGCTTATTGCTTCTATAAACATTATTGTACCGTTTATTGTTTTTGTAAAAGAGTGCTATGGAAATTAGAATTTTCCTTAAAACCAGATTTTATTCTGTTCTTTGTCATATGCAACAGAAAACTGAGCCACTTTAGATTTGGGGGTATTTGACAGACAAAATAAGCCATTTGATGACATCATCTGGTTTTTAGGAAACTGTCACCAAATGGGAATATAATCAAGACATGCATCAATAATAATAATCAGCCAAGTCTGTCTGAAGCAGCAGGATCAGCTGGTCTAATAACACAACACCAGACTAATGGAGATCCCTTTAATCCCCGTTTATACTAAGACGACCTGAGGAGGTCTGAGTATGGTTCACTTCAAGTCTGCGTTGCAGTTCTCTCAACCTCCGGGTTGACTTGGCCCTCTGCCATTTCTAGGCCCGGTAGGGATGCTCCATCTGATCAGCTGAGATTCAGCAAGAATATACAATCTGAAGAAAGGCTTTAACGCCATCTAGCCACCAATCCACATTGTGAACCGTAAATCCATGTTGAACTCATCTGGTGGTGCTGGCCGGGAGCTCGGCCCTGATTGGCTTAATAACAAAGCTTACAGCTAACATGAACAGGTTGTCGAGAGTAACATTATGATGCATTCAGGCTCTATTCAGTAAATCGTTTTGGGCAAAAAATCCTAACTTTTTTACATGGCATGTTCAAATGTAATCTTGTAAAATTAAGTGTTTGGATTGAATATATATATATATATATATATATATATATGAATATATATATATATATATATATATGAAAATGCCCTAAATGATAAATGAGGGTGCTCCCTCCTCTCTACCTCCTCACCTCCCGGAGGAGACTCATCTCAGACACCTGGCAACCTAAAGGTTTCTTTGTTACAACATTAACTCCCATTTGTCTTCTCCCTCTCTAGTTCTCTGTATCATCTCACACCTTACTAACACGAGGAATCAAAGTCGACTTAACTGGATGATATTGAATTATTTTGAGTCAACAGAGGTAAGCTACCAGATCACTGTGGTTTCGAAGACAGAAAAACAACATGCCGTTTACTGCTCAAAGGGGAAACACAGCATTTAAGTATCTTCATCAGTACAGATGAGATTAAAGCAGGATGTTAGTGATTAACAGCTGCCTCTGAATTATGGAAAAGGTCTCTTTAACACTTAATCTGCTCATAAACGCACTCATATTCTGCAGAAACACATCCCTTGAAATATCATTTCCTGCTAACTGCTTCACTTCAATGCTCAAAATCTGGCAAGAGAAAGCAGCTCACAGGAGATACAGTACGATGCCGCAGAGTAGCACAAAAAAGAGTAATTAATCAAGTCAATCAGTTTTTTTTTAGTTTTACATGGCTGCAAACGGAATCTTTCCGTCAGTCAGACAAAAAAAAAGAAAAATGAATACATCACGTTGGGCTACAGGAAACTGCGGAGAGCCTTATTCTCGAATATAATAAAGACTAAAAGATTGTATTGCGTTTTGTTTTTTTTGAAGTCGTTACACAACTTCTTTTGAAAGGACGGAATCTAAACACAGTGCCTGAGGCTGAGGAAGCCATTTGTTCTCAAACTGACCTTCATTTGTGAAAAGGCACAAAGAGGTCATTAAATGAGAACTACGGGACACAGTCACCTTGACCTCAGTGTTCGATGTGTCCGTAACGCTCCTGCCAGCCTGGGCGTATTTCATCTGACATCAATTGTGGCTGCTGTACGTCCAGTATGCATAAGCCTGGGTGGCAGGGATCCAAAGGGAAATTCTAGTTATCCCGTGTGATTCTGCCATGTTGGAAGTAAGTAAAAATTCACCGACCATATTTTTCCGAACACAGAGGTCATGTGATAACATTAGCTACGTGTGAATTCACTAGATAGACGAGTGGTCTCTGTGGGTATAATACATATAGATATATTTTTTTAACCCACATTTTTTCAATCTGTATGCTCCTTATAGACTCTGGCACCTTATTAACATTTAAAAGCATGTTAATTGAAAAAAGTTGATGTATAGCAAAAAAAAATTCATGTTCCAGATTAATTATGATTTTAAAATATTAGTAGCTCTTTGTATCAAGTTATTCAATTACTGTACAATTTTAAGGTACTTTCTCCTTTTACTACACGACATCTCAGAGGGAAATATTGTACTTTTTACTGCACTACATGTACTTTATGGATTCAGATTATTAAAACAAAATACAATCAACCAATAAATAATGATGTATTATTATAGGTTATACTAGGCAGCCATATATGAAGTCATTAAAGCTCCACCTTTACCAGCTGCAACATAAAGTGATGATCACATTAATATAATAATATAATATATATTATCCTGCATAATAAGTACTTTTACTTTTAGCACTAAGTATACGTTGATGATTATAGGTCTAACTTTGTTCTTTTACTGGAGCCATATTTTGAATGCAGGACTAGTAAAAGAATATTTTACAGTGTACTATTACTACTTTTCCGTAAGTAGAGATGTGAGTACTTCATTTGCGGCAGCAATATATATATTTTTTTATATATAAACAGAAGTTACAGAGCACTAAACCAACATGGGGGGTAATTTTGAAGTCACGTGACGTGCTCTGGTTCTGTCATACTGGTCCGACTGAAAGGATCCTCCCATTTTAAGTACATCACTTCTAAGGTTTCACAGCTGATTGACGGCTCATGTTTTTATCTGTACATCCATGATTTGGAGCATCGTGGCAGATCAATGCAACACAATCTAAACTCAATGCTGTAATCGGCTGCAGAGGAGAAGAAAAAGAGTTTTGGGTTCTTTTTACTTTGTTGTGTTTGTGTGATGAGCACATGACAGACAGTGTGTGGGGTCACAGTGTACAGGTGGTTGATGCTTGTAGGACTGGGGATAGGGGGGTCAGAGGGGTCAGGGGCATATAACACCTTGTCATCACACTTTCATCCACCTGGTTTCCTCCACTGCCTCTTCAGAGCTACATACCTGTCCATAGTTGTCTATCCCAGTCACTAATCTATTGAGATTGAGTAAATCAAAGGCGGTCCTCAGCGACTGGCCGATAGATGTGAGTCCGGCTGCCTGCAGGTTCCTCAACTCTGTCATGAATGTGGCGTGGCTCTCTTTCCATCCAGCCTTAGAACACACAAGAAACACATTTGGGTCAATAACACACAAAGACAGACAACTACAAGGTCCTACATCCCAGCTCAATGTCCTCTTAATGTGACACATGAAGGAGACATTGCAAACATTGTATCATGTTGTTCTGCTGCAGCTCAAAAGCTCAATATGCACTCAAATTTGCAGGAAACACCGGTTTGTTTCTTTCGACATTGATATCTCCATCAAGAACAAAGGGATGATCCTTGTGAACACCAGACAAGCTCTGCAGAAGTCAACTTATGATTCTGAGCCACTACAATAATTCCATATAGATCACATCCTATCCAATAATTTGACAAAAGTGCAGCCAAGATCCATTTCTGCCAGACTACTGCCACCGGTAACTTCCAAAGTGGCAATCTGATCTAAACAACTACTTTCTGGATACATCTTCAGTTGTCTGCTCTTAAGAAAATTGAGCACCCAATGTAAACAGAATTATAACCTAATAAAAGACAAAACAAGTGTGTATATATGTATATATGTATGTGTGTATATATATGTATATATGTATATGTGTGTGTGTGTGTGTGTATATATATATATATATATATATATATATATATATATATATATATATATATATATATATATATATATACACACACACACACATACACACACATACACAGTGTTATACATAGTTGTTATAATGCATACATTTAGTATGTTCCTGTTTAGTACAAATTTTGTTTATTCACTTGCAATTACTGTCAAATGTATATTACTTGATTTTATTCATTATTAGTCTTTTTATTTCTATTTTATCTACTTGTTTTTAAAAAAATGTATATTATCGTGGGAGCCTTATGATTTCCATTGCCAGTAAACATTGCTTCTATCCAATTGTTGTGCAAATGATAAATAAAGAACGTATCTAAGTTAAATTACAGAAATTCAGTTTTTTTATGCTCCTATATGATTCCAAATATAACAATTTCTGGTAAACTGGCAGAGGTAAGATAGTTTTGAATCAAGCCAATTGCACATATAAAATCCGGATAAATATATATCCTGATTTGTATTGTATTGTATTGTATTATATTATATTATATTATATTATATATATATATATATATATATATATATATATATATATATATATATATATATATATATATATATAATTTTTTTTAAATGTGTTCAGAGGTTGAAGTAAGCCAAAGAAGTTCAGTTTTTGAGGGTAGTTCAATGACAGTGCATGGATATAAACCCTGATCTCCATCACGTGTCTGTTGTTTATGTATATTTTAACTTTGCTTGCATATGTGTAAACAAATTAACTAAGAAGGTGTGAGAAGCTGACTTCCTGTAGAATTGCTTATGATACAAAACATTTGTAAAGAGACTACAGATCACTTTGTTTGGTCAAATCTGATGTCAAACTAGTAAAGTAAGCTGGTCTGTCACCTCCTCACTCCCCCTCCCTCCTCCTCCCCTCAGATATCACCTCCTCGCTGTATAAATAACACCCAGAGTTCCTTGCTGCTCACACTGAAACAAAATGTCGGCCATGTTTTAAAAGGGGTATGAAAGCTCCTCCTGGAGATTTTCTCTACACACAATAATTGATGTAGCGATCACAACGTGGTGGAGCGGTGAAGGCAGGGAGAGTCAGTCAATCTGCGCAATGCAAAACTGGACATGACCCGAAAACAAACTCTACCTTGATCCCGAACGGAACGTCTTCAAAATTTACCAACATATACCGGTCCCCTCGGCTCGCCGGATCTCTCCCTCTGAGCTGTGGAAATAGTAGAGAATTATTTATCGACAGGTCGGGTTGTGGATCTCCCAACATGAATGTGTCCCGTGGTTACAGTACCTTCATAAAAGTCTCAACAGCGCCTTTTGCTATGTCCAGATAGGTAGTGCCCAGATGGGTGCGCTGGTTCATTGAAGCGGACGTGTCTATCAGAAAAAGTAACACGGGCATTGTGATGATAATGACACGTACTGCATGGACTTGGTGTCAGTACAACCGGCCAAAACGCAAAAACCAAAAAAATCTTTTGTTCTCCTGCCGCCTGTATCACCTCTCAGCTAGCTAGCTAGCTAGCACTAGCTGGCTAACTGTCTGTCTCACACATTCTTTCAAAAAAAGTGTAAGAATAGTGAGTGAAGAAGCCCTTTCCGGGCAAACTAAACTAAAAACCTCAAACCCTAGGGGCAGGTTATTGATTTAGGAGGGATTTTGATAATTTTTACAATAATTTGCAAATATTCCTAAGTTTCATAGTAACAAAGTTCCCCCTCATAGTGTTCCCCTGCTTCGCCCTACACTGAATGCGCTGTGGCTTGTCCAACGGTTTTAGCCAAAGCTCCGCGCTTGACCCCGCCTCCCAAGCGGTCTGTCACTGTCACGTGTGCAACATTCTCACTCTGCATTGGCTGTCTGGAGCCACTCATTACCATATCCAAATAAGGCTAAAGCCGAGAGTTCTCATGCGCATGCTCGCTTGTCTCAGAGGCTGGAATGTAAGGAAATATTCTGTACGTGCGTTATGTGTTAAAGAATACAACGCATGTGGGTGTCGACGCACTCTTTTTAGGCGCTGTTTGAGTGCATGTTATTTAAGAATGGTGTCTGCCCCGAGCTGATTACATAATCCACTTCACCCTGTGCACGGGCGTGGGCTATTGTGAAAGACACCCCCTAAAGACTAAAGAGAGAGAACTGAAGACAGACAATATAAATATAAAACAACAATAGCAAAATATTAAGCCAGAACCTGGTTTTCATGTGATGACCAAATAAAGGCAGCCCTTTTACTGAGAAACGACGTGAAGGAATAGGCAGTGCAAGGAATTGACATGCGCACATCCTGCAGCTCCAAGATGGCTATACTTTGTCTTGTCTTCCCCATATGTTCCTATCCTTACAACTGTATTATTCTGATTTAATAAGTTTTGTTGTTGCTTCCCATCAGTTTGGGCTTTACACAAACATTAGTTATGTCACATTGTTTGTTTACGTAATACAACTCCACGGGAAAAAGCATCACCCCGCAAAAAAAAAGGAGGAAACCATCCGGTTGCCAGCGATAGCGAAGAAGAAGAGGGAGGTTTGACGGAGTTCTCTGGAGCAACACAAGCGCGCGCACGCACAGCGAGAGAGAGAGAGAGAGAGAGAGAGAGAGAGAGAGAGAGAGAGAGAGAGAGAGAGAGAGAGAGAGAGAGAGAGAGAGAGAGAGTTAATTTTCCGGTGTGTGACTGACACGTTTTTCAGAATAAGAGTATGTATTTTATGGGGCTAGTGTAATGAGATCTAGAGGGCACTGTATTGACATTTATTGTAAATTTGAACCAACCGATTATATAATAGTAGATTATTTTGTTCTTTATTAACAATTACATATAACAATTAAATATACTGATAACAACAATACTACTACTACTTATTAGCAGTATAATAATAATAATAATACATAACAAAAAGGCATACAATTAAACTACTATAATACACAATTATCACAGTCATACCTCAGTTTGATATGTTAACCACCTTATTTTTTTAAATGTATTTAAATTTGAAAAGTGAATTACGCACTCTTTATTCTTTGTCACAACCCCTTTATGTTTGTAGTTGTTGTTGTAGTAGTTGTGTACTAGTACTACTACTACCAGTAGAGGTAGTACTAGTAGTTATAGTTGTAGACTAGTTATTTATTTGGGTCCTTATTAACAGTTTAAAAATATAATGTGAACAAATATAGAATAATTGATTGAAGGGAACACAAAAATATATTGAATGAACAGGTGCAGACTGAAGCTTATAACTTATTATACCCTTTTTACGTATTCGTAATAGGCAACCTTTTCACTGCTACAAAAACACAATTAGCCCTATCCCACAACAAATTTTAAAATTTTAAAAGTTAAGTATATATTCACAGTTATTTCACGTAATCCAGCAGATAAACATCTATTCCTTTTTTTTTCTTACTCATGCTTCTAAAAAGATATATAAAAATAAATATAACAACCACAACAACAACAACAATAACAGCCTCTGAATGTGATTTGTACATTATTAGCTGTACAGTTTTAAGATCAAATAATTACAATGATACAAAATAGTGCATTTATTATAACCAACCTTGGTTAGTAAAGTAATACTTTGCACTTGTTTTCTATGATATGGTGATTTACAAATATTTTTATATATTGTCCTCTACTATTGTAGACTATCAAACATTTTGACACTCAAAATCCAAAGAGCTCATTTTCATAGATTTTCATACAGATTACGAGATTCCGACCTTTATTCTGAAGTCCAGACAAAATGTGTCCGGAAATAAATGTCCTCACAACGTTTTGTAAATAGAAGAGGTACTAGAAGCGTTTATGTCATGTCGTTGTATTTTCTGATGTAATCACTCAAGCTCTCAATCGATAACATCGATTATCTATTTGTTTCAACTTAACAATTAGCTTTTTTCAAAAACGAATGACAGTAAGGGTTTTACTGTGAAAGTCATAATCGGAAGTTTGATGTTCAGTTGTCAAGGAGACTTGATTACTACGCCTGTCCGTCAGTGAAATATGCGAAGGTACTGAGCATAATATAAACGAGACTTCTCGTTATTTGCCTTTCAACATAAAAGCATGCTTCACTCGACCTACTTTGCTGCCCTCTTGACCAGCTCACCATCGTAAAATAAATGTTATCTCAACCGATTTTACAAGGTAAAATAATGCATTGATGTAGGCCTACAGTAAGTTGGAAACTATAGTATATCTGTCATTGCTGCTATTCTGGCTGTATAAATCGACACGTAAAAAAAAGAGAACAGCACAGTAGAAGTTCAATGCACATGCATGATGAGTTCCTTTTATTCCACATTAAAGTGAGAAAGTTCTCATTGTGATGTTTGAATAAAGACTCTAATGCTCCAGTGTATCCTGTTTAAATATAAAATAGATTGGGAAATGCATGGCTGCTGGTTTCTTTTAAGTGAGAACACAACAGATTGAGAAGGCACCTCACAAGAGCTGACGCTTTATTTTGAAAATATAACAACTAAATTTAGACCGGAAATCTTGTTTTGGTGACGGGAAATGCTTGGTGTGTAGGCGGGCGTGAGCTGTCAGGTGACTGGCAGCCGTCACAACACCGCCGACAGCTAACTAGCTAGCATCAACTAGCCGAGGCTCCTCCGTCGGACCGGGGTGGTGGTGGGTTATGTTTCCCGGAGCCAGAGCCCTAGACGGAGGTTTGTGCACTACCAATTCATGGCGGCCGAAAGTCAGCCTCAGCCGCAGGCTCGGAAGCCATGTCTGCTGAGCAAAATCGAGGCTTTTCAGGATGTTGTCAGCACGGCGGTCATCATCCCCAAGGAAGACGGTGTTATCAGCGTGTCCGAGGACAGGTAGGACCACAAATGATCCTCCAAATCCCAATTTATAACCGTCACCTGGCTTGTTTTTCTCCGCTCCGGTCATTGATAAACCTCATGCCGCCAGGTTTAACTAATACAAAGCCTTTTGTAGGTAGAACCACAGACCGTGTATCTTTATATACAGGCTAACGGTTTATGGTCGACGAAGAAAACATCCCCTAACGCTTCAATGCGTGTCAGCTGACACAGTCATAACATGCAGTATGTTTGAATTGTTTTATACCGTTAACGAAGATTAACTCACAAATGTAATGTTTAATTTATCAGATGTAACTGCATGTTATAAAAGAACCCGTTCAGAAAAAGTGTGAGCTCGCATCTGTGCAGTGAGGTTTATTGGGTGATTGAGATGTTGTAACACTTGTTTTTTTTTTTTTTTTTTTTCAAACTAGGGGTCTGGACCCCAACAGAGTCAATAGTTGGAATAACTCACTCTCCCAGTATTACACTTTCCTGGGGCTGTGTGTGTGTGTGTGTGTGTGTGTGTGTGTGTGTGTGTGTGTGTGTGTGTGTGTGTGTGTGTGTGTGTGTCCAGTCTATTGACATATGCAGGTGCTAGAGGGTGGGTGTGATCCTTCACATGTTCAAAGGTTGTATGTCCTGTAATGCCTGTCTAATCTCACTTACTCTAAGCCTGACAGCTAGGTTTCATTAATTACGTGTATTTAACGTACAGTTTTCGACATTCAGCCTCCTCTGTTGTTAAGAGAAGCATGTTTGTGTGCTTATTCTCTGAGGAAACACCCATTGGACAGTCTACACTTTGATTGATGTCTTCTGGACCAATAGTTTTTGGAAGACCATAAAGCACATTGCCATTCCATACAGAGCGCGTAATATGTTTTCAACGGCAATTAATGAAAACTTAGAATGTTAAAATATTCATGTGCAAAATGTTCAAAGCATTTATTCATCAAACAAAATGTTATAATATAATTTTAATGGTAATATTTTGATAAACCTGTGATAAAATAATAATCATTTCATACAGAGGACCATATTGTGAGTGATTGAAATGAACATTTTCGCTGCTCGTTGTCTGCGGAGCTTCTGTCGGTGCTCCTAGCAAACTTACTGAAGTCTCAAAATGGCGAGGAGGTCTCTTACTTCAGGATTAAAAGATGGGGGCCGAAGATGATGCGCTTATAACATTTTATTCAGAAGTATTTTTTCAGTGCTTGCTTAAAATAGGTGATCTGTAGAACATCGTTACTCATTTAGAATTCGAATCAAGTAGGTTTTCACACGCAAGGAATTTACCTTGTCACATTAAACAGCAGACCCTTTTACACCGCCTTTTCGTTGCGGCAGAACAACTCCTTTTCTTCCGCATCGTCATTATTGTAAAAGGTCAGAGATGTGGCGTTGGAGTCGGCAAAGGAGGTACTCTCAGAACCGCATCAACATGTTGAATATGATTGACAGCAACTTTGCATGCGCTTGAAGAATCATATAAAGCTGCACGATGAGCAAAATTGTACCTTCCATTGTTGTTTTAGTATGTTAGAGGTAATGTTTTTTTTGCAATGCTTATTTAATACGTTGCACTACAGCCAATGCCTCTGTGTCACACGTCACAACCTCTGTGTTACACGTCATAGCCAGGATGCTTTTGGAATAGGAGACGCCGTTGTGGCATTACGTTGCAAACCAAAGTTGTTCTTTCTGTGACTACGGCGGAATAAAAATTCCTTCAGTAACAAAAGGGGTGGGGGCGAAAATCAATACAGTATGATCTTGTGATATTTTGCGTGACAATATTGTATCGATGAACTATTAATATCACAAACACAAGTTAAAACTTTTGGGAACAATTGCGTTTTCAGTCGACTACATAGTGCAGTATGAGTTTGAGTTGAGGTTTTTCTGGTGCCATTGGTAAAGTCAGCAGGATTGGCAGAAAGTTGGTAAAAAAAATAAAAAAAATAGCAATATAATAATATTTAATTGGGACTTAAGACGTGATAATTTAATATAGTATTGGGTCCGGTGATTCTCACCCCTTGTAACAAATAAACAACCAGGAACTGCAATTTAAGAATATCAAATATAAAATTCTAATACAGATATGAAAATTACTCGTAAAGGTATCTTCCTGGGAAAAAAATGTACACTTCAGACATCTCAGCAATAGGCTTGTCTAAAATCAAGCCTCTATTGGTCATGTTCTGGTCTTTGTCATCGCTGAAAACCTGACGTCCATAGAAAAGTTTGGTCTCCTTTTGAGCCAGACCATCTGCAGAATAATTCCATTCCTGAAATGTTTTGATCCACTAAAGTTAGCAACCATAAAATATATAAATAGAATATAAACAAATTATTATTATATTGCTCTCTGCTGCAGTCTTGACTGTAAGGGAGCCTAGAGGGAAAACTGGGTGAGCGTTACCTCCTCTTTGTTTGAGGAATACATGCCTGGAGGAGATCTTTTCTAGTTATTCCAGTCATTATTTAATGAGCACTTACAGCACCGTAATATTATTGTCGAGATGTTAATAAAGCCTAAGGTATTTGTATACCTGTTGGGACAGTGGTGAATGTAACAAGAATAGTACTAATGCAGTTTATTTTACATTATTCATCCTTTTTTGCATGTCTTCTTCCTCTTCTTCTTCTTCTTCTTCTTCTTCTTCTTCTTCTTCTTCTTCTTCTTCTTCTTCTTCTTCTTCTTCTTCTTCTTCTTCATAATATTGTTATCTTGTATTGTGAGCCTTTGTGTTTTATATTTGAAATGGATGGGTAAGTGAATACTTTTGGCAATATCATGTATGTCAGATGAAAAATAGCCTCTTGGCTAACTCGCATTTACTGCAGTGTCTATGAATGTGCACTGTCCATTTTAAATGAACGCATCAATAAATACAAAATAAGTACCGGTAGATAAAAATAAACAGTAGAGAATGTGAACCCAGACAAAGTGTAGTTTCTCAGGCATGAAAAAGGTAAACAAAGACGACACAAGGTGTTCACACTGGTATATTTAATTACTTAAATAAAAGCTAAAATATATTTTGACAGTTTGGTAAGTTAAGAGCCTGGAAAATGTCAAATCAGGCAGTAATAAACATACCCAACATTTTACATTACGCATTATGGTGTCATCAAGTTAACGTGGTATGTCTATAAGGCTGGCTCGCTAGAGATGGGTCAGGCCTGCACAATGCATGCTCGTTAGATTTGTGCCCGACTTGGTTCTGAGTTGCTCTGACGTCATGCACACCTGGGACCTGTTTCAGAAAGCAGGTTTAGTGAAAACCCAGAGTTAGTTAACCCTGAGATGAGGGAAACTCTGGTTTTTCAGTTTCACAAAGCCAGTTCAGCATAACTCTGAGTCAGTTACCCGGGCAACATACTCCGTGAACCTAACCTGCTCGCTGTCAGGTTAGTTTCTCCTACATGTCTCTGCCTTCTTCCGGAATCTGAACCAACTCTGAAAAAATGTGCCGTCCTTTCCTCGTACCCTAGGGGGTTTAGCTCAGGAGGTAGAGCGGGTTGGCTGGCAACCGCAAGATTGCCGGTTCGATCCCCTCACCCTAATTGCTCCTGGCGAGCTGGCTGTCGCCCTGCGTGGTTGACTGTGTGTGAATGTGTGAGTGAATGGGTGAATGTCAGTCATTCCTGTAAAGCGCTTTGGATAAAAGCTCTATATAAATGAGGACCATTTACCCTAACCCCCCTAATCGATATGGAAATGAAAGTGATTCTAGCCCGGTGCCTCGGTAACTCTCCATCAACTGCTAGACCTAGGGCATGATGGGAAACGCCTGGCTGTTTCCTCATCTAAAAGCTGATTGGTCCTTTAAACACCACGTTTAGTAGAAAAAGCAACGTTTGTGTGGAACTCTAATTTTGAATGCTAGATAGGCTGCTAGTCTCATGTTGTGCAATGAAGGGTTTAATCTGTTTACAAATCTGTCTTGTGTGGTTTTGGTTAATAATAATAATAATAATAATAATAATAATAATGATAAAAAAAACCTTGAGTCTTGAAAATCAGAGGCTGAAACTTTCTGGCTTCATCCCACAGGACTATTCGGGTCTGGCTGAAGAGAGATAGTGGTCAGTACTGGCCCAGTGTCTACCATACAATGTCAAGTAAGTATTCTTACTTTCTTTTTCCCCTTTACGACCATTTTTAGTGTCTATACTGTTTGATTGATGGTGTTTTGTTTTAAAACAAAGACCGTGTGTAACTTTAGTAACATGTACTCCTCATTTCATTCCTGTTTTTCCTCACTCTTCCTCTGTGTTTGCTTTCATTCTGTGTGAGTGTCTCTCATTACCACGAATATAATGAATTATCGACTCCACTTTTCCGGATGACATGAAAGAGTTTAGACGGTTCCTGGAATGAGATTGAGCGTCGGTGCTGCAGAGCTGCATGACTGTCACGCTGTCTGTCGTTGTTTCCCTCCAGTTGTGCAATTGAAAAAAAAACCATGCTGCCATCAGCAAGATCTGTAGCTTACAGTTACTATCAGAGGCTGCAGAGTTTGGTTCACCAATAGAAAAACTGAAAGTGCAAAAGTTAACAGATAATAAAACCAGAAAATGCATCCTATAGGCATAAATAAATATTTCTAAAAAATGGTGCATAAAAGCATCCATACGTGCCTTTTGTTTATCATGTTTGTTTTACTCCCTGAAAACTTTCAGACTAAGTCAAATGGCAGGGACTTTGGTCCCATGTTTGTTTGTTTTTTTCCCTTCAAACCTCCGCCCCCACACATTCTGGAAATTGCAACATCACACTGTCATCCAAAGTGTTTCAATGGAACAGAAACGTCTAAATTATCGACAGTGTATAGACTTCTGCAAGGATGACGTATTATTGTTGTACAACAAGCAGTTGGCATCGCCCTTGTTACCTCCGTAAACAGCCTATTTCTGATTATTGCAGAAAACAGTCTAGTGATTACATTGAGGAGCCTCATTTAGTCACTTGTTAGCAACCCATCAGAAAACCTATTAACTTCCAGACTTTTGGAAAAATGTTGACTCATTGTAGGACTCATTCCAGCAGGTGTTTTTTCTCCGCCGCATCAGTAAAACAGGGTTTCAAATATTACATACAGTTATATTTGTGTATATATATATATATAATTATCTAGTAATATGCAGGCTGACTGTTGTTCTTCTTGTTTGTGTCTCCAGCGTCGTGCTCCTGTATGTCCTTTAACCCAGAGACCAGGAGGCTGTCCGTGGGGACAGACACCGGAAGTATCTGTGTGAGTCCAACCACCAATCCTTGACCTTTCTGTCTTTCACTCAACTCAGCACTGTTTGCTTTTCTTGTTGTTTCAGTAATAATTTGCCTGAATGTTGGGGAGGGCCTGTGTCCACATGGCATTGCCCAGAGCGCTTTTTTTCAAAAGAAATGCAGAAATATATAAAAAGGGAACTACACCCACCGGCCACTTTATTAGGTACACCTTGCTAGTACCGGGTTGGACTGCCTTAATCCTTCGTGGCATAGATTCAACAAGGTACTGGAAGCATTCCTCAGAGAGTTTGGTCCATATTGACATGATAGCATCACGCAGTTGCTGCAGATTTGTCGGCTGCACATCCATGATGCAAATCTCCCGTTCCACCACATCCCAAAGGTGCTCTATTGGATTGAGATCTGGTGACTGTGGAGGCCATTTGAGTACAGTGAACTCATTGTCATGTTCAAGAAATAAGTCTGAGATGATTAGCGCTTTATGACATGGTGTGTTATCCTGCTGGAAGTAGCCATCAGAAGATGGGTACACTGTGGTCATGAAGGGATGGACATGGTCAGCAACAATACTCAGGTAGGCTGTGGCGTTGACACGATGCTCAATTGGTACTAATGGGCCCAAAGTGTGCCAAGAAAATATCCCCCACACCATTACACCACCACCAGCCTGAACCGTTGATACAAGGCAGGATGGATCCATGCTTTCATGTCGTTGACGCCAAATTCTGACCCTACCATCCGAATGTCGCAGCAGAAATCAAGACTCATCAGACCAGGCAACGTTTTTCCAATCTTCTATTGTCCAATTTTGGTGAGCCTGTGCAAATTGTAGCCTCAGTTTCCTGTTCTTAGCTGACAGGAGTGGCACCCGGTGTGGTCTTCTGCTGCTGTAGCCCATCCGCCAAGGTTTGACGTGTTGTGCGTTCAGAGATGCTCTTCTGCATACCTCGGTTGTAACGAGTGGTTATTTGAGTTACTGTTGCCTTTCTATCAGCTCGAACCAGTCTGGCCATTCTCCTCTGACCTCTGGCATCAACAAGGCATTTGCGCCCACAGAACTGCCGCTCACTGGATATTTTCTCTTTTTCGGACCATTCTCTGTAAAAAAGGTAGTCCTCCATACCTTTACTCATGCCCCTCAGCAAATAATTTTTTTCTTTGGTCAGCTTTAATTTGTGCTCTGAAACCAAAACAAGCCAGAAATGAAAATAAGGCAAACAGTATCAATTCCTCTCTGGGACTAGCCAAATGGACTATGGTTTGTGAAATTGCTGTCAGTCCTTTGTGAGACTTCTGCCTGGTGGTCTTAATCATTTTAATTAGTTTAATTGTGTGAAGGACCACTGTAACGCTAGTGTATGACACAGTCTGATCTCAGATGCAGCATTTTATGGTTTTACTTCTTGAGGATTTAACCATGGGGGGTCGTTTGTTTTGGAGCAAGTTGTCCCAACACAGAGTGAGACAGTAACACAAGAGAACCAGAGTTTCACGTCAGAACAACCTTAAAACTTATAGAATGGGTGTTGGCTGTTCCTCTTTTCACTATGAACAGGCCTGCAGTTCTTTTAAGTAATTTGCGTTGACATTTTTAGAAAGGAGGAAAGTATTTCTCTTTCTGCAGGACGTAGGCTGATGCTTCAAATAGAGTGCTGCAGGAATGAGTCCGAAACCCACACATGATTCTTGCTCCCTCGTCTCCAAATCAATGTGTTTTTTCAATGATTTTTTGTTTAGCCTGAAAAGAAATGGCTTAATGAGACAAATAAATGTCATCACTAGTACACCAGTCCTCCTTTAGCTTAGTGGTGGTGACGAGAAGTCATGTGACCAATGTGTAGTTTTTTTTCATAGCCTCAGCATTTTGCTTATGACGACTGCCTTCATGCTTCAGACATCATACAAGAGTAGTGTTCATTTGTGAAAATGACATTACGTTTATTTGACACAGAAAGAATCCAATGGAAAAATCCTATTGTCTTTTTGCGGAGGGAACCAGGGTGATGCTAACTTCCTGTTGGACTACAAAAATACATCATCCTTGCAGCACTCTCACATTTTTAAGGATGCTCAAGTGTTACTACGTTAATACTGAAGTTTAAACAGTTTTCCTTTCATAGATTTATTTGAAAACATAAAGCTCAGTCAGCATTCAACATTTCTCTCCACTTCCTGTTTTTCAGGAGTTCATCCTGTCAGAAGACTACAATAAGATGACCCCAGCGAGCACCTACCAGGGTGAGACGGGAAGTGTGTGTGTGTGTGTGTGTGTGTGTGTGTGTGTGTGTGTGTGTGTGTGTGTGTGTGTGTGTGTGTGTGTGTGTGTGTGTGTGTGTGTGTGTGTGTGTGTGTGTGTTAGAGGTAAGATCTTAAGCCCGAGCCCGAGCCCGACCCGACCCGAAATTGTCAATCATTACGTTCGGGTCGGGTCGGGCCGGGCTTCTCTCTCGCTGACTTTTTTTTTTTTTTTTTTTTTTTTTTTTTTATTTATTTATTTTTAATATATGTTTATAGAAATGTATAAACGATGTGTGGAGAATAAGATACTAAACTGAGGAATACTTGTTATAAAATAAATAATTAGGGGAAAAAAAACAGAGAGGGCGCTGTAATTGCTATTTAACTAAACGGGACAGGAGCCGCAGCACAGACAGACTGCGCTCTCTCTCTCTCCCTCTCCCCGTCTCTCTCTCTGCGCTCTCTCTCTCTCTCTCTCTCTCTCTCTCTCTCTCTCTCTCTCTCTTAAAGTGCCGCGCTAGATTCTTAAAGGAGTCATAACCTGGTTTTATACGTATCCAGCCCCCCTTGGATCGCTTTGGATCAATTCGTAAAACTTATTAGAAAAAAAAAAAAAAAATTTAATCAAACATTGAGCTTGTTCTGACCCTTTTTCGTACCGCGATTTTATCACGCGAGATTACGCGCGAGGTTTTGACTGGTCCGGATGTGCATTGTATAATATGTAATGAGGCGCGCGTTGATTCGCCGCAGGAAGGACAGAGCCGGGGGGGCTTGCCTGCATGCAGACTCCAAAACATAATGGCGGCGCTTCGGCGATTTCAGGTAGCGGACGGGGCAGGGTTGGGTGGTGAAAGAGGGGTGGGCTTATGCAAGTAGCCGCCACGGTGACGTCACCGAAGGCGCAGAATCAAAATCTCGTGCTTTAGGAATGCACACCCTTGTGTGCTATTCCTGTTCGGAAAAAGAGCAGAAGCGAAAAAACGGCGCCACTTTCAAACTCAAGCCTTTCAGGCAAGTTTCAACTGAGGTCAAACACAGATATGCATGTTTTAACAAGAGAAATTGCGATTTCCTGGTGATGACTCCTTTAAGGACGTACTCTGAGTCCTCACAAATAAAATATGAAATTTCGGGTTTGGTTCGGGCTCGGGCCTGCAAATCAAGTTAATTGCTCGGGTTCGGGCCGGGTCGGGCTTTAATCCCGCGGGCCTGGGTCGGGTCGGGCTGGATTTTTTAGGCCCGATCTTACCTCTAGTGTGTGTGTGTGTGTGTGTGTGTGTGTGTGTGTGTGTGGAAAAGAGCCAGGAAAGGCTTGAATCAGGAGTAAAATATCTTAAATTCAATTTTACAAATATTAAAAGTTCACTTGATTTCCTTTGTTTTGAATTTTGCCACATTATTTCAGTTGCAGAATGAAATGTCTTGATAATCCAAAACCAGCCTTAAAGGGCCAGTACACTGTCAGACGTCCTTGTCAGGTGGTTGAATAGCTTCTGAAACACTATGATGTTTTCCAGGAGACTGATTTACATGTGCACCATTATCCCTGTATAGGAACTCTACCATATCGAGCCCCAAAGTCTCAGGTTTCAAGACATTGAAAAAATGGCCAATTTGTTTTTAAATTTGTTAAAAGACTGAGGAAATACGTTGCAGCAGAATCAAATTCTTTGAATAAGGTACCATTTGTTCAACATGTGTTTGACTCTTTCTTAACAGACTATTTAAAGGTGATACAGTCCATGAGTATTTGATATGAGTTTATAGTTAATTACAATTCCTTTGAGGTGGTTTATGGCATGTTGCTGATAACACTCTTTGACTTCATGCTTCAATCTTCACTGAATATTTGGTTTGTACGTCGCCCCCTGGTGTTTTGGAGAATACCTCATCGAACAGCACGTTGAGCATAGCTTGTACCTCGATCATCTCCCACGTGGTCGGACCAAACGCCACAGGAATCAAGTTGCTATCATTGTGGCAGATAAAGCACATAATGTCTTAAAGCTTGTATTTACAGGATTTCAAAATGTCTGATTTATGGTGGCAAAGGGAAAAGGTCTTTAAAAAAACTGCAGACACTTAGTTACGTAGTAATGTGCATGTATTGAGTCGTCCCTTCGTTCCTTAGCCCTTATTGCTCCACGCTATTTTAAAAGCTTATTTCTTAGAGCTACAATTCTCTTAAATCTGTGCACCATGTTATTTATCAGTGTGTGTCGGACAGTTCGCTGTCTGCTCAGCTCTGAAGGCTTTGAAAACCCTGTAGCCAGGAATGTTTGTTCTCTGGCTGTTTCAATAATTGATTTCTTTCTTTGGAGTATAACTCACTCAGAAATAACTGGACCACAGCAGCACTGATCGATCTCTGCAGCCTCGACTACATCAGATGTTATATTTATGATACTAATACACATACAGGATACATTGGATACATTGAGTCTTAGATGGATGCAGAATAATATTCCCTTCTTGGTTCTTGTTTCTCTGACTGGTGATGTCTCTGCACACATGTCAAGCAACGTCAATTCGTTGTCAATGTAAAGCTTGTCTCACAAACAAAACAAGCTATTAAAGATAATATACAGCAGGCTTTAGACGTATCAGATATATCAGAAAAGTAAAGATAACTAAGCACAAATAAGTGACAACTGTTTACTGTATGTACAGAGAGTATTATCTCTGAGTGTTAACACAGTGTGGCATGTCTGCAGCACACCGCCACAGAGGAAATGAGGAATCATCCCACACCGAGCGTCAGTCCCTGACCCGCCGAGTGTAAGGCTATGTTCGGTTCCGTAGGAAAATATGGCAGCGTAACTATTGGTAAAATGTTGCAAGTTTCCAGCAGCATGAAGAACAGTTAAACGTCTTGACACAGAGTTTGACATCCTTATGCTGAGTTTGAAATCAGACAACTGTCAGAAAAACATGCCAGAATCGATAAAACAGTGGTCCTCAACCTTTTTTGGGTCAGCACCCTCCTATCCATTATACAGGTCCATCACTGTTCCCCATCAATCAAAATGTAAGCTAATTTTCTGTCCTGAATATTAAGTTTGTTATTTTTATTCTGTATTATATCATTATGATCCACACAGCCGTCATTTAGAACTTCTCAACTGGAACTGGTTCACGATTCCCTGGACCAATTTACCCTAGCACCATCTTTCTGCTACTGAAATAGGGTGTTAAGTACATACTGTGCATTTCAGCACCCTAAATAAACATATTAACATTTCTGTGCAGACCCCTTTACTGTAAAAATGAACTCATGTGTTGTATTTGTGTGTATCTCTGTGTTCTTGCAGCCCACCAGGGCAGAGTGACCGTGGTGCTGTTTGTGTTGGAGATGGAGTGGCTCTTGAGCACCGGCCAGGACAAAAACTTCAACTGGCACTGCTCAGAGAGCAGCCAGCAGCTGGGGACGTACCGCACCGCCGCCTGGGTCTCAGGACTACAGTATCCTTTGATGTGTTTGTGGTCTTGACTGCACAACTTCCTGCTAAATGGAGTGGACGTAACCAAGTGAGAAAGTGACGAGCTGTGTTTGGTGCTCTGGACGGTGAAAAATCTCTGGCTTTTTTATTGTGACAACAGTGTGTTTTAAGAGGTTAGCTTCCAGTTAGCCTGTAGTAGTGTGAAAGATTAACCGTAGACATACTTTACTCCAGTAGTTTAACGTCAGAGTCGTAGTTTAACGTCAGAGTCTTAGTTTAACGTCAGAGTCTTAGTTTAACGTCAGAGTCGTAGTTTAACGTCAGAGTCTTAGTTTAACATCAGAGTCTTAGTTTAACGTCAGAGTCTTAGTTTAACGTCAGAGTCTTAGTTTAACGCCAGAGTCTTAGTTTAACGCCAGAGTCTTAGTTTAACGTCAGAGTCTTAGTTTAACGTCAGAGTCTTAGTTTAACGTCAGAGTCTTAGTTTAACGTCAGAGTCGTAGTTTAACGTCAGAGTCGTAGTTTAACGTCAGAGTCTTAGTTTAACGCCAGAGTCTTAGTTTAACGCCAGAGTCTTAGTTTAACGCCAGAGTCGTAGTTCAACATCAGAGTCGTAGTTTAACGTCAGAGTCTTAGTTTAACGTCAGAGTCTTAGTTTAACGTCAGAGTCGTAGTTTAACGTCAGAGTCGTAGTTTAACGCCAGAGTCGTAGTTTAACATCGGAGTCTTAGTTTAACATTGGAGTCTTAGTTTAACGCCAGAGTCTTAGTTTAATGCCAGAGTCGTAGTTTAACATCAGATGCGTACTTTAACGCCAGATGTGTAGTTTAACGTCAGAGTCGTAGTTTAACGCCAGACGGGTAGTTTGACGTTGTGACACAGAGTTTGACGTCCTAGCAGGATGACAGCTGCTGGCCTCATTGGTATGGATCAGTGTCACTGCTGAGCGCCTGCAGGTTATAGAAGGAGCAGAACCAAAGCTACCCATCTGTGAGCGGCCCTTGTGACAGTGAAGCTGAATCACTCTGTTAGGGAACTTTGCTGTCAGTTTGAGCCAGTGGTTCTCAAACTGGAGTGTAGAGCCGTTACTGTAGGGCACAGTGAATAATACAAAGACCATCACGCTCTCTGGTTCGCTTTCAGGTGTGAATTCATGAAAGTAATGTGCAGCTTTTCTGCTTCTAAAAGGCTCAAACACCGTCTCAGTGCTCCTGTGATATTTGCATGTGTTCAAATAGATAATATGCAGACAGTGATAAAAAGCTGTTAGAAACACGCAGCTACAGTGAAATGAAGTGTCTTCAGTGAGTTGGTGGCAGTCGTATTTAGATTCCTTCCATCTTCCAGGACCTGTAGCTCGCCTGCAAAGAACACATTTAGACTTTGACACATGAATAATTGAAATCAGACGCAAAAGTTTATACAGGTGTTTACTCTGTAATATCACGAGTATAATACCTTCAGTGAATCAGACCTTGGGACAGTTCAGGCTGTTATCAGCGTCTGTTATCCATTCTGTGTTTGTGCTTTTTGTGTCTAAAGATTGTGGCAGTTTTAACGTAACTTTTATTACGTGCACAAAAGTAATTCATTGAAAGTTGAAATGACACTGGCAGCAAGGTCTTGATAATGTTTGTTTTTTTACATTTTTGTTCAATATTTATTCAGATGGCGTCTGCACACAGATAAATGATCGGTTACCTAAACTGCTTTCATTCTCACTCACTCATTCAGTCTAAATGAAACGGATAGAACCTTCTGCAAAAATATAGAAGAGCTTTTGTCAGGAGGGAAAAGAGACAAAGAAAATTTGTCTTATAATGCACGAGAGAGAGACTTTAAGATAGAAGGATTTATATTGGATTGGATACTTGTAGTGTATTGATTTTGCTCTGTAGTGACTAAAACCAGGTCAGGGGACTTTTAGGGGAATAAATGGCCTAAATGAAAGAGCGAAGAGTCGTCCACTTAGAAGTGTTTACACACTCACAAGAGCGTTGGCTTCACTATGCAGCTCAATTGTTGTTGCTTGTTTGGTCTGTGATTGTAGTCCAGTAACAGATAAGGATCCTCATGAATGAATGAATGCATCAAGATTTTCTTCTTCTTTGACCTTAATTCTGTCCCAGGTTTGACGTGGAGACCAGACACGCCTTCGTAGGAGACCAGTCTGGTCAGGTGACCATCCTGAAGCTGGAACAGGACAGCTGCAGCTTGGTCACCACCTTCAAGGGACACACTGGTACACACACACACACACACACACACACACACACACACATACACCAGTGATGAAATCAGTATTAACTGATAGATTTTCTAATCATTGTAAATTGAATATCTTTTGGGGTTTTGACAAAACAAAATAACAAAGTTGTGTTGACTCCTGGAGTTTAATCTACCTTAAAAAAAATGTATATTAATCAATAAACATAATCAACATGATGATTTATGGCGCTTTGAATTTTTAAAAAAAAAGATACCATTATAGTTCTAACAATAACTTTGAAAACATTCAACCTGTTATCAGTTACACAGTTAAAATAAACAAACTAAAGATAAAAAACTAAGAAACTCAGGGGAGCAGCTTGCCACTTAAAGGAGAATAGTGCTGGTCCACCTTAATGGTCAGCCCACCTTAAGTATTGCTGAGCAGCCAGTTGTTGTTGCTGGTGGACAACAAGACAAGAACTTTCTCTCCCCCTATCTCTCTCTCTCTCTCTCTTTCTCTCTCACGCTCTCTCGCTCTCACTCTCTCTCTCTCTCTCTCTGTCGCTCTCTCTCTCTCTCTCGCTCGCCCCCCCCCCCCCCTCTCTCTCTCTCACTCACTCTCTCGCCTCTCTCTCTCTCACTCACTCTCTCGCCCCCCCCCTCTCTCCCTCTCTCTCTAATGTCACGTTGATGCAGTGGTGTTGGTGCGGTTGTATCATAGCAGTTTTATGAGGCTGCGTATTTATTGACTCTTCCATCTGTTTTTCATACTCAAACTTCCCATCCAGAGAGCCAACAGCGTTAGTGCTTAAAAAAAAGTAACACCTTAATCCCACAAATGAATCATCCTGTGTTAACACGTTCATTTTGACAGCCCTAATATATAGATTAGGGCTGTCAATTTATATATTCTTATATATACATGTGTGTGTGTGTGTATGTGTATATATATATATATATATATATATATATATATATATACAGTATACCGGTACATATATAGTGTGTGTGTGTGTGTGTGTGTGTGTGTGTGTGTGTGTGTGTGTGATCAACTTCTGTAAATCACTCGTTACCTGAGCTGCTTCCTGCTCTGTTTCATTCACTCATAGCTTAAAATTAGAATTAGAGGAAGAGAAGCTGTTCACAGAATCACAGTAGCTTGAATTTCATAATGTGTTTGGTAATTGCTCACATCTATATAACTGTCTTCTCATAACTGTGTTGCATTTTAATAAAACAATGAGATCTCTTTGCTGAAATAAATCAGCCAGGAGGACAGCTTTGGGGGGGAAAGAGGAACATTCTCTTTCTCTGTAAAGGCTTGAAGTTAATGAAGCTGAATCAGTCTTAAGATGAGTTCAGGGACAAACATGTCGACATTAGAGAAAGGAGTTTTGTCACATTCAGGTATTCCTTGACTGTCACTGACAATAAAATAAAAGCGTAACAATTCATGGATATTAATAGTATTTGACTCACCACATTAAGACATATAGATTTTAAACCAGTACACTCAAAAGAGGTAGAATATTGGAGGTTGATGAGTAATGAGTAATCCCAAGTGACCTTGTTTTTCTGTCTATCAAAAGAAATCTAAATGTATATTTTTGTCATATATGAAAAAAAAAATGTAATACGCTGCACTTTAAGCACTCGCCGATCCGTTTATAAATAATCACAATATTACTTTAATCACTTGTCATTATTGCGGCTTATTACTAATGAACAAATGCATCATTGCATATATCAAACCGGTTTAGCCCCGTACACTGAACCGGTGAAACCGGAAATCGGCCCAACTCTTTGTCCTTGTGTGTGTGTTGTACTGTGCTCCAGGTCATGTGACGGCGCTGTGTTGGGACCCGGGCCAGAGGGTCCTGTTTTCCGGAAGCTCAGACAACTCCATCATCATGTGGGACATTGGAGGCCGTAAAGGCACCGCCATCGAGATGCAAGGACACAAGTAAGAACCGCGGCTCCTGAACATCTCCTTCTTACTTAATCTGTAGATTGAAGGTTGAGTAGGTGATTCTATTCAGAAACACTTTCACACTGTTGTGGGCGGGAATTTTTCTGTTCGGCTATGCATTCAAAGTCTCTGTGGTTTTTCAAAATGACCTACTCAACCTTTAATTGACCGATGTGCCGTGTTTAAAAATACATTTTACTGGTGCGTTTTAGTGAGTTTGTTACTGTGACTTTTAAGCTTCGGTTTATTTAAAATGCACAACACCCAACACAACACAACACCAGCATAACAGAAAGCACATGGTTTCACACATCCACGGGTTATAATGTTAAAGTCCCAGTCGGCAAGTCTGGCGGATCGAGGGTCAGATTTTGAATGTTTTCAACTCTCACGCTCCTCCCCCACGACCACCAAGCTCCTCCCCCACGACTACCGAGCTCCTCCCCCACGACCACCGAGCTCCTCCCCCACGACCACCGAGCTCCTTCCCCTCGACTTCGTGCCCTTTGAAACCCCTTAGATCACGCCACCTTTGAAACGCGGGTCCGATGTTGACTCTGGTTTTATCACGGGCACCGTCGCAATCTTTCTTTTTTTCCTTCTTTTCCTTGGTTGTTTTGGACCTCCTCGTTTCGGTTTTTAACCGAGGAATTGGAAGCTTGTTGCTACTTCCCTCCGCCTCCCCCCTGTGATAGTGGTACGACCCGAGGGGGGAGGGGCTCTGTGTGTGCACGAACACAGCCCTGCGTACTGATTGGACAGGATGATCCACGCGCTGTCGATTTTTTGTAAAACAAACAGGCTCTACGTGCACGTAGAGGTGCATTTTTTTTTTTCTAAACCGGATGATTTATGTTGTTCTATCGGTGTCGGCTTTGGTGAATATGATCAAAAAAATGTTGCCAACTGGGACTTTAATATAACAAGGTTGGGGTGAGTCGTCTTGGAAGCTTAGAACCGTAGCGGGGTTGAGGTAGCTACTTATTACCTTGATTCAAGGTAAATGTCTGACTGACACACATGCAACACGGATGTTTTGTTGAGTGCAAGGGGGAAATTTAAGCTTGTTTAAGCGTGTAGCATTAACGTTGATTTATTGGCAGAAATGGAATATAAAAATCGTGACCATGTTTTCATTCGTCTATGATCACATGACACTAAGAACATTTCTGTCAGCTTAGATATCTACATAGGGAGGACGTGCTCTTCACAGAGTCCGCCATGTTTCTACAGTAGCCCAGAATGGACAAACCAAACACAGCCGTACACTTTGTAGCCTGAAGGCCACAGGGATAAAACTCAAAGAGACCAAACCCATTTTTGGTACCAGGCTGTTTATTCTGCTGTGAAGTTGGTCAGTTTAACATAGAAATCTATTGAGCATGACTCGCTTTTGGAACCTCATGTGGCCGTTTGATGAACTGCAGTTGTTGGCACTTCCATGTTGGCACTGGAGGTTGCTGCTTGGTTGCTATCTAGAACCTCACCACTAGATGCCACTCAATGTGTGTGTGTGTGTGTGTGTGTGTGTGTGTGTGTGTGTGTGTGTGTGTGTGTGTGTGTGTGTGTGTGTGTGTGTGTGTGTGTGTGTGTGTGTGTGTGTGCCCCCCACAGTGACAAGGTTCAGGGCTTGTGCTACGCCTCACACACTCGTCAGCTGATCTCCTGCAGCTCAGACGGAGGCATCGTCATCTGGAACATGGACGTGACGAGACAAGAGGTGAGAGACAGACGACCTCAGTCTGTCAACTGTGACACGTTGAGAAGAAAAACTGGGATGATATGGAGATGTGTCATATGTGCAGTGTGTTTTCACACGTCTGTTTGGGATGTCACAATACCAGAAATGTACTAGTCGTACCAGTGAATTTCCACAATTTTCAGTACCACGGCAATGAACATCTTGTCATTAGTTTTTTTACTGATGTTCTCAAAGCTGCTTTGAGCTAGTGTCTGTTTTATATTGCTGTGAAAATATCTCCTTCAAACAGCTGGATTTAATCAAGTTTCTCACAAAAAGCTACACTTTACAAGGTTACATTAGACACAACTTGATTGGTGTGTTAGATAAAGTCCAGATGACAGAATAATTTCTCTTTCCATGAGAAATCTGCAGCAGAATGATTTTCTGTCTTAAAGACAAACAAACAGAGTCTAGCTTTCCTCTCTCTGTGCTCAGCCAGTCAGTTACCACTTCATGGCTTCTTTATTTACACAGTCGCTTTTATTCTGCCTCAGCAGCATCATTGTGTTGGATCTAACACACTTTGTTTGGTCCAGGAGACACAGAAGTACTGTTGTTTGTCAAGAAATAGTTCCAGCACTTACATTTCTGTTTCTGTAGGAATTAAGACACACTGTAAATAAGACGGCTAAGCTTGGCTAGCCGCATCCTGACTCAAATACTCAGACGTGAGATTAAATTTGATATCTTCATCTCTCTAACAGAAAGTGTGTTCCTTTTGTCACCCTTTTTCTAAAAAAAAGAAGCTATAAAGCTGATGAATATGTTCACTTGTCTGTGAAGGTCCTCAGTTGACTTCTGTGCCCTATGATGGTGGTTTGTTCCATTTTTGATGTAAATGACCTTAACTCTCTTCACATTGTGAGTCTTAAGTAGAAATCATTTAAAACTGTGTGTTTGCACAGACTCCTGAGTGGCTGGACAGCGACTCCTGTCAGAAGTGTGAGCAGCCTTTCTTCTGGAACTTCAAACAGATGTGGGACAGCAAGAAGATCGGCCTGCGACAGGTGCTGCTGTACAATCCCACCTAATTCCCTTTCATCCTTTTAATTATCCATAATTATAAATCATCAGATACTTCCTACGTTAATGGCCAGCAAGCATCCTGTGGCTTGTTTATTGTCTCGATCTCAGGGACGGCTTTATGTTGTGGTTAGCATTACAAAATTACGGGAATATACAATGGAGTCATAGAAGTACCTTTAAAAAATGCATCCGTAAAAATAATAAGAAAATAAATGTAGAATTGTGTATATTTAATATAAAACACAATTTTTTCTGTATATTTTACATTTTTAAAAATGTATTTATTATTTGAGGTCTTCGTCTCCATGAATGCCGCTTCAGCAGGAGCTTTGTTTTAGATAAGTAAAATACAGAGAAACAGGATATTCTTTATTATTTTATTTGTCTATGTATGTCCACATCGATTTTCATATTCATATATTGATTTATTCTTTTTGATGACAAAAAGAATAAATCCTAATAAACAACTGGAAACATTCCATAGAATTTAACAGGACTTAATGGGAAATAAAGGGAATAAAATGGACATATAGGAGTTACCTGCAGGCTGTTAGCTGCTGCTAATCGGAGTTGACATGTTGACGTCCCTCCGTGTCCCTCAGCACCACTGCAGGAAGTGTGGCCAGGCGGTTTGTGGCAAATGTTCTTCCAAACGCTCCACCATCCCCCTCATGGGCTTCGAGTTCGAGGTGCGTGTGTGCGACAGCTGCCACGAGTCCATCACCGACGAGGAGTGAGTCACAATCAGCCTCTGTTGTCGTCTCACACTGAGCCTTTGTGCTCACCACAGTAAAGTAACTGCTGCTCTCTTTGTGCCTCACAGTCGAGCGCCCACTGCCACCTTCCACGACAGCAAGCACAGCATTGTTTACATGCACTATGAGCCCACCACTGGGAACCTGCTCACCTCCGGCACTGACAAGGTTATCAAGGTATATGACGCGCACACACACTTCAGTGGGTTAGTCCTCTTCACTCCGACAACGTGGTCAGGTTTGTTTTTATCTTTCCACGCTGGCGACAGCTGTGACCAGATGTTATGGTTGAATATGGTCTGGTCCATTCTCATAAAGTGATGAAAAAACAACTCAATTTCGCACATATGTATACATAAGTATAAAATAATGAAGTGATGACAATTTGGACTGATGTAATCTGCAACTTGACTGCTTGGTGTAGGGATGCTAGTATGTATGTGGTATTATAACACAAATTCATTTAAGAATATTCTCCACCATAGTATTAACTGAAAATTAAATGTTGACACTATACTTTTTACACTCGGCCATACAAGACTGCAATTGATGAGCTACATTTAACCGTTTAAATAAAGCTGCTCTGATGTCCTGAGAGGACAAAAATGACTGCATAATTTTACCCAACTTTAGTCCTGAGCATAACAATCATATAATCATTTATTTTCTGAATTTTTACTCTTTAAATTACAGTTTGTTTACATAATGACTGTTGATTTACTCAAGAAAAAAAAAACACAAAATTGTAATTATTTCTGTATATGAAATGCTGGCAAACAAACTAATATTTCCAGGGATTATCGACAAGATTTAGACAATCTAGATTTAAACCTGATCAAATATCCATGATTTTATGCTGTCATGATCATAGGATCAAACATTTGGGTCCTTCAGGGTCTGAGTGTTTATTTTAGCTAAACAGACTTTTTATCAGAGCTGAGATCCAACCTCCACAATAAAAAGTCACATCCTTGCCATAGTGTGTGTCATATCCAGCCAAAATTATGGGAAAATTAAAAATCAAAACATGTCCCAAGTGTTGAACAAGAGTTGATACGTTGTTAATATGATCTAGAAAATTGCATTTGAAACAAACCATATTTGAAATCTGTGCCCATGTTTGCAGACGTAGATCGTTACTGTTTACGGTTCTCATCCGAGTATAAACTTGAGTCAGCAGAAATGTTTCTACCAAAGGAGCTGAGGGTGTCTTGTGTCTGTCCACAGCTGTGGGACATGACTCCTGTGGTGTCCTGAGGTCAGCAGGAGGCTCTGTTCACCAAAACTGTGACGGTCCAGCGGCGGCAGTCGCACCCCGAAGATAGAGAGAGACAGAGAAGCACATCCATGAGTATCGATGTCATCTGGATGGTATTTAACAGCTGATCAGCAACGAGCAGTGGCCGTTTGATGTTGACAGTGAGGACACTGGTGCATTCTGGGAACAGGGCAGGCATTGGTTGCCTGATGGGTGAGAGTGTTTGTTTCTGTCTGTACTGTATAAGAGGGCTTGACACCTTATTCACTTCATTTTCATGCATTCCTGCCGACTTCATACTGGAAACTCACAAACCAGTAAGTGAAGCATTTCTGCACTGTGTCAGCGGGTCAAACCCAAACTTTACATTGGTCAGACTTGAAGCAAGTCATGGAGGTGGAGCAGGTTCTCAGTCCTACAGCTGCCAACCTGCACCGCCTACAGGTGAAGAAACTAACAGCAGCAGCAGTTTAGACTTGTGTTCCTTTGTATTCATCATCTCTTGATGAAGATTTCTCAACTGCTGTTTTTAGTCAAGAATAAACTTTCAAACCAGATCTGGTTAATAAGAGACCAGTCAGACAACAGACGACACGTGTGCACACCAAACGCAAAGGGAATTTTCGCCTTGTGTTATTCATGCTAGTTTGACCATGTGGACATTTGTGTTTATTCATTCACACTAGAATGCACCAGAGAGGTGGCGGGGCTTACCTCCATGTAGACACCAATAAGGTTTTATCCATCACGGCTGAAATCACCACTATTACTGCTTTGTACATGTTGTCCCAGATACACCAGGAAACCAAACGCTGTCCTGTGTGATTTCATAACATCGCCCAGATGTTCTCTGGGAATTTCATCTAGCAAGACACACGTCAGCTGCTGGTTTACCACAGCTGCATGAACCCAAGATTAACTATTTAGCTGTGATTTAAAAGCAAAAAAACTGTTAAAAAGGAGTCTGAAATAACTCCATAATGATGGTGATCAGTAAAAAGTCTGAAGTCATGCTTTGTTCATTCTGTCTGTAAGACGACAAGCTAACTACTTTTAAAAGGCTTGTTTTCTGAATGGAGTCTGGTTGATGGGTGCTAGGCTATGCTAACATTGTAGCTGCTCCATCAACACTCCAAATAAGGTCATCTAGACATAAATACAGCAGAGACCTTGTTGTTTGGACCACAGACAGTCTCTGGTTTCTCCACATAGTCTGGTCTGGTCTCTGGACTAATGTGAGCTACTATCTAGACCTCTGGGGGACCACAGACAGTCTCTGGTTTCTCCACATAGTCTGGTCTGGTCTGGTCTCTGGACTAATGTGAGCTACTATCTAGACCTCTGGGGGACCACAGACAGTCTCTGGTTTCTACACATAGTCTGGTCTGGTCTCTGGACTAATATGAACTACTATCATAAAACTGAAGTATTTCATCTTTGCATTGACTTTGTATGCAGCCGAGCCACACGAAAAGCTCGCTTCGTGTTTGGTGTGAACACGCCATTAGAGGAGATAGTGATCATGAGCATATTAACAGTCTGTCTGCAGCCTTAATTATTTTCTTGCTGATGGGTGATTCAGGTCTGACTGAAATAGTTGTAATTTATTGACCGATCCTGGTTTCATGTGCTTCACATCATCGACGCTGTGTGTTCTTGTCATCATGTTCAAGAGGGAAAGAAATGTCAAACTGATTCCAAATCCTTAGTGGAGTCTCTAAGGCTAAGGCCACTTCCGTTGTCCCCATGGGACCTTATTTGGGGAAAAATACTTAAGGTAATCAATGGCAAGAGAGAAATAACTTTTTGATCCCATTTGAAGTGTCCTATGAATTGCACTTATTTTGTTTTTTAGTCTAAAACATATTTTTTTTTTAAATCTAGGATGTCTGTTTGTCATAGTATGTGTGTGTGAATAGTGTGAAACCATTCTGTGAACTACATCTCTGGTCTCACACAACGTACATCACCAATACAGCCTTTAGCTTGTCTTGCTAGCTAGCTAGCTTACTTAGCTACGTTCCATCACTAATGTAACAATATCCTACCTGATGTGTTTTATCCAGCGACTCATTTTATCAGTTGAGCAGAGAAAGATGCAGCGAGACCTGTTGTTATAGTAATGTTACATCCTGGTACCCAACACACAGAGAGACCCGTTGTTATAGTAACGTTACATCCTAGTACTCAACACACAGAGAGACCCGTTGTTATAGTAACGTTACATCCTAGTACTCAACACACAGAGAGACCTGTTGTTATAGTAACGTTACATCCTGGTACCCAACACACACAGAGAGAGCTGTTGTTATAGTAACGTTACATCCTGGTACCCAACACACAGAGAGACCTGTTGTTATAGTAACGTTACATCCTGGTACCCAACACACAGAGAGACCTGTTGTTATAGTAACGTTACATCCTGGTACCCAACACACAGAGAGACCTGTTATAGTAACGTTACATCCTGGTACCGGACACACAGAGAGACCTGTTGTTATAGTAACGTTACATCCTGGTACCCAACACACACAGAGAGAGCTGTTGTTATAGTAACGTTACATCCTGGTACCGGACACACAGAGAGACCTGTCGTTATAGTAACGTTACATCCTGGTACCCAACACACAGAGAGACCTGTTGTTATAGTAATGTTACATCCTGGTACCCAACACACAGAGAGACCCGTTGTTATAGTAACGTTACATCCTAGTACTCAACACACAGAGAGACCCGTTGTTATAGTAACGTTACATCCTAGTACTCAACACACAGAGAGACCTGTTGTTATAGTAACGTTACATCCTGGTACCCAACACACACAGAGAGAGCTGTTGTTATAGTAACGTTACATCCTGGTACCCAACACACAGAGAGACCTGTTGTTATAGTAACGTTACATCCTGGTACCCAACACACAGAGAGACCTGTTGTTATAGTAACGTTACATCCTGGTACCCAACACACAGAGAGACCTGTTATAGTAACGTTACATCCTGGTACCGGACACACAGAGAGACCTGTTGTTATAGTAACGTTACATCCTGGTACCCAACACACACAGAGAGAGCTGTTGTTATAGTAACGTTACATCCTGGTACCGGACACACAGAGAGACCTGTCGTTATAGTAACGTTACATCCTGGTACCCAACACACAGAGAGACCTGTTGTTATAGTAACGTTACATCCTGGTACCAACACACAGAGAGACCTGTTGTTATAGTAACGTTACATCCTGGTGCCCAACACACAGAGAGACCTGTTGTTATAGTAACGTTACATCCTAGTACCCAACACACAGAGAGACCCGTTGTTATAGTAACGTTACATCCTAGTACTCAACACACAGAGAGACCTGTTGTTATAGTAACGTTACATCCTGGTACCCAACACACAGAGAGACCCGTTGTTATAGTAACGTTACATCCTAGTACTCAACACACAGAGAGACCCGTTGTTATAGTAACGTTACATCCTAGTACTCAACACACAGAGAGACCTGTTGTTATAGTAACGTTACATCCTGGTACCCAACACACACAGAGAGAGCTGTTGTTATAGTAACGTTACATCCTGGTACCCAACACACAGAGAGACCTGTTGTTATAGTAACGTTACATCCTGGTACCCAACACACAGAGAGACCTGTTGTTATAGTAACGTTACATCCTGGTACCCAACACACAGAGAGACCTGTTGTTATAGTAACGTTACATCCTGGTACCGGACACACAGAGAGACCTGTTGTTATAGTAACGTTACATCCTGGTACCCAACACACACAGAGAGAGCTGTTGTTATAGTAACGTTACATCCTGGTACCGGACACACAGAGAGACCTGTCGTTATAGTAACGTTACATCCTGGTACCCAACACACAGAGAGACCTGTTGTTATAGTAACGTTACATCCTGGTACCAACACACAGAGAGACCTGTTGTTATAGTAACGTTACATCCTGGTGCCCAACACACAGAGAGACCTGTTGTTATAGTAACGTTACATCCTGGTACCGGACACACAGAGAGACCTGTTGTTATAGTAACGTTACATCCTGGTACCCAACACACAGAGAGACCTGTTGTTATAGGAACGTTACATCCTGGTACCCAACACACAGAGAGACCTGTTTTTAGTGTGCTTTATTATTATGTTGATTATTATTTCCACAGTATGAACAGTATGAACAGTTATGCTACAAACTGAGACTTTGTGGACTTGCAGACATCATATGTGTAATTCATGGCACAACTCAAACGGGATCATTGTCTGGCCGTTGACTATCGTGCATATTTATTCTGAAATAAGATCCCATTGGGGACACAGGAAGGGCTGCGACTTTGCTGCTCTACTTAGGCTGCAGTTCCTCATATTGACCACCAGAGAGAGGACTTTTTCCCTCAACACCTGTCCTGTTCATGTTGATTTATATCAGAGGTAAGAAAGAACTATTTGGCACTCTACTTACTAACTGTTCACAGTGATCTGCACATTATCTTAATATCCATGTAGGTTATTTCTAGTTTATGTATGTGGATGTTCGACCAAATAACATCTCGATGCAGCCAGGCCGCTGAGGAAAAGTAGATATCAAGCTCTTACACCTGACAGTTAGTCCACAAATAAAAACTCTGCAGCCATACATTGTTCATCTTAAATCCTAGTGGAGATTTTCGAGTGTCCAAAGACACAAAATATGTGAAAATGTGGACATGGAGTCACATTGTCCATAACTTTATATGGAATAAATCTATGATTCTATCAAACAGGTTCTCTCTCTGTTTACAGAACATTTTGATCATTCAGAGCACAGGAGGAAGTTGGTTTTATTGTAGACTCGTCATGATACTGTAGAACACACAATGTTTGTCTAAACCCACAAGTGCTCAGTTCACATGTGAGCTTTTATTATCTGTACATTACCTAATCAGCCTGCATCCTGATCCTGGATCTTCTCTACTGTCTGCTGTTTTATGAGATTATTTATTATTATTATTCTACGTAACGTTTCTGCAGATGCACATATCATCCAGTTAATCAGTGGCATTGTGTATTTCCACAAATCAGGAGTGAATGGAAACCGTTTGATGTTGTCCATATCATTTCTTTCTTTCTTTATGTCGATGCACTGGAATCAAATGCAACAGTACGTCACAAACCGCTGCTGTGGAGAGAAAATCTGATTTTTTTTGTGTGTGTGTGATTATCATGTTTGTGCTTTAATGATCAGATTGTAACAAAGTTGTTTAAACCCCACTGAATATTTCCCAAAGATGTTTGATATTTAGATTTAAAACAATGTAAAAGACAGTCGAGAAATGAAAAGATTCATAAAGGTACATTTATAGCAGCTGTTTACTGTGAGCCTGCAAGTCTGAGACCTTAAAGGACCACACCAGTGTTTTAAAAGGGTAACTAAATTCCCCAGTTTTGGCCAAACGTGTAGTGGGGAAGACCCCACCATCAGAACATTACACAATCTGGTTTCTGGTGCTAGCAATGTGCTTTCCTACACCGTGACAAGAGTGTGTGGATGAAGCGTTAACTTGATCAGTTTTACTCATTTAGGGGCTGGCTAGTTAGCTAGCTAGCTAATTCCTGCTAAAACATGGAAGGGAGCATTAAGAGCATTCAAATCCTGGGCTTGGTCTACATTACTTTAACATATCGCCAGACTTGACTGTTTTTAACGAGCAGTTCTTGGTGACCCTTCCAATTAGCCAACGCTAATCACGAGCGGTAATGCTAATCCATGCTTTTCAATCAATTGTTATGATTATGGCTGGCAAGTGCTATAAGGGTCTGTTATAGTGACACAATAAAGTCTCAACTCAAACATTTGTGAAGTTGAGTTTACAACAAGGCAATGTGTATGCTAGCGATAAGTGCTGGCAATTAGCATAAGCAATTCACAGGCTGATTGGAGGAGCTACTCTTTGTTAATAGGCTACCCCTCTCTCTTGTACTTAAATATAAAGATTTGGAGCTGAATCAATCAGCAACACTACAAATACCCATATCCATTGGTTGTCAGTTGAAATAAGTGGTTTGGGGTTTAGTTATTTTTAAACTTTATTACAGTCATCATATACAGGTACAAACATTTCTGAGGTTTCAGCTTAACTACATATCAAGTATATATTATTTATTTATTTTCTTTTTTTTTTAAACAGATGTGAACTCAACCATAAATCAAAAACAATTAAAAACAAACAAGAAGGTAATTGAAAATATTAGAACAACGAACAAGGACATTTTGAGAAGGCTTGATTGTCGAGGCCGAATCATATAACAGCATGTTTCTACCACTGAAGGTATTTTAACATATTATATTTCCTTCCCGTTTGTTGTTTCCAAGAAGCGGCTGTCGGTTTTCAGCTGATTGATCGACTGTCCAGCAGCTGCCTGTGATAGTAGTAAAAAAACCCAACTAAAACGGCTTTTATTTGCTAAATAAATACCTGAAATCATGTAACGTGATTATTATTTAAACAATATTTCTGCTGCAGTCATAGTGAACTTATGTGAAGCCACTGATCTGTTTTTCTGAAAGTTACCAGGCATTGCTTTGTGTTTCAGAGTCCATCGATGTAACGTGAATAAAAAGAGCAGGTTGACCTACTCGACAAATCACCAGTCTGTTTGTTGTCTTGTTTATCAGAATCACCGTTAATGACATCAACATTTAACAAACACATCTCCAACACAGCTGTCATTTAAACAACTCTTTTCTCCCATTATTATTGTGATTACATGAGATCTTTAGAAGGCAGCCAGAGTAGGAGAGAACCAAAAGTCAACCTACTGTAAATCACAGCCTGCCAAAATCTACCAATGGCTGTGAAAGAGACGTTTTCCAACAAAAGGTCTTGTACACTTATTTCTGGCGTTCCATTGTTTACGGCTGGTTTCAGCCTCCATCAACAGAAAACAGGTAATTGAATTTATATCCAAAGAGGTTACAGTATCAGAACTGCTACAAACAAAATAATGAATCCAATTAAGTTTTCTTTGGCACAGTAGATACAAAACAATAGGCAACTAATAATTATTTAAGCAAATATGTTTATTATCTTTTAGTGGCACAAATATGAAACTTGAAAAATCTTTGACTTGTCCTCAGGATGGAAAGATCATAAAACATGAAGTGACATTTTCATTTAAAGTGCATGTGATTTGTGAATTACAATAATGAGGAACTTCCTCAACAAGTCTTGGCCACCCACCGTCCTGCCTTAACAAAAAAAAACGGCCTGGTATTAAACATATATGACAGTGTTGCGATCCAGAGAGGTTTTTTGCAGAAGAGGCTGAACATAATCTAAAAAGTCAGTAATGGAGAGAGGAATATTCGACTTTTAACACAATAATTAATGTTCACATTAGAAATAAAGCCACAAACACAGGAATCCCGGACCCATCAACAAACTCAAAGAGGAATAGAAAGAAAAGATTAAACCAAGCCCGAGTGCTGCTGCTGCTGAGGCCAGAACGTGGGAGGAGAAAGTGTGCTGAGAGGAAACAGGTGAATATGTGTTGAGTTTTTTCTCATGCCTCCACTGTGAACAGACGAGCTTAGACTGGATAATGAGACGTGGATTATGCTGCAACATTTGTGTGCGTTTGTAAAGATGACTTCATATAGTTTTGAACCCCACTTTAATTCATTAAGACTTTTGGAGGCCCGAGAGAAAAACAAAGTGGTCATTTTAGAGGTGAAGAGTTAATAAAGCATTTTAGATTTAGAGAATAAACAAATATGCAGATTTAGATCTTTTATTTACACAGTTCAAAAGTTTAAAAAACTTCTGTTCATTGATTATGTAAACATCAGTAATGATTGAGGTGTGCCTGGTTTTAATGTGTAGAGATATCAGTGTTTGAACTTGAGGGCGAGCTCATCCAGTGCAGCCACAAGCTTCTCCTCCTCCTGTGGCGTCGACCTGGAGGACGCCAGCGGCAGGTGTGTCGCCACCGCGCTGCGATCTGGGAGACATTTCATGGAAATACACGTGACAACATTAGAAACGCTGAACTGCAAAAGTGTGATGATATTCAGAGAGTTAATCAGGATCCATTTGAATTTAAAAGTAGAAACATGAACAACGAGGCATCTGCCTTGTTTACTGAATACTAATAATGTTGCCGTCGCTCTCCTCCTCCAACAGGAAGCATTCACCTAATATCAGCTCTATACCTGCATAATGTTTCAGTCTGATTCAGGTTAGGGTAAGTAAGAAATTAAGGCCAGGGCACACCTACTTTAGAGTACTTCTCTACCGGCCACTTTATACTACACTTCATATTTCATATAATTTGACATCTTTTATCAGCTTAGAAAATAGAACAGGGGACACATTTATTGATATTAGATCTACACAATACATATTACAACAAGGACATATTAATCTGACAACAATCTATCAGCATTACTGATCTCATAATAAACATGTAACATTTGGGCCATTATATATTAGTGATGTCCAAATGAAGCTTCGTGAAGCATTTTCTTTATTTTCTGAGCCCAATAGATGGCGCTCTCTGTTCAACAAAGGGTTGAAAGCAATGGAAATATATCGGCCTTCAACCCTTCAACATCACTAATATTACTACTGTAATGATGCCTGTATTCTTGGTATAACAGTTTCCAGGGAAGTCATTGTTAAAGTGATGGTTCGGAGTGAAATGCACCCGAGGTAATTTCCACCATGACATCCAGCCAAATACCCCCTCGGAAGCATTTTTAGCGATGGACAACATTGGTCAACATAGGGCGATCAGCCGAATGGCTTAGTACTAGCACGATGGTACATCTTGTTTATCTTGTAAATTACAAGGCTGATCGCCCTATCTTGACCAATGTTGACCATCGTTAAACATAGGGGGTATTTGGCTGGATGTCATGGTGGAAATGACCTAGGGTGTATTTTACTCCGAACCATCACTTTAATGTTGTAACACATTCCCTGCTTTGGCAAATACAAAGAAGGATGTATTATGCACTTAGTACTTTTAATAGATAACATTTTCTATTTTGTTTTTTTCTATTTCTATTTAGCTAAAAGAGGCTAAAAAGCTCTGTCGAGCTGCCATGTCGGTGAAACTTCTTCGTGCTACTACGGACCCTTTTACTGATAACGTATTAGCTAGAGGTCAAACAAACGGAAAGACTGGAGGCAAGCACGAGTCACCTCAAAGTAGTGGGCTAAAGTTACACATCGAAAGTGTCATCTTGATTTGATGTGGGTGACGGAATCAATATCGCATATAGTTGAGATGGTAAACTGTGATTCGACACTCTAGGAATATGTTGCTAATAGGTCAAAATATTAGAGAGATCAACAGATGGCCTGCTGTTGGACTTATTTTCTGTAACCATTGCAGGATGAAAACATGCAACTTGCAAATGCTGCCATGCCATTACTGGTTACAGAAAATGATCAGAACACAGTTCATACTCTTTTGTACACTGTGACAAGAGTGTGAGAATGAATCATTAATTTGTTAAATTTTGCATAGTGACTGCCTAGCTACCTTAAGGTTACACTGGTTAAAGTGTCACTCCTCACTGCTAGGACTACTTCACTGTGAGGAGAGCAGGCGGGAACTCCAGAGACACGCTAGCTAACTAACTAGCCAGCTCTGGAGATGGACATGCTAGCGAGCTAGCTAACTAGCCAGAAAAAACCCCAATGGTTTTCATGGACTGATTTGGTTTTGTTTCTAACCCTGGAAGAAGAGTCCACTCGGATGCTTTGTGGCGGCTGCAGACGCAGCCAGCCACACCGTGGTGTCGGCTCCCATGTCCTCCGTCCTCAGTCTGCTCTGCATCTTAGCATGGAACGAAGGCATGGACGTCCTGACAGCTGCAGAGAGACAAACAACACTCAAGCCACATTTTCTGTTGGATGTAGGTGCTATTCAATAGTTCACATATCTATATGTCAAGTGAAAACTTGGTCTTACTTACTATTGTCATTATAAATGCAAAATAATGCACATTAACTACCGTCATCACCAAAAATATACTTTGCTCTGCTTTGCGATGAATATTTCAAAACCTCGATCAATAAAACCACAAAGCCGTGTCTCCTCATAGTGCGTTCACTACCAATAATCAGTATAATCATTGCTCGAAAACGGTGCCTTCAGTTTGTCAGAACACTTAAATGCACCCGCCTTTTAAACTCTTAAGGTAAATGCTTCCTTGCCTCCTGGACTTGTGAGTATTCTGGTTTATTTCACAAGAACGTCATATTTAATTAAATGATACACAAGCTATGGCAGAGGAATTAAAATACGTCCTTTATTGTGCTTTTTATTTAATGTAAAGCAACAGCCTTTCTCTGGTGTACCTGGTGTGTCTGCCCAGCCGGGGTGCATGCAGGAGAAGTGGATCTCTTTGTGCTGAGAAGCCCACTTGTCTGTCAGAATGACCTGCTGTCTCTGTCGACATGGCAACACAAGGACTCGTCAGCAAACACGGACAACACGCCGCAGTCACACGATCCTACTGTGCTGCTGTAAACCAGTCTCTCTCACCTTGTTCTGAGCGTACGCCACAGTGCCATCGAACGCTCCCTTCTCAAACTGGAGGTTGTCCACGTTCAGCTTCTGTGTGAGCATGCCACCAGACGACACAGTGATCTGGGACGAGGCAACCAGCACTTCTACGTTTAATTAACATTTACACTCTCATCTGAAATGAAAAAACTTGTTTTTTATATGTCTTGATTTCTGAACGCGTGAGTGAAACCCACCACTCTGGGGTCTTCGACCTTCTTGAGTGCAGGTATCAGCGCTGTGGTGAGGATGTATGTACCTGAGAATAAAGGCGAGTTAATTTGCTGCAGCTGGGAATCAAGTACCACATGCTCGGTTTAATTTCATTTGCTTACTTTTCAATGTTACTACGGCCTATTAGCGTAGGTGAAAAATAATTACGGAGCTCGGGGAGGGGCTTAATATTCGGAGAAATTTACAAGATCGAAGTTGTATATTTACGAGAAAAAAAAAATAGATATTCGTTAAGTTTAAAACAGACTGTATATAAGAAGTGGACTTAGTAAAACTTAGTAGCGAACTGCATTGGTAGCGTGGTAGTGACCTGTCAATCACAAAGTAGCCCCGCCCTAAGGCATCCCCTGCTTTATGGTCTATTTGACTCTAAATGGACCATCATTTACTAACATGATGATGTATTGAAGAAGACTTGAAAGAGGAGTCGCCCCCTGATGGTCAGTAGAGAGGATGGAAGTTTAAGTCACTTCAGTGTCGGCTTCAATTTTCAAAATTTACAAAAAGTTACCACGGCACAAATATCATTTTCTCTGAGGAATACATAGAGTATGGAAGATAAAGTTGATCTAACTTTACCATTTAAAGTAAAGGCACACTTTAAGTCGTGAATTTACAATAAATCTCACATCAGTCCTATTCATGTCAACGTGTCTTCAAAGTCTGGATGCTGATGATAATATGATGATTATGAGCTAAAATTAGTATTTCCTTATAGATAACACCTACATTTGAGAACTCTACCTTCCTATGTTTTCTTTTTCAAATGAAGTCATGAAAGACCATGAACTTTTGCACACCTAGGTCGACTTGAAAACTTGAACAAAAAAAACTGATGATGGTCTACATACAGAAACGTTGGCACTAAATATCTCTGAATGCAAAAGAAGAGGACAGTATGCAGGAGTCTTTTTGTTCCATGTTCAAATGAATTAACGAAAAAAGGAATTGCTATGAATCAGTTCCTTAACACTCAGTTATTACATCAGGACTCGTATTCTCTCTTAAGAATTCTTACCAAGTGTATTTGTGGCAAAGTTCTTCTCCACACCTTCCTCAGTTAACTCTCTCTGGTTCACCATACAGCCGGCATTGTTAATCTGGTGAACACCACAAATGATTTAGTGATCTCTCACTCTCTCACTCACTCTCACTCACACACACACACACACACACACACACACACACACACACACACACACACACACACACACACACACACACACACACACACACACACACACACACACACACACACACACACACACACACACACACACACACACACACACACACACACACACACACACACACACACACACACACACACACACACACACACACACACACACACACACACACACACACACACACACACACACACACACACACACACACACACCTACCAGTACATGTACGGTGTAACTTTGTGAGAAGCTCTGGGCGAACTCCCACACTTGTCCTGCACTGGACATATCAACGATGTGGACATGAACGTTCTGGGAACAAACAGGAAATATAAATACCTAAGACTGAATTTTAAATTCTTGCAAATACAATTTATTATTTTTTTGACAAATTACTTATTTTTATAGTAATTTATTTTCATAATTAATATTTTTTTTATTTTCCTGTTAACGTTTATGAGACACTTGGTGACAGATTGGTGAATAAAAACAGGAAAAGAGAAATTACATTGGGAAATAATTTATAGGAAAATAAATGAAAAATAAGTAATTGGTTATATAAATATTTTTTTCTAGTTGGCATTTTTATTTATTTTTACATTGGCCTGCACATATATTATTTCATAATTCAGGCTTTTATTTCTAAATTTCTTTCTTGATTATTTAATTTAGTTACTGAGTAATTTTTTTTTTTTTTTTAAGAATGTCAGTTTTAGTCCTTCAAACCCCATCACAATAGAGAACAACACAGAGAACATGACTGAAACTTAACCGACAAGTTGCGTCTGCACATATTTGTAGTCAACACAATCCAAAATAGTGGCTGAGGACAGGTGTGGGTTGTTGGGCTCCACACCTTCCCTGATATTCTATACTTTTACTCAATTTTTTTTAACAAATTAATCCATACTTTAGCCAGTGCTCATCAACAAAAAAGCCTCAACTCAACAAAACATTTGAACCAAAGACAAGGATCTGCTAAAAGGTAAAGAGAAAGGGAATATGTTTGGACATTGTTAATGTGCACTTGGATTTTGATTGTCTCACTTGCTCAAGGCCTTTTTTGGCCTGGAAATGAATCAATTACCCCTGGACAATCAACCATATTGAATAATCTTTTTTGGGCACTGACATCTGACTATTTATTCAATTTTCTGGCAGAAAGGCCATCACAATGCTGCTCCTAGTAAAGAAAACAAACACACCATGAGAGCTAAATGGCAGGTCAACAGCACTCTACTTTTTCTGCTGCTACTATGTGGGGACATACAATTGAATCCCGGCCCAGTAGCCAACCCCAACCTGGATCAACAATGTGATTTATCCAATGACTGCCTCTGTGAATCAGTGCTGACTTTGCTTGGTGAGTCTACTTATTATCCAGACCTAATTACAATCGAGCCTAACAGAAGCAGTATGGCAATCACATTGCCTAGTTGTAGCCTAGCAACCATCCGGCCTAGCACCAGCAGTAGCAGCCAAGCTACCATCCAGCTTAGCACCAGCACCAGCAGTAGCAGCCAAGCTACCATCCAGTTAAGCACCAGCACCAGCAGTAGCAGCCAAGCAACCATTACCAAGTAATATGGGACATTAAGTCAAAGCCAAAAGGTATTCTCGGTGGACATTTAAACATACGGAGCATTATCCCAAAAGAAGACCAGATTTATACATTACTTTCTGACTCAAATATAGACTATCTTTGCCTAACTGAAGCTTGGCTCCACCAAAATATACCAACAAACATGATGGATATTCCTGGATATCTCTACCTCAGAAAAGACAGACTATTGAGAAAGGGAGGGGGAGTGATGATCTTTATAAAAGAACAGTATTAATGCAGAGATAGAATAAAATACCCCGCTTGAATGTCTAGCCCTTAACATCATTCTTTCAGATCAGATGAATTTTAATATTGTTGTGCTATATAATCCACCCTCATGTGTTGCTTCTTTCTATGATGAACTACAAAATGTAGTAGAAAAAGCTTGACTCCTACAATGATACAATATGGTACGGGGACTTTAACATCAACTGGTTGGATAAAAACAGTAAACAAAAATTAAAAATAATAATGTCAAAATTTAACCTTCAGCAAATGATTAAAGGACCCACTAGAATCACTAGAAATACCAGAACATTAATTCTGGTACCCTGACAAAACAAAGACAATCATTCCCAAGTCCCAAAAGTTATGCTATTTGAAAATGACCTTAAGAATATTGACTGGAATCAGTTTAAGGAAATTGATGATAGAGCAGCATTTTTATTAGAAAAAGGACGGACAGTTTTAAAAAGCCTGCGCACAATTTGATATAGCCGTGATGGGCTCAAAATATTGCATCTCTTAGTAGGGTGGTGATACGTATACTGTTTTATGTAAAACTGTATTAGCCAAATATTTGATCATCGGATTGTCTTGTTATGAAAGAGTTAAACATACATAATCATTATCATCATAATAATTAACATAATTGACTTTATATGGCCACTTTTCATATATGATGTAGATCAAATTGCTTTACACTGAAAAAGTAAAAACGCGAAACCTTTAAATGGCAGCAAACAGACGCATAAATAACCGAATATCACTAGGCTCAACCAAACAGATTCTTAATCCACTAACACTGATGATTTGATGACTAATCGATAAAATGATTTAATTGACAGATTTGTAAAACTGTGTTTCTCCACAAAGAATCACACATATTTTAATCTTGCATTTAATCAGTGCTCATAAGTTTACTGGAAATAAAAATGAAAAAAGTATGTAAAACAACTTAAGAAATGGTCGACTGAGACCAAATGATTGATTAGTTGCTTAATCGACTACAAAGGCGGACAATACATTGATAAAATATGTAAGCAAATTTAAAAAAAAGATAATTGAGAAAAATAAAAACAAGATAATTGGTAAAAAAAATATGATAAGAAGAAACTTAAATGAATCCGTTTTAGTCTGTCAATTTGAACCTTGATTCAGATAAAGACACATCTAGCAGATTTCTCACCTGATTTGTACTCTTTTCCATGATTTCATCTTTGGCAGCTTCTGCTCGCATCTTGTTTCGACACACCATGTGAACGGTTCCACCTGAAAACTCATAAACATACATAACCAACATGGACACGTATCGATGGACAAGCCAGGGGCAACTTCCATCACCTCTCCTTGTGATTAGATTACCGTCAGAAACCAATCAGGTGTCAATCAATGGTGACAGCTGCACTTAACTGTATCTTTGCTTTCTCTTACAAGGCACACACCTGGGCATGGGCCAGACCTAGCTATGGGCCAGACTTAGCTACACCTGGCTATGGGAGAAGAAGAAGAACTATTCGTCTTTCCATCACTCACCTCTGTTGGCTAATTCCTGCGCCGTAGCTTTCCCTATACCGCTGTTGGCTCCTGTTATCATGAAGGACCTCCCACTCAGGTTTACATCCAGGTCTGCAGGAGCAAAGTGCTTTGCTGCAGCTTCATAGCCACTTCTGTAAAGAGACGTACATTAACACATGAGAGACACAGACACACACACACACACACACACACACACACTGGCAGCAATATTACAACACACATCTAATGTAATTACATGAATATCTGGTGTCATTAATATGGGTGACGAGAAATATGGAAGGTGCAGGAACAATTGTTCAGAGACGGAAAATAAATGTTGTCATTGGTCAAACATGCAACAATAAAAGATTAATAGATGATTTATTGTCTTTGATTTTGGACAGTTAGTCAGACAAACACTACATTTCGTTCACAAAATAACTTCACAGATTAAGATTAATAAAACAAAATATGAATCAACTAAATAATGGTGATGTATTATTACAGATTTAACTACCCAGCTGTTATATAAAGTCATTACAATGAGTCATCCACAAGCACGTGAATACAATGGGATAACATTCTGCACAGTGAGTACATCTGTTAAGTATATTAAGGAATACTTTTAATGCAAGACCGATCTGAGTGTTTTGAAATTTGAAATACTAGTTTAGATATGCAGTGCAGCAACCAATGCTAGTACACCAGTAAATTATAATAATATATATGCACTTCTCGAGTTTAAAATCTACATAAAGGGGCTAAATGTTGTACAAACCATAAAGACTACAACAGATGACTTTACGTTGACGAGTCTCAGTCAGTAGAAAGCTGGCTTACTTTGTATACTCCTGGAGTCCTTTCACAAACCAAACGGCATTCCTGTAAATCGACATTTTAAAAAAAAAAGCACACGTTTCCCAGGTTTTTCAGTTGAAAGCAGCTGAATACACACAGTCCAGTGTTTTGGTTTCATAAGAATGACTGGTGGCGGTTATATAGTAAAATGGGCGGGGAGTCCAAAGTACACCGGAAGTAGATTTCAAATAACTTCCTAGCTCCCTAGTGGATGTCTTCCCTTAGTTCATTAGTCAACAAATACTCAGGTTAAATACCACAATAAGTCCGATGTACAGATAAAAGTAAGATTAAAGAGGATATTTTTAAAAGGCGAGAATAAAAAAAATGTCATACGCAACAACGTATATGACAAATATGACCATGGTGCATATTTATATTTACGTTTCGGTAACCGAAATGCATTGTCAGGATGGCCGAGTGGTCTAAGGCGCCAGACTCAAGGTAAATCCTTCCTCTGTAATGGGTCTTCTGGTCTCCGAATGGAGGCGTGGGTTCGAATCCCACTTCTGACATATCTTTTCGGCACCGCCGATGTGTTTTGACCGTAATTTTTCGTGACGTTAACCGACAGAATTTCAGACTTTTCTCAAAAATAAGTGTTATGTAATTTGACGATTGGAGCGTGATAAATAAAGCAGTTGATTCATTTTAAATGTATTGATCGTTTTAAATCTTTACGTAACATAAATGCAAAATAAAAATATTTCATGTGAGTTTTAAAGCACAATGACGTATGCTTTTATAACAATAACAACATCGAAAATACAGCGGTAAACGATTATGGCGACCAGTCAAACAGCCTTCCAGTCGCGGTTCACACTACATTGTCAGGATGGCCGAGCGGTCTAAGGCGCCAGACTCAAGGTGACAAACCTTCCTACGTACGGGAATTCTGGTCTCCGAATGGAGGCGTGGGTTCGAATCCCACTTCTGACAACACTTTTTTATTTTTATTGTGACACAAAAGGCGCCTCAAATATAGATTTGAACAAAAAATAAAGAGCTCATAACAATCCAGCCCGCCAGATATTGTAATTATATTTTTTAGATCGGATTAAATGATTGTTGTTGCATCAGTATATAGTTTATTGTCACGTAGGTTTTTACATGCAAGGAATTTTCTTTGGTATATTGGTGCTTAACACAAACTTGCATCCACTTGAGTTTCAATTGCGGGCTTGGCGGGTCCAGGAGTCACAAGCCTCTCAGGTATCATACAAAGTAGACCTATTAACAAACCAACAAGAAGTAAAATACCTGAACTCGCCACTAGTCAGTTAGAACTAAAGAAGCCTCTTGGATGAGAGGAGAAACGTCTTCAAAACCTAAAGCACGTGCAGTAGCCTAGAATAAAGATTTCTAAGTCTACATAAAGTATTTCTTTCCAAAGTATTTTTCAGGTTCACCAAGATACATTAAAATCTCCACAAACTGACTGAATCAATGACAAATTAAAATGATGAATTACCATTTACACCATTTACATTTATTCTCATTTTAGCTTTGCTTCACCACCTGGTCTATGTCGGGCTCTACCATCCTTAAACCAGTAGAGCTTTTTGTACATTAAGGCACTTAAAACTCTATAATCTATTGAGTTTTGATAATTTCTGTATTCTCCTCTATCTGCTTGTTTTATATTATATTTTATATTTTGCAAGATTTTATTAAATATGGACAGACTCGGGTAACCAGAGCAGTAGTAAACTATGGAGGACTAAACTATGGAGGAAACATGACTTAAGTATAAATAAATAAATGAATAAATAAATGAATAAATAAATGCTGAAATAAATGAATGAATAAATAAATGCATGAATAAATGTATAAATAAATACAGGAATAAATAAATAAATGCTGAAATGAATAAATAAATGTATAAATAAATACAGGAATAAATAAATAAATGCTGAAATGAATAAATAAATAAATAAATGCATAAATAAATGTATAAATAAATAAATAGAAGAATGAATAACAGAATAAATAAATAAATAAATAAATGCTTTATATTTATTTCTACATTTCTGTTCACCTACATTTATTTATTTCTGTATTTCTGTGTCCATATGTTAATGAGGTAGGAGGTCCTAACCTCAGTCAACAGCATGATTGGTCAAATCGGAGGGCCAGACAAAAGCAAATGATTCCCGATCCCAAGCCTTGCTCCCTGTAACTTTGCAAACCAGCTCCAGTAAGCGTAATGGCCTCGACCGGGAGGCCACTGGCAGACCTACTGCGGGATGTGGCTGACCAGCTTGAAAACTGTGAGTTTCTTCTGTTTAGGCCTGTAACAGGTATAGCTAGTGATGGCGAGATGAAGCCTCATGAGGCATCGAACCACTTGAGCCAATTGGTTCGACAAAGGGTTAATTTCTCGAAGCTTCATGTGCACACGATACCACCTACTGGCCAAGTGTATAATCACAGGCAGCTGTATCTGAACCACATAATGTGTGATGCATTGAATTTTTGTGTCTGTTATGTCTGTTGGGAATGACTATGAATTACAAAAAATGGATAACCAAATAATTACTCAAAGATCATTCAAGCTGTTATATTATTCTATACAGACAGTGTGGTAACAGGGAGAAGACGTTGGGGGAAACTGATCCCGGACCGGTAGTCGAACCCGTGATCGCCGCGTCGAGGACGTTGAGTCTCTGTACATGAGGCGGCTGCCCTATCCACTACGGCAACGGCCGCTCCATGATGAAATAATTTCTGTACATAAATAATTACATATGTGTATAATAAATTGTTTGAATGTAATCTGTGTGTGTACATTTTCCCCAAATGGTAAAATCATCACTCTCCTAAATCTCTCTCTCTCTCTCTCTCTCTCTCTCTCTCTCTCTCTCTCTCTCTCTCTCTCTCTCCCTAAACTAAACTCTCCAAACTATCTTCAAATTATATAAACGCTATTCAACCTCTAGTATCCAAGCTATCCAAACTCTCAACTGACCGCAACTCTGCTTCAAAACCCACATTTTGAATGGAGCCTGAGGGTTCTATAGCTTTAAAACTTCGCGGCAAACTCTGAACCACTTTCCGAAGCAGTCACGTGGTACAGCCGGGCAGCGAGGCTTCGGACGTCATCATTTTTGGCCCCTCCCCTAAATGAAGCAAGCCTCGATACGCGCTTTGCGGAAACGCCCCCTCCATTACTCGACACACGCTTCGAAGCCTCGGCGCATCTCGTAACATCACTAGGTATAGCTAGAAACGGCAGTTGTTGAGCTTAATAATAATTGAAATTGGCACCCATATGATTTTCACTGCTTTGTTATTTTCTGTACAGCACCGAGGACCGCTAATGCGCCAAGTTCACCACCTCCGTCGTCACACAGCATGACACCCAGACACCCAGTGGACGGTAGGTTTCTACAGGGAACAGTTTTTGATTCTAAATCCCATCTGTGGACAAAACTACGATCGCCAGTGATGAGTGATTTATTCAGTGGCGCTGTGCATTAGCTTTAACAGATCACATTTAGTGTGCGACGGCGACCCGTTGCTGGGCCCGCCCAACTTTATTCCTACACACATTCATTCTGCTGTCTTGTGGACAAAAACGCGGACTTAAGTCTAGTCCCCAACCGAAACGCCAAAGACAGACTTGCTGCAGCAGGTTTAGGGGAAAAACGTCTTACATTTCAAGGTATGTCAGACATCATGATGACTATTGACACCACACAGTCTATGATTGACACACATTTCCTGTCAGTGTATTTCTGCAGTGTGTAATGTGGGAGGTGAAGGGGAAGGTTATGGTCCGCTTTCAATGGCGGTAGCTCCGGTTAGCTCAAAGACACGGCAGGCAACATGTTGGATTTCCGCACGTACTTTTATTCCACTATACAGATCATACATGCACTGGCAAACACAGGCCGAGGATCCTACACCACCACATCACAAATTAAGTAAAATAAAAAGTGGTCTTCGCTCCGCTGGCGGCATCTTTACGCATGGAGGAGCGGAAGTACATCTGCTCTTCTTCTAGGTACAGGTTACATTATCCACTAAACAAAAGGAGGCGCCACCTAGTGGCGCTACATTCAATAATTCCGACTGTTACAAGTGTATATGAATTTGTGATTCAAACTGAATTAATTCGAATTGAGATCGCCTGCCTCTTCGCCGTCCGGCACAATTTTAAAGCTAGCATGAGGATATTGTTACATCATGAAATTCGAAAATCTAAGGAATCCGTTGGTACCAGCCATGACATGCTTGTCAAAAACTTGTTTTAATAACGCTCCAAATGCTAAGAGTTTTCCCAAAAAATTAAGTAATTTCTATATTAGCCCTGTTATTTTATTATTATCTTCTCTTTTCAGGTAGCCATACAGATGCAAACGAACGAGGAAAGACACAATTCCCCTTCTCTTTCCAAGAGCATCTGATTTACAGTGCACACCAAGGGTAAGTGACTCATGCTGCTAAGTAAAAAACACTCCTCCTAACTCATAAGAATTACCTTCCCAGAAATTACTACTACTATTACTTTATTTTCTACCCTCTGGCAGCGATTTGTTTCAGTTTATTACAACAAACATTAACCTGGAGAGATGGAAACCTTTTGCAAATAACCAGTCAGCATTTGATCACTTTTTCTTCTTTTTTAAAGTTAATCCTATATTATATCACTGCATGAGTGAGTAGCTACTGCAAAAACATGGTTGTCCTTAAGTCCTTGCAAGTTGATTTTCAAATTAAATGAACTGATACTAATTGTTGCCTTAAACGAAGGAAACCAATCAAAAAACTGATGGATGATTTAGAAAATGCTCAACAGGACTGGGAAGTACTCAGTTTGCCATTTGCCATAACTTTAACCATGCAAAACCTCCAGTGTGGTTCTTAAAACTGACAACCATGCCCTGACTAAATTACAATTTTGATTATTAGAATTGACAATTTCTCATATTTTCTGTTCTGTGGCACAAGGCTTTGCTTCCTCTACTTTTTTATTACTTGTGGATTATCAGCTACATGAATAACCCAAAGCACAAATTAAGTAAAATTACGTTCTTTTTTCAACTTCATTTATGATTGATGATACAAAATCATTTCGGGCAATAAAATAAATGTTGACTTTCTTCTCTATTTTGGTAGCGTCTCCAAGCATCCTTGGGAAACTCCTGCAGTTCTGGATAGAGTGGAATGTGCTGCCCAGACACTTGGATGTTAACGTGGTGGAGAGCAACTTCTCCAGTTCTTCCACCTGCTTAAACTTCCAGGACATTACAAAGAGTCCTCTAACTTTGAAAGAGACATTCTTGCTGCTATTTGTAGCACTGACACTGGGTTTGGACTGGTCTAAGGACACATCAATATATCACTGTACACCTTAGTGTACATTTGTTGTCCAGCAACAAAATTTGGATTGCAGCATAAAAGCATTTGAAAGAGTGATATCAACTAGGGCCTAGTTCTGCCAGTGTGTGTAACACTGGTGCATTAAAAAGGTCTGCATGCTTGTGATGTGGTGAAGCACATTTGTTATTTGCTTCATGTCTATACCATTGTCTTTTAGGTGTAATCTCACTGTTCACAATTGTATTAAAGCTCAGGAGACTGTTACAGAGACAAAGTGAGTTGTTGCTGTTCTTTATTTGTGGTTTTGTTCTGAAACAGGATGCATGTTGCAGTTTCTCGAGCCTTCTGATTCAGAGACTTAAGTCTCCAATCACATGTGAAATTAATACTTCAAAACAAGTTATCTTGATAACTACAGGACAGTTTATCATACAAGGCTCTGTTACATAACCATAATGGTTTTCAATGTTTAAACTTAATGGTTCACAAAAAGTTCATTAATAGTAATAGACATAAATTGCTTATTGCAAAAAGTGTTTGTTTGCAGTCATATTGTACAATGCAGCAAGTTTTATGACATCTGGTATAAAATAAAAATGCTGTCATTACCATTCTTTTTAAATCATTTTAGACACTTGAAACAAAGATATCAGAACTGCTAAACCATAATACCGGCTTCTTTATCAGAACTTGAGCAATATGGATTTACTGGAGCATTTCTGATAATAAGCTCACACTTTGTACATAGACATCTAACACATTGGACAGAGGGCAATCAGGGTCTGGTAGACTTCCAACTTCCTGGTCAGTCAGTGAGCGCTGCAGCTGAACTTCAGGGACCACAACACCAGGCTGATGGTGACCACACGGTCCGGTCCAGTCAACTCCAAACTCCGTGTCAACCTGCAGCTGCAAGAGCTGAGGTTAAACGGTAGGATAAAGGGTCAATCAAAATCAAAGTCTTAAAGATTTTTATGGTCAATATGTCTACAGAACTGTAAGCCATATTAATTCATTTTACAGAAGCTAGTTTGAAATATCACCTGTTTATCATCTGGGATTCTGTATCTATGCCCCAAAAACAGCTATGGCATTGGAAAGAGCTTGACTACAATTTCCAAGAGCCAATACATTAATTTTGAGAGCTAAGATGTATAATTTTCTCTCTAAATCACTGCTCCTTGTTTGACCACAACATTGTAGCAATACCTTATTGTGTTGAAAGTGACAATGCTAGGCAGTATAAATCCATCACATTTAGTTCCTGAACAACAGGCCACTATAGTTACATTTTGCTACTGATACATGCACTTTATAATGGACATAAAGTAGAGATAATGTTGACAATATCCCATGTAGATAATTAAAAGTTAAAGTAAAACAGAATTACTGAATAAATCCAAACCTGTATGGGGCCCTGCTGCGCCTCATGCTCATGGCGAGTCCACAGTTGCAGCGGTGACTGGTTGCCCTCAGTGCGTAGTCTGTGGCAGTTCCAGCCACGCTGGAAAAACTGAAGGTGCTTCTGTATGTGGGGCACAAAGCACCAGTGCAGAGCATAGAGATGCATTTCATTGTCAGGATTGAGAAGGCCTTCTCTCTCAAGGTTGGTAAAGATGGTGTAGAAGAGATCAAGAACTCCCACATAAACGTCTCTCCAGAGCCTTTCGATTCTGATGGGTATAAAGGAAAAACTATTTATTCTACCTACAATGAACAAAAACAAAATATACAGGGAAAATACCTTTACCTAATACTTTTACCTACTGTTGGTGTATGACAACACTCCCATCAATGATAAGCACAGTAAATTAGAACTGAATTAAATACGTAAGTAATAAGTGATGTATTCAATATTCACTCTAAATAACAGTTAATGACAAAGTTTAATTTTAATTCTCTTAAAGGATAAGTTGATTTTTTCAAGTTTGTCTTCAAACAATGCTCACATGCCCACATGTATGATGAAAGAGTTTTTTGTTGCTGTGGTTGTTCCTCTGTCCATCTATACTGGCTGTGGAAAATCTAATGCTAACCATTCTATTGTAAGTGATGGCTGGCCTTGTTCTGTGACTGCTGAAGCCTCATATATGCTTCAGAATGAAGTTCAGCTGAACTACAGAATGAGGACTAGATTTGTCATCACTTACATTGGAATCACACTAGAATAGTAATCTTCTCCTGGTCAGTATAGATTACAGAGAGACAATCAGAGAACAACTCTTTTGATATTTACACTAACGTTAATGTTGAAAAGCTCATAATCTGCTGCCACAAAAGCTTGATTGTATTAAGATAGACTTGAAGAGACAGGTTAAGTCAGTTTATATTGCCATCTTTTACAAAGTGTTATTTTGATAAATGTTGAATGGAAGATTATGTTACCTTTGGTTATGGACACTCCTGCCAGCAATGTGTGAATTCCTGTTCAGTCCTCTATTAGCCACCATGTAGCGTGCAACATCAACATTTTCCCCGCCTTTATCTGACCTCACACGTGATGGCACACCATAGACATCGACAGCTTCCAGAAAGCTTTTTAGGACTGTTGCTGCACGATTGTTGGTGGCGGCACTCAAGTATACAATCAAACGACTAAAGCCGTCAATACCACCATGCACAACAATACGCCATCTGAAATAGATATGCATGAGAACAGATTAAGATCAGTACCACTACCTGCATCATGCATCTCTGTATGTGCAAGTTGAGGCCAGATTTACACAGAGCATACTGTATACGCCTATTTGATCAGAACTTCTCTATCTGAAATCTTTAACACACAAACATAAATAAAATCCTGATATACTTCTAGGTCACCATTTCTTTGTATTTAATCCAGCTCACAAAATGTACACCCACACCCGAATTTATACAAGGTTCTGGTGAGTATTTTGAATAAAAATAGCCTTTGAGGTCAGCTGCAAGTTGTAGAGTTTTTAGTCTTTGGTCACTGACATTTTCTGTTTTTAGCACTGTACTCCAGCATATTAGATTTCATAGAAGACAATGGCTGAGGTTAAAATGTCGAGTGCCACTTTAATTTGGGAATATTGGGTGCACAGTGTGGGAGCCGTAGCCATTTTAGCCCCTGTCAGACTGTATATACACAGATTACAATTTCAGTACTGTGCCAAAAACAGAAGGTTTATCACAGTTTCTAACTGACCTGTTCGGACCACTTTAAAAAGCCACCCCACCTAAAAGTTCAAAGAACCAACCAGCATTACTCTTAATTTTGATGCTGGTAGAAGTCAGTAAAACTGATTTGCATGCACAAGAACACTGATGGATTAAATAATTTGATCCATCCACCATTGATAAATCCCAGTCCGGCTTGCAGTGACACTGGTAGGTTAATTAAAATTGTAGATGAGCTTTTGTAACTGCTCTGGATATACACTAAACTGGGTAGTAAGTATCTTACAGTAGTAAAATCTACAATAAAGTGGATGCTTGAGATGGTTAATGTTTTTTCAATACCTTATCAGTTTGTGATTTCCATCGATGTGCCATAAACTGTTCGGTGCTCTAACAGAGTACTTCCTACGCCTTCTTGGGTTCAGCTGAAGGGTGCGCATCAAAACTCCACCAGGACCCACTCGCCGCATGGATTCCTGGACACGCTGTCCTATAATAGGCAAAACAATGCACAGATATGGTGTACAGAAAAAAAGTAAAGCATTCCCCAATCTGGGAGTGAATTCACAAATCCAGATAAAATCCAGATTAGCACTAAATAAAGCAGCTTCCTCACATTGTGAGTAAATCGGCAAGTAGGCCAAATCCCAACATAAAATAACCCCTGAACAAATGAATGGGTAATGAATACAATTCCTTACTTTGTATGCGTATGCCTTGTGCATTCAGGTGCCCAACCATCATTTTGTATCCAGACATGGGATGCTGCTGCAGAATTTGGGTCACAGTTTCATCCAGATTGTTGTCCTCTATTGGAGTTAATAGATTGTGGACTCTGATCATCAAAAATAACAAGAAAAAAGTCACAAGAGGCAACGAAGAAATGTCACCCATCTCACAGTAAAAACAAAACGACGATTATTTTAAATCGGTGTCACCTAAAACAAACCTCATTCCTGCTGTGTCCTGTAGAAGTTTATACATTTTATTTATAATTTAAGTTAAAATCTTTCGTATTGTATGAGTTTATATATGCAACACTATCATGTGTCAAACTAATGCAATTGTGCTGAAATGTCACATCTGACTCTGTTCACTTTTTACTCCAGAAATAGGGTTACAGATCATCTGACAAACTGAAGATGTTAATTAATGGCACCCATGTACAGTATCAACAAATGCAGCAGCACAAATCCACTACCTGTAAGGAGTACATATGATAAACTAAGTGTAGCGACTAACTGTCCAATTTAAAAGGCCGCTAAGAGGCTCAGTGTTGTCTTGTCTGAGACATAACACACCTAGGTGTTAATTGCCAGAAATGATAAGAACCAAAGAGTGTGTGCAGGATAAACAATTAATAATACAGGCCAGACCAATGTTGGCTCCTACACTAAGTTTGTCAGTAATATAAGCATGTTAGTCACCAGTCCATCTGTCGTTGAAAACCAAAGCATATAGGCCTATATAATCAAGTATTGTTAGACCTATTCCCAGTGCATATTAATGTAAGTTAATATCAGTAACGTTAGTTAATTTTTAGTTAACTTAAACTCAGTGCAAAACTCAAAGCAGTGCAAGGAGACATATTATTGTATAAATGTTCTATGATATCATGAACAATTTATACTAAAAGCTTGGACTCAAATGTGCACCTAACGTTAGACTATATAAGATAAACACAGTATATTTCCCAGTGGTATTTGGAGATAAGGTGAGCAACGTTACCATCAATAAACACTAGCTAGTTAAATATCTCTGTGAATTTGCACACATATATTGCCACCTTTAAAAGACGAGACACGGGAAACCAGACAAAAAGACAATGTAGCGTTAGGAGTAAAAATGACCCTATTCCGTACTGTGCCATCCTCCGACGAATTGTTCTCTCGCACACTCCGAACACCTGTGCTATTTCCCCAGCAGTGTGCCCCCGCAGTAGGTGTGCTTCGATTAAAGTGGGGGGTATATTGTACGACGGACGTCCAAGGGTCCCTTCTTCTGACTCTGACAGGGTGTAAAGTTGGCGTTGAGCTGAGCCAAGTCATCCATCAATCTATCCAGACGAAACTGAACATAGTCGTTGGTTGCATGGTTCTCTAAATCGTTCGCTAATGATCGTAATTCATTCGCAATCGCTCGTACAAAAAATGCCATTACTAAACCAGAGCTACATAAATAACAAATATCAACAACTGCAGCTGGGGTCAGTTCAGTCTGATTAATAATGAATGCACAGAGAAGGATTCACAAATATAGTTTGTGATTTATATATAAATGACTCTCTTCTCACAAATACATTTCGTTTTAAATAAATGTAATATAAATCCATAAATATATGAATTTAAAAAATATTTGCAATTTTCATCAAAAATGTATTTGTATGTTGTTACATTTATATACAAACTGTTAAACTTTAATTAACAAGACGCTTTTCATTTATGAACTTGTTTGCATTTGTTCGTGAACTGGTCTGTATTTATTTGTGGACTTTTGAGACTCTCCTAACGTGGCTGGATTCACAAATGCATTTTTTTCAACAAGGAACTCTCTGTAGCCAATCAGATGCCTCCCTCGTTTTCAGCCAATCACATGACTGCATTCCCACGAGGGGTACCTCACCATGGCCAGAGCAAAGCTTTTTCTCTGCGCATTTTGCGCATTTGTGTAGTTCACAAATGAAAAGCGTCTTTTAAATTCAAGTTTAACAGTTTGTATATAAATGTAACAACATACAAATACATTTTTGATGTAAACTTGGGCTTTAGACTTAACCAAACATTCAGCCACCTCTAAACATACTAATAAATGTCCTGTTTTTTCTTTTTCTCTGTTTCTTGCTGTTTTGAATAGCTAGTTTTACTATGTATATCTTCTGTTCTTTTTACATCAACATCAACCTGCCTAATTTGGACTACAGATAAATTAGCCCCTGTGCTATAATCTGGAACATGGAGAGGCAACCTTCAGTTTTTACACACCACATACCTGGAATAAACTTCCAGAAATCAAGACTGACTTTTCTGTTTACCGCTGCCTTTCAGTAAACAATACTTTATGAACTTCTTATACTGCACTGTTACTCTTATTCCTCGACATTGTTTTTACTTATTTACAAAAAATATATATTATTGGCTTGTTTTAATTTTTTTTCTCCAATGCTTTTAATGTTTTCCATCCATCCATCCATCCATTTTCTTCCGCTTATCCGGAACCGGGTCGCGGGGGCAGCTGCCTGAGCAGGGACGCCCAGACTTCCCTCTCCCCGGACACTTCCCCTAGCTCCTCCGGGAGGACCCCAAGGCGTTCCCAGGCCAGCCGGGTGACATAGTCACTCCAGCGTGTCCTGGGTCATCTTATTCTTTCGGTCACGACCCAAAGTTCATGACCATAGGTGAGGGTAGGAACGTAGATTGCCCGGTAAATCGAGAGCTTCGCCTTTCGGCTCAGCTCTCTCTTCACCGCCCGTGGTGGTGGTCGAGGAAGTGCCCGTCGTCGTTGTCGTGCCACCCCTGGTGGTGGTCGAGGAGGCGCCCGTGGTGGTGGTCGAGGAGGCGCCCGTGGTGGTGGTCGAGGAGGCGCCCGTCGTTGTCGTGCCGCCCGTGGTGGCGGTCGAGGAGGCGCCCGTGGTGGCGGTCAGTTACTAACTCAGTTACTTTTTGGAACAAGTAGTAACTATAACTAATTACTTTTTTAAAGTAGCGTTCCCAACATATTCCTAGAGTATCGAATCACAGTTTACCATCTCAACTATATGCGATATTGATTCCGTCACCCACATCAAATCAAGATGACACTTTCGATGTGTAACTTTAGCCCACTACTTTGAGGTGACTCGTGCTTGCCTCCAGTCTTTCCATTTGTTTGACCTCTAGCTAATACGTTATCAGTAAAAGGGTCCGTAGTAGCACGAAGAAGTTTCACCGACATGGCAGCTCGACAGAGCTTTTTAGCCTCTTTTAGCTAAATAGAAATAGAAAAAACAAAATAGAAAATGTTATCTATTAAAAGTACAAGTAAAAGTAAAAGTGCATAATACATCCTTCTTTGTATTTGCCAAAGCAGGAAATGTGTTAGAACATTAAAGCGATGGTTCGGAGTAAAATGCACCCTAGGTCATTTCCACCATGACATCCAGCCAAATACCCCCTCAGAAGCATGTTTAACGATGGTCAACATAGGGCTATCAGCCGAATGGCTTAGTACTAGCACGATGGTACATCTTGTAATTTACCCCACTAATAATGCATGGAATGTTACCAAACTTCTGCAGTAGTACACATAAGTCTGTACTCACAAAGGCATTTGAAAGTTAATACAAGATAAAACAAGCATTTATAAAAATTCAGCAGAACTTTTTCCATACTCTCGCGTGAAACTCGCGTCACGGAAACAGCTGGGTAAACACGGAAGTGGCGTCGACGCAGCGGTAGCATTAGCAGCAGAGGATAGAAGCTATCAGACAAGTGTTCTTTTAAATAAACTCCTGGTGTACTTACAAACTTTCAAATGCCTCGTTTTGCGAGTACAGACCCTATGTGTACTACTGCAGAAGTTCGGCAACATTCCATGAATTATTAGTGGGGTAATTTACAAGATGTACCATCGCGCCAGTACTAAGCCATTCGGCTGATAGCGCGATCTTGACCATCGCTAAAAATGCTTCCGAGGGGGTGTTTGGCTGGATGTCATGGTGGAAATGACCTAGGGTGCATTTTACGCCGAACCATCACTTTAATTATTCTAAATTGTAAACTGCGCATTTTCAAACTTATAAGAATGAATGGACAGATCTTTGCTCCCCAGACCAGAAATACAGCCACTACCTGTAACTGTACACAAACTCACAAGTTTGATCAGCCTGCAACTTCATTTTTTACTTAGATTTTTGTTGTGATTTTGAATGCAGCCCTCAATGAGTTGTTGAGTTTGTTTCCATTGGCCGTTAAGTCATTTTGTTCAACAAGATTATACAATGAACTTCAGTAAGATTCTCAACTGGAATAATTAGTTTGTCAATATCTAATTTAAATAATCCCTATTCCCATTTTTCTGACAAGATCTAGTACGCACACAGTAAGCTACTGTATCTTTTGCAAGTACATAACCGCTGTATACTAGGACCTCACAGAAGTTATGCCACTATATTACTGTGATTTCGCAGTAAACCGTTGTAGAATTAGGCTGCTGTAATCAACCATTTTCACAGGTAATGTCAAAGTTACTATGATTTACCAGTTTGCAGCTGTCCTAAAAATTGGCTGAATTGAATTGAACACAAATGATACATTTACACGTTTATTTTGCATGAGAAGTGCCAGTGGTGGATTAGGAGGAGCCCGTGGTAGTCGTCGAAGAGGCGCCCGTGGTTGTCGTCGAGGAGGCGCCCGTGGTCGTCGTCGAGGAGGCGCCCGTGGTCGTCGTCGAGGAGGCGCCCGTGGTAGTGCCACCAGTTGTGGTGGTGGATGAGGCGCCCGTGGTAGTGGTAGTGCCACCAGTTGTGGTGGTGGATGAGGCGCCCGTGGTGGTCGTTGAGGAGGCGCCCGTGGTAGTGGTAGTGCCACCAGTTGTGGTGGTGGATGAGGCGCCCGTGGTCGTCGTCGAGGAGGCGCCCGTGGTAGTGCCACCAGTTGTGGTGGTGGATGAGGCGCCCGTGGTCGTCGTCGAGGAGGCGCCCGTGGTAGTGCCACCAGTTGTGGTGGTGGATGAGGCGCCCGTGGTGGTCGTCGAGGAGGCGCCCGTGGTCGTCGTCGAGGAGGCGCTCGTGGTCGTCGTCGAGGAGGCGCCCGTGGTAGTGGTAGTGCCACCAGTTGTGGTGGTGGATGAGGCGCCCGTGGTCGTCGTCGAGGAGGCGCCCGTGGTAGTGGTAGTGCCACCAGTTGTGGTGGTGGATGAGGCGCCCGTGGTCGTCGTCGAGGAGGCGCCCGTGGTCGTCGTCGTGCCGCCCGTGGTGGTGGTCGAGGAGGCGCCCGTGGTGGTGGTCGTGCCGCCAGTTGTGGTGGTCGAGGAGGCGCCTGTGGTGGTGGTCGTGCCGCCCGTGGTTGTCGCAGAGGAGGCGCCCGTGGTGGTGGTCGTGCCGCCCGTGGTTGTCGCAGAGGAGGCGCCCGTGGTTGTTGTCGAGGAGGCGCCCGTGGTTGTGGTAGTGCCGCCAGTTGTGGTGGTGGATGAGGCGCCCGTGGTTGTCGTCGAGGAGGCGCCCGTGGTGGTGCTCGTGTCGCCAGTTGTGGTGGTCGAGGAGGCGCCCGTGGTGGTGCTCGTGCCGCCAGTTGTGGTGGTCGAGGAGGCGCCCGTGGTGGTGCTCGTGCCGCCAGTTGTGGTGGTCGAGGAGGCGCCCGTGGTGGTGCTCGTGCCGCCAGTTGTGGTGGTGGTCGAGGAGGCGCCCGTGGTGGTGGTCGTGCCGCCAGTTGTGGTGGTGGTCGAGGAGGCGCCCGTGGTGGTGGTCGTGCCGCCAGTTGTGGTGGTGGTCGAGGAGGCGCCCGTGGTGGTGCTCGTGCCGCCAGTTGTGGTGGTGCTCGAGGAGGCGCCCGTGGTGGTGGTCGAGGAGGCGCCCGTGGTGGTGCTCGTGCCGCCAGTTGTGGTGGTCGAGGAGGCGCCCGTGGTGGTGCTCGTGCCGCCAGTTGTGGTGGTCGAGGAGGCGCCCGTGGTGGTGCTCGTGCCGCCAGTTGTGGTGGTCGAGGAGGCGCCCGTGGTGGTGCTCGTGCCGCCAGTTGTGGTGGTCGAGGAGGCGCCCGTGGTGGTGCTCGTGCCGCCAGTTGTGGTGGTCGAGGAGGCGCCCGTGGTGGTGCTCGTGCCGCCAGTTGTGGTGGTCGAGGAGGCGCCCGTGGTGGTGGTCGTGCCGCCTGTGGTGGTGGTCGAGGAGGCGCCCGTGGTGGTGGTCGTGCCGCCTGTGGTGGTGGTCGTTGAGCTGCCCACGGTGGTGGTCGAGGACGCCGTCACCAAGCCCCCTGTGTTGGCAATCGTCGTGGTGGATGAAGGAGACGTTCTGGGATTTGTGACAATGGCAGTTTGAGCAGTAGTAAACTCAGTCCCGTCTATTCCAGTGTACGCACCATCAGGAATTTCAGGATAGTCCCACATCTCATAAACGAATGAATCCGTTTCTTCTGTTGGGGGATCATCAGTTGATGAAGGAGACGTTCTGGGATTTGTGACAATGGCAGTTTGAGCAGTAGTAAACTCAGTCCCGTCTATTCCAGTGTACGCACCATCAGGAATTTCAGGATAGTCCCACATCTCAATGAATGAATCCGTTTCTTCTGTTGGGGGATTATCAGTTGATGAGGTAACAGGGATGTCCAAGTTCTCTGGATCGTAAAAAGCAGTAGGAATGTCAGGAAAGTTCCACATTTCATCCGTGTCCTCCAGAGATCTCCTGACATGATGCCTCTGAACTTTGGGCATTGTCGGAGAACAAGCCGCCCGGGTCATGGACAGTCTCCCAGCTGAGTCAACATAAAGCAGTTCAAAGCCAGAATCCTGTAAACAGTCCACATTAGTTTTCACATCAAATAATTAAATTATGCGTTTCCACACACTTTTCACCCAATGTACCTTGTCTGGCAACTTTGACATCTCCACGTACAAGGCTTCAGCGTTTCTCCATTGTCTCACCAAGAATCTGTTAGTGAAAAAATCTGCCAGAAAAGAAAAAGTAATCTGACATGTTTGTAATTGTGGTTTAAGCAATTAAAATCATCTTCGGAGCAATTCAGTTTCTGCATGACATTATTTGCTACATTAGCCATTATAACTAACACACATCCAGGCTGTAGGAGCAATTGATACAATTGTGACTGCCTTAAATGGTCCCAGCTCCTTACCAAGCTCTTTCACCTTGTTCAGTGTGGCTTCACCAGGCAGCTTCACAATGACTTGCGTTGTCCTACAAGTCACCAGTGGGGACTTTACTGGATTCTCACAGTCAGCCATGCCAGTCATGTTCTCCTGCAGCAGACGGTCGAAATAGTGCAGTTTTAGGGGGCGGACACCAGTTCCATCTCCAGTCTGGGGAAACAAAGATGCCAGTCATTGTAAGACATCACAAAGCAGCATTTTAGTTGATACAGCATTTGGTTCCAGTTTTAGTTTGCTTATACATGACAAGAGCAAAAAGGTGCATTTTTTTTTAGGGCAATAAAAGTATAATAAAATACCTCATATGCTACTAGTAAATAAGGGGTGCTGATAGATAGATAGATAGATAGATAGATAGATAGATAGATAGATAGATAGATATTTTTTTTTCTTTTTTTTTTCTCTTTATAGATTTATTTTTTATTTTATTTTTTATTTCATTTTCTTAGATTAGATAGGCATAACTTTCTATGGATTTTCTAAGATCCCATGATGTATTAGAAATGTAAACGAACTTCTTTATGAATATATTTGAAAATTACAAAAATGTCATAACACATACAAAACGTAGTGCAAGAGCATAGAATTCTTTAAACAAACCCGGATGACGGTCTTTCAGGTGCTTCGCTAAATTGGAAGCATCTCCCTTGGTCTGAAGACCACGGTAGCGCCGTTTGCATAACTGCTTCAGCGGATTAATTATTACGCCATGGTCATCTGCCTCATATGCAAAGTACTTCCATACACGACTCTTCGCAGTCGCGGACGCGATGGAGCCATTGCCGTAGCCGCAGTTGCCATCTTCCACGTGTGTTTTTTGTTTTGCTATGCGTAGTTCCACTTCTTCGTGAACTACTACTTCTGATGCAAGTATCGACTGGAGGCGTATACTGCCCCCAACAGTTCCGGAAGAGTAATGGCACCGATGCCAACACTGGAATCGGTGCGAGCGGTACTTAATAGAAAATAGCATCGTCCGCGTTTTGACATTTTAGAATCGAAAGGTACCGCAAGTATCGGTTCTCGTGACATCCCTATTGGGGACTATTTTCTTCAGAGGACTAACAGTTTGTAGTGAGAGTTTCCAGCAGCAGGGCTGCATTTACATGGGCTTGTGTCAGAATACTAGTGTGGCACACATTGTGGTCAAATGGATTCTGGCTCTCATTAGGTTGGACGTTTTACCTGTGTTGCTGTGTAGCAGCCTGTATAAGGAAGCTTCACCAGCAGCCACCACCGAGAAATATGAACAGAGCCTCGACACCCGGCAGGCAGAGACAACAACCGTGGCCCACCTGACGAAAAAGATGGGAGAAACATTAAGCTTCCGACAACAGCAGTCATTCCATTTTGTAAAACAAAACAAATGGTTGGGCAAATCCAACACACCTTCCAGATGCAGATTTGTGTATCTGATGAGTGAAAGATGCAGGGAGATTGTTCCATTACTGCAGTGAAACTGTGGCTGGTTGAAATCTGACGCCATGTGATCATTTCCTCTTCCTGAAACTAAAAGAAACCCAAATGATGCTAGAGGTTAAAAGGGAAAGATGAGCATTGCTCAAAAACAGTTGGCTTGGCTTTTACAGAAAGCCAACAAAAATGCCCCAGTTGGCACCAACAAGCTCAATTAAAGTGTAAAATCAGCAAATCACTGTTTTACATGTGGTTGTGTGTCAGGACGAACTTCATAAACTTCATGTGGTTGCTGGACAGTTTCCTCCTAGTTTCCACATTTTGTGCTATGCCAAGTTAGCACCAACATTTAGTGTAGTCTTTTCAAGTAAAAGACTACACTAAAAGTACATTTCTAAAACTGCCATAAAGTAGGCACGATGCCTGGGAGCGAGAGAGAAAAACCACAACAGCAGCAACAGATGACATTTTAATAGTTTAAAAATAAAGTCTGCATTAAGGCCTGATTTTCAGATTGGACGCAGCTTCAATGATAACGATTGGGATTAATGTTAAATATTTCACAGCAGCCATGGAACAGGACCAAAATGCATGTTATTAATAACGTGCAGTGACATAACATGCCTGCTGTGAAAACAGGATTTTATTTTCTTAAAACTAATGTGACCTTTTGTAACAAGAAGCAAATGTAAACTATTCTTTGGTCGCATCAAACTTTCCAGGCTGAGAGCAGCAGGTACTCACCATGGAGGAAGCGCCAGACCGGAGCCTGCCAGCTCCGTTCGGTCCGGCCGCCTGGAGGAGCCTCAAACGGCTCTGCGTGGCCTTCAGACAGCTCGTGCCGGGCGGCCAGACGTCCGGGTGCGTACCCGTGGCTCTCTGCCTTGCTGAGCTGGGCTAGTGTTACACAGACACAAACCCAAGCCATCAGTCCCGACGCCATGTTATCTTCCGGTCCGCGCTGCTCCTCCCGGCCTCCTCACAAGGTCAAAGACGCCGATTAAGAACGTGGAACCGCAGACGCGTCTTAAGCGGCGTAATTAAACCCAAAAGCGGAACAGGTGCGTTATCACGTGGAAGTGACGTCAGGCTCGCCTGAGAACCTGACTGAAACCGATCGTTCATAAGAATAAAGTTGTGATGTTACACAACATCTATTTTATTTCTGAAATGCAGAATGATTTTAATCCCTAGGCTATAAATGAAATATATGATATATCATTTCTGTGACTGAGATCATGGCCTGTTTGTGTGGCACGTTTGCTATTAAAGTGGTCCTGTATCCTTAAGTTTATAGATAAGATAGACTTTGTTGACCATAAACACAGTTTTTGGACGTTGTTTGGCTAGCTTATGATTTAACATTTTATCTGCACTTGGGTCCATACCTCCTTTATTCTTAGTATACCCATGACAGAAACAAGACAGGAAGCAAAACATGTGACAACACAAGACAGAAGGACTACAAAATAAAACAGGAAACCAAAACTACAAAAACCCACAGTCGTAACAGCTCTCCACATTTAAGATAACTCTTTATTTCCCCCATAGCAGGGCATTTAGAGTGTTCCAGCAGTAAATGGGATAGTAGGTTCAATAACAGGAAGCATTAGTTAAAAAAGCAATTTTTACCTATACATAATTAGACAACCTGCAGCCGGGTATCCCATCAAGACGGTCTTTTTACAGAAGTATCTGATATGGTAAAGATTATAGTAATGGGTAAATATCATGTTCATTCATGTAAATTGAAATATTGTAAAGAGTCACTGAATTGGCTTAAAAATGAATTGAATAAATATATTTCTTCTTTATAAACAGCCGATATAATCCAGCCATTCCAAAAGTTATTGGTCTTTTGAATGTGTTTTTTGTTTCGATATGTCTGATTTATTAATAGTCCCAAAATATGAATGTGTCTGTTTAACTGACTGCTGGAAGGAGATGATGCCTTGCATCAAGTGTACATTGATTTTTTTACTTATGCATTTGCAAGCTAGCTAGTAGCCAGCTATCTAATCAGCCATCAGCTTGTTAATTCCACCATGTTTTCATCCTGCAATGGTTACATTTACCATCTCAACTATATGCGATATTGATTCCATCACCAACATCAAATCAAGATGACACTTTCGATGTGTAACTTTAGCCCACTGCTTTGAGGTGACTCGTGCTTGCCTCCAGTCTTTCCGTTTGTTTGACCTCTAGCTAATACGTTATCAGTAAAAGGGTCCGTAGTAGCACGAAGAAGTTTCACCGAAATGGTAGCTCGACAGAGCTTTTTAGCCTCTTTTAGCTAAATAGAAATAGAAAAAACAAAATAGAAAATTGTATCTATTAAAAGTACTAAGTGCATAATACATCCTTCTTTGTATTTGCCAAAGCAGGAAATGTGTTAGAACATTTAAGCGATGGTTCGGAGTAAAATGCACCCTAGGTCATTTCCACCATGACATCCAGCCAAACACCCCCTCAGAAGCATGTTTAACGATGGTCAACAAAGGGCTATGAGCCAAATGGCTTAGTACTAGCGCGATGGTACATCTTGTAATTTACCCCACTAATAATGCATGGAATGTTACCAAACTTCTGCAGTAGTACACATAAGTCTGTACTCACAAAGGCATTTGAAAGTTAATACAAGATAAAACAAGCATTTATAAAAATTCAGCGGAACTTTTTCCATACTCTCGCGTGAAACTTGCGTCACGGAAACAGCTGGGTAAACACGGAAGTGGCGTTGACGCAGCGGTAGCATTAGCAGCAGAGGATAGAAGCTATCAGACAAGTGTTCTTTTAAATAAACTCCTGGTGTACTTGGAAACTTTCAAATGCCTCGTTTTGCGAGTACAGACCCTATGTGTACTACTGCAGAAGTTTGGCAACATACCATGAATTATTAGTGGGGTAATTTACAAGATGTACCATCGCGCCAGTACTAAGGCATTCGGCTGATAGCCCTATCTTGACCAATGCTGACCATCGCTAAAAATGCTTCCGAGGGGGTGTTTGGCTGGATGTCATGGTGGAAATGACCTAGGGTGCATTTTACGCCGAACCATCACTTTAATTATTCTAAATTGTAAACTGCGCATTTTCAATTTCAGAATGAATGGACAGATCTTTGCTCCCCAGACCAGAAATACAGCCACTACCTGTAACTGTACACAAACTCACAAGTTTGATCAGCCTGCGACTTCATTTTTTACTTAGATTTTTGTTGTGACTTTGAATGCAGCCCTCAATGAGTTGTTGAGTTTGTTTCCATTGGCCGTTAAGTCATTTTGTTCAACAAGATTATACAATGAACTTCAGTAAGATTCTCAACTGGAATAATTAGTTTGTCAATATCCAATTTAAATAATCCCTATTCCCATTTTTCTGACAAGATCTAGTACGCACACAGTAAGCTACTGTATCTTTTGCAAGTACATAACCGCTGTATACTAGGACCTCACAGAATTTATGCCACTATATTACTGTGATTTCGCAGTAAACCGATGTAGAATTAGGCTGCTGTAATCAACTATTTTCACAGGTAATGTCCAAGTTACTATGATTTACCAGTTTGCTGCTGTCCTAAAAATTGGCTGAATTGAATTGAACACAAAAATGATACATTTACACGTTTATTTTGCATGAGAAGTGCCAGTGGTGGTTTAGGGGGGGGCCGTGGTCGTCGTCGAGGAGGCGCCCGTGGTCGTCGTCGAGGAGGCGCTCGTGGTCGTCGTCGAGGAGGCGCCCGTGGTAGTGGTAGTGCCACCAGTTGTGGTGGTGGATGAGGCGCCCGTGGTCGTCGTCGAGGAGGCGCCCGTGGTAGTGGTAGTGCCACCAGTTGTGGTGGTGGATGAGGCGCCCGTGGTCGTCGTCGAGGAGGCGCCCGTGGTAGTGGTAGTGCCACCAGTTGTGGTGGTGGATGAGGCGCCCGTGGTCGTCGTCGAAGAGGCGCCCGTGGTAGTGGTAGTGCCACCAGTTGTGGTGGTGGATGAGGCGCCCGTGGTCGTCGTCGAGGAGGCGCCCGTGGTAGTGCCACCAGTTGTGGTGGTGGATGAGGCGCCCGTGGTCGTCGTCGAGGAGGCGCCCGTGGTAGTGCCACCAGTTGTGGTGGTGGATGAGGCGCCCGTGGTCGTCGTCGAGGAGGCGCCCGTGGTCGTTGTCGTGCCGCCAGTTGTGGTGGTCGAGGAGGCGCCCGTGGTGGTGCTCGTGCCGCCAGTTGTGGTGGTCGAGGAGGCGCCCGTGGTTGTCGTAGAGGAGGCGCCCGTGGTGGTGCTCGTGTCGCCAGTTGTGGTGGTCGAGGAGGCGCCCGTGGTTGTCGTCGAGGAGGCGCCCGTGGTGGTGCTCGTGTCGCCAGTTGTGGTGGTCGAGGAGGCGCCCGTGGTGGTGCTCGTGCCGCCAGTTGTGGTGGTCGAGGAGGCGCCCGTGGTGGTGCTCGTGCCGCCAGTTGTGGTGGTCGAGGAGGCGCCCGTGGTGGTGCTCGTGCCGCCAGTTGTGGTGGTCGAGGAGGCGCCCGTGGTAGTGGTAGTGCCACCAGTTGTGGTGGTGGATGAGGCGCCCGTGGTCGTCGTCGAAGAGGCGCCCGTGGTAGTGGTAGTGCCACCAGTTGTGGTGGTGGATGAGGCGCCCGTGGTCGTCGTCGAGGAGGCGCCCGTGGTAGTGCCACCAGTTGTGGTGGTGGATGAGGCGCCCGTGGTCGTCGTCGAGGAGGCGCCCGTGGTAGTGCCACCAGTTGTGGTGGTGGATGAGGCGCCCGTGGTCGTCGTCGAGGAGGCGCCCGTGGTCGTTGTCGTGCCGCCAGTTGTGGTGGTCGAGGAGGCGCCCGTGGTGGTGCTCGTGCCGCCAGTTGTGGTGGTCGAGGAGGCGCCCGTGGTTGTCGTAGAGGAGGCGCCCGTGGTGGTGCTCGTGTCGCCAGTTGTGGTGGTCGAGGAGGCGCCCGTGGTTGTCGTCGAGGAGGCGCCCGTGGTGGTGCTCGTGTCGCCAGTTGTGGTGGTCGAGGAGGCGCCCGTGGTGGTGCTCGTGCCGCCAGTTGTGGTGGTCGAGGAGGCGCCCGTGGTGGTGCTCGTGCCGCCAGTTGTGGTGGTCGAGAAGGCGCCCGTGGTGGTGCTCGTGCCGCCAGTTGTGGTGGTCGAGGAGGCGCCCGTGGTGGTGCTCGTGCCGCCAGTTGTGGTGGTCGAGGAGGCGCCCGTGGTGGTGCTCGTGCCGCCAGTTGTGGTGGTCGAGGAGGCGCCCGTGGTCGTCGTCGAAGAGGCGCCCGTGGTAGTGGTAGTGCCACCAGTTGTGGTGGTGGATGAGGCGCCCGTGGTCGTCGTCGAGGAGGCGCCCGTGGTAGTGCCACCAGTTGTGGTGGTGGATGAGGCGCCCGTGGTCGTCGTCGAGGAGGCGCCCGTGGTAGTGCCACCAGTTGTGGTGGTGGATGAGGCGCCCGTGGTCGTCGTCGAGGAGGCGCCCGTGGTAGTGCCACCAGTTGTGGTGGTGGATGAGGCGCCCGTGGTCGTCGTCGAGGAGGCGCCCGTGGTCGTTGTCGTGCCGCCAGTTGTGGTGGTCGAGGAGGCGCCCGTGGTGGTGCTCGTGCCGCCAGTTGTGGTGGTCGAGGAGGCGCCCGTGGTTGTCGTCGAGGAGGCGCCCGTGGTGGTGCTCGTGTCGCCAGTTGTGGTGGTCGAGGAGGCGCCCGTGGTTGTCGTCGAGGAGGCGCCCGTGGTGGTGCTCGTGTCGCCAGTTGTGGTGGTCGAGGAGGCGCCCGTGGTGGTGCTCGTGCCGCCAGTTGTGGTGGTCGAGGAGGCGCCCGTGGTGGTGCTCGTGCCGCCAGTTGTGGTGGTCGAGGAGGCGCCCGTGGTGGTGCTCGTGCCGCCAGTTGTGGTGGTCGAGGAGGCGCCCGTGGTGGTGCTCGTGCCGCCAGTTGTGGTGGTCGAGGAGGCGCCCGTGGTCGTCGTCGAAGAGGCGCCCGTGGTAGTGGTAGTGCCACCAGTTGTGGTGGTGGATGAGGCGCCCGTGGTCGTCGTCGAGGAGGCGCCCGTGGTAGTGCCACCAGTTGTGGTGGTGGATGAGGCGCCCGTGGTCGTCGTCGAGGAGGCGCCCGTGGTCGTTGTCGTGCCGCCAGTTGTGGTGGTCGAGGAGGCGCCCGTGGTGGTGCTCGTGTCGCCAGTTGTGGTGGTCGAGGAGGCGCCCGTGGTTGTCGTCGAGGAGGCGCCCGTGGTGGTGCTCGTGTCGCCAGTTGTGGTGGTCGAGGAGGCGCCCGTGGTTGTCGTCGAGGAGGCGCCCGTGGTGGTGCTCGTGTCGCCAGTTGTGGTGGTCGAGGAGGCGCCCGTGGTGGTGCTCGTGCCGCCAGTTGTGGTGGTCGAGGAGGCGCCCGTGGTGGTGCTCGTGCCGCCAGTTGTGGTGGTCGAGGAGGCGCCCGTGGTGGTGCTCGTGCCGCCAGTTGTGGTGGTCGAGGAGGCGCCCGTGGTGGTGCTCGTGCCGCCAGTTGTGGTGGTCGAGGAGGCGCCCGTGGTGGTGGTCGTGCCGCCAGTTGTGGTGGTGGTCGAGGAGGCGCCCGTGGTGGTGGTCGTGCCGCCAGTTGTGGTGGTGGTCGAGGAGGGGCCCGTGGTGGTGGTCGAGGAGGCGCCCGTGGTGGTGGTCGAGGAGGCGCCCGTGGTGGTGGTCGTGCCGCCAGTTGTGGTGGTCGAGGAGGTGCCCGTGGTGGTGCTCGTGCCGCCAGTTGTGGTGGTCGAGGAGGCGCCCGTGGTGGTGCTCGTGCCGCCAGTTGTGGTGGTCGAGGAGGCGCCCGTGGTGGTGCTCGTGCCGCCAGTTGTGGTGGTCGAGGAGGCGCCCGTGGTGGTGCTCGTGCCGCCAGTTGTGGTGGTCGAGGAGGCGCCCGTGGTGGTGCTCGTGCCGCCAGTTGTGGTGGTCGAGGAGGCGCCCGTGGTGGTGCTCGTGCCGCCAGTTGTGGTGGTCGAGGAGGCGCCCGTGGTGGTGCTCTTGCCGGCAGTTGGGGTTGAGGAGGCGCCCGTGGTTGTCGTCGAGGAGGCGCCCGTGGTGGTGGTCGTGCCGCCTGTGGTGGTGGTCGAGGAGGCGCCCGTGGTGGTGGTCGTGCCGCCTGTGGTGGTGGTCGTTGAGCTGCCCATGGTGGTGGTCAAGGACGCCGTCACCAAGCCCCCTGTGTTGGCAATCGTCGTGGTGGATGAAGGAGACGTTCTGGGATTTGTGACAATGGCAGTTTGAGCAGTAGTAAACTCAGTCCCGTCTATTCCAGTGTACGCACCATCAGGAATTTCAGGATAGTCCCACATCTCATAAACGAATGAATCCGTTTCTTCTGTTGGGGGATTATCAGTTGATGAAGGAGACGTTCTGGGATTTGTGACAATGGCAGTTTGAGCAGTAGTAAACTCAGTCCCGTCTATTCCAGTGTACGCACCATCAGGAATTTCAGGATAGTCCCACATCTCAATGAATGAATCCGTTTCTTCTGTTGGGGGATTATCAGTTGATGAGGTAACAGGGATGTCCAAGTTCTCTGGATCGTAAAAAGCAGTAGGAATGTCAGGAAAGTTCCACATTTCATCCGTGTCCTCCAGAGATCTCCTGACATGATGCCTCTGAACTTTGGGCATTGTCGGAGAACAAGCCGCCCGGGTCATGGACAGTCTCCCAGCTGAGTCAACATAAAGCAGTTCAAAGCCAGAATCCTGTAAACAGTCCACATTAGTTTTCACATCAAATAATTAAATTATGCGTTTCCACACACTTTTCACCCAATGTACCTTGTCTGGCAACTTTGACATCTCCACGTACAAGGCTTCAGCGTTTCTCCATTGTCTCACCAAGAATCTGTTAGTAAAAAAATCTGCCAGAAAAGAAAAAGTATTCCGACATGTTTGTAATTGTGGTTTAAGCAATTCAAATCATCTTCGGAGCAATTCAGTTTCTGCATGACATTATTTGCTACATTAGCCATTATAACTAACACACATCCAGGCTGTAGGAGCAATTGATACAATTGTGACTGCCTTAATGGTCCCAGCTCCTTACCAAGCTCTTTCACCTTCTTCAGTGTGGCTTCACCAGGCAGCTTCACAATGACTTGCGTTGTCCTACAAGTCACCAGTGGGGACTTTACTGGATTCTCACAGTCAGCCATGCCAGTCATGTTCTCCTGCAGCAGACGGTCGAAATAGTGCAGTTTTAGGGGGCGGACACCAGTTCCATCTCCAGTCTGGGGAAACAAAGATGCCAGTCATTGTAAGACATCACAAAGCAGCATTTTAGTTGATACAGCATTTGGTTCCAGTTTTAGTTTGCTTATACATGACAAGAGCAAAAAGGTGCATTTTTTTTTTATGGCAATAAAAGTATAATAAAATACCTCATATGCTACTAGTAAATAAGGGGTGCTGACATTTTGGCCAACCCAAATCAGTAAAAGTTAATTACTGTTACTTTGATATTAACATGTGACTGACATACCTAACCAATATGCAATTGGCACCAACTATCAAAGACAATGCTGTGAAACTGAATATACCCAAATGCATTGAATACAATGTGTGCATTATGAGCTTCACTTAAAAAGGGGCCCATATTATGAAAAAAGGTTTTCTCTGGTCTCTACACCTATAAACTGGTCCTCCCTGAGCCCGTTTACTTCCAGGATGAGGAAAACAAGCGTGGTCTCTGCAGCCCACCCACTGGCAGAAAGAGGGTGTGTACCATCTGCAGTGATTTTCCTAGCTTTCTGCCTCATTCTGTCAGTGTATATTTGGGTCAGATGTCTTTGGTGTTTTCCTACTATAAATAAATAAATAAATAAATATATATATATAAATAAATATATGGGCTGTCAAAAGATAGATTTTTTTAATCGCGATTAATTGCATTTTGTCCATAGTTAACTCGCGATTAATCGCAAATTAATCGCATTTTTTGGCACATTTTTTTTTCTTCTAAATGTACCTTAATGTATTTTGTTCATATTCTTAATACTTTTAACAACATAAGGGCAAATATACTTGATTTATGAAAATGTTTATTTAACACTTCAAATATCCCCTTACCAAAACATGGGATCAAAACATGGTTATAAGAATATATCACAAACAATTAAAGTGAACATGTCACAGGAGATAGTGTAACAGGAGATAAGTACAGTTAGGATATAAGTGGCTTGCAAGTGATATCTCAGACTGGACGTGCTTCTATGGTAGCTCATTTCATACCCACAGTACGCGCAGATGACTTTGGTCTTATCGACTGAACCATCTGGCAGTCTTTTGAATGTGAATTTGCCGTTCACAAATCGATTTTAAACGCGTGTGGACGCGCCGCTTCCCAGTAGGATGATTGACAGGCGCTCTCCTTTAAACAACAACTTTTTGCGAGCGTTCGCGAGCGTTCCCGAGGCGGCGAGTCGAGCCCGGCGCCTCTGATTAGCATAAAGTAGATTCGACTTATACTTTAGGCAAATGAGGAGCGGCCAACTTGCGCGCCGTCTCTCGACATTCGCCGCGACGCTACCAGAATGTATTGCACGGCTTTTCACATAGACAATGAATGGGACGCGGGGAAACACCGCTGCCTGTGGACACGCACCTTCCCTCTGGATCAAGACTACATGTGCCACCGACGGCCATAAATCATACAATGCGCGTTTTTTTTTTTTTTTTTTTTAAATACCGAGCGTTAATCGCGCGTTAAAAAAATTAACGGCGTTAAGAGGATGTTGCGTTAACTTTGACAGCCCTAATATATATATATATATATATAAAATAAATATGTATATAAATAAAAGAAATATATATATATAAATAAATAAATAAAATAAGTATATATATATATTTTTTTTTCTATATAGACTTTTATTTATTTATTTTTTTAATTTCATTTTCTGAGATTAGATAGGCATAACTTTCTATGGACTTTCTAAGATCCCATGATGTATTAGAAATGTAAACGAACTTCTTTATGAATATATTTGAAAATTACAAAAATGTCATAACACATACAAAACGTAGCGCAAGAGCATAGAATTCTTTAAACAAACCCGGATGACGGTCTTTCAGGTGCTTCGCTAAATTGGAAGCATCTCCCTTGGTCTGAAGACCACGGTAGCGCCGTTTGCATAACTGCTTCAGCGGATTAATTATTACGCCATGGTCATCTGCCTCATATGCAAAGTACTTCCATACACGACTCTTCGCAGTCGCGGACGCGATGGAGCCATTGCCGTAGCCGCAGTTGCCATCTTCCACGTGTGTTTTTTGTTTTGCTATGCGTAGTTCCACTTGTTCTTGAACTACTACTTCTGATGCAAGTATCGACTGGAGGCGTATACTGCCCCCAACAGTTCCGGAAGAGTAATGGCACCGATGCCAAGACTGGAATCAGTGCGAGCGGTACTTAATAGAAAATAGCATCGTCCGCGTTTTGACATTTTAGAATCGAAAGGTACCGCAAGTATCGGTTCTCGTGACATCCCTATTGGGGACTATTTTCTGCAGAGGACTAACATTTTGTAGTGAGAGTTTCCAGCAGCAGGGCTGCATTTACATGGGCTTGTGTCAGAATACTAGTGTGGCACACATTGTGGTCAAATGGATTCTGGCTCTCATTAGGTTGGACGTTTTACCTGTGTTGCTGTGTAGCAGCCTGTATAAGGAAGCTTCACCAGCAGCCACCACTGAGAAATATGAACAGAGCCTCGACACCCGGCAGGCAGAGACAACAACCGTGGCCCACCTGACGAAAAAGATGGGAGAAACATTAAGCTTCCGACAACAGCAGTCATTCCATTTTGTAAAACAAAACAAATGGGTGGGCAAATCCAACACACCTTCCAGATGCAGATTTGTGTATCTGATGAGTGAAAGATGCAGGGAGATTGTTCCATTACTGCAGTGATACTGTGGCTGGTTGAAATCTGACGCCATGTGATCATTTCCTCTTCCTGAAACTAAAAGAAACCCAAATGATGCTAGAGGTTAAAAGGGAAAGATGAGCATTGCTCAAAAACAGTTGGCTTGGCTTTTACAGAAAGCCAACAAAAATGCCCCAGTTGGCACCAACAAGCTCAATTAAAGTGTAAAATCAGCAAATCACTGTTTTACATGTGGTTGTGTGTCAGGACGAACTTCATAAACTTCATGTGGTTGCTGGACAGTTTCCTCCTAGTTTCCACATTTTGTGCTATGCCAAGTTAGCACCAACATTTAGTGTAGTCTTTTCAAGTAAAAGACTACACTAAAAGTACATTTCTAAAACTGCCATAAAGTAGGCACGATGCCTGGGAGCGAGAGAGAAAAACCACAACGGCAGCAACAGATGACATTTTAATAGTTTAAAAATAAAGTCTGCATTAAGGCCTGATTTTCAGATTGGACGCAGCTTCAATGATAACGATTGGGATTAATGTTAAATATTTCACAGCAGCCATGGAACAGGACCAAAATGCATGTTATTAATAACGTGCAGTGACATAACATGCCTGCTGTGAAAACAGGATTTTATTTTCTTAAAACTAATGTGACCTTTTGTAACAAGAAGCAAATGTAAACTATTCTTTGGTCGCATCAAACTTTCCAGGCTGAGAGCAGCAGGTACTCACCATGGAGGAAGCGCCAGACCGGAGCCTGCCAGCTCCGTTCGGTCCGGCCGCCTGGAGGAGCCTCAAACGGCTCTGCGTGGCCTTCAGACAGCTCGTGCCGGGCGGCCAGACGTCCGGGTGCGTACCCGTGGCTCTCTGCCTTGCTGAGCTGGGCTAGTGTTACACAGACACAAACCCAAGCCATCAGTCCCGACGCCATGTTATCTTCCGGTCCGCGCTGCTCCTCCCGGCCTCCTCACAAGGTCAAAGACGCCGATTAAGAACGTGGAACCGCAGACGCGTCTTAAGCGGCGTAATTAAACCCAAAAGCGGAACAGGTGCGTTATCACGTGGAAGTGACGTCAGGCTCGCCTGAGAACCTGACTGAAACCGATCGTTCATAAGAATAAAGTTGTGATGTTACACAACATCTATTTTATTTCTGAAATGCAGAATGCTTTTAATCCCTAGGCTATAAATGAAATATATGATATATCATTTCTGTGACTGAGATCATGGCCTGTTTGTGTGGCACGTTTACTATTAAAGTGGTCCTGTATCCTTAAGTTTATAGATAAGATAGACTTTGTTGACCATAAACACAGTTTTTGGACGTTGTTTGGCTAGCTTATGATTTAACATTTTATCTGCACTTGGGTCCATACCTCCTTTATTCTTAGTATACCCATGACAGAAACAAGACAGGAAGCAAAACATGTGACAACACAAGACAGAAGGACTACAAAATAAAACAGGAAACCAAAACTACAAAAACCCACAGTCGTGACAGCTCTCCACATTTAAGATAACTCTTTATTTCCCCCATAGCAGGGCATTTAGAGTGTTCCAGCAGTAAATGGGATAGTAGGTTCAATAACAGGAAGCATTAGTTAAAAAAGCAATTTTTACCTATACATAATTAGACAACCTGCAGCCGGGTATCCCATCAAGACGGTCTTTTTACAGAAGTATCTGATATGGTAAAGATTATAGTAATGGGTAAATATCATGTTCATTCATGTAAATTGAAATATTGTAAAGAGTCACTGAATTGGCTTAAAAATGAATTGAATAAATATATTTCTTCTTTATAAACAGCCGATATAATCCAGCCATTCCAAAAGTTATTGGTCTTTTGAATGTGTTTTTTGTTTCGATATGTCTGATTTATTAATAGTCCCAAAATGTGAATGTGTCTGTTTAACTGACTGCTGGAAGGAGATGATGCCTTGCATCGAGTGTACATTGATTTTTTTACTTATGCATTTGCAAGCTAGCTAGTAGCCAGCTATCTAATCAGCCATCAGCTTGTTAATTCCACCATGTTTTCATCCTGCAATGGTTACATTTACCATCTCAACTATATGCGATATTGATTCCATCACCAACATCAAATCAAGATGACACTTTCGATGTGTAACTTTAGCCCACTGCTTTGAGGTGACTCGTGCTTGCCTCCAGTCTTTCCGTTTGTTTGACCTCTAGCTAATACGTTATCAGTAAAAGGGTCCGTAGTAGCACGAAGAAGTTTCACCGAAATGGCAGCTCGACAGAGCTTTTTAGCCTCTTTTAGCTAAATAGAAATAGAAAAAACAAAATAGAAAATTGTATCTATTAAAAGTACTAAGTGCATAATACATCCTTTGTATTTGCCAAAGCAGGAAATGTGTTAGAACATTTAAGCGATGGTTCGGAGTAAAATGCACCCTAGGTCATTTCCACCATGACATCCAGCCAAACACCCCCTCAGAAGCATGTTTAACGATGGTCAACAAAGGGCTATGAGCCGAATGGCTTAGTACTAGCGCGATGGTACATCTTGTAATTTACCCCACTAATAATGCATGGAATGTTACCAAACTTCTGCAGTAGTACACATAAGTCTGTACTCACAAAGGCATTTGAAAGTTAATACAAGATAAAACAAGCATTTATAAAAATTCAGCGGAACTTTTTCCATACTCTCGCGTGAAACTCGCGTCACGGAAACAGCTGGGTAAACACGGAAGTGGCGTTGACGCAGCGGTAGCATTAGCAGCAGAGGATAGAAGCTATCAGACAAGTGTTCTTTTAAATAAACTCCTGGTGTACTTGGAAACTTTCAAATGCCTCGTTTTGCGAGTACAGACCCTATGTGTACTACTGCAGAAGTTTGGCAACATACCATGAATTATTAGTGGGGTAATTTACAAGATGTACCATCGCGCCAGTACTAAGCCATTCGGCTGATAGCCCTATCTTGACCAATGCTGACCATCGCTAAAAATGCTTCCGAGGGGGTGTTTGGCTGGATGTCATGGTGGAAATGACCTAGGGTGCATTTTACGCCGAACCATCAGTTTAATTATTCTAAATTGTAAACTGCGCATTTTCAATTTCAGAATGAATGGACAGATCTTTGCTCCCCAGACCAGAAATACAGCCACTACCTGTAACTGTACACAAACTCACAAGTTTGATCAGCCTGCGACTTCATTTTTTACTTAGATTTTTGTTGTGACTTTGAATGCAGCCCTCAATGAGTTGTTGAGTTTGTTTCCATTGGCCGTTAAGTCATTTTGTTCAACAAGATTATACAATGAACTTCAGTAAGATTCTCAACTGGAATAATTAGTTTGTCAATATCCAATTTAAATAATCCCTATTCCCATTTTTCTGACAAGATCTAGTACGCACACAGTAAGCTACTGTATCTTTTGCAAGTACATAACCGCTGTATACTAGGACCTCACAGAAGTTATGCCACTATATTACTGTGATTTCGCAGTAAACCGATGTAGAATTAGGCTGCTGTAATCAACTATTTTCACAGGTTATGTCCAAGTTACTATGATTTACCAGTTTGCTGCTGTCCTAAAAATTGGCTGAATTGAATTGAACACAAAAATGATACATTTACACGTTTATTTTGCATGAGAAGTGCCAGTGGTGGTTTAGGGGGGGGCCGTGGTCGTCGTCGAGGAGGCGCCCGTGGTCGTCGTCGAGGAGGCGCTCGTGGTCGTCGTCGAGGAGGCGCCCGTGGTAGTGGTAGTGCCACCAGTTGTGGTGGTGGATGAGGCGCCCGTGGTCGTCGTCGAGGAGGCGCCCGTGGTAGTGGTAGTGCCACCAGTTGTGGTGGTGGATGAGGCGCCCGTGGTCGTCGTCGAGGAGGCGCCCGTGGTAGTGGTAGTGCCACCAGTTGTGGTGGTGGATGAGGCGCCCGTGGTCGTCGTCGAAGAGGCGCCCGTGGTAGTGGTAGTGCCACCAGTTGTGGTGGTGGATGAGGCGCCCGTGGTCGTCGTCGAGGAGGCGCCCGTGGTAGTGCCACCAGTTGTGGTGGTGGATGAGGCGCCCGTGGTCGTCGTCGAGGAGGCGCCCGTGGTAGTGCCACCAGTTGTGGTGGTGGATGAGGCGCCCGTGGTCGTCGTCGAGGAGGCGCCCGTGGTAGTGCCACCAGTTGTGGTGGTGGATGAGGCGCCCGTGGCCGTCGTCGAGGAGGCGCCCGTGGTCGTTGTCGTGCCGCCAGTTGTGGTGGTCGAGGAGGCGCCCGTGGTGGTGCTCGTGCCGCCAGTTGTGGTGGTCGAGGAGGCGCCCGTGGTGGTGCTCGTGCCGCCAGTTGTGGTGGTCGAGGAGGCGCCCGTGGTTGTCGTCGAGGAGGCGCCCGTGGTGGTGCTCGTGTCGCCAGTTGTGGTGGTCGAGGAGGCGCCCGTGGTGGTGCTCGTGCCGCCAGTTGTGGTGGTCGAGGAGGCGCCCGTGGTGGTGCTCGTGCCGCCAGTTGTGGTGGTCGAGGAGGCGCCCGTGGTCGTCGTCGAAGAGGCGCCCGTGGTAGTGGTAGTGCCACCAGTTGTGGTGGTGGATGAGGCGCCCGTGGTCGTCGTCGAGGAGGCGCCCGTGGTAGTGCCACCAGTTGTGGTGGTGGATGAGGCGCCCGTGGTCGTCGTCGAGGAGGCGCCCGTGGTAGTGCCACCAGTTGTGGTGGTGGATGAGGCGCCCGTGGTCGTCGTCGAGGAGGCGCCCGTGGTAGTGCCACCAGTTGTGGTGGTGGATGAGGCGCCCGTGGTCGTCGTCGAGGAGGCGCCCGTGGTCGTTGTCGTGCCGCCAGTTGTGGTGGTCGAGGAGGCGCCCGTGGTGGTGCTCGTGCCGCCAGTTGTGGTGGTCGAGGAGGCGCCCGTGGTGGTGCTCGTGCCGCCAGTTGTGGTGGTCGAGGAGGCGCCCGTGGTTGTCGTCGAGGAGGCGCCCGTGGTGGTGCTCGTGTCGCCAGTTGTGGTGGTCGAGGAGGCGCCCGTGGTGGTGCTCGTGCCGCCAGTTGTGGTGGTCGAGGAGGCGCCCGTGGTGGTGCTCGTGCCGCCAGTTGTGGTGGTCGAGGAGGCGCCCGTGGTGGTGCTCGTGCCGCCAGTTGTGGTGGTCGAGGAGGCGCCCGTGGTGGTGCTCGTGCCGCCAGTTGTGGTGGTCGAGGAGGCGCCCGTGGTGGTGGTCGTGCCGCCAGTTGTGGTGGTGGTCGAGGAGGCGCCCGTGGTGGTGGTCGTGCCGCCAGTTGTGGTGGTGGTCGAGGAGGCGCCCGTGGTGGTGGTCGAGGAGGCGCCCGTGGTGGTGGTCGAGGAGGGGCCCGTGGTGGTGGTCATGCCGCCAGTTGTGGTGGTCGAGGAGGCGCCCGTGGTGGTGCTCGTGCCGCCAGTTGTGGTGGTCGAGGAGGCGCCCGTGGTGGTGCTCGTGCCGCCAGTTGTGGTGGTCGAGGAGGCGCCCGTGGTGGTGCTCGTGCCGCCAGTTGTGGTGGTCGAGGAGGCGCCCGTGGTGGTGCTCGTGCCGCCAGTTGTGGTGGTCGAGGAGGCGCCCGTGGTGGTGCTCGTGCCGCCAGTTGTGGTGGTCGAGGAGGCGCCCGTGGTGGTGCTCGTGCCGCCAGTTGTGGTGGTCGAGGAGGCGCCCGTGGTGGTGCTCGTGCCGCCAGTTGTGGTGGTCGAGGAGGCGCCCGTGGTGGTGCTCGTGCCGCCAGTTGTGGTGGTCGAGGAGGCGCCCGTGGTGGTGCTCGTGCCGGCAGTTGGGGTTGAGGAGGCGCCCGTGGTTGTCGTCGAGGAGGCGCCCGTGGTGGTGGTCGTGCCGCCTGTGGTGGTGGTCGAGGAGGCGCCCGTGGTGGTGGTCGTGCCGCCTGTGGTGGTGGTCGTTGAGCTGCCCACGGTGGTGGTCAAGGACGCCGTCACCAAGCCCCCTGTGTTGGCAATCGTCGTGGTGGATGAAGGAGACGTTCTGGGATTTGTGACAATGGCAGTTTGAGCAGTAGTAAACTCAGTCCCGTCTATTCCAGTGTACGCACCATCAGGAATTTCAGGATAGTCCCACATCTCATAAATGAATGAATCCGTTTCTTCTGTTGGGGGATTATCAGTTGATGAAGGAGACGTTCTGGGATTTGTGACAATGGCAGTTTGAGCAGTAGTAAACTCAGTCCCGTCTATTCCAGTGTACGCACCATCAGGAATTTCAGGATAGTCCCACATCTCAATGAATGAATCCGTTTCTTCTGTTGGGGGATTATCAGTTGATGAGGTAACAGGGATGTCCAAGTTCTCTGGATCGTAAAAAGCAGTAGGAATGTCAGGAAAGTTCCACATTTCATCCGTGTCCTCCAGAGATCTCCTGACATGATGCCTCTGAACTTTGGGCATTGTCGGAGAACAAGCCGCCCGGGTCATGGACAGTCTCCCAGCTGAGTCAACATAAAGCAGTTCAAAGCCAGAATCCTGTAAACAGTCCACATTAGTTTTCACATCAAATAATTAAATTATGCGTTTCCACACACTTTTCACCCAATGTACCTTGTCTGGCAACTTTGACATCTCCACGTACAAGGCTTCAGCGTTTCTCCATTGTCTCACCAAGAATCTGTTAGTAAAAAAATCTGCCAGAAAAGAAAAAGTATTCCGACATGTTTGTAATTGTGGTTTAAGCAATTCAAATCATCTTCGGAGCAATTCAGTTTCTGCATGACATTATTTGCTACATTAGCCATTATAACTAACACACATCCAGGCTGTAGGAGCAATTGATACAATTGTGACTGCCTTAATGGTCCCAGCTCCTTACCAAGCTCTTTCACCTTCTTCAGTGTGGCTTCACCAGGCAGCTTCACAATGACTTGCGTTGTCCTACAAGTCACCAGTGGGGACTTTACTGGATTCTCACAGTCAGCCATGCCAGTCATGTTCTCCTGCAGCAGACGGTCGAAATAGTGCAGTTTTAGGGGGCGGACACCAGTTCCATCTCCAGTCTGGGGAAACAAAGATGCCAGTCATTGTAAGACATCACAAAGCAGCATTTTAGTTGATACAGCATTTGGTTCCAGTTTTAGTTTGCTTATACATGACAAGAGCAAAACGGTGCATTTTTTTTTTATGGCAATAAAAGTATAATAAAATACCTCATATGCTACTAGTAAATAAGGGGTGCTGACATTTTGGCCAACCCAAATCAGTAAAAGTTAATTACTGTTACTTTGATATTAACATGTGACTGACATACCTAACCAATATGCAATTGGCACCAACTATCAAAGACAATGCTGTGAAACTGAATATACCCAAATGCATTGAATACAATGTGTGCATTATGAGCTTCACTTAAAAAGGGGCCCATATTATGAAAAAAGGTTTTCTCTGGTCTCTACACCTATAAACTGGTCCTCCCTGAGCCCGTTAACTTCCAGGATGAGGAAAACAAGCGTGGTCTCTGCAGCCCACCCACTGGCAGAAAGAGGGTGTGTACCATCTGCAGTGATTTTCCTAGCTTTCTGCCTCATTCTGTCAGTGTATATTTGGGTCAGATGTCTTTGGTGTTTTCCTACTATAAATAAATAAATAAATAAATAAATATATATATATATAAATATATAAATAAATATATGGGCTGTCAAAAGATAGATTTTTTTAATCGTGATTAATCGCATTTTGTCCATAGTTAACTTGCGATTAATCGCAAATTAATCGCATTTTTTGGCACATTTTTTTTTCTTCTAAATGTACCTTAATGTATTTTGTTCATATTCTTAATACTTTTAACAACATAAGGGCAAATATACTTGATTTATGAAAATGTTTATTTAACACTTCAAATATCCCCTTACCAAAACATGGGATCAAAACATGGTTATAAGAATATATCACAAACAATTAAAGTGAACATGTCACAGGAGATAGTGTAACAGGAGATAAGTACAGTTAGGATATAAGTGGCTTGCAAGTGATATCTCAGACTGGACGTGCTTCTATGGTAGCTCATTTCATACCCACAGTACGCGCAGATGACTTTGGTCTTATCGACTGAACCATCTGGCAGTCTTTTGAATGTGAATTTGCCGTTCACAAATCGATTTTAAACGCGTGTGGACGCGCCGCTTCCCAGTAGGATGATTGACAGGCGCTCTCCTTTAAACAACAACTTTTTGCGAGCGTTCGCGAGCGTTCCCGAGGCGGCGAGTCGAGCCCGGCGCCTCTGATTAGCATAAAGTAGATTCGACTTATACTTTAGGCAAATGAGGAGCGGCCAACTTGCGCGCCGTCTCTCGACATTCGCCGCGACGCTACCAGAATGTATTGCACGGCTTTTCACATAGACAATGAATGGGACGCGGGGAAACACCGCTGCCTGTGGACACGCACCTTCCCTCTGGATCAAGACTACAGGTGCCACCGACGGCCATAAATCATACAATGCGCGTTTTTTTTTTTTTTTTTAAATACCGAGCGTTAATCGCGCGTTAAAAAAATTAACGGCGTTAAGAGGATGTTGCGTTAACTTTGACAGCCCTAATATATATATATATATATATATATATTATATATATATATATATTAGGGCTGTCAAAGTTAACGCATATATATTATATATATATATATATATATATATAAATACAATAAATATGTATATAAATAAAAATATATATATATAAATAAATAAATAAAATAAGTATATATATATATATTTTTTTTTCTATATAGACTTTTATTTATTTATTTTTTTAATTTCATTTTCTGAGATTAGATAGGCATAACTTTCTATGGACTTTCTAAGATCCCATGATGTATTAGAAATGTAAACGAACTTCTTTATGAATATATTTGAAAATTACAAAAATGTCATAACACATACAAAACGTAGTGCAAGAGCATAGAATTCTTTAAACAAACCCGGATGACGGTCTTTCAGGTGCTTCGCTAAATTGGAAGCATCTCCCTTGGTCTGAAGACCACGGTAGCGCCGTTTGCATAACTGCTTCAGCGGATTAATTATTACGCCATGGTCATCTGCCTCATATGCAAAGTACTTCCATACACGACTCTTCGCAGTCGCGGACGCGATGGAGCCATTGCCGTAGCCGCAGTTGCCATCTTCCACGTGTGTTTTTTGTTTTGCTATGCGTAGTTCCACTTGTTCTTGAACTACTACTTCTGATGCAAGTATCGACTGGAGGCGTATACTGCCCCCAACAGTTCCGGAAGAGTAATGGCACCGATGCCAAGACTGGAATCAGTGCGAGCGGTACTTAATAGAAAATAGCATCGTCCGCGTTTTGACATTCTAGAATCGAAAGGTACCGCAAGTATCGGTTCTCGTGACATCCCTATTGGGGACTATTTTCTTCAGAGGACTAACAGTTTGTAGTGAGAGTTTCCAGCATCAGGGCTGCATTTACATGGGCTTGTGTCAGAATACTAGTGTGGCACACATTGTGGTCAAATGGATTCTGGCTCTCATTAGGTTGGACGTTTTACCTGTGTTGCTGTGTAGCAGCCTGTATAAGGAAGCTTCACCAGCAGCCACCACTGAGAAATATGAACAGAGCCTCGACACCCGGCAGGCAGAGACAACAACCGTGGCCCACCTGACGAAAAAGATGGGAGAAACATTAAGCTTCCGACAACAGCAGTCATTCCATTTTGTAAAACAAAACAAATGGTTGGGCAAATCCAACACACCTTCCAGATGCAGATTTGTGTATCTGATGAGTGAAAGATGCAGGGAGATTGTTCCATTACTGCAGTGATACTGTGGCTGGTTGAAATCTGACGCCATGTGATCATTTCCTCTTCCTGAAACTAAAAGAAACCCAAATGATGCTAGAGGTTAAAAGGGAAAGATGAGCATTGCTCAAAAACAGTTGGCTTGGCTTTTACAGAAAGCCAACAAAAATGCCCCAGTTGGCACCAACAAGCTCAATTAAAGTGTAAAATCAGCAAATCACTGTTTTACATGTGGTTGTGTGTCAGGACGAACTTCATAAACTTCATGTGGTTGCTGGACAGTTTCCTCCTAGTTTCCACATTTTGTGCTATGCCAAGTTAGCACCAACATTTAGTGTAGTCTTTTCAAGTAAAAGACTACACTAAAAGTACATTTCTAAAACTGCCATAAAGTAGGCACGATGCCTGGGAGCGAGAGAGAAAAACCACAACGGCAGCAACAGATGACATTTTAATAGTTTAAAAATAAAGTCTGCATTAAGGCCTGATTTTCAGATTGGACGCAGCTTCAATGATAACGATTGGGATTAATGTTAAATATTTCACAGCAGCCATGGAACAGGACCAAAATGCATGTTATTAATAACGTGCAGTGACATAACATGCCTGCTGTGAAAACAGGATTTTATTTTCTTAAAACTAATGTGACCTTTTGTAACAAGAAGGAAATGTAAACTATTCTTTGGTCGCATCAAACTTTCCAGGCTGAGAGCAGCAGGTACTCACCATGGAGGAAGCGCCAGACCGGAGCCTGCCAGCTCCGTTCGGTCCCGCCGCCTGGAGGAGCCTCAAACGGCTCTGCGTGGCCTTCAGACAGCTCGTGCCGGGCGGCCAGACGTCCGGGTGCGTACCCGTGGCTCTCTGCCTTGCTGAGCTGGGCTAGTGTTACACAGACACAAATCCAAGCCATTAGTTTTAACGCCATGTTATCCTCCGGTCCGCGCTGCTCCTCCCGGCCTCCTCACAAGGTCAAATACGCCGATTAAGAACGTGGAACCGCAGACGCGTCTTAAGCGGCGTAATTAAACCAAAAAGCGGCACAGGTGCGTTATCACGTGGAAGTGACGTCAGGCTCGCCTGAGAACCTGACTGAAACCGATCGTTCATAAGAATAAAGGTGTGATGTTACACAACATCTATTTTATTTCTGAAATGCAGAATGCTTTTAATCCCTAGGCTATAAATGAAATATATGATATATCATTTCTGTGACTGAGATCATGGCCTGTTTGTGTGGCACGTTTGCTATTAAAGTGGTCCTGTATCCTTAAGTTTATAGATAAGATAGACTTTGTTGATCATAAACACAGTTTTTGGACGTTGTTTGGCTAGCAAATGATTTAACATTTTATCTGCACTTGGGTCCATACCTCCTTTATTCTTAGTATACCCGTGACAGAAACAAGACAGGAAGCAAAACATGTGACAACACAAGACAGAAGGACTACAAAATAAAACAGGAAACCAAACTACAAAAACCCACAGTCGTGACAGCTCTCCACATTTAAGATAACTCTTTATTTCCCCCATAGCAGGGCATTTATAGTGTTCCAGCAGTAAATGGGATAGTAGGTTCAACTAGGAAAAAATCCACTGGATAACAATAGGTGCCCCGAGCACTGTGCTCGGTGCTATTGCCCCGTGGCCCTAATAACAGGAAGCATTAGGCCTAGTTAAAAAAGCAATTTGTACCTATACATAATTACACAACCTGCAGCCGGGTATCCCATCAAGACAGTCTTTTTACAGAAGTATCTGATATGGTCAACATTATAATAATGGGTAAATATCATGTTCATTCATGTAAATTGAAATATCAGATAATATATCGTGGTGGGGGCTGCACGGTGGTGTAGTGGGTAGCACTGTCGCCTCACAGAGAGAGGGTCCCGGGTTCCTTCTGTGTGGAGTTTGCATGTTCTCCCCGTGTAAGCGTGGGTTCTCTCCGGGTTCTCCGGCTTCCTCCCACAGTCCAAAGACATGCAGGATGGGGATAGGTTCATTGGTGACTCTAAATTGCCCGTAGGTGTGAATGTGAGCGTGAATGGTTGTTTGTCTCTACATTTTGGCCCTGTGATAGACTGGTTACCTGTCCAGGGTGTACCCTGCCTTCACCCAATGACAGCTGGGATTGGCTCCAGCCCCCCGTGACCCTGAATACAGGATAAGCGGTAGACGATGGATGGATGGATATCGTGGTGGTGGTGGAGGAGGTGCCCGTTGTGGTGGTGGAGGAGGCGCGTGTGGTGGTGTCCGGATAATGGGCAGTTTCCCAGCTGAGCTGAGTCAACATGAAGCAGTTCAAAGCCAGAATCCTGTACAGTCTGTTAGTTTTCACATCAAATAATGAAATGATGCGTTTACACTTTTCACCCAATGTACCTCGTCTGGCAACTTTGACATCTCCATGTACAAGGCTTCAGCGGTTCTCCATTGTCTCACCAAGAATCTGTGAAAAAATCTGCCAGAAAAGAAAATGTAATCTGACATGTTTGTAATTGTGGTTTAAGCGATTAAAATCATCTTCGGAGCAATTAAGTTTCTGCATGACTTTATTTGCTACATTAGCCATTATAACTAACACACATCCAGGCTGTACAATCTATGTACAAACTCTCTCTCTCTCTCTCTCTCTCTCTCTCTCTCTCTCTCTCTCTCTCTCTCTCTCTCTCTCTCTATATATATATAGAGAGAGAAAGAGAGAGAGAGAGAGAGATATACAGTAGATGTATATATATATTAGTTGTAATATATATATATATATATATATATATATATATATATATATATAGAGAGAGAGAGAGAGAGAGAGAGAGAGAGATATATACAGTAGATGTATATATATATATATATTAGTTGTAATATATATATATATATACAGGGCTCAACAATAAGGATTGCCCGACGTCCCGGGGCAAGTAAAACGCCACGTCGGGCAAGTAACTATGACAACCCGCCAAGTGGAGGACTCGAAGCAAAAAAAAAAAAAAAAAAACGATCATCATCGATAAAGTTATGATGTTGCCCCCTCCCCTTGCCCTCGTCGGATAATGCTTGTAATTAGGGCTGTAACGATACACGTATCGAAGCTGAAATCGCGACACTCAGATCCACAAACCTGTCTCGCGCCACGAGAAGGCAGAATCGCGACACAACTTCCGGTCCAGATCAGCACTATGAGCTGTAAGTAACACCACATTAACACCGCAGCGGTCGTTCGCTAATTCTCCGCCGTTGTTCGTTCACACGGAGCGAAGCACTGCTGGAGTAAAGACGAACCGCTGTGTAATTCACAGAAAGCAGCGCAAAGAGACGTCCCGGTACACGTCATGATGATGACGTGTGTGCGTTTTCAAGGGGTTTCCCTGGAGTCTCCCTGTCACTCAAAACCCGACGGAGGCTAAAGTTCACTGAAGTCTCGGTCCGGAGGGCTGACCGTCGCGGAGATTTTCGGAGAATCAAAATCGAGATCGCGAAACTCCCGCTACTCCGCTACATAGCTCCGCTACCGCCAACTACAATGCAGAATGTGTTGTAGGACGATGGCTGTCAGCAGGTCAGAGAGCACGTCGGGTGTGAGGGGATTATTTATTTATTTATTTTTGTGCCAAAGTTTGAGTGGCCAAGATTAAAATATGGGATAAAACCGAAAAAAAAAAAAAAAATACCAATGTACCAACAATGTCAGAATTATTCATACATTGTAAATAAAGATCAAATATAACAATTTACCTGAATCTTTGTCGTTATTTGATAACCACTAATAAAAAAAAAAATTATATTTGGGGCCAGTGAAAATTGACTTCGAGCAAGTAGAATTCAGACCCACTGGCCCGACCGGGCAAGTGGAAAAAAACCTTAGCGTTGAGCCCTGCCTATATATATATATATATATATACTATCATCCATCCATCCATATGTAATTGTCTGAGAGAATTTTTTTTGTTGATATTTTATTACAGTAATATGTTGCAAGTATGTAAAAGGATAACTTTAATTTGAAATCCAGACTGTTTTGTGTAAACTGTGTAAATAATGCCGATTCAAGAGTTTGAGGGGTCACATGACCAGTTTTGTTGTGTTCTTGCATTATGGGATGTAAGCTAAGCATGGCGGCAGAGAGACCCATCATGGCGGCAGAGAAGGAACGCACAGCCAGAAACTTTAATTGTTCTGCACGGTTCGAGAGGTGCACACAGTAATTTTATATTCATTGTAATTTAATTTGATTCCATATTTGTGTGAGATATTTCTTGTGCACTTTGTACTGTTTGTTTTAAAGATTTAAGATTGCCGTATGCACGTGTATAGGCCTGTCTGATAATTGACACTTTATTACAGTTTTCCTCAGTTGCTTTGGTGCTTTTCTCAGATCAGAATGAAAATTATAAGTTCAACCTCCACAACATTGAGTCATTTGTGCACATCATAGTAGCAATTTCTCCTTCCTCTGAACAAATTGCAAATGCTTTTGGACATGTATCAGTTGCTACAGTTCTCTGCTGTTTTATAACATTATCATTTGCTTATGTCATGTCAGTCAAAATGAACTATAGGCTACTTATGGATGCCGAATAGTCGCTCCCAATAAACTAATAGTCTTCATTTCATTGCTTGAGTCATTACATACAAAATTGTTGAACTAGTTATCAAATTTTATACCTTTCTTTATCATTTTTTCCTGGAAATGTCTCCTAAATTGAACAGTTGCTCTCAGGTGAACTTCAGCTTTCACTCACGAGCAGGTGTGTGAAGTTTTAGTTGTAACCAATGACAAGCCACTTGTTCACAGTCACTCAGTGAGTCAACCCTCACTTGGCAAGCGTATATGAACCGAGCAGGACATAGTGTGGACCATTTCTACAAAACAGAGGAAGAGGGAGAAGAGGCCAAATACATCGGCAGATTCCTAATGAAATTAGGGCTACAGTTGTGGACCATGCTGTCAATCACAGCCTCACGATGGCTGAGGCTGGTCGGAGGGTGCAACCAAATGTTGGAAGAACCACTGTGAATTGAAGCTCTACCAAAAGGGTGTTTCTTATGTTTGTTCTAAATAAGTGACTGTAGTGTATTTTTCTTTTGCACAATGCTGTAGAATTGCAAAGAAGATATACAGTAAAAATGTGAAACGTACTTATTCAGTGTACTTCTTGTACTCACTTACTCCCCTAACTACAGCAATGTGTAACTTTACTGTAGTTTTCAAATGGCTGTACCAGTAGTGTATAGTGCTGTCTTGAGCATTTTCAGGTCGTGTCTCTGAGTTCTGACCTTTTTTTTGTATTGGAAAACACTGAGAGAATAAACTGTCATAATGAAAACATGACAAAGCCATTTGACTATCTTGTTCATAAACAATGGTGTCTAGACTTCTCATTTTGATGACACTGGCAGTTTCATTGACCTGAATACTTGCTCTGGAGGAATGGACTATCCATTTTGAGCAAGTGACGTGCTTTTGCAGGTTATCCACTAGGTTTTGCAGTTTGCACTAATTGTTTTGAGAAATGCACTAACTGCTGTGCAAATGTTAATAGTGATGTGAGAAAAGCACCAAAGTGACTGAGAAAAACTGTATATTGTTATGATGTGTTTTATTATATTAAGTTTTTCTCCATTGGTTTGGCTCATTTCTTGAAACAGAAATGACATTCTCAAAAGTCTAAGATCATTTGGCATAACAGTCTTACAGTTCAGCACAACACTATAGCTCACTTGCAAAAGCTCATATCTCTCCCAAACTGTTCAGTGCCACAAAATTGCAAAGATCCTTCTCAATTGCTTTGGCTCATTTTTTGAAACAGACCGGACGTTCTCAACACTCTTGGTGCTTTTGCCAAAATAACCTAGATGGTTCAGCACAACACCATGGTTCACCTGCAAAAGCTCATATCTCTCCCAAAACAGTTCACTCATGTGTCAAAACCAAATTTCTTTCTCATATAAATAGTCAGTGCCCCCAAAATGCATCATCCCTTTGGCTTTGTGTAAGCACTGCAAGTCAAAATGTTTAGATGTTTTGTCACTATGGCAGAGGACCGTTGAAATATCCCTCATGTCCACCACTAAGTCTTAGCCCAGTCCTTCATTGACAATGGTTACTTGGTTACTAATGGTTTTTTTGTCTAGCTAATAGAATACAATTGTGTGTAAGCCACTGGAAGTAGTGACTGAGCTAACCTGCTAGCTGGGTGGAGTCATTAGGTCCAGCATACTAGTCTATCACCTTACACATTCTGATCAGACATACAAATAATGGCAGTCCTATAACTGAAATGTTCTGTTCCCAATTTATTTTCACAACCATTATTTTCACAACCATAAGAAAGCAAGACCTTCATCAGCAAATCTTGTTGACCCAGGCAAAGATTCAAATCTAAGTCTGTACCATATCCAGCAGAATGTGTAGATCAGGGACTCCTCTGACTCGCGACACTCACTCGCACAGCCAGGTTGACAGCTCCTTCATGTCAGTGGTGAGACAGAGGGAGCTGATCATGTGTCTGTCTGTACAATATGTGACTTCTGCTTTTAGGATATGGACTGTACTAATAGGAACTAAACTGATCTGTAGAATACAATATGGTTCTTTATAGAACCCTCAGAGGACAAGACGGTTATTTGTGAAAAGCTTTGAAAAAGGATGTTTTTAGAACCCCCTGTGTGAGATCTAGATGAAACCCTTGAAAAACGAAAGGGTTCTTAGTGGAACTCCCTGTGTGGGTTCTAGATAAAACCCTTGAAAAACGAAAGGGTTCTTAGTGGAACTCCCTGTGTGGGTTCTAGATGAAACCCTTGAAAAATGAAAGGGTTCTTAGTGGAACTCCCTGTGCAGGTTCTAGATGAAACCCTTGAAATATGAAAGGGTTCTTAGTGGAACTCCTTGTGTGGGTTCTAGATGAAACCCTTTAAATACGAAAGGGTTCTTAGTGGAACTCCTTGTGTGGGTTCTAAATGAAACCCTTGAAATATGAAAGGGTTCTTAGTGGAACTCCCTGTTTGGGTTCTAGATGAAACCCTTGGAAAATGAAAGGGTTCTTGGTGCAACCCCCAGTATGAGTTCTTTGTAGAACCTCTCATGGAGGGTTCTGCATCGAACCTTACACACACAGTTCTAGGTATAACCCTGGGGTTCTCGGTAGAACCCTCTAAAAGGGTTCCAGGTGGAACCTTTATAAAAGGTTCTACCTGGAGCCAAAAAGGGTTCTCCTATGAGGACAAGCCGAAGAACCTTATATGGTTCTACTTAGCACTTTTATTTCTAAGAGTGTATGGTATTCATGGTATTATGTTCTTGACTAATTTTGACAATTGAACAGACTATTATGCAAGTGATGACTTACACAATGAAATGATGCTGACATGTTTTGAAGAGAACAACCATTAGACCGAGAATCGACAGTCAGTTAAGATCAACAAGATCTATTCACTTGGAAATTGTGCTAAATGTAGGCTACCTGTACTTAATCATTTGCAAAGATGTAATGAGATATTGAGACATGTACTAAGACAATTGCAATTTGATGAAATGAATTAGAAATGCAATTCTGTTGTGGACAATTGCCAAGTGGTTTGGAGATTTGTCCATGTTGTTTTGAGAATGTAATTTCTGTTTCAAGAAAAGAGCCAAACCAATGGAGAAAAACTGTAAATTGCTGTTGTTGAAGTCTTTCTTACTAGACTATGCTAGGGTGTTTAATTGCTCTCAAAGGACAAAAGAGGTGATAATGATTTTGTTGTTTTTGTTGAGTTCCCTGAGGCTGCCACAATGTGACTCCTGGGTCATAATTAGCTGTCTGCAAACTGGCTGTAGTCAGGCCGGCCCCCGAGGACTGGCCTCACACTAATGGCACTCATTACTGTGTCCTTACATCAGCTGTGGGCTTCTGTGTAATGGGGCACACACAGTAAAACATCATTAAGATGCACTTTCTGATAAATTTGTTACCATATTCTGACCTCTTTGACTTCCTCTTAGAGTGTAAATTGTATTACTGTAATATCACAGTGAATTATTCTGACATTCTGATAATGATGGTCGTTGTACTGACTAAGTCCTAAAGTCCGAAGTCTAGTACTGGTTGCGAATACGGCGGATTAGATTTAGACGTGCGCCCAGTGTGCTCGAACCTAGCAAACGGAGAGTTCAGTAATGTTACAATTATCTTGCAGGTTTATTTTCGTTCATCTATCCATTCATCCATCCATCCATCGCCCACCGCTTATCCTGTATTCACGATCCCAGCTGTCATTGGGCGAAGGCAGGGTACACCCTGGACAGGACGCCAGTCTATCACAGGGCCAACATGTAGAGACAAACAACCATTCACGCTCACATTCACACCTACGGGCAATTTAGAGTCATCAATTAACCTATCCCCATCCTGCATGTCTTTGGACTGTGGGAGGAAGCCGGAGAACCCGGAGAGAACCCACGCTTACACGGGGAGAACATGCAAACTCCACACAGAAGGAACCCAGTCTCCGGGACCCTCTCGCTGTGAGGCGACAGTGCTACCCACTACACCACCGTGCAGCCCCCTTCCTATATCATACAGCGGAAATAACTTTAATTCATAATACATGTAACCAAAAGAAAAAAACGAATTGCTGACCACATCAAACTACAAGGGCACATAGGCACAGTTGAAAACTGTTTGCTTCCCAAATCTACAACACCTGTGTCTGTGTTTCCTCTAGGTTAAATGGCCTTCCTGGGCTGACCCTTGGTCAACTGAGCCAGAGCAAAACAGCCCCCTAGTGGCACAGGACAAAATTACATGAAATAATACAAAATTAATATGGTTCATAAACTCCAGCCCCTAATTGCATCTGCCAGAGCAATTACACCAAATTTCACAAGAGCAATGAATACAGAAAAAATAGCCCATTTTAAATGGGAACCAATTACTCTTTAGCTTCATTATGCAAGCATATTTTTTGATTATGAGTCGTTCAATGATGTTTGTCTTGGTCTTCAACCACACATACCAGACCTCTCTTATCAGGGAAGGTTTACAGGACTCTAGCATCCATGACCCAAGTGGTGCTGTGGCATCCGCAACCATGACCAGGTCTCCAGGAACAAAACTCTTCTCCTGGTTCCATTTTTGATGCTCCTGTTGTGGAAATGGATCTGTTCGATAAAGATCAACAAACAGGATCAGCTTTTTCTCCATAGTTTATTCAACAAAGTATTTTCATCTGTAGACAAAAATAGTTTGCGCCTGCCTTCTCATGCAAAAGGCTCAGAGACAGCAGGAACGACCCTGAGTCTAGCAGGAATCTCCCTTTTAAAGGAGACTCTACTGTAGACAAAAGACGGGTCATGTCTTACAAAGGCAATATGTACAGAACACAGATGTCATAATGTCCTCTGAAGTTATCTCATGTCATGTGGCACTCATGCTCATATCAACTGACTACGCACAAACAGGCCACAAAAAAGCCTTTTATATTATGAAAGAATAAATCATAAGCTCTTCTTCGTTGCAGTTACTTGCAGCAAGCAATTCTTCATTGCACATGCATGTGGAAATAGTAAACAAAGCAATGTTGATCAAACAAAACAATCATACTATTAAAAGCATAAGCTAAACAATTCATATCAGGAGAAGCCACCATGGTACCAGGAACAGCACCTCTTTACCAGGAGAATACAACCTTCCATAACTCTACTGATAACATGTCTGCTATGATCACAATAATCATAAAGGATTGGAATAGTCACATAAAAATGACAATAAATGGGTGGGGGAAAAAAAACACAGAATTCTAATTCAGGGCCCCATACAGTACCGCTGCTGGCCATTTTGGGGCCCTAAGCATAATTCCTTTATGATGCCCCGCCCCCCGTTTGGATTATGCTAGAAGTTATTTGAAGCTTCTTGCTGCTTTTGTCTATGAAATATGGATATTCTTTTGGGTAGGGTCTATGGGCGTTATTTATTTATTTATTTATTTGCCAGGAATGGTCCATTCCTCTCCCTGCCCTAAATATGTGTGTCTATAGTGTATTTCTTCTGTACCATTTATGTTTTTAACTTTCTCTTTCACTACAGTAACTTTTTGACCGTCCTTTTCTCTGGTTTGAACTCCTCCGTTACTGCTGTTTGGGCAAACACAACATGTTTCTTGCTCAAACCATTGCGGAGTTATGGTTATCTTACATGATCTTTTGTAGCGTATACGCTATAATTGGGTCTCAGAGGGAACCAAACGTCATTAAATAGTTTAACACTCCTTTTGTCACACCGGTATGTCAAGTGGAGTTATTTTGTCCTGTCTCCATGTCTGTCTTGTCATTTCCTGTTTTATTTTGGAAAGTAACTCTCCTCTCGTTTCAGGTCACTTGCCATTCCTCATGTGCCCCAGTCTGACGTCACCCTTGATTCCTGATTGTCTCCACCTGTCACCCATTACCCTCATGTGTTAAATAGTCTGCGTCTCCCTTTTGTCCTGTGCGTGTGTGTCTTGTCGTGTGTCGAGAGTCGCCAGCTATCAAGTCAAGTCAAAGTCTGAGAATTCCAGTAGTCTGCCTCATTAGAGGGTTTTTTGTTGGCCTTTGCCTTTGTATTAGTGATGGTGAGATGAAGCCTCATGAGGCATCGAACCACTTGAGCCAATTGGTTCGAGAACGGGTTCATTTCTCGAAGCTTCATGTGCACTAGTGATGGTGAGATGAAGCCTCTTGAAACATCAAAGCCTCTCAGCCAGATGAACCACCAAAGTGGTTCGACCCCAAAGCTTCAAATATGTACGCTAGGGACACCTAGTGGTGAATGAAATTATGAAGAAAGTAAAAGAGTTTCCAGTCAACCTAACATAAGATGTTTGCTATATGTGCCGATCCAACATCAAATCATTTGAGAATTAAAGTCATCTTGGTGATACATATGGCAAGCCGTTTTAACATTTAATAGCTAGACTGAATATGTATTGTAGATATCTGTAATTCAATTCTTCCTAGTCATAAAGAACATTTCAGATATCCACAATGACATTCTTCCTATCCACAATTGTCATTTCAGATATCCACAATGGCATTCTTCCTAGGACAAATGACGTCACTTTTGCCATTCATGTGTATTGGGCTTTCAGTTTCAGATATCCACAATTACATTCTAGATATCTAGAATGAACATTCTGGATATCTGCAATTGAATTCTTACTAGGAGAAACTCCCATTTCAGATATCTTCAATCCAATTGTTACTAGTCATAATTTTCATTTCAGATATCCAAAATGAAAAATTATTCCAGATATCCAGAATGTAATTTTGAATATCCAAAAATACATTGTGACTAGTACAAATGTCATTATGGATATCCACAATTCGTATTATGACTAGTAGAAATGTAGTTTCAGATATCTACAATTAGAATTGTGACTAGGAACAATACAATTGCAGATATCCACAAATGTATTGTGGATATCTGTTGACAGGTAGACAGGACAGCATTTTAATTTTTTTTTAATTATGACTAGTAACAATTGGATTGAAGATATCTGAAATGGGAGTTTCTCCTAGTAAGAATTCAATTGCAGATATCCAGAATGTTCATTCTAGATATCTAGAATGTAATTGTGGATATCTGAAACTGAAAGCCCAATACACATGAATGGCAAAAGTGACGTCATTTGTCCTAGGAAGAATGCCATTGTGGATATCTGAAATGACAATTGTGGATAGGAAGAATGTCATTGTGGATATCTGAAATGTTCTTTTTGACTAGGAAGAATTGAATTACAGATATCTGCTATACATATCCAGTCTAGCTATTAAATGATAAAACGGCCACTTATACTTTTTAAGGATTTTTAGATATCTTAAATTTAATTTTGACTAGTACAATCAAAGTTGTAGATATCTTAAAATATCATTTTTACTAGTAAGAATGTATTGTGGATATCTTTAATTACCATTTCTCCTAGTCCAAATTACATTTCTCCTAGGAGAAATGCTATTATGGATATCTAAAATATAATTACAGATAGGAGTGTGGTTCGATTAAATGTTAAAACGGCTTGCCATAGATACATGTGTGTGAGTGTGCCTTTCATAAATAGTTCTGAACTCAAGATAGAAAATAACTCATTTGATAAACCACAGACTTGGATTTGAACCTACAACACTTTGATAATGTGTCTCAGTCCTTAGACACTACACCACCCGAAACATGAGATAGGAGTAATACTTATAATGATATATAATAATAATAATTTGTAATATAAGTAATGGACGCATGGGGGTGGATCGTTGTAGCTCTATCTTAGATTCGAACTTGCAACACAAGTCCAACTTCTTAACCGCTACACCACTGCCTCTTTGTAGTATGACCAGCAGTAGAAATAATTACAATAATGATGTATAATAATAATAATAATAATGATAAAGTGATATATTAGTCAAAGTGGTAGGCCAACACTGCAATTCCACCTTGGATTTGAACCTACAATGCTTTGATAATGTGCCCATTTTTATAATAATGATGTATAAGAATATATAAGAATAATTAATAAGAATACTGATAAGCCCACAAGTTAGTATTCGTGTATGAGGCATTTTTATAGTCATAATGTCCCGCCAATTGTAAACCTGTATCACCGCGGTACCTGTATCGCGAAAAAGTAGCCCGAAACGAAGCCTCGCTCGTCATATGCTACGTCATTTTGCCGAGGTGAATCAGATCTCGACACGGAGCTTCGTTGGGGGAGGAGCCTATGGCAAGCCGTTTTAACATTTAATCGAACCACACTCCTATCTGTAATTATATTTTAGATACCGGTATCCATAATAGCATTTCTCCTAGGAGAAATGTAATTTGGACTAGGAGAAATGGTAATTAAAGATATCCACAATACATTCTTACTAGTAAAAATGATATTTTAAGATATCTACAACTTTGATTGTACTAGTCAAAATTAAATTTAAGATATCTAAAAATCCTTAAAAAGTATAAGTGGCCGTTTTATCATTTAATAGCTAGACTGGATATGTATAGCAGATATCTGTAATTCAATTCTTCCTAGTCAAAAAGAACATTTCAGATATCCACAATGACATTCTTCCTATCCACAATTGTCATTTCAGATATCCACAATGGCATTCTTCCTAGGACAAATGACGTCACTTTTGCCATTCATGTGTATTGGGCTTTCAGTTTCAGATATCCACAATTACATTCTAGATATCTAGAATGAACATTCTGGATATCTGCAATTGAATTCTTACTAGGAGAAACTCCCATTTCAGATATCTTCAATCCAATTGTTACTAGTCATAATTAAAAAAAAATTAAAATGCTGTCCTGTCTACCTGTCAACAGATATCCACAATACATTTTGGATATCTGAAATGAAAATTATGACTAGTAACAATTGGATTGAAGATATCTGAAATGGGAGTTTCTCCTAGTAAGAATTCAATTGCAGATATCCAGAATGTTCATTCTAGATATCTAGAATGTAATTGTGGATATCTGAAACTGAAAGCCCAATACACATGAATGGCAAAAGTGACGTCATTTGTCCTAGGAAGAATGCCATTGTGGATATCTGAAATGACAATTGTGGATAGGAAGAATGTCATTGTGGATATCTGAAATGTTCTTTATGACTAGGAAGAATTGAATTACAGATATCTACAATACATATTCAGTCTAGCTATTAAATGTTAAAACGGCTTGCCATAGTCTGCAGCCTTCGGAGGCTGCATTCGAAGGCCGCTTACGTCACAGAGCTGCGCGAAGGCTGTCCCAATTCGTCTAAATTCGAAGGCTCCTCCAAATGCGGCCGACAAATGTGTCCTCCTTTCCCCGTATTCGGAGGATGCACCGCTACTATCCTTCGCGGCCTCCCATATCCCAAGATGCTTTGCGCGCCGCTGTTCAACCAACAATGGCGGCGAAAGCAGCTCCGGCACCGGTAGCAGTGCCGAATACACATTTAAATATAAGTAACGGGTTTTTGCTTAACGTCGGACGTTCAAGGGGCCTTAAAACACATTTGAGTGTTAAAATGCGTGAAGTTAATAATGCTAATATGTGTAGCCACCGGAAGGTAGGGCCAGCTACGGTGATGTAGCTTAAGCCCCTACTGTGTTGATACGAGGAGCTCAGTTAACGTTAGCCTTTAAACGTAACGTAAGCCTAAAACCCTTCACTTTTAAATGTTACAAGCTCCGATGGTAACTTATGTTATTGTAACCGTGGAGCTGTTCAGTTAATTTGTTCTCGTCGTAAGTTGTGTAGGCTACAGTTCGCTCCTCTCGCAGCTGAATATATAACGTTAATCGATGGGTTGTGAGCCCCGCTGTATTTCTAGGCTGTAAAACTGTAAACGTTTGGATTGAATACAGAGCTAACCTTAGGAGCATTATTACTGTTAATATCGTTATTATATCGTACAATCATTTTGCATGTTGACACAACAGGAAATGTGCTTTACATGTCGTTTTGTTGTAGAGAGCAAGGAGCAGACTGAGGATTTGATCAAACTCCGGGTCCGGGATGAGAACGACCACCTGTTGAGGCCAAGAACACAGGGCCACCGACAGCAGCAAGAAAGAGGAAAACGGATGACTTGCTGGATTTGATCAGGGAGGACATGAAGTTACAGAGGGAGAGCGAGGAAACGAGAGAATATTTTCCAAATATTGTATATAGTTAAATTAAAATCTTATAACCTTGTAACATTATCTGTTCCATTTCTTATTTACAACTAAAGTCATCTTTTGAACTGCTTTTCAGTGACAAGAAAATAATTTATTTTTTGTGTAATTAACAAATATTTACAAAGTGGGTGTTCTTAACATGTAGAACTATTTACAAAAGATCAGCAGAAATAACTATTTACAGAGAACATGTATACAGTGTTGACTGAGCAGGAGTCCCTGGTGGTGCTGCTGGACTGGATGGGATGCTAAGGACCCTGGAGTCTTCTGTCTCTGAGTGGGACATCATCTGGGAGGTGGGGGGTGTGGGATGCATGTCTCCACTGTCCACCACATCGTCCATCATCGGGGTTTGCAGGGCTGATGCAATCGACGGATGCCATGTCACTAAAATGTTTAAAAGAGAGGCAAGAATAAAATATTGAATTAAGTCAGGGTTATTTACAGGGCTCGTACACATTTTACTATTCAATTTAATCACTTTATAAGACAAGCATTTAGACTAAAATTCAAGCACTTTTCAGACCTTGAAAAACAGCATTAAAATTACAGCATTTTCAAAGATTTTACATTTTAAGCACCTGTACGAACCCTGTATTAAGGCCTATGGTTAAATGACATTATCCATGTCAATCTATACTTAATATGGCTCCTCACTTAGCGGTATCATTTATTAACGGGTATATTAATTACCACGTAGGCCTACTACGCTAGCTATGTATGAACATTAATATGGGTTAAAATAACGGCTTTAACGTTACCTCCCCACGGCTCTCTCCTCTTGCTCAAAAAAATAAAAATTAAATTAAAAGAAAAAAATATATATATATATTTTTAAAACTCTCCATCATGTTCGTCTGTCGTATTTTTGTTTTGACCGGTGTTTTTCCCGGGCTTAGCCGGCAGAAGTGATGACGTCGCGACGCAATCAGGAAATGCTCCGTAGGTTAGACCGTCCCGTTTACCGACGGTTGACCCAGCCTTCAGAGGAGTCTCCGAAGGTGTTGCCTCTGTAGACCGCGTAGGCTGGGTCCTCCGAAGGCTGCAGACCCTGAATTGGGACACAGCAAGAGTGTGATGCATTGCATTTTTGTGTCTGTTATGTCTGTTGGGAATGACTATGAATTACAAAAAATGGATGACCAAATAATTACTTAAAGATCATTCAAGCCGTTATATTATTCTATACAGACAGTGTGGTAACAGGGAGAAGACATTGGGGGAAACTGATCCCGGGCTGGGAGTCAAATCCGGGACCGTCGCGTCGAGGACGTTGAGCCTCTGTACATGAGGCGGCTGCCCTAACCACTGCGCCACCGGCCTCCCTATGATGAAATCATTTCTGTACATAAATGATCACATATGTGTATGATAAATTGTTTGAATGTATTCTGTGTGTGTACATTTCCCCAAATGGTAAAATCATCACTCTCCTAAATCTCTCTCTCCCTAAACTCTCCAAACTATCTCCAAATTATATAAACGCTATCCAAACTCTAGTATCCAAACTCCCCAAGCTATCCAAACTCTCAACTGACCGCAACTCTGCTTCAAAACCCACATTTTGAATGGAGCCTGAGGGTTCTATAGCTTTAAAACTTCGCGGCAAACTCTGAACCACTTCCCGAAGCAATCACGTGGTACAGCCGGGCAGCGAGGCTTCGGACGTCATCATTTTTGGCCCCTCCCCTAAATGAAGCAAGCCTCGATACGCGCTTCGCGGAAACGCCCCCTCCATTACTCGACACGCTTCGAAGCCTCGGCCCATCTCGTAACATCACTACTTTGTATTATTTCATAGCGTGTTTAAGTTAGAAGTCCTCGTATCTAGTTATAGTTTTTCCCTCTCCGGAGACGTTTTATGTTAGACCTGTTTCCCCCTTATAGATAGTAGGTTTTTTTTGTTATCAGTAGCAGTGATGGGCAAAGGGAAGCTTCGAAACAGTTCGAAGCGATGTTTCCGTATGTGTTGAAGCCTTGAAACGAATATGAAACCTGACTCTAAGGTGGCATCTGGTGGCCACTTCTGTGAACTACATGTCTGGCCAAAGAAAACTCCTAATTATGTGCCACTATGAAAAGAGCCGGTCTTAGGTTTCCTTAATTTAAGTAGAATACAGGTTGAATTAAAGAAACATTGTTATATGCAATACAATAATCAAAGATTTTTATTCAGAAATAATATTTGTTCAGCTTTTTTTTGAGCTGAGTCTGTTTCTTTTTTTGGATAACACTTCCCCTGCTTTTGAAAAAATCCTTTCACAGGGTACACTTTTAGTTTAGAACTTTGTTTTGTTTTGTCCCCTTAGCTCATAGGGTTTTTTGTTGTAAGTTTTCATAGCCATCCCTCCTTTGAGGCGTCTTCTGTTTTGTACTCCTTTGCAGCCTGAATAAAGTCCTGTGTTTTTGAAATCTCTGCATCCGAGTCCTATCCCTGTGTCCTGGGCGTGACACCTTTTTTAGGAAGGGATAGAAAATGTAAACAAAACAGTGAACATACGTACGTCCACTTTAATTAAATAGGCAAGAACTGTATGTCTCCACTGATTACACACGGCAGCCTTTGGTGAAATGTAGCCAGACTTTTGATCGCTTCCTCCTCTCCATGATGCTGCCTCGTTGTTTGTAGGTCGTCGGTGCACGCAGGGTCGTCGCAGAGAGAGTGACGCAATGTACTGCGACGCAAAATTTCGAGTAAACCGGAAAACGAATCGTTAAGAAGATAATCGATAAAGTTGGAGGCGTAGGATTCCGATGGAATTGGTTAGTTGGAGCCCGTTCTGAGTACGAACCGGTTCTTAATTCCCACCCCTAGTGGTTATCAGAAGTTCTGTGGCATTTTGACACTCCTTAGCGCAAATTTCACACTGACTCTCTGATCTGTCGTCAGCCCTGGTCACCACACTGCTCCATGCGCCCATGCCAGGCATTTCACCATGTTTAGCCGGTGAGTCTAAACACCCTCAAACCAGCCTGGCCGGACTTAAGGGCTTTTGAGTTGAAAGACCAGGAGCTTAAAAGACAACAGGCTGAGGGATACAATAGACGACACAGAGCATGTGAGACACCACCTCTCAAGCCAGGTCAGAAGGTTTGGATACGGAACACAAGATACACAGGAGTTGTCTCTGGCTCAGCAGGGACACCGTCACTGCTTGGCCTGTTCCGGACTCCCACAAGGAACTTCAACGATTCATGGGCTTCGCCAATTTTTACCGGAGGTTCATCTGCGGTTACAGCACGGTGGCAGCCCCCCTCTCAGCCCTCACGTCCTCGAAAGTGCTCTTCCGGTGGATGTCAGCCACCCAGGACGCCTTCAAGGCCCTAAAGACACGGTTCACCTCGTACCCCATTCTGGTCATGCCAGACCCCGAACAGCAGTTCGTGGTCGAGGTAGATGACTCCGATGTGAGAGTCGGGGATGTACTTTCCCAGAGGTCCGCTACTGACCAGAAGCTCCCTGTCCCGGCAGTTCCAGGAAGAGGAGGAGGAGGACTCTGCTGGCCCGGATACTATCCTTCCAAAAGAACCAGGAGATGGAGACGGCGCTTTGTGCATGTCATCCCAGCACCCTTCATCCTGGTCCAAGCGACTCCTGTGGGTGGAGTACACCCAAAACACCCTGACCAGCTCTGCCACGGGTCTCTCCCCTTTCCAGTGGTCCTACAGCTTTCAGCCCCCCCTGTTCCCATCTCTGGAGAGAGAAGCTTCCTGCCCCTCTGTCCAAGCCTTCATCCGCTGGTGTCGTCAGACCTGGGTCCAGGCCCGCACTGCTCTCCTCCGAGCTGCCGGCCGCTACGCATCTGCCGCCAACCGTCGTCTCTCCCAGTCTCCGGTATATCAGCCAGGGGACAAGGTCTGGCTCTCTACCCGAGACCTCGCCCTGAAAGTGGAGTCCAAAAAGCTGGTCCCACGGTTAATCGGGCCCTTCGAGATTGAGGAGGTCATAAACCCGATGGCCGTGCGGCTCAAGCTCCCCCGTTCCATGCGGGTTCATCCCACCTTTCACGTGTCAAGAGAGATAGTGCCCTGGTTCCTGTGACGCCTCCTCCTCCTCCCCCCTTGCCATATCGATGGGGGTCCCGCCTACATGTTCCGCCGCCTCCTTCTGTCCCGTCGTCACGGCAGAGGGATGCAATACCTGGTGGATTGGGAGGGTTATGGTCCTGAAACAAGGTCCTGGGTCCCAGTGAGGGACGTGCGGGATCGGGCCCTCATCAAAAAGTTCTATCAGGAACATCCAGACCAGCCCACCAGGACCAGCTGCATCCCCAGACCTCAGGGTCGCCCTCCTCGGTCACCCCCTCTTCCTGACCCCTCCAGCGACGATTCTGAGGAGAATGGCGCCAGTTCTGAAGATCCCTCCTCGGACGAGGGAGACGAGCACCCGGGAGCCCAGGAGAGCAGGATGGAGGTTGATGTCTCTGACGTGATGCTGAAGTTTGTTCCAGTAGGCCTGCACAATGGTAAGAAAACAATCAGCACTGTTCTGGATGATGGATCCGAAAGAACAATCATACTACCAGCTGCTGTACGTCACCAGGGTCTCAAGGGTAAGGAAGAAATCCTGTCCCTGAGGACGATTAAACAGGACAAGTTGCAATTAAAGGGAGCTACCATCTCTCTCAAAGTGTCACCCATGATAAAGAAAGGGGTGAAACATGACATTCAACATGCTTTTACAGCAGCAGACCTGAATCTGGCTGAAAATCTGAAACAAAGCTACCAACCCTTGAGAGACATTCCCTTGCACTCCTACAGTAGAGTCAAGCCTATGCTACTCATCGGTTCTGACAACCCTCACTTGATAACACCAGTATCCCCAGTCTGGTCTGGTGGACCTGTAGCTGTGTGCACGGCTCTGGGATGGGCTGTGCAGGGACCTGCCACCTTCCTGCAGCATTCATCAGTTAAGAATAATCATTCCTCTCTCTGTTGGAAGAGCTACATCAAAATGTTGAAAGGCTCTGGAAGCTAGACACATTATCATTCAGAAACAGTAAAGAGGTGATCCACTCTGGTGGAGATAAACTAGCTATGCAACAACTGGAGCAGAAGACCATCAGATGGCCCTTTTCCACGAGGCATTTTGAGCGCCAGTTCGGAGCCGGTGCCCAATCGCGAACCAGTTCTTCCTGTTTCCACAGACAGGGATAGGGTTAGGGACTGGGGGCGGGGTAAACGCTCAAGGCTACGGGGGAAAATACGCCACTGCAGAGTTTTACTAACGTTACTGTTCCCGGTAAGTTTAATTTTTAAATTGTTTCACCTCGTTGCAAACCAACGACACATTTCTGTTTAGTTTAACAAGCTAGTGATTACATTCGTAACAGCAGTAACTAGTGGCTATGCTTCCACGGGTAATGTAAGCTGACCGGCTAGCTAGCCAGCTAGCATGATGTTGCTAACAACAACGTTAGCATGCCACTTTCTGACTGCCGTTGGCTCACATAACGTTACCAACTACCAACGTGACTTAACATCTGTGTTCACAGCGTCGTGGACACGTTTGTGATTAAACCGCTGTTCTCTGGTTTGTGTTTGTAGAGCTGTCGGACATCGGCGATATTGAGGTCCAACCTGCAGATGACTAAACATCAAACACTCTGATCTAATGATCACACACTGTTCTACACTTTAAAAAATGTTGTGGTTTTAGTATTTTGTGTATTTTATTGTTATTGTATTATTTGCCAAAATAAACACTTTTTCTGAAGAGACATGTCTGCTATGCTTGAAATTAGCGCTGCGGGGAAACCTCAGACGTATACAGTGACGTAATGACGTGGCTCTCTGGGCTCTCTAGCCGGTGGAAACGCAAACAGGTTCTCAGAAGGTTCGCAAGTTGAACCAACTGCGAACCAGCACGGCACCGGCCCGGTTCTTGAACTAGGTTCGCGTTGGTGGAAAAGGGGTAAGAGTCACAGTTGACGGTGTGTCCCACTATGATATTCCGCTGTTTCGTAAACCAAATGCACCCGCAGCTGTGATGGCTCTCCTCAGAGCAACAGAGCGCCGCCTTGCTACTAACCCTGAACAAGCTGCGTACAATGAGGAGATACACAAATTGGAGAAAGCTGGTTATGCTGCCATGATCAACGCTAATGAGGTGAGCAGGACAGAGGAGTCATGGTTTCTCCCCATCTTGTTTATCATAATGGTAAAGCCAGAGTTGTCTTCAACTGCTCATTTAACTATCAACAAGCCTGCCTCAATAACAACCTGCTTCCTGGTCTTACTTTGAGTGCACCACTGCTTGGTGTGCTACTGTGGTTCAGAGAACACGCTGTGGCCATCAGTGGAGAGATAAACCAGTGTTTCATCAGGTGCGTCTCCTCCCTGAAGACCAGCCCCTCCTCCGCTTCTTGTGCCGTGATGGAGAGGAAGACTGCAGCCCAAAGGTCTACGAGTGGCATGTTTTGCCATTTGGTACTACCTGCAGCCCATGCTGTGCATCTTATACTTTACAGCATCATGTGCAAGAACACCATGAGAGCAGTGAAGATGTGGTCCAATCTGTGCTTCAAGCATTTCATGTAGATTTTTTTTGGATTGGATTTATATGGCGCTTTTCAAGATACTCAAAGCGCTCTGACAGGTAGATAACTGTCTCCAGTCCCTGCTGTCTCAGGATCGAGCCAGACAGCTAATCGACAAGATGAGAGCTCTCCTTGCCAGCGGAGGCTTTAATATGAGACAGTGGTCCAGCAACATGCCTGAGGTTATCGCTCATCTACCACCCGAAGCCAAATCAGCAGGATGTGAGTTATGGCTGACTGCAAATAAGACAGACCCACAGGAGTCAACACTCGGTCTCCTGTGGCGCTGCAGACCTGATATTCTTGGATACAAACACAAAGCCATCCCAGTGACAGAACCGACCATGAGATATGTATATCAGGTTCTAGCCAGTCAATACGACCCTCTAGGCTACATCATACCGTATACTACTCGTGCCAAGGTCGTGCCAAGGTCCTGGTTCAAGCTCTGTGGAGAAAAGAGAGAGGATGGGATGAGCCCATTGGGGACAGTCTCCTCCCTGTATGGAAAACATATGAGAACGAACACAGCTTCAACATGTCACACTGCCACGTTGTTACACTGCTAATGTTCCTATTGACACTCTTGTTGAACTACATATTTTCTGCGACTCCTCAGAAAAAGCCTACGGTGCTGTAACATACATGAGGGTTGAAGACAGGGAAGGAAAGGTACAGGTGGCATTTGTGATAGCAAGGTCTCGCGTAGCACCGAAGAAACAACTTTCAATACCTCGCCTGGAGCTGTGTGCGGCCCTGTCAGGTGCACAATTAGCCAAGGTCCTGCACACGGAGCTGACTCAGTACAGATTCCATGACCATTCTGCACTGAATCCAGTCCGAATTCCAGCAGTACAAAGTGTTTGCGGGGACATGGATAGCAGAGGTTCAAGAGATGGTTGGAGCAGACAACTGGAGACATGTTCCCTCAGAAGAGAATCCTGCTGACGATATCACGCATAGAAAATCACTGGCGGATTTAGTGAAGCCCAACCGCTGGACATGTGGCCTGACTTTCCTCCACCAGCCACCAGCTGAGTGGCCAACTAATCCTGGTGTAATTTCCACACCCACACCAGCAGAAAAAACATGGGATACCATCTTCTGTGGCAACATCATAGTAAACAGCCTTCCAGTCCGAGATGTATTTCAGGTCAAATGATGGTCAAAACTGGTCGACGCCACATTTCCTTCCCTACACGGGGTGGCCGGTAGAGCCTCCACCGGCACCCACCTCCGCCGCTAGCTTGATAGTAGTATACTTAGCTTTGGCCATTTTATTTCAGTGCGAGTCAGTGCATTTGAGGAAGGAGGGGTTTTAGCTCATGTTAGATCTGTCTCTTACGGGTCCAGATGTAGTGATGGCAAATGGAATTGTTTTATGTGTTTACATTTACAATATGAGCAACAGAACAACCATCCATCCATTTCCCTCTGTCATCCAGGGCAGGTCGCAGGGCCAGGTCGCAGGGCCAGGTCGCATGGTGTGATTCTCACAGTCCAACTAGTTCCAACCAGATATGAGTGAGTTCTCTGCAGCAGGCATCGTCCACTGCCAGATGAGGCTGGTAGGCAAACTGCAGAGGGTCCAGCGATGATTTCACCTGGGGTCTAAGGTGAGTCGACCTCTTAGGAACCAAAACGAGGCAGGATGTCGTCCACCAACAGTTGGGAATGACAATGGGTTACTCACTTTGTGACACACCTACCTCCCTTTGGACCCTGTGTGTACAGGTGGCTGCTCAGCAGCTCAACAGGATAAAAGTTCAGCAGCTGCTTCAGTCTGATCTCAGTCAGGGGAGGTAATTGTATTTTTCTACACTCATGCAAAGACGCTTCTGAATGTCTATGACTTTATTAGCGGGACAGACCACAGCATTTTTGTAAACAGTATATTTTATTGCCTCAAAATCAATATACTGATTTAGGATACAAAAGGACAACTTTCATAAACTGTAAAGCTTTTCAGACTGGTTGTTTTGTTGTTGTAATGCTATTGCTGAATGATGGAAAAGTTGTGTCTGAAAACTTAAAAGGACATTCACAATCTCTGTCACCTGTTACAACAACAGTGTTAAACTGTTATAACACGGACACATAAGTAGCTTCTTCTATCTTTTCATTGAACTGCAATTTGTATAATATAATGTAAATATAACCAAATGTTTGTTTGCTTGTTCATTTAGTCATTGTGACACAGAGATTTTTCCAGTTATGCATGCTTTTTGAATAATCTGAAATGGGTTTGTTATGCTGAATATTATTTTGTAAAATTGCTTCAAATGTGCAGTTTATGGAATTTACATTTTGTTATGTTTATGTGAAGTGTTAACACAATAACTATCCGTTAGTTATCTTCCATCTGACTTTGTTTCCATCACTCACTTCTTTTCTTTCACCTCTGCTCTGCTGCAGACATGAACCGCAACAACAGCCTGGATCCGTTCTACTTTCAGCTCACTCTGTTTGTAGATTATGGGTCCCTCAGATATCTGTTCTTCAGCCTCTCTTTGCTGATCTACATGACTATAATCTCTTCTAACGTTGTCATTATTATGGCAGTCTGCCTGGAGAAGTTGCTGCATCAACCCATGTATATTTTCATCTGCTGTATGTCTTTAAACTCCCTGTACGGCTCAGCCGGCTTCTTCCCCAGGTTTCTGATGGACATTCTGTCTAACACTCATTTGATCTCACGTCCGTTATGTTTCATTCAGATTTATGTTATTTACAGCTATGCAGCATGTGAGATGATAGTTCTGGGCATCATGGCCTATGATAGATTTGTTGCTATTTGCCAGCCGTTACACTATCACAGTAAAATGACAATAGGCACGGTGAGGTATCTTGTCATTTTTGCCGTGATCTCACCTGCATGTAGTACTGGCATTTGTGTTTATCTTACTGTTAAATTGCCTTTGTGTGGAACTAGAGTGCCCAGGCTTTTTTGTTCAGTTGTTCACCTCTCCTGTGTGGACACGACTGTGAACCAGATAGCAGGTTTTTTATCCGCCACAGTAATGATCATCATCCCCCTGCTCTTTATCCTGTACACTTACCTGCACATTCTGCTTGTTTGCAGGAGAAGCTCGTCTGAATTCAGACAAAAAGCCTTACAAACGTGCCTGCCTCACATAGTGACATTTATAATCTATGTTTTTACATTGTTCTGTGAGCTTTTGCTGAGTCGTATCAAGGCTGATGAAGTTAATCCAGTTGTTATTGTTGTTCTATCCCTGGAGTTTGTGATGGTTCCCCCCATCATTAACCCTCTAATTTACGGTCTAAATCTGCCTATGATCAGAGAAGTGCTTTTTAGATTTTTTAAGATACACAAAATGCGTCCTGCTGCTTAATTCAAGACCCAACAAGCACAGAAAGAAGTTTTGAAGCTTTAATTTTGTTATTCACATAATGTACTTCTAGAATACATTAACTCCAATGAAACTGCAGTTTGTACATGTATGTATGTTCACATTCTTTTCAAAGAAATCAGAATATGCATGAAGAAAATAGACCCTAGAGCAACACATGCAACCTTGTGCCTCTTCAGTGGATGCAAGTACATTAAATGTCTATCTGCATCATAAAACCATCACATATCTCGGTATTGCTTGCTCTATCTTTGCATGCAGTTGCAACTTCCTCCTAATATCTTCAAAATAAAAGCCTCTTTTCTCAAAACAGAAACAAGAAGAAGAACTCAAATTCATATTGTCACAGAAACAATATAATACTGAACTGGACTGTAGTGAGCTACAATAAGTGTCCATACATTTAAATAATGCAGCTTTGTGATTTAAATAAAATGGGAGTAGATATTCCCGTTCCCAAAGTAAACCAACTTAAAGCAAATAAGTGACTCTGGCTGAGGACTTAATACTCTGACCATTCCTCTCAGATGACCAAAGTAATGCAAAACTCATTTAGTTTTCATATTGTCTCATTATATATTGTCTATCTCAGCTCAAAGGTCAAGGTGGCTTTAAACTGTAGTTGTTCAAATTTGGTGCTTCTGAGCACTTTTATGGCTCCTTGTCCATTCACTTTAAAGTCAGTTATTAATAAACCTCACCACAGTCGTGCAATCACTGAGGTTTATTGCAGCCCTAATTTAACATGTAAAAAAATTTATTTAATCTAATTTAATATCACGTTACGTAAACTATAACAAACCAATTTCAGCCAATAATATCACAACATCCATCCATCAATCGACCTGAATATTCTGTATTCAACCCAGCTAAACATCACTCTTCATTCAGCCTCACCACAGACTTTTCCCTTCACCCCTCCTCCTCCTCACCCAGCCTGTCACCCACTCACACCTCAGCAAGCCATCTCCACTCTCCCTCAGAGATAACATTTGTTGTGATATGACACTTTAAAGGGATAGTTCGAAATTTTGGACATAAGACCTATTTTCCAGGTCAGGTGTGTATTTACCGGCTGATTCCAAGCAGCGTGTCTTAGAGTTTTGAGTCCGACGGAGCAAAGTAAAATTCCGCTGCTGCTGAGAAACTAGTTCCTCAAAAAATGGATGATTCATGCAATGCGAGGTTAGTTTTGTTTCAAATATTATTCTATCAACACAGATATGTACATCGACAGTCTAGTGTTTTAATTGATTTGCCTCGGGTGCACTGTGGAGTGGGCAGGACTGTTTTTATTGCCTGTCTAGCTAAGAACCATTGACTTGCACTAGCCATAGCACAAGCGAACTCGGCAACTAGAAGAATTGAATGAAATGTCTTGAAAACGTCTCCAGACGTCTCGAACACACCGGCTGAGTTGGAAAATAGGTCTTATGTCCAAAATTCCGAACTATCCCTTTAAATACAATTCAATTGAAAGAATGAATTAACGGCCACCGCCACCTCAGAAGTAAGACATTCGGCAACATGCACACACACACACACACACACACACACACACACACACACACACACAATGCCTTTCACAATCTATTTCACCATGTCGCTCTTACACATATACACAAGTATGTTCTCTCTCCTCTCACTCTTTCACACACATCGTAATCTTGGCATGTTAACCAGCCGTACATGTTTATCTTGATGCCTCACTGCATGTATCACCCCGCCCACTCTTTCTTGTCCACACGCATACACAAACATTAACCTCCCCCCCTGTGGATCTCATGGGAGTCCTGCCACACATTCTTGAGTGCACACTTCATTGTAGCAGTGATTCAGAGCAGCTCATGGCCAAATAAGACGAAAACCCCCGAGCTTGGTCAGCATCTGAGTTGTTGCTGTACACAGACATGACTGCTTGTGGGTTTATGGACAATGAAAAAAAAGATTTTTATTTTTTTTATTTGTAACTTGACTCAGGATTTGAAATGGACTGGACTGAGGACTTGTAGGACTTGCCTCTCCAATCTTGGAACTTTACCTGAACTTGACTTGGATTGGTCTGTCTTGATGTAGGACTTTAACAACGTGTTGGATTTAGCTCTTGGGACTTCACTGTCCTGAATTGCACTTGATTTGAGACTTGCATGCCTTATCAAGACTTAAATGTCTTGATTATGACTTTACGTGGGAGTTGAAGGACTTGCCTGTCTTACCTTGTGTCTTGATCAGGACTAGACTTGACTTTGTTCTTGCCTGTGCTCATTTAAGCCTTGTTGTGGGACTTGCCTGTCGTAACTTTCCGAACCAAAGATTCCTTTCAGAAATAAGTTTCATATCAACCTCGTAACACACTTGCAGAAACATGCAATGTCATGTCGTTAACACGATAGCTTAGATGTAGGAAACAAAACAACATTGTTAAGGTTAGAAAAAAGACCATTGTCCGTGTTAAAATAATAACACAACAACTGTAACTAGGGCTCTTGACTGTCCTGAACCTGCACTGACTGTCCTGCACTACTTGGACATAACTTGGACTAGATTATCTTGATTTTCTGTCTTTATTTGGGATTTGACCTGATTATCTTGATTTTGAATTTAACTCTAAACTTGACTTGTGACTTGACTGTCTTGATTTAGGACTTGACCTTGGACTTGTGCATAAACAAAAGTACAATTTTCAGACATTGACATTGACATGAAGTGTTTCTGCACATTTTATTGTTATTAAGATAAGATAGTTAATATAAAGTGTATAAGAGTAAACACCAACAGCAGTGCAAAAAGGAATAGCAATAACAGCCATATAAAAGCTACAGTAGCTTTAAAACATGTTTTTGGTAGAATAAGTAATCTAAAACAGAAACAGAGTGTGGACAATGATATTGAAAAAAGAATGATACTGGACATGATATGGATATAATTGTTTTCACTATTTCACTGCCTACTCTTAAACCCAGTCTCCATGGAAATCAGGTACAATACTTGAGTAAATGTAGGCCTACTTAATAAATTGATGACCCAGAATGAACCCATGACAGCATTAACACAACAAAGAACTAAAATCCCCTACAAAATAAATTGTTCATGTTTCTGGCGACGCCTGCCTGTGTTCCTCTGTCTGATGTGACGGAATGAACTTCCTGTTGTGCGTCAGGAATCCACTGCATCAAGTTAACACGGAAATACCAGAACGCACACCGGAAAAGTGATCTCGCCTTCAGAACAAAAGCATGGCATGTGTGCTGTCTGGTTAAATTCATTTACATTTAGTTCTTCCGTTCACATCCAGTGCTTGAAGAAATACTCATGATCATTTGCTGAAGTAAAACTAGTAATACATGTGAAGGAACACACTGTTATAAGTAAAAAATTCTGCTAAAATTCTACGCTGTTCTTGAGCTAATCTGAAGGCCACATGTTTGGAGGTCTGTAGTGACTGACTCTGCAGAACTCTACATTGTCCTGAGTTGCTGTCGTTCCCAATCGCTTCCACTTTGTTATAATCCCACTGAGAGCTGACTGTGGAATATTTAGGAGTGAGGAAATTTCACTTGTAGGATCAATACAACTCTTTAACCTTTTTGATATTGAACGAAGTATATCAAAGACCATACATAAACATCAATAACTTACTGTAAATGACAGCCTCTGTATAGATTTTCATATACATGTCATATCCACCTACCTCGTGTTAAAGATATATGTACATTTGTGTGTGAATACATTGAGAGCAATGAAAAACAACAAAGTCAGAGGGTTCAAATATGAACTGATTCTGATATATGATTTTATCTAGAATAAAAATATAATAATTTAATTTGTCTAAATTTCATTTTGTCTGAATAATATAGCCATGTCAGCAAGTAGTAGGACGGGGACATTGTGAAAACAATCAAATTTGTATTAAATACACTTTCTTTCTTCTGAATATTGCAGTTTACCGGGGAAGTATTAAATACATAATTGTAGATACTTTTAAAGACTAAAATCAGTTTGATCCATTGTTCTCTTGATTAGTCAATGAAATGTATTCAAGACACGTTAAGTCGTTTTCATTGGTGGTTATCTTTAAGTTTATTTGAGACTATGTTTTTATGAATGTAGCTTATTTCATTCATTTATTTTTACTTTCGTTTTATTTCTGCAATTTGTGTCTTTTGCTCAACCCGAGGCGGTAGACTTTTGGTGAATAACTTTGGTGAAAATGGGCCTTTTTTGTTTGTCATGTTCTGAATAAAAAACTAAATAAAACTACCAGTCATTGGTGCTTTTATTTTGCAGGGTATGAACAGGATGCCATGTTATTGATGTAACTTGACTCTAGTTGGTGAAGCGACACACATCCACAAACACACACTCTCAGTCGCGGCCTCTCCTCGGACTCGTTCCCATGTTTCTGCTGCTTTTATTGGCTAAAACAAGCTAACGAACCTCCAGCCAGAACCGGACTGAACTCGGGCTCCTCTGTTTCGGTTTCTAACGTCGTCGGTCACACCGGAAGACGCGGTAGTTTTGACATTCAAACAGTTGTATGACGTTGTTTGCGGAGGAGAGCTGCCGCTAGATTTTAATTCTGGAGTGACTCCGCGGGCGGATCCAAACCGCAGCACGTTAGCTAACTTAACGGGCAGCATCATCGGTTGTGTTCACCGGGTTTGACAGCCATGGCAGGAAGACAGACAGCTCTCGGTCTGCTCGTCCTGGTGTGTTTGAGTTTCCACCGCGGAGGCTCCTTCAACCTGGATGTGGACAAACCTTCCGTGTTCTCCGGACCGCAGGGCAGCTACTTCGGCTTCTCGGTGGACTTCTTCAAGCCCCCGAACAACCAGAAGTAAGACGACGACGATGATGATGATGATGATGATGATGATGATGACGATGATGATGATGATTATCAGTTTCTAATGATCAGTCAGAGCTAAGCTACTGGTTTTCAGCGGTTGAAGAAGTACTCTGATCCATTACTTATTGTAGTAAAAGTAGTAATATTGTATTCTTATTTTTTTCAAAAGGCACAAAAGTATCAGGCTTCAAATACTTTAAAAAGTACTAATTTTGTAGTATAAAATATATGCTATTATTGAATTAATGTGTTCATTACTATAATGGTGCAGCTGGTGGAGGTGGAGCTCATTTTAACTACTTTATGCGCTGCTGAGTAGTTAAATATCTAATTATATATCATTATTGATTTGTTGATAAGATTTAAATAAATAAAATAAATGTAGTGCGGTAAAAGTACAATATTTACCTCTGCAATATAGTGGAGTTGAAGAAATGGGAAAATAATAATAAAAAAAATAGAAATAATAGAATTGAATGAAAACACTCAAGTAGCCCAATGTAAAAATAGTTGAAGTAGTCTACGTGAGTAAATATACTGAGTTACATTCCACTGTGTTTAAAATATTTGAACTTCATTGTGAGTAAATGCACATAAAAATAAAATGGTGAAAAGAGCTGAACCCCAAATGTGGTATATCCTCCTCAGTGTGCCATCAAAGGAATAATTATTGATGATTATTGACCATGTATCTTCCAGCGGATCCAATAGGCTTTTAAAGGAGTTCACTCATTACATAAAGGCATCCTTCAGTTTAATCATATTCAACGTAAACACATCTGGAGTTATGTGGCTTTACCAGGGGGCTATTGCACAAAACCTACAAAAGGGATTAAGCTGGGATTTCCCAGTCATCCTGGCTAAAGTAATCCGTGATCCAGGTGCACGAAATCCTGTTGCATATGTTATGGAATAAGTTACCATGGAGATTTATCCTGTAGAGCTAGCCTGCTGCAGACCAGGCTAACAGCCAGGACCTATCAATCTTATCTGTATCTCAGTCACTTTAATAATAATAATAATAATAATAATAATGGATTGGATTTGTATGGCGCTTTTCAAGACACTCAAAGCGCTCTGACAGGGTTCCATTCATTCACACACAGTCATACCGGTGGTGGTAAACTACGTCAGTAGCCACAGCTACTGACGGAAACCAACGTGCTCAATACAGTTATTCTACTGCTCGTTACATATACCATTCAGGAAGTAGCCTGCTGTCATTATTTAAACATTCTACATTCAATCACCATATTTTCATACATTTTATTAAATTCTACAGATCGCCATTGTCACAGTTATAATTGTGTTCACGAAGCTGTTCATATTGTTTAGCAGCGGTTTTTACCTCGCATCAGTTTAAGACCGGCGGTCCGACAGCCAGACTGTGAGGCCCCCTCGCTTCCTCTCTTTCCTTTAAAGGCCCCCACACACCGCCCAGACGTCCAACTGCCTTATCCGACCACTCTCCGCCCACTCTGTTGCCTCTCGTCTGACCCGTTCGGCAGAAAAGTTGCGTTATATACACCGCTTCGACGTGCTTCCGACACCACAGCAGCGTGTACGTTCTGCGCTTGCGCGAGATGCAATAAGCCTCCTTAACAGCGGGTGGCGCTGGTCTCGTGCCAGTACTCCAAAACAGGAAAACAGGAAATGACGGAACGGAGTGCAGATAAAAACAATGCACACACAGTCTTGGTTCAGTATTCGTCGCGTTGTGTGCTCTCGGGCTCATTATTTTACAAAGACGTCGTCTCAGTAGGGAAGGAGTAATACGGAGTTTACCATCGTCACTTCCGCCCCGCCCACACACCGCCATTGGATACTCTGATTCGCTAGCACACCGCCAATCAGAGTATCCAATGGCTCAGACGTCCAACAGCCCACCTCCTCAGACTTCGCATGCTCAGTCTGATCAGACAACGTCCGCGCGGCTCTGAAAGCTTCCGACGCAGCTGTACACACCAAACATATGTGTTCCCGACCTCGTCCGAGCCTCTCCAAACGCTTCAGACGTCCAACGGTTGGGCCGGTGTGTTCCTGCCTTTAGACTGCCTTTTCGGTCAGTCTGAAAGCTTGCCGAGGCGGAAAGGCGTAACAGAATATTACCCCTCTGAGACGCCAACGGAGGTCGTCACAGAGCCGCATCAGAGGCGAGAGGCGTTCTATCTAAACGCTCCGAGCACCCAAGGCGGAAAAGATGTGACGTAGTGAAGACGCGTTACCAGGGCGACACGCCTCTGGAGGATGTAACATTTAGATCAGAAGAAGATAAAACGCCGGTAGTTGCTCGTACGAGGCCGCCGTTATACGCATCGACATGTTTATGATGCAGCAACTTCACTTGTGGAAGAGTCGCGTAAATAAGCGAGACAAGCAAAAGTGTATCTTTCATTGCTGTTTTGATGCATCAAGCTGATCAGATTTCTGACACTCATTGAATACGTCACGCGGCCGACGAGTTCATAGACGAGACAGCGGCCATGCTGTGGGACGTCTCACTCGTTCCACTACAGCAGGTTGCTATCTAAACACAGACAAACAAAGTTCTATCTAAACGCTCCGGTTTGCAGTATATTTTGACTCGCTTTTTCACCATTACAATGGAATCGTCTGTCTCAAAGGGGCTTGTGATTCTGGGTGTTATGTATTGATACACCACTCGGGGCACTGTTATTAAGTTTGAGTTTGCCTTGTGTGTTCCTCCCCAGTTACCTTACCTGTCAAAGTTGTTACATATAGTATTTGAGCACCTGATTAAAGCGCTACAGTAACAATATAACATAGTCTGGTTCATTTAGAGACAGAACCTCTTTTTACGGAGGAGCTTGACCTCCTCATACGCCTCCATCAGAAGCTCGTGCTCAGTTTGTCGCCATTGTGAATTTGGGATCTGCATCAGTGAGTCAGTGATGATCTCGGGGTCTAGTTGACTCTCCAGGATTAGTTGCTCCTGGCTTGACTTAGTCGCTGCTCTTCATCCTGGTTTGGCCTTTGTGCAGCCAAATAATCCAGACTGCTCTCACTAGGATATGTTGAACCCAGCTTAGTTAGTTATCCTGGACATCCAAATTCTGTTTTTGTGCAATAGCCTTCAGAGCAGGAAAGGGATGTACACAACGCAGTATTTGTCTCTGAAGAAGTATTAAGTTGCCTAAAATGGAAATTTTCAAGTAAAATACCATGAATATGTACTTAGTTCATACAGTGTCATTATAACATGTGATAGTCTGTCGTTTTCCTGTTCTCATTTCCTGCCGAGTATCTGCTTTAAAAAGATAGCGAAGAGGCAACAAACAAAGTTTTTTTATTATTCTGTCACTAAAAACAGCAGTGAGATGTGTCATTTTGTGAACTTTTAATGTTTTATTTCTGTGTCTTGTAATCACACATGATTACAAGACACAGCTGAACATTCTAGTCAGAAAAGAAAGCCATCTTTAAGAACATAATATACATTGACATAATTTCACGTAATAGGTTTATGTGCACAGTCCACAGTGTCAAAGCAAATGTGTGCTGAATAGAAAAAAAGAAAAGAAAGTTAATCCTGATGAAGCGTTTTTTTTATTGAGTCGTACCAAGTAAAACATTAATTTCTAAAAATATATGTGAGCAAGCAACACATCCTTTTCAGATGTGTTGAAGGGTTCAATGAGTTTTTGTTTTATTTTGTTTTAATCTAAATCAATCATTGAAATGGACTTCTTGTCAAGAGCATGGTGTCTAACTATGTAATTAATTGTAATCCTGCCCTTTTGCTCCCCAGCCAAGTTGGGAAGATATATCCTGTTTCACCCTGCAAGTAAACAAATACTATATTTCTTACAGCTCTGTGCGGAACCTACAACATCACTACTTTTGGTCAAGTTGTGTTTATTGTGGATTTTAGTGATGAAACCACAGATAGGTGATACATTAAAAGGAAACATTAAGGATCTTTTCACACTGCAAAGACCGAAGCAAGGTTCCTTTTTTTTGTTAAGTTCATTCAGTTTTGGTTTCACGTTGCCAAAATAATGATGAAGAAGAAGAGGTGACGCCACCCATTTCTTACCCTCTTGTCCCCTACACTCTGTCGTTGTCCCCTACACTCTGTCGTTGTCCCCTACACTCTGTCGTTGTCACCTACAGCCTGTCGTTGTCCCCTACACTCTGTCTTTGTTACCTACAGCCTGTCGTTGTCCCTACACTCTGTCGTTGTTACCTACAGCCTGTCGTTGTTACCTACACTCTGTCGTTGTTACCTACACTCTGTCGTTGTCCCCTACACTCTGTCGTTGTCCCCTGTGTCGTTGTCCCCTACACTCTGTCGTTGTCCCCTACACTCCATCGTTGTCCCCTACAGCCTGTCGTTGTTACCTACACTCTGTCGTTGTTACCTACAGCCTGTCGTTGTTAACTACACTCTGTCGTTGTCCCCTACACTCTATCGTTGTCCCCTACACTCTGTCGTTGTCCCCTACACTCTGTCGTTGTTACCTACAGCCTGTCGTTGTCCCCTACACTCTGTCGTTGTTACCTACAGCCTGTCGTTGTTACCTACACTCTGTCATTGTCCCCTACACTCTGTCGTTGTCCCCTACACTCTGTCGTTGTCCCCTACACTCTGTCGTTGTCCCCAACAGCTTGTCGTTGTTACCTACACTCTGTCGTTGTTACCTACACTCTGTCGTTGTCCCCTACACTCTGTCGTTGTTACCTACAGCCTGTCGTTGTCATCTGCGTCCCATCGTTGTCACCTTCAGCCTGTTGTCTGTCGTTGTGGTCACCTATGTCTGTTGTTGGCGTCCTGTCATCGTCACTTGCGTCCCGTCGGTGTCACATAAGCCCCGTCATATTCACTTCTGTCCCGCTGTCATCACCTTCACCTGCTGAGGTCAAGCTACCGGTTCTTTAATGAACAGTATCATTCCTTTATTACAGACCAAAGGATGTAAATTGTAGGTAAAATCAAACCCTTACTTCCACTTCCTCTTCCTCCTCTCATTCATCAGGTCAGAAGTTCTGGTCGGAGCTCCTCGAGCAAACACCTCCTCCCCCAGCAGCGTTGAGGAGAGGGGGGCGGTGTACAGCTGTCCCTGGAAGAGCTCAGCCTGCCAGCCGCTGCAGTTTGACATCTCAGGTACCAGAAACTTTTATGCTTTAGGGCAGAAATCTAGTTTGTACTGTGATCACGTGGAGTGTAGTCTTGATTACGTGTCGGATGAACCTACGGTCTTATTCGTAATATTTCATTTTAGGAGTACTGCTTGGTTTGAGGCTTTCTTAAAGGTGACGGGGTATAGAGTTAACACACAAGGCATGGGCGGTGATGTGGGTCAATAGGGACCCTGTGGCCCACTAATATGTTAATCTGGCCTCAGCTGTTGTGCTCTATGAAAGCTGAAACTACAGCATGTTGAGTATTTTAGAGTATTAAACCAGTTAAAATGAGGTGAACTGAGCTTTTCAACAGTGATGTAAGCTGACAGTAAAGATATGGCCCAAAATCTTCTATCCCGATATAGGTAATTTAAGATGATAATCACAATATATATCACTATAAAGCATGTTTTGTATTTAATTCTACATCACAAGGCTGCAAAAGCAACAGGGATTAATTGTAAAACAAAGCGGCATCTGCTGGAATGTCAATGAGAGTTGAGGACCTCTCGGCGGTGAACGATATGCTATATAAGCCGACAGATTCAGTGTTTTTCTGTGAACGAGACCAGAGAATATTTGGTTCAAACTGATCCTAATTGTTCTTTCTGAAGTCACCACGTTTCATTTCATGTGGAGTTAAATTTTAAAAATAGCCTTTTATTTGTTCGAGTGCTTCTCTCCAAATGCCCTCAACCAGCTTTAAAAGTGACGCATTTTCTTTTTACATAAGTGCTGTGTGGAGGATCTAATTCATGCTGATGTGCAGCAGATTGGATTGTGTGGATTTAAAAAAGAGACTGATAATAAACATTTGGAAAATCAACCGATGAATATAAGTTTTAATATTGAGAACAGAGTTTGGTGGGGTGGTGCTAACACTTCTTGTTATTCATAATGACATGTCATTTAAAGAAAACTGAATGTTTACATAATAAACCTTTTTAGAAGAGAAATGAGCTGTAGTCATTTAAACATACCGGTAGTTGGATTACAAATTAGGCTATGATACTTTCATTCACACAAAGTATTGAGAAAAAAAGAAACATTGTGGTATCACTAGTGGAATCTGTATTATAAAATTTAAAATGATACCCAGGGATGATTAATTTGTCGAATTAATGCATTTTTAACTTATTAACGCTGTTGGCTCTCTGGTTGGGACGTTCAAGTATAAACACAAAGATTGAACAATCAATAAACACGCAGCCTCATAATACTTCCAAGATATACCTTTAGGGTGGACCAGCACTATTTTCCTTTAAGTGACAAGATGCTCCTCTGAGTCTCTTAGCTTTTTATCTTTATTCATTATTTTAACTGCGTAACTAATAGCATGGTCAAATAGTTAATTATTATTAGCAAACACAAAGTTGAATGTTTTCAAAGTTATTGTTAGAACTGCATTGTTATTATTAAGTACTCATATAAGTACTCGGCATGGGAAAGTCGGGAAATTTAAGTATTTGTAAGAAAGTGGTATTGGTGCATCCCTATTTGTAGAGGCTTCCAATTCTGGTGCATACCCCTTCTGTCTGCCTTGATCTTTCTGTACCCACAACAATATACAGAGAAAATGGGGATGTTTCGGGTATATTTATGAATGGTGATTAATAGTGATGAATCCACAGCTACCCTGTTATTAATCTGAATCGAATGGTTTGACAGCCCTAATTCAAATTTAAGGATTCTCATTTCCTTTTATTTATGTGCTTATAAACCAAGAGTGACATGCTAGTTGGACCGTCGGTCACTCAGAGCCACTTGGTCATTTTCCTGTATAATAACAGACGACGGCAGCCTTCCCAGTCTGATAAGCAAATAAGGATTCACCTCAGCAGGTTTCTCGTGTCGGGACACATTCAGGAATGTGTGGTGAAGCAGGAGGTGTGTGGACTTGTCCCTGGACTCTGTGAGGAGGCAAACTCCTCTGTATTCAGTGAATATATGAATACAGTAACGTTTATATTTGATGATATTTATTCTTGCAAAGACATTTCAGAAAGTCAGAAAGTGTCCAAGGTTTCATCCTTGTATTGGCTTCCAGCAGTGTACACATTTTCCTGTGTTAATTTGTTGCTCTCTTGAGACAAACTGACACTTATAAGTGTTACAAATGCTTTTAGAGTAACAGTCAAAAGTTTGAACACACCTTCTCATTCAATGGTTTTTCATTATTATATAAATTGTAGATTCATGTTGAAGACAACAACTATGAAGAAACACATATGGAATTAAGTAGTTAACAAAAAAACTGAATATGTTTTATATTTTATATTTTTCAAAGTAGCCACCCTTTGATGACAGCTTTGACGCTCTTGGCCTTCTCTCAGTCAGACGCATGCGGTCGTCACTCCGAATGGTTTTCCAACAGTCATGGAGGAGTTCCCCGAGGTGCTGAGCACTTTTTGGCTGCTTTGTCTTCACTCTGCGGTCCAACTCATCCCAAACCACCTCACTTGGCTTTAGGTCGGGTGATTGTGGAGGCCAGGTCATCTGACGCAGCCCTCAATCACGCTCCTTCTTGGTTAAATAGCCCTTACATGGACTGGAGGTGTGTTTGGGGTCATTGTCCTGTTGGAAAAACAAATGATGGTCCCACTAAGCACAAATGGGATGACATGTCACTGCAGAAGGCTGTGGTAGCCATGCTGGTCAATTGGGCCTTGAATTTTTAATCAATCACTGGTCAGTGTCACCAGCATGTCTGCATCTCATGCCATTGAGGCACAGTGCCAAAACATAAATTCAGAAGTTACTTCAAGCCCACAAATACTGTATAGGGACACATATACACACTCTAAATCCCGGCAGCTGCAGTCGGCTCAGCTGGTTGTTTGCAGGTTATCAGCGCTCATTGGGCGTGGACAGTATTGCCACATAATAAAGATTTAAGTCAGATTATTATCTGGTTGTGAAAGGTGTAATCAAAAAACATGTATGAGCCTCTACTGAAACACTGCAGCCTCTCCGTAACAACTGATGACAAAAACCCAGTGACTTATAGCTTTCACAACCCGTCAACAGTCATTCTTCAAGAGTAGCTGTGTGTGAGACTTGTGTCTAATTGAGTACAAAGAAGAACTAATGCCTCAGTAGAAACCAGGAAGAGAAGAGTCGAAACAAGCCAGGTGTTTTATACAGAAAGTAATATGACAAGATGTAAATTACCTTTAATAACCTCAGGGCAAGAGTTGTAGCACCAATCTACTGATGCCCTAAAGGGACACACTTTATTCTTCATTATTTAAACTGTATTTGGAGTCCACACAAAGAATAATAAGAATATATAACAACAATTAAAACAATTTAAAATCAAACAGTGTCAATAAAATAAAACCAGGCAAATGTAGGAACAGAAAGTGAAAGTGCTCAACATTTATAACAACTTCTGGTCTTTTGTTCTCTAGAAATACTGTAATGTTTTGAACATAGCAACTGTTGTTCTAGATTCACTGAACAAAAATATAAGCACTTTTGTGTTCACTCCAATGGCACATCGCTCAAAACTTGTGGCATTGTATTGTGTGTCTGCACATTTTATTGTGACCAGCCCAACACACACCAATAATAGAGTTGGGTGGAGTCTGCCAACATGAAGGATATTTGTAGAGGTGGGAGGGGGAGCGTTTGTTCTCTAGAAAGCTCATGTGTTGGCAGAGTTGAGAGCTTTAGACACCGGGATGTGATTGGATAAACAACAAGGAAATTGTGAAATATGCCTCTGCATACAATATCTTGCACCAAAACTCTTCATGCCAGCAGTGATGCAAATTTGCGATAGGAAGGAAAATATATTGGATTTGATATAAAAATACAAATGAATGGATTTCTTGGTATGAAAGCCCATTCATTGATGACTCTAAAATGTCTCGTAGGTGTGAACGTGAGTGTGAATGGTTGTCTGTCTCTACATGTCGGCCCTGGCGACCTGTCCAGGTGAACCCTGCCTTCCCCCAATGTCAGCTGGGATCGGCTCCAGCCGCCCCGCGACCCTGAATACAGGATAAGCGGTAGACAATGGATGGACGTATATCTCAATCCCTATGTCATTTATTTATCAATTGTGTCCAGCATTCACATTCTGTGTGAAAGTATTCATGACAAAGAACCCACAGCCCCTGGTATCAAAACCAAAATCCTTTTTCGTTGTCCAGCAGGACATTTTACAGTGTAAATAACTACCTGGCAGTGCTTTCTGGTGAACAAAATGTTTCTGAATTCAACCCACTCTATATTCCAGTTTCTTTTAAGTTACTTTATCTATACACCAATATAGATATATTAACAATAAGCTAATATGGTCTGATATGTGGGCCTGGCTGGTTCTCTCCCGGCTGTAACAGCAGCAGATGAATACGTGTTTAACTCAAGCCTTCATGCTGTGTGCTGTTCAGACATGTTATTTCCATAAAAGGTGAATTTGTCTGACAGCCTCAATAAATCTCCTGCAGTACAGCATTTCTACAGGATGTTTAACCTCCAGCAGCCTGATACCAAAGCCAGCAAGCAGATGGCCGGCTGAAGTGCCTTTGAGCAAGACTCTGATGTCCTGCAGGCTCTATAGGCACTGGCACCTTTAATACTGATTATCCTGGAAGAAACTGATGGACTTATGTTGTTGCCCCTGGCTTTAATGCTTTTAGTGAGTGGCCTAGTTAGTGTGTGTGTGTGTGTGTGTGTGTGTGTGTGTGTGTGTGTGTGTGTGTGTGTGTGTGTGTGTGTGTGTGTGTGTGTGTGTGTGTGTGTGTGTGTGTGTGTGTGTGTGTGTGTGTGTGTGTGTGTTCTCCCACAATGGAGGCCTTTGTTGTTGTTGTTGTAACCTACGTGATTGCTGGCCAAAGCTTTACTGGACCAGAGAACAGACTGAAAACCAACTGGAATTCTGTGTGTGTGTGTGTGTGTGTGTGTGTGTGTGTGTGTGTGTGTGTGTGTGTGTGTGTGTGTGTGTGTGTGTGTGTGTGTGTGTGTGTGTGTGTGTGTGTGTGTGTGTGTGTGTGTGTGTGTGTGTGTGTGTGTTGACTCTGACTCAGCGTGTTAGTCCCTCCTATTCTGGCTGTCTAACGATGCACCACAAGCTTTTTTTAAAAAGGTTTTATTCCAGGAATAAATGCTGCTGCTTTATCAGGCAGCAGGAAGTGAATGTGTGTGTGTAAATAAAGATATGGATGTGGCTCAGGCCCCTCTGTGTTATGTTGCATACATTATTATGTAAACAAGTATTTTTCTCTCAGTTTCTGAAAGTAATATCTTTATCTCCATTCTGTTTAATGTTCTTTTTATACTCATTTTCAATAGAAACAGAAAAATATGTTGTGAATTGATGCATTAAAATGTGATCAGGAGGTTTTAACCTTCAGCAGACTGAAGACTGTAGCCTGTAGCTGTGTTGTTGAGCTGAAGAGTTAAAGGAGTTCAAGATAAACATCATTTAAAAAAGATATATATCTGTCATCCAGATGATGTGCAGTCATTAGGATAATTAGTGAAACGGCCACTTACACGTTACATCTCATTCACATATATTTGCATGCAATATTTACTCATTGACTTTCTGGCTAATTTAGATAGAAGTATAAATTGCGCTTGGCTATCGGCCACCAGGCAAGTGGCTCTCCTCCATGAAGGATTGCTTCCTCCTGGAAATACCTGGTGATTTGACTGTCTGCACGGAGTTGCATCGGTATGGGAGAATCACGCCTCATTTTCCCTTCTCTGAGGAGCTATCATCGGTTAGACTGGTGAAGTGCTTCTTCTCAGTGTCAGTGTTCTGATTGATTTGATTGGTCAGGACTAAAAGGCTACAATGACGTGATGCTTTTGCTCTGTGCAGAGACCTGGGTGTTAAGAACGTTTTTTAAGAGTTAATGTAAAGTTGCAGTGTGTGTGTTCCAGGTTAAATAGTGTCAGAGAGAGGGAGCGGGGCTCTGAGTGAGTTCAGCGTCCTGATGGCTTGGGGGAAGAAGCTGTTGCTCATTCTGGTAGAACTAGCCCGGATGCTCTGGAGGCTTCTACCAGATGCCAATGGTGCAAAAAGGTGGTGGGAGGGGTCCTCAATGATGTTTGTAGCTTTCTTGACACAGCCGTCCATGTAAATGTCAGACACACCAATGATTTTCTCAGCAGTTTTTACCTCTCTGTATTGTCTTGTGTTTTCTAAATGGTGTCCAGCTCAATCAGATGTAGCCTATGCTAACATTGTAGCTGCTCCATCAACTTTCAAAATAACATCATCCTGACATGAATACGGCATCAATGTTGTTTGTACCATAGGCAGTCTCTGGTTTACACATAGTCTGGCGTCGGTCTCTGTACTATATGTATGTGAGGTTACAATATGTGTGGCCTCCATTTCTGATTTATTGAAGACAGGAAGAGAATCTCAACCTTGATAGACGTTCACGTTTCAGCACCACAGGAGTTTCTCGCTCGAGGTGAAATATTGAAACAAGCAACGTTGTGACAAAAAGAGAGCTCAGCCGGAAGGCAAAGCTCTCGATCTACTGGTCAATCTTCGTTCCTACTGTCACCTATGGTCACGTCACGAGGGATTTTATTGGTTTAAAATTGGTGCGTAATCTGGCTTCTTGTGAAACGTTCCAGTCGTAAGCGGTGTCTTTCTCAACTACAACTTTTATTAAGTTTAAAAAAAACCTCACTGTCTTTGTCTCCCTTCATGTTTTTGTTGACATGAATACATTTATTTGGTTGCACATTGGAAGACTTCCATTGACAAACGAAAAAGGGACGAGACAAAGAGTCTGTTGCCATGGTTACAGTGCCGTTAAGATGGTAACTAGCTGGCACAAACACTTGGCCTCATGACTGAAACAAATAGTCTGATTTATTGCCAAACTTAAGAAACTAAGTGTTTTGTTTGTGATCCACAATGTGTGATGGGAACCAGTCAAACATAGTTATTTAAATCCAGCAGCCACTGCTCACATTTGTCATCAGGCCCGGAGTTTCCCAACCTGATGGGAAAATCCCCACATTTTCCTGACTGTCTGCTATCACACCCTGACCAGGCTGAGGTATTCATCTGCATCTTGTTGCCGTGGTGTGTCGGATGTAATTTATTTTCTGTGCTCATTTTTATTTCAGCGACGACTCACAGCTCCGTGGTGTTTTTTGTCATTGAATGCAGCACAGCTTCAGCCAGCTGGCTGCAGGCTGAGAGGAGGGCAGGGCAGCTGCTGGCCATCTCTTTATTACTGCACATAACATACTACTAATGTGTACATGGGGCAGTATAAACACTATACACAGTGTATTACTGTTTCGCACTTCATCATTTACACTTCACTTTTCTCTATGAACTTAAGTTTGATCTCATTAACAACTTATTTTCTGTCATATGGATTGACTATGCTGTAATTACTTTGTTGTTTGTTCTGTAAACACTATTAGACTTTTATCCATCCTGGGAGAGGAATGCTACAGATTGTAAAGCCCTCTGTTGGTGATTGTGCTTTTGGGATTTATACATAAAATTGAATTGGAAATTGAATAAAGAGATTTCCTGTCTTTGTAAGATGAGATAGGACTTCATTAATTGCCAAAGAAATTATTGTACCAAAGATAAAAACAAAATACAACAGTATTTTAAAGTAATACATTAATACATAAAAGTGTATAAGAAGTGACACTAACACCAGTATAAAATAGAAAAGCAGCAAGGGTAGTACAATTTTTGGATAAAATAAGTAAACAAAAAAAGGAAATTGCAACAGCATGAGACTAAAAACAGAGGAAAAATATAGTGTTATATAGTAACTATTCTAGCAGTATAAATCAGTACAATATTGCCTTTGAAAATGTATAGGAATAAAAAGCTATAACCCACGTGATATATAAATTATTAATTAGGGTACAAATGCACCGAAGCAACAAACCGAACCGAAGCGACATCCATCCATCCATCCATCCATTTTCTACCGCTTATCCTGTATTTAGGGTCACGGGGGGGCTGGAGCCGATCCCAGCTATCATTGGGCGAAGGCAGGGTACACCCTGGACAGGACGCCAGTCTATCACAGGGCCGACATGTAGAGACAAACAACCATTCACACTCACATTCACACCTACGGGCAATTTAGAGTCACCAATTAACCTATCCCCATCCTGCATGTCTTTGGACTGTGGGAGGAAGCCGGAGAACCCGGAGAGAACCCACGCTTACACGGGGAGAACATGCAAACTCCACACAGAAGGAACCCAGTCTCCGGGACCCTCTCGCTGTGAGGCGACAGTGCTACCCACTACACCACCGTGCAGCCCCCTTCCTATATCATACAGCGGAAATAACTTTAATTCATAATACGTGTAACCAAAAGAAAAAAACGAATTGCTGACCACATCAAACTACAAGGGCACATAGGCACAGTTGAAAACTGTTTGCTTCCCAAATCTACAACACCTGAAGGAACCCGGGCCGACCCGGGAATCGAACCCAGGACCCTCTTGCTGTGAGGCGAGAGTGCTACCCACTACACCACCGTGCAGCCCTCAGCGACATACATAAGAATACATATATTTATATATATAAATTCAACAATTAAAATAATGACAAAATGTATGACTTTGAAATCAAACATTCAAGGTCATCAATAAATCATACAAACTGAACAAACTAATTTCTTTTGCAAATTTGTAACATAGGAATGATTCATTTTGCCTTTGATTCTTTATATAAAGAGGCTGCTGTAATTCTGTTTATTTGTGGGAAAATAATGCAGAAAAGTAAAGTGAATATGTTGAATCTTGTGTTATTTTTGGACTGTTGGTCTGACAAAACAAGACATTTACAGAAATTGTGATGGATATTTTTCACTACTTTCCCTTTCCAACATAAAACATAATGAACTAAATCTCAAATGATTAGCGAGAGAATAAAATAATTGTTAGTAGCATGTAAGCGCACTTCATCTGAACCAGTACATTTTTAACCCTCTGGACATTGTTTGGTATCGTAGAATGCATTTCTGATACTAAAGAAGTGGTGTTTCATAATTATGAAGGTTGACTTCATCATAAAGATTTTAATCTGATTGTCCCCTGCTTTTGTTCCACTCATCCCTCAAATATCCATCCTGTCGTCCATCTGTTGACAGACTTAGGGACTTGAGTCATTTATAGACTCAGCTGTCCGTTTGAAAACTAAAAACTAAATTTATCCATAGTTCTAATCTCACAGTTTGATGGTCACCAGTGTTGACACACTGGCCATTTCCCTGCTTTGTATTTGTCTGTGCGGCTCAAAAAATTATTGTGTGGCAACGATTTTTGAGCTTTTTTTTGACAATTTTGTCAATATAAAGTTCTAAATACAGTTGGGTGAATCTGCTCCTCCTCCCCTCAAATTACAGTATGTAATGTATGATGGAGACACTGATGGATTTAAGTGCAACCTGCAACTTCAAAAAGTGGACGACTACATGATTAGTAATATTAATACTGATGTCATCGTTAATTTTTCGATGACATCAGATACGTTACAGATACGTTACAGATACAACAATGATAACATACACAAGGAGTTTTCACTTTTCATTACACATTACAATTAAATGCTTTTCATTTAAAGGTAAAATATAAGAACATTTAAAAAAATTAAGGTAAACGGGGTCGTGCAGAACTTGATACATAAATTAAAAAAAACAAGCAAGGATCAAATAATCATATAAAAAGTATATATTTTAAATGATTAAGGAATAAAAATTATTATTAATAATAATGATAAATATTAAAATAATAAAATAAAAACTATACAAAAATAAACCAAGACAAAAACATAATTCAGCTACTGTGATTTAAAGTCCTAGTGGGCAAGTCTGGCGGATGGAGGGCACTCTGTCAGATGAAATAATATAATGCATATATTGAAAAATACATTTAAAAAATCTAAATTACTTCTATTCATTATAGGAGTAATAATTACTGAAGGTTCTTGTTATTGATTGATTTGATACAATTGAAAGTTTAACTGGAAGAATGTGATGTCTCGTGCTGTTGAATTTGTTGGAACTACAGACACAATCAGTCTAGTTTGATTGTAGGCTGTTTTTACAGCAGTGGAGCATCTTCGCTAGCAGATGGGCGTTGGTCATGTTCAGACACACAAAGTGACAAGTTTCATTTTGTTCTGTCGATCAAGTGAATCCCCTAATTAACGACATTTAACAATATTGTCTAAAAATGAGATACGGAAAGACTTGACTTATAATTTAATACTTTCTGTTTATGTAGCGTTCACCAAAGTTCTTTGTGGAGATCATTTACCTTTCTGTGGCTGTGGGTTTACTTAAAGCTATCCAAATGAAACACTTTTTTAAAATTCTGGCACTCATATTTAACATTACAGTTAGCAGATAAGGGACAGAAACTCTATTAACTTCATTGTTAAAAATTTTACAAAAATGTTAATTATTCGTACAAAAAAAACAACAAACTGTTCTCCAAGAGATTGAGCCTCCGATTTAACCTCTTAGTAGTTAATTTATACCACTGATGTAATATGATATCTCACAGTCTTTTGGAGTTTGTGTCATTAATGTCTTAATAATTGTACTCCGTCTCTCTCTAGATGACAGGAAGAATGAAGCAGGAGCTCAAATGGAGTTTAAATCCAAGCAGTGGTTCGGTGCTTCAGTACGATCTGATGGAGAACACATCTTGGTAAGAAACAAGACATATTAGGATGTCTCATGCTATAAGCCATACTGTAATATACTATTTATGTCAAAATTGCATTACATAGACCCTTTTGCAGTTTGCAAACAATGATGACACATAGTTTGGCAACAGAAGTACAATGCAACAACTTCTCAAGTTATGCAAGAACATTAACCACCAAAAGATGGTGGTGCAATCGCATCTTTGTGATATTATTGAGTGGGTAGAATACATTATCAAGTGGCCCAATATTTAGTGGTCACATATACACATGTATTTGGTGGAGAAACATTTTGTGTAACGTTACACCAAGGAGCCATTATAAGTGTACAAGTTTGTGATGATCTGTGGTCATGTGCAGAATGTCAAACACCATGACATTTGATGTCTAAATCATGCCATGAATTACACATATGGTGTTTGTCAACTTAAGTTACAGGTCTCCATCTTTCACGTCAGCTAAGATAACGTTACATTAGTGATGGAACGTATATCGCTATCTAGCTAGCAAGACAAGCTAACGGGTGTGTTGGTGACATACGTTGTGTGAGACGAGAGATGAAGTTCACTGAGCAGTTTCACACTGAACTAAATGATACGAGGACAAACCTGCAACAAACTGATGTTCTTGACGTTCAAAATAATCGTAGAAATGGAATAACAGCCCATGTGGGAATCCGGCAGGGGCAGGACTTAGCCTCTATAGAGCTTGTTGTAGCCAAGTCTTTGGGTCTAACGAGTTTAACGAGTGACTGTGTTAACTGGTTTCTCTCATAATACACCCATTCACAACAGTTATATGTATATTATTGTGACTGATGTACTTTACTTTGCTGTAATCACCACAGTCATTTCATTGGTGACAATACTGCATCAGGATTTTAAATACAACACTGGTCATGGAAACTGCCTGAATTTATACTGCACTTTTTGACTTGACTGGTGTAGTTTCTATTCCTATTTTACATTCTTCTAATTGTTTTTTTGCTATTATTTATCTGTATGTATATCTCAGGGGCTGCAGGGTGGTGTAGTGGGTAGCACTGTCGCCTCGTAGCGAGAGGGTACCGGGTTCAATTCCTGGTTCTGGTTCCTTCTGTGTGGAGTTTGCATGTTCTCCCTGTGCGAGCGTGGGTTCTCTCTGGGGTTCTCCGGCTTCCTCCGGCTTCCTCCCACAGTGCAAAGACATGCATGATGAGGATAGGTTCATTGATGACTAGAAATTGGCCGTAGTGTGAATGGTTGTTTGTCTCTACATGTTAGCCCTGTGATAGACTGGCGTCCTGTCCAGGGTGTACCCTGCCTTCGCCCAATGTCAGCTGGGATCGGCTCCAGCCCCCCCCCCCCCCCCCCCCCCGCGCAGGATAAGTGGTAGATGATGGATGGACGTATATCTCAATCCCTATGTAATTTATTTATCGATTGTGTGTGTTATTCCAGGCCTGTGCTCCTCTGTATCAGTGGTCAACCTTCAGTGTTTCTGAGCGAGAGCCGGTGGGAACGTGCTACCTGAAGAAAGGAGATATGGTTGTCGAATATTCGCCATGCAGATCAAGTCTGTACTTTTCTCTTCTCCGACTGTCTTCTTGACCGATGAATGTCAACCAGGAACTTTGAACTAGTGTCATGTCCTGGGTCAATTACTTGTGTAAATATGGAAAAACTGTAAACTGTTGGAATGATGAACACCAATCTTCTGAACTTGTAGAGAAAGTACCCTTAAAACACATCCATGGTAAAATTGACTGTTCCCCACTGAATGTCCATAATGATGATGATGATGCTGATAATAATAATAATAATAATAATAATAATAGTAACAATAATAATGGTAATGGTAATAATAATGGCAATTATAATGAAAATAACACTGTTAATAATGTGGATAATGATAATACTAGTAACAATATTGCTGATAATAATAACAATAAATATGATAATCATGACAATAATAATAATTCTTATTACTGTATATATAATTTAATGGTTAGTGTTATGTTGTGGTCATTACATGCTTAATGTTCTTTTCTGTGTCCAGATTCCAACTCACCTGAGGGACAGGGCTTCTGCCAGGCTGGCTTCAGTGTCGACTTCCTGAAGGTAAATAAAGGATCAGAGTACTTCATCACTGACTGACGGGCCGGATAAGAAGTGAAAGTTGAAAAACATCTTTCTTTTTGTGGTTTTCAGAAGACCAACAGAGTGGTGGTTGGAGGACCTGGAAGCTTCTACTGGCAGGGTGAGTGTGTGTGTGTGTGTGTGTGTGTGTGTGTGTGTGTGTGTGTGTGTGTGTGTGTGTGTGTGTGTGTGTGTGTGTGTGTGTGTGTGTGTTGTGTGTGTTGTGTGTGTTGTGTGTGTTGTGTGTGTTGTGTGTGTGTGTGTTTAGCATTTATATTGATCTTATTTTCTTTTGGTGATTTTAAGAAATCACAATTAAAACAGATGGATCTGCACACAAAACATCTCCTGTTTTAAGGAATTATTTGCATTAATATTTCGAGCACGAGGCTCGAGAAAGTCGGTATCTTAAATACCCATGATGCATCCACAAAGCATATGTGACATTGATTATTTAAAACAACTGTTTTAAATAATAAATAATGTTGTATCAATGAGTATGACAATAGAACCAATACATTCTGTGTTACGCATATAAACCGATTGTATATCAAGTTTACATATGTATAATATATTAAGTAGTCCAGGAAGGTACACAAAGATGATGTATAAGGATAAGTATGTGTCTACAGAAGTACATATATTGAACATATACCCATCATAAATAAGTTATCCAAAAGGTATTAACAGATCAAATGTATTTCTTTATACATATTTGATACCTATTTATTCTTTATCTTTCTGTGACTGTTGTGATCATTTCTGGCATATGCTCATTACACAAAGTAACAACAATTATTATTATAATAATTCATTTTTGACACTTGTGAATCGATTCAGAATCGTCCACCCCTAGTATTTATGTTAGCTAGGACCAACACATTTCAACCAATAATATGACATTCATCCATCAGTCAACCTGCAACTTTAAGTGATACATTTTCTTTTTAATCACTGGTCCATGTCAACATTAAGGTTAACATTAAGTTTGATCATGACACCGAATCAAAATCTCCAACCAATCTGTATTTTTAATCCATCCATGTCAACCTTTTTTTGAATTAGATTTTGTGGAGCCGAACTGGTGTCAGAAAGTGACCGTTCTGTAGTAATGCTGTCACGTGAGCACCAAAATCACAAAGAATATGGATCATCTAGACGCCATGCCTTTTGTTTGACTGGGTTAAGTTTCTTCTTTCTACTCATTGTACGAATGCAACTAAATGGACTAAGTTACAGTGGATGGACATCTTCTATATCTGGTGGAAAACAGTATCTATACCAAAGAAAAATCCCAAAGGCGTTTTTGACGACGCTAATCTATAAAACACACATGCTGTTCCACTGATTGACTGCCTCCGGCACTCATGCGCACAGTGTAAAATTATATAATAATATAGATTATACTTGACACTGCATGACAGGTGTGACATGCTACGAATCAAATTGAGCTGCTTTTTTCAGCATCAACCAATCATGTTTTTGTTCCATTTAAAAAATGCCGTTAGCTAGTTCCCTGTGTAAGTTAATGACATCTCACTGTGGACTGCAACATGCATCATCATCACCGCCTTAAGAGTTTAATAAGCAGATAAAGTCCAGCCAGGTGTGTGTGTGTGTGTGTGTGTGTGTGTGTGTGTGTGTGTGTGTGTGTGTGTGTGTGTGTGTGTGTGTGTGTGTGTGTGTGTGTGTGTGTGTGTGTGTGTGTGTGTGTGTGTGTGTGTGTGTGTGTGTGTGTGTGTGTGTTTATAACCTGAGTCAGTCACACATGTTTTCTGTCTCTCTTTCTGGGGTGTGTTGGCCTAATTATAGTTTCCTGTTGAGTCAACACTCACAACAACACAACCAGCGCCACACACACACACACACACACACACACACACACACACACACACACACACACACACCCCTCTGGTTCTGATTATACACTTGTTAACACTGCGTCTCTGTGGCTCCTTTAATTACATGTTCTATGTGTTTTTCTAAACCAAAAGCTTGTAAACAAACTTGCGTATGAAGTCGTATGTTCTTTATTCTCCGATGTTCCTCCTAATGTTCTCTCTTCTTGTTCTTTAACATTCTCTCTCTTCAGGTCAACTGATCTCTGATGACGTCTCTGAGATTTTCACCCGCCTTGATCAAAATTATGTTACTCAGTACGGAAACACCCTCACCACCAAGTCGGCCAGCGCTCAGTACGACGACAGTTACCTGGGTAACCACACACACACACAACTTTCATTAGTTATAGTAATGACAAGATAAACGTTGACCATCAGCATCTGTAAGATACAACTGCGTATGAAGGCCATTTCTGGAGAAAAATAATAATTACAGAACACTGGAAGTGGGGTAATATTTAGATTAAAGTCATACATTTCAGAGAAAAAAATACCAATATTTCCTGAGATTAAAGTGGCAAATTTCTTAGAAAAAACTCACAAGTTGTATTATTGTAGTAGTAATAATACAAATAATGACAGTAGTAGCTTTATTTATATACTATTTTTTTATTTTACTCATACAAAGATGCAACCCAAAGTGCTGAACAAAGCAGCAAAACCAAACAAAAATAACAATAACACGAAAAAACAACAATACCAGATACAACAAAGCATTAACACTGATACCATTAAAATGAACCAAAAGCCAAATCAAAAACATATGTCTTGAGATAAATTAGTTGTAGTAGTTGAGTGCTGAACCATGGTAACACCAGCTGACGTCTGAATGTCGTTACAGTATTGCTATTATGGCAAGGATGGCCTCTGAGCAAGGCGAAGCTCCTGAAAGATGTTACTGTTACTCTTACATCAGTCTGTTACTTCTAGGGTTGCACTATATTGGGGGAAAAAAAATTCTGTGATATACAGTATATTGCAACATGATAAAATCAGAATATTCACATTCACTACATTTTGTAGGATACATTTGAGTTAAATCGGGTAGGGATATTGCCGCGTACCCCTGATGCAGTGAGGATAGTCCATGCCACAAACACTAAAACACAATAAGTTGATTGTGGTGAATTTGCATTATCGGGTTAATCTTTAAAAAGATGTCATGGTAGGAAGTTTAAAAAAAACATGATTTATTGACAAGACCCATTTTTAGAGTTTTTAGCATAATTGAACTTGTGAATTGCAATACATTTTAACAGTATAATGGTGTTGTGAAATGTTCATATATATATATATATATATATATATATATATATATATATATATATATATATATATATATATATATATAAACACTCACCGGCCACTTTATTAGGTACACCTTCTAGTACGGGGTTGGACCCCCTTTTGCCTTCAGAACTGCCTTAATCCTTCGTGGCATAGATTCAACAAGGTACTGGAAGCATTCCTCAGAGAGTTTGGTCCATATTGACATGATAGCATCACGCAGTTGCTGCAGATTTGTCGGCTGCACATCCATGATGCAAATCTCCCGTTCCACCCCATCCCAAAGGTGCTCTATTGGATTGAGATCTGGTGACTGTGGAGGCCATTTGAGTACAGTGAACTAATTTTCATGTTCAAGAAACCAGTCTGAGATGATTCACGCTTTATGACACGGTGCGTTATCCTGCTGAAAGTAGCCATCAGAAGATGGGTACACTGTGGTCATAAAGGGATGGACATGGTCAGCAACAATACTCAGGTAGGCTGTGGCGTTGACACAATGCTCAATTGGTACTAATGGGCCCAAAGTGTGCCAAGAAAATATCCCCCACACCATTACATTTGGTCTGGAGAAAGGAAGGAAGCTGCTTTGTCTCTTGTTGGTAAGTCAGAAACTAATTGTAGATTTGGGTTTAGGCATTGTGTGTGTAAAGCTAGTGGTAACATTTAGTCTAGTATTGATAGCTTGTTGTTGAACTTCTTGTGAAGCTGTCTATGGTAAGTGAGCAATCAGCTTGTTTGAGCCAGCTCACCTGTAGTGAATAGACTTGATTAGAGGGAAGGAGGAGCCACAGTCAGTACTTGCGGTAAATTGAGCACTTAAAAGGCTGTCACTACAGCGTCAGCTGCAGCGTCGGGCCATCAGAACGAAGACAGCTGAACAAAGACACAGGGAGTCTATCTGTGGGAGTCAAGACAGCTGAACAAAGACACAGGGATTCTATCTGTGGGAGTCCGTCGAGGAAGCCCATTGAGGTAGGTATAACATCTCAACCCCCCCCTCCTCGCAGCCATGTGTCTTATCCCAGTCAGGACATCGCACTGGAGAAGATGTTACCGAAGTCCCTTCATTCGAGGCTGTAACCCATCCAATCTCTGCTACCCACCAATCTCCACCGGTAAGGAACTTGAGGTACTAGGGGGGCTGTGGAACTGCCAGTCTGCAGTCAAGAAGGCGGACACCATCTCAGCCTATGCCTCCCTGCAGACTCTCCACTTCCTGGCCCTCACAGAGACCTGGATCACCCCAGAAAACACTGCCACTCCAGCTGCCCTTTCAACTGCCTACTCGTTTTCACACTCCCCAAGACGAACAGGGCGAGGAGGAGGAACTGGGCTCCTCATCTCACCCACATGGTCCTACCAGGTCCTTCCTCTCGACCACCTACCCCGATCTACGCTTGAATTTCACGCCGTCTCTGTCACCATTCCTTTCAAACTCAACATCATAGTGATCTATCGCCCACCCGGTCCTCTTGGTGACTTTTTGGATGAGATGGATGCCCTCCTGAGCTGCTCCCCTGATGATGGCACACCGCTCGTCATCCTCGGTGACTTCAACATCCACCCGGGAAAGCTGCATTCATCTGAATTCATTGACTTCTTTTCCGCATTTGACCTCACACTCTCCCCCTCTCCACCAACTCACCGGGCCGGGAACCAACTTGACCTTGTCTTCACAAGATCCTGTGGCATCTCGGCACTCTCTGTTACCCCGCTCACCGTGTCCGACCACCACTTTGTGACTTTCTCCCTCCCCATGAAGCCCACCTCATCCCTCCCCTCTACGCCTCGAATGGTCACCAGCCGCCGCAACCTGAAATCCCTCACTCCCTCCGCTCTCTCCTCAACTGTTATCTCCTCGCTCCCATCCTCGGAACAGTTCTCCTTAATGCCTACTGAGGAAGCCTCCTCTATCCTGATGTCCTCACTCGCCTCTTCTTTGGACACTCTCTGTCCCCCAATCTCACGACCGGCGCGATCATCTCCCCCCCCTCCCTGGCTGTCTGAACCTCTGCGAACCAACAGATCATTGTTGCGAGCGTCAGAGAGAAAATGGAAGAAATCGGGACAGCACGAGGACCTTGCTCACTACCACCTCCTCCTCTCTGACTTCACCTCAACTGTTTCGGCAGCTAAATCTGCCTTCTACCTGGCAAAGATCAACTCTTCTGCCTCCAACCCCAGGAAACTCTTCTCCATGTTCTCTTCCCTCCTCACCCCTCTCCCTCCCTCCTCCCTTACTGCCGATGACTTTGCAACTTACTTTACCAAGAAAGTAAATGACATCAGCTCCTCATTCACGCCTATTCCCTCCCAGAAGACATCTCCCCCAACTCTCAACTCGGATGGTCTTACCAGCTTTAGCCCCCTCACCTCTGAAGACGTTCACGCACTTGTTACATCTAACCGTGCCACCACCTGCTCCCTTGACCCGATTCCCTCCTCTCTTCTCCAGGACATCTCACACGACATCTTGCCATTCCTCACCACCCTGATCAACTCCTCCCTCACCTCAGGTGTCATTCCAGCGGATTTTAAGACCGCTATCGTGAATCTCTCCTGAAAAAACCCACCCTTGACGCTACTGACATCCAAAGCTACAGACCTGTATCTCTTCTTTCATTCCTCTCTAAAACCTTGGAACGTGCCGCCTACAACCAACTGTCATCCTATCTCTTGCGGAAGAACCTCCTAGACCCTAACCAATCAGGACTCAGGACTGCCCACTCCACTGAGACGGCCCTCCTCACGGTGACCGAGTCCCTGCGAAACGCCAAAACATCATCCAACTCCTCCGTTCTCATTCTCCTTGACCTATCTGCTGCATTCGACACAGTCAACCACCAAATTCTCCTCTCCACTCTGGCTGAACTTGGCATAACCGACTCTGCTCTCACCTGGTTTACATCATACCTGACAAACCGCACCTTTCAGGTCACATGGAATGGCTCTATGTCCAAACCCTGCTCTCTGGACACGGGTGTCCCTCAAGGCTCAGTATTAGGACCGCTTCTGTTCTCACTATACACCAGATCACTAGGTTCTGTTATCACATCGCATGGATTCTCCTACCATTGCTACGCTGATGACACCCAGCTGTTCCTCTCTTTTCCCCCGTCCTCTGACGCTCACATTGCAACTCGCATCTCGGACTGTCTGGCTGACATCTCTGTCTGGACAACTGCACATCACCTCAAGCTTAACCTGAATAAAACCGAACTCCTCTTCATCCCAGGGAAAGACTGCCCTCGCATGGACCTGTCGGTCACTGTTGAGGGCATCACAGTATTTCCTTCCTCAACTGCGAGGAACCTGGGTGTAATCCTCGATGACCAACTATCCTGCACCCCCAACATCACTGCTGTGGCCCGATCCTGCAGATTTGCCCTCTACAATATCCGCAGGATTCGGACCTTCCTCACAAAGGATGCAACGCAGCTCTTGGTCCAAGCACTGGTCATCTCCCGCCTTGACTACTGCAACTCTCTCCTGGCCGGACTCCCGGCCTATGCGATTAAACCATTGCAGCGTATCCAGAACACTGCAGCACGCCTTATCTTCAATCTACCCAAATTCTCCCACGTGACCCCCCTCCTCCGTGACCTCCACTGGCTCCCTGTTGCAGCACGCATCCAATTCAAGACGATGACACTGGCCTTCAGGGCCATCAATGGAACGGCACCTGCCTACCTTCAAACACTGGTCAAACCTCATGCCCCGAAGCGAGCACTCCGCTCCTCTACTTCAGCTTGCCGGCTGGTACCACCATCGCTGAAATCAAACAAATGTCGCTCAGCAAAGTCCAGACTCTTCCCTGTTGTGGCGCCTCAGTGGTGGAACGAACTCCCGACCAATGTCAGGACAGCAGAGTCATTTGCCATCTTCCGAAAAAGGCTCAAGACTCACCTGTTCAGACTTCACCTCGACTCTACATAGCATGACCCACTAACACCCTCCCTCGACACCCCCGCCCCCCCCCCCCCCCCCCCCCGCAAAAAAAAATAAAAAAATACCTTACCTATAGCACTCATATCGTAGCACTGTTGCTCTTGAAGTACTACTTTACTCAGATGAGGACCTAACACTTGTTCTATTTTTAGCTCTTACTGCATCGGCAATGATACGTCGTGGTTTCTTTGTTTCCTTCTTTTGACAAATGTACTTATTGTAAGTCGCTTTGCTTTGGACAAAAGCGTCTGCTAAATGACCTAAATGTAAATGTAAATGTAAATTACACCACCACCACCAGCCTGAACCGTTGATACAAGGCAGGATGGATCCATGCTTTCATGTTGTTGACGCCAAATTCTGACCCTACCATCCGAATGTCGCAGCAGAAATCAAGACTCATCAGACCAGGCAATGTTTTTCCAATCTTCTATTGTCCAATTTTGGTGAGCCTGTGCGAATTGTAGCCTCAGTTTCCTGTTCTTAGCTGACAGGAGTGGCACCCGGTGTGGTCTTCTGCTGCTGTAGCCCATCCGCCTCAAGGTTCAACGTGTTGTGCGTTCAGAGATGCTCTTCTGCATACCTCGGTTGTAACGAGTGGTTATTTGAGTTACTGTTGCCTTTCTATCAGCTCGAACCAGTCTGGCCATTCTCCTCTGACCTCTGGCATCAACAAGGCATTTGCGCCCACAGAACTGCCGCTCACTGGATATTTTCTCTTCTCCGGACCATTATCTGTAAACCCTAGAGATGGTTGTGCGTGAAAATCCCAGTAGATCAGCAGTTTCTGAAATACTCAGACCAGCCCGTCTGGCACCAACAACCATGCCACGTTCAAAGTCACTTAAATCACCTTTCTTCCCCATTCTGATGCTCAGTTTGAACTGCAGCAGATCGTCTTGACCATGTCTACATGCCTAAATGCATTGAGTTGCTGCCATGTGATTGGCTGATTAGAAATTTGTGTTAACGAGCAGTTGGACAGGTGTACCTAATAAAGTGGCCGGTGAGTGTGTGTGTGTGTATATATATATATATATATATATATATATATATATATATCGTCCTATATGCTGAAGAGCTCACGACCTGGAGACACCTTCACATGGGGCCTTTTCAAGCCGGAGAAGATCCTCCCACACTGAGTTGAACCCTTTAGGCAGACTCGAACCCCAGCACGGTTCATGATGAAACTGTGACCGTAATTATTATGAGGGTTTTACCTACAATAGCCCTAATATCGTTGTGGTAAATGTATATATTTATTAATAAAATCCTGAACACACAGCTGGTGACTTGATATAATTCAAATCTCAACAATGGTGAGAACTGTCAGTGTTTATAGTTTTGCTGAGTCTGTCTGTGTCTACAGGGTACTCTGTGACAGTGGGAGACTTCAACGATGATGGAAAAGAAGGTACAAACTTTATAACACTCCAGGTTATAGAACAGACCACCCTGGTTATTAGCCACCACCACCATCTCAAAGGAACACAACTGTACATTTTTTATAGTCAAATTGGGCAGTTTTTCTGAATATTGTTCAATAAAATGCTCCATGTAAACCTACAATCAGCCAATTATTTGATCAATTGAACGGCAGTAAATTAATCTGCAATTGGCCGTAGTTAATCCATAATCTGTATGGACGTGAACTGCGGTTAATTACTGCTGGTGATACACTGATCTCAGTATGGTTCAAATAATTTTTCGGGATGGTGGTGAAATGTAATAGTTTGGAGGTTTGTATGCCGGCTGCCATAACACAACAACAACAAACCATCTGTTTCAGCTAATATGGTTCATTGATGATTGGCAAACATCATCATTGCATCTCTAAAAGTCATTTTTGTTTCCTACTTTTCTGCTGATCCGATCCGTGACTGAAAACCATGACGCGATCTGAGTTTTATGATCCATTGCTAATATTGGTTATTTATCATGCAAAAATGCCAAATATGTGATGTTTCCATCTTCTCAAATGTGAAGATTTCCTTTTTGTCCTCGTCTGAACATCACAGTGAACTGTTTTTGACAACAAACATCTGATCACCTTTTGGGCATTTTCCACAATTTTCATATTCACTTTAATGACCAAATGAATGAAATATGAAATGAAATGAATAATGAATATTATAAAGATGAGCATATAATGAATGAAAATAGATGCTTAGATGCTGACTGAATCAGTCACTGATTTTCTCTCGTCCACAGATTACGTGACCGGAGTACCTCGTGGAAACAAGGCGCTGGGTTATGTAAGTGTTCATTATGGATCCTCACAGTATTGGTGTAAAGCACAGCTGACTTCCTGTGTTGTGTTTGATGCTCCAGGTTAACATCTTCAACGGTAACAACATGGAGTCCATGGTGAACCACACAGGAACACAGGTGAGCTGGAGGACTCTGGATATAAAGTACAGTACAGAGATATTTAGCTCAATCAGACTATTCTGTCACGGAGCTAATAAAACAACCAGAGGTGGAAACAAAATCTATTTGCATAAAGGTCCAAACACATTGAAAGCATCCGTTTTGAAGTACAGCTGTTGTCTTAGTTGGCCAAAAGGCCCCCGAAACGTTATTAAGAGCATCAAATTAGGATCCGGCACCAAAAAGCTGTTTGTTTTGGAGCTGAAGAAGCAAGCTGTTTGGAGAAAGCTAAATTAATCAAAACAGAGAGAGAGAGAGAGAGAGAGAGAGAGAGAGAGAGAGAGAGGAAACAGGTAGGAAATACCATCAGCAGACAATGACAAAGTTCCTCCTCACTTCCTCTAACCCCACCAACATGTCTTAACAGTTTCCTGTTCCTCTCTCTCTCTCTCTGCTCTGCTCTGTCACTTCACAGCTGTCTATCAATGTCTCTTTCCTGTTTTTCGGTCTCCCTTGTGTCCTTAAAGCTTCAGTCTTTCCATCTTCCATTTTATTCTTCTTTTCTCTCACCCCTGATGTCATGAGGCCCATCTCCTGTTAGTCACTGGGGTTTGGGTTTTGTGACTTGGAAAATGACTCGGTCACTAATCTAATTTTATAAGTCATGAGCTCGAATCAACACAACCAACATCAGCAGTTCAGAGACTGAGAGTTTTAACACAAATGTTATGAGGCTTTGTTGCTGACCACAAGGTCAATCACAAAACGTTTGGCTTTTTGCTTCAGTACACTATAACTGTAAATAAACAAGACTTTTGAATATTGTGTTACAAGTTATTTGTGTGTGTGTGTGTGTGTGTGTGTGTATATATATATATATATATATATATATATATATAGAGTCATGTGTGATATTACTTAATATTCTCTCTATATATAGCTGCTTTAACCTTCTAAATATCTATTGTTTTAAGTATAGACCCCTCTCCTTCCTGCTGAGATAACAGTCAGTCAAGTTGATGTTCTCATGTGTCTTTTAAGAATATATCGGAATATAAGCTAATGTGTCTTCATTCATTTGAGTTTTACGTTTTAGAATTTACTAAGCTGTAATAATGACTTCATTATTTCATCCCTCCCTCCTCTCTGTCTTCTAGATGGCAGCCTATTTTGGACATTCGGTGGCTGCTACTGATATTAACAATGATAAGTAAGTGTGTGTTCGTCTGCTCCATTTACACAAAAGAGGATGTAACGTTATTTTCTTCTTGCTGCTGGATTGAAAGGGACTTCTAAAGCATCTGTTGACCTCCGCAACCCACTGGTGGTGCTTCGACCCTCAACCACTTTACTAGTTGAGGCTGAAGTTTTAGTGATGCATCTTGATTTATTTTTCAGAACTTAGGAAGAACTTTATGTTCAGTGAAGGAATTCTGAAGATATAGTCCAGACTTCTATTAGTCCATTTAAATATCAATAAACTCTTCGACATACAGGGTTAACAAGACACACATTTCTGCCACATGCAGTTTGCTAACAGCTGGTGGCAGTAATGTGTCATAAAAACGCTGCAGTGTGCCAATTAAAATCAGCAGAAGACCACAAGTCGATGTAAACAATGAAGGTCTCAAATTATTCAAAACAAATCCTTAACACGTTTTTTATGAGGCAGGAAATAAATTCAACATGTGTGATCGTGCTCAAGGAGATTTTAGTCAGAAATGTTATTGTGTGTGTTCAAGATGAAAACACCAGCAGAGTGAGACCTCTCCTTTATGAGAAGTTTTATGATTCTTCTTTGTGTTCTTTTTTGCTTCATTTAGTCTGGTGGATCTGTTGGTGGGAGCTCCTCTCTTCATGGACAGAGGGTCAGATGGAAAGCTGAGGGAGGTGGGACAGGTAGGAAATGCACACACGTGTAGTTGTGAAAACTACAATTATTTAGCGGTCACACATGAATACAAGCACCCACGCAGCACAAGACAAACATCAGAGTACATGAAGACAGTGAACATGCGAAAATATTAAACATTAACATGTCAACATGCTTGTGACTAGTGTTGACAATATCAAAATTGTGACTTTATACAATACCCTGCCTAAATATCTGAATACCGATACTGAAGCAATACCAATGCAAAAATGTAAAATGACAGGAAAAGTAGTGGAATAATAGAGATTATAGTCCTATTATATATTTCTATATAAAAAAAAACAGTGTTTAATAAGATTATTTTTTGTAAAACAGCACCCCCACCACTCATCAGTAACGTTCAGGTAGAAAGTGGTACTGCAGCCCGCGAGGCCGAGAGAGGCTTCCAAAACAGAAACAAACTCAATGATAATAAATCCAGATGAAGTTCAGTTAATGAGGGAAAGCTGCTAAAATGTGGAAGACATCACAGTAACAGTAGAAAACTCTGTGAGTAAACGGTTCGCAGAGGGAAATTTGCGTGTTTCGGCATTCGTTAAAATGTTAGTAGCTCCAAACATTTCGTAGATACTCACAAAATCTACGCCTGCCTCTGTAAATATGGAAGGCACATAAATATTGCTGATTTGTTCTGCTAATGGAGACAACAGCTCTGTCGCACATCTACACAAGTCATAGGAAAGACTCTCTGTCAAACACTGTCATACTTAAAAATATTGCTACTAATGAAATGCGGTACTGTACCATTTTTAACAGCAGGGTATCGTAATACTTTTCTAGTATCAGTAGACTTACAACATCAACTGAATAACTGCTGTGTTGTTTCGTACACATTTCTGATGAATGATCGTGGTCCCCGCTAACCTCGCTGATAAACACACTGGCTCTCATTCATGAAACGTGAGAAGAACTAGTCTGTGTGTAAACTGTTCACAGAGTATTCATCAAAATGTTAGCAGTCAAGTAATAATTTAGCCTCCGTATTTACTACGACTGATGGGATGTGTGTGTGTTCTCCAGGTCTCAGTGTACCTGGGTCGTGGTGGATTTTCCTTCCACCCACCTCAGATGCTCACAGGGTCTGAGGTTTATGCAAGATACGGCTCTGCCATCACAGCACTGGGAGACCTGGACATGGACGGATACAACGGTGAGACAGACCACCTCACCCGACACCTGATCATTCCTGCTTCACCTCACATCTCATGTAGAGTTGGACGATGTTCTTCATAGTTGGATCGTCCTATCAATATGCTGATAGATTGCCAATACCTGATGCCGGGGGGCATATTGTCTCCATGGAAAGAAAACAACAGTGTTTTAGGCCTATGTATTGATTAGTGAGTGAGGGGAATCTCCCTGAAGTGAAACGGACAGACTACTAGACAGCCACATTAATACAGGTGTGTTTGGGAGATAACATTTTGTTTGACCACAGTGAAAATGTGGTTTTTGAAAGGTTTAACGTCAACAAGTACTCGTGTTCGAGACCATAATCTCATGTTTTTAATGTTTACTGAGAGAATCAAATAAGAAGTAGGATCATTTCTTTTTGCAACCAGAGGATTTGCCCCCTGATGGCCAGTAGAGAGAATGCAAGTTTAAGGCACATGCCTTCACTTTTCAGAGGCAGAGGTTGCCGCCTGGCACAAGCCTAATCTTGTTTCTCTCTCCAGATGTGGCCATCTCTGCTCCATACGGAGGCCCCGACCATCACGGCCTGGTCTACATCCACAATGGTCGCCCTAAGGGGCCGGACTCTTCACCTTCACAGGTAAATATCAAAATCCCCACTTTGGTCAACATGTGTCTAATACTTTGGTTTATGACCAAATTCCTGCACAGACATTCAATCAGCCTTAACAGGACTTTGTGTCTGTCCACCTGTTCTATAAAGTAGCTATTGTGCAGCTTTCAATCGTGTCACATGATCTTTCTCAACAGGTGGAGTTTGTCCACAGGTGACATGGAAATGTAGATGGAAAAATGGCCTTTATTTTTAGGTCATTGACAACATTTGGGCTAAAATGTGAGATGGAATGTTTATTCTTGACCAGAAAAAGAGTCTGTTTGTATAGAAATGAATATGGTTGTGATAACATTTAGAAATATCAAGCTTTCACAGAGATTGTGTGATTACTGCAAGTTTTAATGCAAGTCCTCAGTTTAAGCATAATATCTAAACAGTACAGTTTCATCTCCATAGAAAAGCCAAGTCTCACCCCTTGTGGTGTCCCCCATAGGACCTTATTTCAGATTGAATATGTATGGTAGTCAACAGCAAGAGACAAAAAGAATACTTTTTAAAACTTGTCTGAATTGTACCATGACTTACTAACATATTATTTGTCAATTTAGAAGAATGAGTTGTGTCTCGTCTCTCAGGTCCTGCAGGGCAAATGGGCGTCCAGCTACATGCCTGCTAGTTTTGGATACTCCATGACTGGAAATACTGACATAGATCAGAACGGATATCCAGGTACACATACAGTTTATATATATATATATATATATATATATATATATATACAGTGTGTATATATATAAACATTATATATAAATTAACTTCTGCTGCTGAAAATAAACTGATGTGTGTCTCTGTCTTTCAGATTTAATAGTGGGAGTGTTTGGAGCAGACAAAGCTGTTTTATACCGGTAATCATACTGTGTGTGTGTGTGTGTGTGTGTGTGTGTGTGTGTGTGTGTGTGTGTGTGTGTGTGTGTGTGTGTGTGTGTGTGTGTGTGTGTGTGTGTGTGTGTGTGTGTGTGTGTGTGTGTGTGTGTGTGCGCGTGTGCGTGTGTGCGTGTGTGCGTGTGTATCTCCCTGCTGTGTCTGTGAGGAGTTTAATGAGTGGGCCACCTCTGATATCAAAGAGCTGCTGTTTTCATTCAGGTTTCTCCTACTGACTTTATAGATGCTTTTAGGACACATTAACCCCTTCACTACAGAGCTGTGTGTTTCCCTGACAATCTGTGTGTGTGTGTGTGTGTGTGTCTGTGTCAGAGCTCGTCCAGTAATCAGCGTGAACGCCACACTAGTCCTGACGCCTCAGATCATCAACCCAGAGGAAAAGACCTGCACACTAACTGGTATCGCCACACTCGTGTCCTGGTGAGTTCTCACTGATGTCACATGAACATATGTAAAATACGCTTCATAAATGTATTTATCTATTGTCGTCATTATTTAAAGTCGTTGCAAAACATTGTGTGGAATAGTTCCACCCCCGTCATTCTCTCTCTCTTTCTTTCTGTCTGTTTCCTTTGTTTTCTTTTTTTTGTGATCTTTGTGGCCGTTTTCGTTGTCGTGTCACATCACTTTTTAGTTCTTCATCTTGTTTTGTGTCTCATTGTGTTCATTTTGCATCTTGTGTTTGTTTTGCTTCTTGTTGTGTTGGTTTTGCATCACTTGTCGTTTTTCATCTCTCTTAACTTGTTTAGCATAAGTACGTAATTGCTCACAACTTTGGTTGTTGGACGGCGTGCTCATATCTCAATGTGGACGCAGGATGTAAATACCAGGTGTAAATGTAATCAGGCTAAATCTTTTAATGGTGTAAGGGGGTCAAAAAAATATAAATTGCATAGTTAATGATCTAATGTCATCTTATCATGTAAAGTGTCCACTCTTTTGGTTTCCAGCTTCAGGGTGACGTACTGTCTGGAGGCCAGCGGCCGCGGAGCTCCAGCTACTCTCAGTAAGTTGAACACCACCGGCTTCCCTCTCTAACATAAACAAACATACTTTCTAGTGATGGCATGTGAAGACAATTTTAACACAGAGCCGTCATGCATACACTGGTAACAAGTTCTGCAGCTTCATGACTTCTCGTCTCTTCGACTTCTTCTCCTCCAGATTTCCGTGTTGATCTCATGCTGGACCGTCTGAAGCAGAAGGAGTCGACTAAACGCGTCCTCTTCCTGCACAGTCGGACCTTTCAGTATGCCAAGAACATGACAGTGTCCAACGGAAAAGGGCCGGCCTGCGAGGAGCAGCATGTCTTCTTGAGGGTGAGGAAATGATGAAACACATTTTAGAATGAAAGAATAAGAACCTGTATAATAACCACAGATTACAAAGTTTAAGTTGAACCAGTTACCACAGTTACCTCACATCCTGATTAAGGAGAGGAAAAAAGCTCTTGCTCTGAAAATACACTTAACATAACCTACTACTGCAATGTAATAAGACCGTATATAAAAATTGCATGTTATATAGTGTTATGTTCGACATTTGTAAAGATTTTACAGTAGTTTCATTTACTTTCTGCCTGCAGGACGAAGGACTCTGTATGTCTGAATATTGAGCATTAATAATTAAATACTAATGCGGTGTTCACGCGAAGCACACTTTTCATGCAGAGTGATTTCATACAAATTCAGTGTAAAGACACAAATAGACAGAAAAAGTTCAAATATTTCAACTAATATTTATTTACCGGTATTACTAATATTTCTTTTCTTTCTTCCTTATTTTCTTTTTCCTATTTTTCATTGTTTTATTTATTTATTTTTTATTATTTATGTAATATTTTACTTTATAGAACAGGTGGACAGTTTCTTATTCTCGATCAATTTATTTTCAGATTTTCTTTTGCTTTTTTTATTTATTTTTTCTGTTTTTTTCTCTTATTATTTTTTCTATTTTTTGCCTAATTTCTTTCATTCTTTCTTTCTTTAATATGTGGAATAAAAATGATGATGTCATTACTGCATTTATTTGGATGCTGTCTTGTTTTAAATTACATTAGTGCAGACCAGTGATGGAAATATATAAATGAATACATTTTTCTTTAAATCCACTCAATAGATTACCATTGTTTTTTGGGGGCTGGTGAGAGAAGCAAATACAAGCACCCATGTGCATACCTCATTAGCACTTGGCTGCTTGTTTCCAACCCTGTTGTAGACACAATGTGCCATGGAGCTAAATATGAACATGTAGTTTCACGTCTACAGAATATGACTTGATGCATTCATTCTTTATGCTAGGACGATCGTGAGTTTCGGGATAAGATCACTCCCATCTCTGTGGTGATGGAGTATAGTCTGGATTACCAGCGGGCTGCAGACCAATCTGGGCTGCTTCCCATCCTCGACAAGTCGGCACCATCCAACGTCACCAAGCAGGTAACACACTCAACTTTATTCACTATCACCGATCTGCTGTTTTTTCAGTGTTCTCTTTTTCACTGTGGTTTTCTTCCTCCTTTGTGTTTATTCCTTCCTTCCTTCCTTCCTTCCTTTCTTCCTTCCTTTCTTCCTTCCCTCAGGCTCACATCCTTTTGGACTGTGGTGATGACAACATCTGTAAACCTGACCTGAGGTTGTCAGTGAAGAGGTAGGAAACTCAATAATACACTTAAACCAGGGCGACATTGCCGCTCAAACAAGTGTTTCACCACATCATCGAGCAGTTTTTTTCAATTTGACAAACAAAGCAAAACTTCTCTGAATAACTAGCGGTTGCCCATTTTTTCCTGTTGAACCACTCCACGTTAAACCTGTGTGTTATTACCAGATGTTTGGTTTCTAAGAATATCAAAGATGTTTAATCTTTTCTTTCTCTAAGTAATGATTTGGAAGATGATCAACACCATTCATGGTGACCACAGTTACTTTCTTCTTTAAAAGAATCACTTCTGACAGCTATGAGATAATGACAACAGTGTTCTGCAAACAGCCAATCAAAATTTAGCGGTGCAATCAGTTGCATGTTCATCAAGTTTGTGCTGTCTACTTTCATTGCCGGTGTCTTTGGGCATATTTATTATTGTTTGTGTGTGTGTGTGGGAATAATGCAAAATATGTTTTTCTCATATCAAAACTGCAGGAAGGTAAATTAGAAATGAAACCTTTGTTGTTTTTTGCCGTAGTGACCGTCAGCAGATCTACATCGGCGATGATAACGCTCTGACTTTGGAGGTCAGTGCTGAGAATCAGGGAGAGGGAGCCTACGAGGCTGAGCTCCATGTCTACCCTCCACAACAGGCCGACTTCACGGAGGTTGTCCGCAGTCAGGTAACGTCAGCTTCAGTCTTCAATACTAACGCCAATACAAAGACCACTTTCCATTCTTTTGTAGGTCACTTGATGTCCTTGTGGTTTTTATACTTTTCCTTGTTAAATAAGATTTGGTTCTGATGATCACCTAATCAGTACCTCATTAACTAGAATGTAGTGTGCCTGTGTTGGAATTCAACAGAAACTGGAATGGAATATCTGCCATACGTGTAGAAATGCTGATATAAGTGAGAAATCATATAAGTAAGAGAGCAGTCTCTTATTTTTTTCCAGAGCTGTGCGTGTGTGTGTTGTTTTTAATGCAATAAATTCATATTTAGATATAGAATAAACATAGTCCAGTTCTTTTCTCGGGTGTTTTGACAGATAAAACTGGGGTGATGAGTGCTGCGTTCTTGTTGTTTTACAGACTCTCAGCAGGCTGTCCTGTGCTTACAAAAAGGAGAACCAGACGAAGATGGTGGTGTGTGACCTGGGAAACCCCATGAAGGGGGGAACCAAGGTCAGTGATCCCTGCAGTAGCATGATTGTAGGAACTAAATCTCATGCTGCATTCAGGACATTTTCAGAGATAATCTGACTCTTGTGGAGTTTTAACTAACAATGTTGACTGTAAAAGAGACAAGCGGTTCCTCTGAAAATACATGGAACTTAACTTACTACTGTAATGTAATAAGACCTTAAATTAAAAAATATTTTTTTACAGTGTTTGAACAGAAAGGAAAAACTAAACTGAGATTTTTATAGGAGTTTTCTTCTTTTTTTTTACTTTTTACCTGCAGGACGAAGGACTGAATGTTGAGCATGAAAAATGAAATACTCATGGTGTGAAATATTTCAACTAATATTTTTGACATTTTGTCAACAAATGTGAACAGAAACAACACATTTATTTGGATTTGGCATCTCTGATGTTCTTTCTTTCGTTGTTTTCCTTATTTCTTTTCTCATATTGTTTCATTATTTCTTTTTCTTATTTTCTTTCTATATTTATACTTTATTTATTTTCTTAATTATTTTTTTTCTTTAGTTTCATATATTTAATTTTCTTTCTTTATTAATAATTGTTCTTTTCTAATGCTTTCTTTTGTTATTCTTCTTTATTTCCTTCTTAGTTAATTTATTTCCTATATTCTTTCTTTTATTATTTACATTTACATTTAGGGTATTTAGCAGACGCTTTGATCCAAAGTGACTTATAATAAGTACATTTGTTGGAAGAAAGTGCAACAGTATATCGCTATCAGTACAGTAATGATTTCAAGTTTCAAGCATGCCCACTTGCTAAGTTAACCTGTAGTTGGTATACAACAGAGATTAGTGCTACGATACAGAGAGCAAAATACTAAAGTAAGTGCCACTACGTACAAACAAGCAATGAGTACTAGGTTTATTTTATTGATTTATTTTTTGCGGAGGAGAAGTAGAGGGGGGAGTCCAGGTGAACTCTGAACAACATTTTCTTAGTATAAAATGGTAAATGGTCCTTATTTATAAACACATAAAACTAATGGTGTGATCACATTAAAGGCTAACAAACTTGTCAATGCAAATAGTTGAAATATTTCAAATAATATTCTTTTGTCTTTGACCTCTCAAATGTTGGACCCTAAAATGATCATCAACTGTTTTGCCTGCTCCTTCTCTCTGATTGGTCCTTTGCTGTCTCTTCCTGTGCTGTGATTGGCCAGGTGTTGGCAGAGTTGCGGTTCAGTGTGCACCAGCTGTCGGAGGAAGACACGTCAGTGAAGTTTGACCTGCAGATAGTCAGGTACAGTCCATTCCACACTTTTCATTGTTGTCGCAATAGATCACATCAGTACCTCATGGAACAGCCATCTTTCAAAATCAGAGTCAACATAACTGTTACACAGATGCCAACACACAGATGTGAAACACTACCAGAGGACATCGTTGTGTGTTGTCCATCCAGAATAGACGTCCATAGAGGTTTTCTTCAGTATCGCAGTAATCCATTGATTGTTTTCTCTGACTATGTGGAAACTAATATTGACTAAAAACAAATATAGCTCCTAATGCTACATTATACTTTTACCTGCTTTTAACCCCAAAGCATCATAGGAGCTGTGATTACAAAACTTAAAGCATTGTCTCAAATAGTAATAAGAAAAGGCATGTGAGGCACTTATGTAATTGTTATATTTGGTTTTAACCCTATCAGCACATTATTTGATGGTCAGTGTGTCTCATCAACATGGTAACCACGTCGAGGTTATATTCTCTATTGACACACACACACACACACACACACACACACACACACACACACACACATATATATATATATATATATATATATATATATATATATATATATATATATATATATATATATATATATATATATATATATATATATATATTCCTGTCTTGTTGTCCACCAGCTGATAATGAAACAACTCTGGCTCAGGAACACTTAAGGTGGGCTGATCTTTAAGGTGGGTCAGCACTGTTTCCCTTTATGTGGCAAGCTGATCCTCTGAGGCTTTTATCTTTTTTATCTTTAATATGTCTTTTAACTGTTCATCCTTCTTAGCATAGAAACCCCCTGCAATTCCACATAAAAGGAGACTGCAGAGCCGTTTGCCCACACAGAAACTGAAACGGCCAAACTACAGTTAAAAAGAGGGCAGAGCACAGGACTCCAAGTAATCATGTTTATCAGGGTCAAAATAATTACCATAATACTTCTTCTTTATTTATCATGCAGAGTACCACCTAATTGACATTTGTGTATTTATTATATAGGTAAGTAATGGGATAGATATTTATATGTTGTAATGTTTGTGTAACGTTTGGTGAATGAGGCTAAGCATGTGTGGAAATGATCTACTTGCTTGTGTGCTGATGAGCTGCTGCTGAGAGTCTGTGTGTGAACAGCCTGTAAAAGATTCAATCAGCATTCATTAAAGCAGAGCTGCTTTTATTCCAACGGTTCATTTAAATGACTAGAAGCAGCTCAGAGATGACACCGGTGTTCACGTCCTTCTGTCTCAATGTGTGTTCGTGTTTCTGTGGCGGATGGAGGCATGTTAATGACAGGTTTCAGTGTGGTTACAGTCTGACAGTACTCTTCTGCAGCTCTTTAACTTTGTTTTCAGGAAGAACACATTTTTTTTATCGAACCAGTGCTTAAACTAATAATTATTTATCATTTATTATTCACAATTTATTCATGTATGTTATTTTTTATTTATAGTTTCAAACAGAGAATCAAGTTGCATTTCTGCTTAAAACATGTAAATGATACATTCTAAATTGTTTCTGATCCATCTTCTGTTGATCGACTGATTGATTTAGTCCCTGCTAGATCAATATAATGTGTGTGAAACATACAGTAGTAGTTATATAGCTAATATAGAATACAACTGTATTTATCCTGAGGGATGAACAGTTGCAGTACAAAGTGTGCAGAGTGCAAATAAACAACAGAGATTATCACGATGCCAGCAATGTAATGAAAGAAGATTTATTAATGTTTCAAGATATTTATGTTTTTTTTTGAGTCAGCTAAGTCAATCGTTCATTCGGCTGAAGTTAGCATGATGACGTTCTGTGAGTCAAAATAATTTGATATGATTTTAGAAACAGTCACATTTTATTCTGCCTAATGACTGCTCTGTTGATTTGAACCCAAAATAATCTGCCTGTCCTCATCTGTTTGAGTATTTTTGTGTATTAAACAAAATCTGTATTTGTTCACAGCTGTTTTAGGATTATTAAAAACAGTCTAACGGTTTCAAACATCTTTACATCAAAGTCACACATGTGAAATATTTCTACATTTTATTCAAAGTGATCTCTGAATAGAAGCCGTGAAGCTCCATAACTTTCTCAGGTGAACGGCAGCAGCAGCACCACTATGTGGCTGCTTGTGTTACTGCAGCAACAGACCCTCACAACCCCATTCAAACTTTCTGTTGAAACATATTTGTATGTTCTTTTATTGTAATCAGGAGGAGATGATTAATGATGTCTCCTCTGTGTTTCAGCTCTAATCAGTTTGACAACACAAGTCCTCGAGTCTCCAGCATCACCCAGCTGGCTGTCCTCGCTAAAGTCTCCATCAGAGGGTACGCACACAAACACACACACACACATACACACACACAAACACACACACAAACACACACACACACACACACACACACACACACACACACACACACACACACACACACACACACACACACACAAACACACACACACACACACAAACACACACACACACACACACACACACACACACACACACACACACACACACACACACACACACACAAACACACACACACACACAAACACACACACACACACACACACACACTTTAAAATAAGCATATATATAACCTGACTCTGCACAACATGGACGCTGCTGTCAGGCATCATTGCAGCTAAGATGAGTAGGCACGTGGATCAATACATTAGCGGGGACAAGAAAGGAGTTAGTAGTAACACCAGAGGAGCCAAAAACCAGCTACTAGTTGACAAATCAGTCACTGGAGCCTGTAAGACCAGACAGACCAACCTGTGCCTGGATTGATCACAAGAAAGCCTATGGCCTGATGTCACACATGGACACTGGAATGTTGGGAACAGTACAACATCAACAGGACACTAACGGCCTTCGTCCAGAACTCAATGGGATCAAGATCAAAGGTAATTGCACACAAAGTTACCATCAAGTGTGGCATTTTCCAAGGAGATCTCTGTCCCTGCTGTCCTACACAGGCCTGAACCCCTTCAGACAGTTCATCACTCAGAGTGACTACAGATACTGGTTCAGAAGTGGAGTAACCTTCAGCCACCTCCTACAAGGATGACATCAAGCTGCTAGGAATGAGTGTGACATCGACTCACATTGGGATGTCATTCGGGCTAGATAAGTGTGGTCGGACGGTATCAAAGAGAGGCAAGATGATCACCACTGAAGGGGATGAAGTTCCAGAAGGCAACATAGCAGACAGCTACAAATACCTTGGAGTCCTGCCAGCAAATGGAAACCATGAAGAGGCCACAAGAAAATCAGCCAAATACACAGAGTAATGTCCTGAAAAGTCAGCTGAATGGAAAGAACAAGATCAGAGCCATAAACACTCGCACACTGCCGGTCATCAGGGTGGTGGACCAACAACAGAGGACAGCAGTAGAATAGATGCAGCTATCCCAAGGAACATCAACATCAGGAAGAACATGACAAGCTCGAAAAAATACCAAGGGCTGGAGAAGATGTGGAGAGTAAAGTCATCAGTGGTACTGGTGGTAATCTGAGCACTCGGGGCTGTAAACCCCAAACAGGACAGGGGCCCCAGCAGAGTCCAGGATGAACATCCAAGTTCTCCGTCCAGAAGAGCGCAGTCCTAGATACAGCTAAGATACTGAAGAACCCTCAGGCTCCCAGGCCTCTAGAGGACCCGAACATGAAGGAGGAAACACAAGACCGCACATCAGTGGGGAATGATTTATTGTTTTAGATTTATATATGTGTGTGTTCGTGTGTGTTCCCAGGACGTCGTCACCCGGTCAGGTGCTGCTTCCCATCGCCAACTGGAAACCTAAAGAGCCTCCTGTGGTCGCAGACGACATTGGACCTCAGATAGTACACATCTATGAGGTATGCACTCTACGTACATATCTACATCTATATACAGCTTTCTTTGTGCAGCAGTTACATTTATTAGCAGGAAGAAGTAATAGCAATTCAGCACTTGATCATTTGAACCAATAATCAGTAATGGGATTGTTCTCTCAGCTCCTGAACAGCGGGCCCAGTACTATCAGTAAGGCGTCGCTGGAGGTGGAATGGCCATACCGGTATAAGAACGGCTCGCTACTCTACATCACCAGCTTCGATACCGATGGACCAATTAACTGTACCACGGACATGGAGATCAACCCACTCAACGTGTCGGTGAGAAAGACACAAACTAACTACTGATGAACAGGAAGGAATTGAATTGCATTCTGCTGATATCAAGCCGATACATACAAATAAAGGTATCACTACAGGTATATTTAAATACTTTATGAGTGGCTACAATCAGCTGTGGCAGGTCTTCACAGCTGCAGGTCAATCAATTTGTCTTTCACATGAAAACTTCAGCATCAGTGCCTTCAACTTGTGCATGAGAGATGAACTGAGATATTAGTTATGAAAGTCTGATTATTAGTGGATAGTGATTGGTTGAAATAATACATCATTAATGAAGATATTAGTTACGATACATTCTCTAAAATGTGAACAGAGCAGACTCCTGTGTCAAATGTCCTTTTTTAGTTTTCATCATAATCAATTAACCTATTTCCATGCTTTTCGCTCTTATTTCAGTAGGAAACCGAAACCATACTAGTCTTGTTTAGTCATCAGATATTGGAAGTTTTCTATTAGTGTTTTCTGAAAGTTTATATTTTTGAAACTAAATTTTAGTCTAACAAAAAAATTGTTGACTTAAAGGCAGGGGCGATGAAAACGTCATGTCAATAAATGTGAGTGTGTGTGTGTGTGTGTGTGTGTGTGTGTGTGCGTGCGTGCGTGCGTGCGTGCATGTGTGCGTGTCTTTCAGAACCCATTGTTCTCGGGGAAGAACACCAGCGGGGTTCCACCCAGAGATACTGAAGGACTGAACCGAAACCAGATCCGCAAGAAGAGAGACCTGGAGTCAAGAGACACACAGACTGATCTGCAAACACTGGTACACACACACACACACACACACATTCATGTGAACATTGACCTGACCATCCGCTCATGCACCACATCCACCTCTTGACTAACACACGGACACTCTGCCCCACGCTGTCCCTCCCACCCACACTCACCCCCCACTCCCTGCACCATACATAGCCCACACATCCACCCATCACCACCCCCATCAGAACCACAGGACATCCATCACATTGAAACACTAATCACTCACAGACATCAACCCAGGACTGCTTTAAGACCGACTGATTGTTTTAATGTCCCCATAAAGAGACATACTGAGCGCACAATCAATGAAGACATCAAGATGGCCCTACTAAATGTGCGCTCGCTGTCTAACAAATCTTTTATTATAAATGATGTAATTTTAGACAGAAAATTAGATGGTATTCTCCTTACTGAGACATGGCTCGGCACTGACGCACGTGTTGTTCTCACAGAGACCTGTCCTCCAGATTTTAACTTTTTATTTTCAACAAGGGTGGGCAGGAAAGGAGGGGGAACTGCCTCGATCACAAGGTCAACATTATCGCCAAAGGAAGCTCCTTTTAACAACTATTTATCATTTGAATACCACGCCTTTGTTTTTAGCAGCCCTCCTATTCTTTGTGTGACTGTTTACAGACCACCCCAGCACCCTACTGCTTTTATCAGCGACTTCTCAGAATTTTTAACCATCATTCACGCTAACTATGATAGGATTTTAATAACTGGTGATTTTAATCTACACATCGATAAGACCTCAGACCTAGCATCTAGAGAATTTTTAAACCTCCTTCACTGCTTGGATTTTAAACAGCATGTCTGCCAGCCGACCCACGACAGGGGGCGCACCCTGGACCTGGTCATAACCTATGGCCTGTCTGTGGGTGCGCCCTCTGTCGTGGATCTGGCCGTGTCAGACCATTTTTGTGTGTTTTTTAATATCACCAGTTTTAACCAGCTGGAGGACCCTGTGAGAACAGTGAGGAAACGCCATCTTACTTCTGAAGTGGCAGCAAATTTTATCCAGATTTTAAAGAACACTCCTGCACAAATTTTACCGGCACCATGTGATTTTATCATTGACAATTTTATCCACAAACTAAGGTCAACACTTGACTCAGTGGCTCCTCTTTTAACTAAAACTATAAAAACAAGACCAATGCCACCATGGAGAAATGAAGAAATCAAAAAACTGAAAAGAACGTGCAGGAGTGCTGAGAGGAGATGGAGAAAATCAAAGCTGACAGTACACTACAACATATTTCGTCAACACCTCAAAACATACAATAAAACCATCAAACTGGCAAGAATTTCACATTTCAAAAATCTAATATCCGAAAATAAAAATAACCCCAAGTTTTTATTCTCCACAATTGAGTTTTTAACCAACGGTGACCGGAACAGGTCACCAATAACACCAACAGACTCCGTTTGTGAGGCGTTTGCTGACCACTTCAGAAGTAAAATCGATAACATTAGATCCAGTCTTTTATCTCACCAAATCTCAACCTCCGACATTCCTGGATCAATGCTTCCACCTGAGGAGACTCTGGACTCTTTTGCCCTGGTTGACGCAAGGACACTTGGTCGAGTCTTCTCCCAAGTGAAGCCCACAACCTGCCTTTTAGACCCAATTCCCACACGCTTTTTTAAAACATTTTATGATGTTTTTGAGGAACAGCTTTTATATATGGTGAACTGCTCTCTTCAGACGGGTGTCTTCCCCACATCCTTTAAAACGGCGGTGGTGAAGCCCCTACTGAAGAAGAGTGGCATAGACCCCACCATTTTTAATAATTACCGTCCAGTATCCAACTTACCATTTTTAAGCAAAATTCTAGAAAAACTGGTTTTTACACAGATAAATAACTTTTTATATTTGAACAATACATTGGAGAAGTATCAGTCTGGTTTTAGGACAAACCACAGCACAGAGACAGCCCTTTTAAAGATTTTAAATGACATCAGGTTCAATTTAGATAATCATAAACTCACAGTCTTGGTTCTGCTAGATCTAACCGCCGCCTTTGATACAGTGGACCATCACATTTTAATAAACCGTTTGAGGAACCTGGTTGGTCTCTCTGGTGCAGTTTTAAATTGGTTCTCCTCTTACCTCACTGACCGTAGCTTCTTCGTAAGTCTGGATACCTGTTCCTCCAAAACACACAACCTTAAGTGCGGGGTTCCCCAGGGGTCAATTTTAGGCCCAACCCTTTTTAATCTCTACATGCTTCCCCTGGGTGATGTCATCAGGAGGCACGGCATCAGCTTCCACAGCTATGCTGACGATACACAACTGTACATCGCTGTGTCTCCTGATGACACAGGGCCTTTAGATGCCCTTTTTAATTCCATTTTAGATATCCAGTCATGGATGGCAGCAAACTTTCTACAACTCAACCAGGACAAAACAGAGGTTTTAGTCATAGGTCCTGAAGGCCAGAGAGAGAAACTTTTACCAAAATTAAATAATTTTAAATCATCGAAATCTCTGAGAAACCTGGGCGTGATTTTAGACTCTGAGCTCAGTTTTATTCCACACATTAAAAATGTAACAAAGGTAGGTTTTTACCACCTGAAGAATATAGCCAGAGTCCGCCCGTTTCTCTCACAGGCCAGTACAGAGGTGCTGATGCATGCTTTTATTTCCAGTCGTCTAGACTATTGTAATGCCCTGCTCTCTGGTCTTCCTAAAAAGAGCATCCATACTCTCCAACTGCTACAAAACTCAGCCGCACGCGTGCTGACGAGGACCAGAGGGCGGGAGCACATTACACCAGTTTTAAAGTCGCTGCATTGGCTCCCTGTCCGTTTCAGGATCGATTTTAAGATTCTTTTACTTGTTTTTAAATGTCTTAATGGTCTTGGGCCCTCTTATTTATCTGACCTACTCCTATTATATCAACCCTCACGGACCCTGAGGTCCTCTGGCACCGGCCTTTTAACCTTTCCACAAGTCAGATTGAAAACACACGGGGAGGCGGCTTTTAGTTATTATGGTCCCCGACTGTGGAACAGCCTGCCACAGAACCTCAGGGCCGCAGAGAATGTTGATGTTTTTAAAAAACGGCTCAAGACTCATCTTTTTAGTCTGGCTTTTAATTAGCCTTCTATTATTTTAAGTCTGCTATTTTATTCCCCAAGTTTTAATCTATTATTTTAAGTTTGCTTATTTTAGTAGTTTATACTGATTTTATTCTATCCTATTTAGCTTTTTATCTAGTTTTTAGCTATTTATTTTATTACTGCTATCTTGTTCTATTTTACATTATTTTATCTCTTTTACCGTCGACTGACGGGAACCAGAGTCCCTCATGGTGTGGATGGCCTTTCACTCACCGATGTCTCAGTGCCGAGCCATGTCTCTACAGTTTTAGCCAATGCAGTGCGTGGGGGTGTGTGTGTGTGTGCGTGTGTGTGCGTGGTGTCCATACCTGAGTTGTGTGCATGTTAGTGTGAGTGTGCGAGTGTGTTCCGGGTGGGGGGGTCGGGTCTTTCTTTCTGTTGTTGTTGTTTTTATTGTTGTTGTTGCGTTGTTTTTATTTTCTAAATTTGTATTTTCTGTACGGCACTTTGTGTTGCATTCCCTGTATGAAAGGTGCCTTATAAATAAATAAAATTGAATTGAAAATTGAATTCATATATATATATATGATAATATCAGATAAAACTTAATTATTTGATATCATTTAGTAAGACAGCATAGCATATTCAAATACTATATAAGTACAGTAATGTGCTAATCAAAATAATATTTTATTAGTAGTTATTATTATCATTTATAATAAAAAGTAATATGATGTTACAAAAATATCAAACACTAATGTTCACCATAACAAAATAACGTTCTTTACATCCCTGCATCTTAAATCGTAACGTGAAGCATAATGATACAATCTGAACCTCGCCCACACAGGTTTGTCCTTTCTCCCAACGTGCTTCAAGACACTTGTGGATATTCTGTATCATAGCAACCAGGTTCAACCAAAGCATCTCAGATAAAAAAAATTTAAAAAACACTGGGCCTTTAATGAAATTAAACAAAATGTAAAAGAATAACCAAAATCATATGAATGACATATGTTATATATATGTTGTATATTTGTGTGTGTGTGTGTGTGTGTGTGTGTGTGTGTGTGTGTGTGTGTGTGTGTGTGTGTGCGTGTGCGTGCGTGCGTGCGTGCGTGTGTAGGACTGCAGCACAGCTGAGTGTCTGCGGCTGAAATGTCAGATCGGTCGTCTGGAGAGGAGGAAGAATGCCATCCTCTTCATCAACTCCAGATTGACTGTCAACAACTTCCTCAGGGTAATCATGGGGAGAATAGCTGATCACAGATCACTTTTAATGGAAACAAGCCAACTACATGGAAACTAAAAATCTGAGGGGGGGTACTAACATATCCGTCTTTGACATACAGTGGCTGCAACTGTCCTCTTACATATTTCTACTTGATGTTTTCTTTTCAGTCTGAGATTCAGAATCGTTCATACTCTGTTCGATCGACAGCTTCCTTCAGTGTCATCGAGATGCCATACAAGAACCTGGTGTCGGAGCTCCCGTCCAATAGCACTACTGTAATACACACAAACACACAAGTCATCAGCATATATTTAAAAAGAGGTCATAAATAATCAAAGTGATTGTCCGTAGTGATTGTGTCTTGTCATGCAGATGCTAGTGTTTAAACAGGAGTGTGTGTTTTCAGGTGAGTTTGTCGGTGATGTGGGTGACAGAAATACCTCCACCGGTACCGGCCTGGGTGGTGGCTCTGGCCGTCCTGGCAGGACTGCTGCTGCTGGCGCTGCTCATCTTCATCATGTACAAGGTGAACTGTACTATGAGCACAGTGAGGGCTTCTTAGCTGGGGGACTACTGGTTCGACTACTGCATGTGTTTTTAGAAAAGTAGTATGAAGGCGTTTGTAACGGCGGTTGCTAACAAGTGACTAAATTATACTAATAAACATCATCAGTAACCCACTAGTCCACCTTAAGGTTAGTGGTGGTGATGTGAAGTCATGGTGTAGTTCATTCATAGCCTAACGTTAGCTTTTTACTTCTAACGATTGCATTCACGCTTCAAAAATCATAAAAGTTGTCTTCATTTGTGACGATTATATTGCTAAACAAAATGTGTAAGAATATAGATGTTTGTTTGTCACAGAGATTATTTTCTGCAATAATCCACAATCTAATGGAAGAATCCCATTGGCTGTTTGTGAAGGGAACAAGCGTGATAACCACCTGTTGGCCTACAAAAATGCATCATCCCTGTAGCGCTCTCTCAGTTCGTTGGTACTAAACATGTGAATGTAATTATCATCTTCTCCTCTTCCTCCTCAGTTGGGTTTCTTTAAACGGGTCCGCCCCCCGCAGGAGGACTGCACTGAGAAGGAGCAGCTGCAGCCGGAGGAGAACGGCAACACTGATGCCTAGAGGTCAAACTGTTTCTACACAAACGAAGTCCAGCAAAGAAAAATTCAGGGTCACACGTCCGTGAAGAGAATTTCACTGTATTCACTGTTGAGTGGCAGATAACGGTACTGGTTTTGGTTTTTATAAGGGTTTTGTTTTTTTATTACTAATCTTGTTGTGTTTGTGCCAAAAGAGAAGCTCATCCTGAGTTACACTGGTCACAGATGACACACTCAAAGCTCAATATTTCTAATTTAAACGTAAAGGAACATTTTTGGCAATATTTTCTACCAATCTCATATCTGTACAGTAAATATGCAATTACAGTATAGCCATCAGATAGATAGCTTAGCTTTGCATAAAGACTGCAAAACAACTGCTGACTGTAGCTTCATATTTACCGTGCAGACAAATATCTTTTAACAACAACAAAAATCCCAAATGGTACTCCTTTTAAAATAATGTACAAGATCTCTGAGGGCTCCTTAGGTCAAAACTTGTTGTTTTTCCAACATGCAAATGAAAGTAGTTTTTGTTGAGATTCGTGGCTTTCTTCTGCACCACAGATTTTTGTCCAAACCCAAAGTAGTTGCTTGTTGCCCAGAAAGTCCAGAACTGCTGATGAAGTCATTTTTTCAACCTGCCCTGATCAACAACACTGTTTTCTAAAATGATTTGAATGGTTGCTCATGTTGTGTAACGTATGTGGGTTTGTAAAGATAAGGATCTGGACTCTGCAGCCTGATATCAGATATCCTCCAAGGTGAGACATGTAACTGCATTGGCTTCCAAAGGACTAGCCAGTCTGGGATCATGCTGATGTTTCCAGGGTTCCGTGTTCAAACATTGGAAGAGCTTGCTAAGGGCTCTCTTTGCAGTTCAAACTGCAAAAGAACAAAATGAGATGCACGTTTCAATGCAGTTTGAAGGGTGAAAATCTGTTCAGCCACTATGGAGCCATCTTAACTAACGTCTAAAGTCATTTTAACTTCAGTAGGCCATAAGATGTTAACTCAAGATATTAACTCAACGTACATTGAACATTCGAAGAGAAACAAATTAACTTATTTTGCAAATGGCCGTGCAACTTTAAATCACACAGAAAAATTGAGGATTCAATTCTGAAATTATTTTGAAATGACAACCTTGTTGCAATGATGTTTTTTTGCTATATCTATGAGTAACAATATGGAATTCAATCAGTCAGCAATGCATGAAATGGGAATTAGCTGATCAGCTGTGGTCTGTATGTTTGGATAAAGATGGTTTAGTTTGCTACGATATGTGAGGATAAGGAGTATTACATTAATATATTTACCCTGATATTCTCTTTAGTTTGTGTGTGGGGGGGGGGAGGGGGGGGGATTACTGCTGTTTTCAGTTTTACTTTCTGTATTTAAACATGATGATTACATTAGTGAGTCCAGCTCATTTCAACAAAATGTAGACTATGCAAGGTCTTGTTTTTTTTTAGTTTTTTTTTTAGAAAGTTATGTTTGGGTGGAAAATAAATGCAAGTGAGTTTGTAAATTAAAATTGAACATATGTTAAACCCCGCCCCCTGAATAGTAATGTCCAATCACAGCAAGGCACAACAGGTCAGCCAATGTTGGGATGTCTCAGTGGTGGACAGAGAGCATTTTAAAAAGCCAAAGTTAGTGCTCAAACTTAAACTGCTGTCGTTGGCATGTTCAGAAATGATTTGTTTTTTGTTGTTGTTTATTTTGTTTGTCAAGCAAACACATCACTTCACTTTGCAACATTAGCTCAACCTCATCATACCCCGTTAAATACTGTGAGGTGCCGTATGCAAAACCGTGGTGACACCAGCCGCCATATGATCTGTCTGTGCTCTTTTATGAACATAAATATGAATATTATTCATATATTTTTCACTTGATGGCCCATGTTACCACACGCGTTTAATGGCGCTGATGAGGTTGATTCACTTTTTCAGCAGTGTACCAGAAGCATTTCAAAATAAAGTGTAAGTGCTCAAACTTAAAGTTCAGGTGTTGGCATGTCCAGCAAACTAGCTTACCACCTACAGAAGAATTCCAGTAGCACTACCTTCAAGGCAAAGAGATGTGCTGGCCCCCATTAGATTTTGCCTCCAAACAATTGACCCGTGGGTTACTATCAGCATCACGGAGCCCCAGTAGTGCTCCGCTCTTGACCCCACATAATCTGCTTTCCCGTCCACCATTTATCCTTCTGTGTGTGGACTTTTAGTGTACCAGGACACATATAGTCAATATTGTCCTTATCACTCAGCATAAGTCCAATGGTAATGGACAGTCAATACTTTAAACCATGAGATGGGTGTTGGATACCACTTGTCCCAATCTGAACCTAACTGTTCATTTTGTTACCTAAACCTCACAGTATTTAGTTATTTTGAGCCCAACCATGATGTCTTTCTGAATCTTAAGCCAAAAACCTGAAGTGGTCTTGTTGCCTAAACCTAAGTTTCAGTTTGTAGCGTAACGTCATCCCGAAGAAAAAGAAAAAAAACTGTAGGTACGAACAATACTTCCAATTAAAATACATTAGTTGTAAAAGTGTGCTGAACGACATGAACAAATGGGAAATCTGTGTACACAAACTAGATTTCAATGTTGTGACTATTTCACAAACTGCCGTGAGACTGTGTTTGATTATAAAAGTGGGAACCATCACAAACCAACCTCAAGCAGAGTCATTTATTTTCACAATATCTTGTATATCAATATCAACCCAAGAGTCTGACTGTCCACCACTGGAAGCAAACAACCCTGACATGTATGCGATGATGTCACTCCAAAATGGCAGCTCACTTCTTGGCACTGCTACTTGGCTAGGTAGAAATTATGAAAATAACTATGGTTTTAACAAATTTCAAATCAGATTTCAGGGAAGGTGTTTTTTAATATATTTGGTCTCTTTGCTGGTTTCATGCCTTCTTTAGGCTCAGTCCACCTTAAGAAGTTGGACATTTCTTTTTAAAATGACTTAAAACTTGGTAAATGTGTGTCATTACCACCATAAATTGTAAGTGTGGCAGGTACGAGAACAGAAAGATTGACAGCTGTAGCAACAGTCACTAAGGAGGGCGGGGCTTAACGAACGGTTAGCTACAGTCGAAACTTTCCCACCTTGCACTGAGACTTCTTTGTTCTTCCACTTGTGATCATTTTTAAAATAGTCTTATTCTTCGTGACTGGCAGCTTTGCTGAGATGAAAAAAGATGTGTAAAGCAGGTTGTAGTTTCGTGTTGGTATGAGTGTGTGTGAGTGTTTGTGAATACGTTTAAAAAGAAGAAAAAAACATTGTCATGAATTTACCCATATTGGGTTTGCATCATGAATCAATGTCTATGGTTAATTATTTTTTAAATATATTAATCCAATTAACAATCACAATGAGAATTCCCCAGTAAGGGGAAAGTGAGGGATGTACTCTACTACTTGTGGACATTAATATCTGAGAATTAGTCGAGATACAACACCCTAGATCAGTGTTCACATGCTCTTTTTAATTTGTCATGGATGTTTCTGATGAGGAAAATTGACTTTGATCTTCTCTTCATGTTACACGGTGTAAACATGTTTAGATACTGAATCCCTTGAAGAGACTAAGAGTCAGGTGTTGAGATTGATACCCCTCTCATGTCTGTACTAGGACTGCATGATAATGGAACACAAGTGACATTACAATATCAGCAATATATATTATGATATGGTAGAAAACGGGACTTTACACCCTAATTTTTACATTGACTCCTCCCTCTCTGTCCATAGTGTAGGCCCCTCCCACTCTGTCCATAGTGGGAGAGTAGGCCCCTCCCACTCTGGACAGTGTGGGAGAGTAGGCCCCTCCTACTCATTAACATTTAACTCTTTCCAAGACCACCAAGTATACATGGAGAAATGATCTGCTGTGGAGAGGCTCCTCCCACACAGTAAAACATGAAACTGATACTGGATTAGTCATGAAAATGAGAATCATGGGAGTTTTCCTTTGTATAAATCAACTAAATAATTGTAGCGTGACGTATTTGACTTAATTTGTTAACGTCACATGTCCTGCATTTTGACTATTGTGAATGCGGCCATGACGCAATGTCAATGCTGAAACTAAATATGGAGCAGCCGTTGTCTGTACACTAAATATGAAGCTACAGCCAGTAGCTGCTTCATTTAGCTTAGCATAAAGACTAAAGTTCACTGATTTAACAAAAATCTTGTGCTATGTACTAGCCAAGTGGATAAGTGTATTGCTTTAAAACATTAAATATTTGTGACTAAATTAGCAACAATCAAAGTAAAATAAAAACTAGCTGAATAAATAACTTCTTCAAATGTCGTTTCGCTGTCCGAACACATTTTGGTAACCTGAATTTTGATGACTATGCTCACCTATGCTCACCTCCAAAACGTTTCCTTTCTTTAAAAAATGTTTCACATTTTCTTTGGAATCACCTTTTTTCGATGCAATCCTGTGTTTAAAATGTAATACATTTGTAAGAAAAAAAAAGAATTCTTTTTGGGTTTTTTAGAAACCATATCGCTTCACTTTGCAAGGTTTGATCAACCTCATCACACAACAGACGCCACCGTTAAACACTGCAGTAACATGAGTCTAAAGGCGAAGGTCCTGAAAGATACACCTTTTCCTTTGTGTTCTTTCTTCATTCTTTTGAACCATGAATTTTAATACGATAATATATTTTTCACTCCGTGGCTCACCTTACAACACAGTTTAAAGGTGGCGCCTGTGATGAGGTTGATCCAACCTGCAAAAGTGAAGCGATGTGATTTGTGACTTTGATCTCAGCATTTCTGCTCTTTTTTTTTGTCTTGCTAAAAAGTTTTTGGCCTTAACATGCCATTGCACACTGCACTGTGCTTTTTATAGAGATGTTTCCAAGGAAGTCAGTGTTTAAACTTGTAAAATGCTTTTCAATTGTTCACCAGGGTTAAGCAGGACTGAAATCAGTTTACTCAGTCACTTAACAATATTCACAAAAGTGAGTGGCCTTTTCTCTCTTTCAGTAGTTTGAATAGAATCAGCTGAATTATACAAAATGTTTGGAAATGTCTGAATACAATTGGAGCCTTAAAAGAAAAATAAAAGTGACTGAAATCAAATCAAACGGAACAGAATGACCTGAATTCTGTCCGCCTGTCTCTTGTGTTTGAAGGGTTTTAACTGTGTTTTATATGTCTGTCTGCCTGTCTTTCTTTCTGCCATGACAAAATATGGACTATTTTTGATGTTTGTATTCTTTCACCTAGCGAATAAAAAAATAACTATTTCATAAAGAGATACTTTTACCTTTGAACTGAAATAAACTGATGTGTTCACATTTAATTTAATGGTTTTGTCTTGATGTCTTGATGAATTATTATTAGAGATGCACCGATCCAGTTTTTTCCGATCCAATCTGATACCGATACCTGGGCTGAGCATATCGGCCGATACCCGATACCGATCCGATACTACTGTTGAATGAATGAACCGTATACCTTGCCATGTGAGTGAAGGCATCAGGCTGGACATAAACATTTAGCCTTGTTAAAAAAAGGTAACAAATTAACACAGATATAAATGTATTTAATATTATTTATTAACAAATAAAGTGCAGCAAAAAGAAATAAATAACACTTGTAACCATGTAAAGTGCACTGCAAACAGATATTTTAAAATGTAATATAATAAAATGTAAAATAATATAATATAGCAGCTGCCTGAAACCCAACAAACAATGGCTTAATTAACCGGCGCTTGCTCCATGTTACTCTGCGTTTGCTCATCACTAGCTGCTCTGCGTGCTCTGTGTGATGACGTAACCAGCGTTGCAAACATAAAATTGAAGTGACTAGATCGCTGTAACTGTATTGCTGTGTATGATATAAAAAAAAATGAAATGACTGGATCGGAATGCTGGATCGGCCTCATTCATCCGATATCCGATCAGCCAATTAGTCAATATCGGAGCCGATATCCGATCCGGGTATCGGATCGGTCCATCTCTACCCAGTATAGCACCTCCTCAACCCGTGCTCCTAGCCCTGGACCGCTGCTAAAGGGAGGAACGTCCTAAACAACCATGTGTGCAACTGGAGAACAGATTTGCTCCCCTGCTGCAGGATCCTGGATCCCCGTCCAACAACCTGGATACTTTTTCATCTACTCAAAATGGGGTAAGAGCTGAAAGAAACTCAGTGAGTAAAAGGCTACAGGGAAAGCTGATGACTCTTTTGCAGTAAAAACTCAAAGAACATGAAGATGAATTGATATTTCAAATGGTGTCTCATCATGTGGTTGATGAATCATAATTCAATAAATGTATACAAATGTCAATTGTTTTGGTCTCGCGCCTTCTTTTGACAGAACAAGCAAACCGCTCATTGTTGCTTGTTTGGATTTTGGTGATTGAGCAGCTTCCTTTTATAACCAAGAAAGGGTTCCGACCTGGATGACTGCTTCCAATTATACTTTTTAAGAAATCTGACTAATATGTCATATATTGACAGTTGTTTGTGTCACAAAAGTCAATAAATCAGGACCAGACACTGTTTCTGACAATATCTGTCTTTTATTTTTGAATGCTTTGTTGATTATATAATGAAGGAAATCAGCTGAATGGATTTAGACATTTTACAAAGAAAAAACAATCATTTCATTTAACCATTACACCAGTGTAATTTATGGAAATTAAAAGAAATATTCTTCAGGTTCTCAAAGCAGTACAGCAAAGAAAAAGTAAAGTGTTATTACAGATGTGCATTCTCATCTTGTTGTACAGAGAGTTATGATGTAATACCGATTTTTATTTTAATTTCCCTTAATTCTTTGGATGTCACCACTCATATCTGGTAGGTAGTTCAGTGTTATTCCTTTTCCAGTCTTTATGCTAAGCTAAGGTAGCCATTTGCTTGTGATATCATCATATTAATCATACAGACTCAATCATGGTATCGATCTGAAAGTTAACCCTCAGAGGGAAAGCAAATAAGTAAATTAAATTGTTGGTATTTGTATCAGATCAGTGGGAACTGAATGTCTGAAGCTTTTAACTAACACTAACATATTTTGTGAACTAAAATGAAAAATATATTTTAGTATTCATAGATTTTCTGCATTATTAACTACATAAAAAGGCCAATTACTAATCATTTTATGTCTTGTGTGATTGCAGACATCAATGATTGATTAATTTTACTTAATTTTACTATTTTACTTAGTTGTCCAGTTAAACTAAACTCAGTGAGTCAGTTTCTGTCTAATTAAAAACATAATGTGAACGGCTTCATAACTCGTCAGATAATGTACAAGTGAGAATGACTCATCTGTCAACAGGTTGATCAAAGTGGAGGTGAATCAGTGATAGAGATTATTTCTTTTCTCCATGGGAATGACCTTCATCGCCATGACAACATGGCGAGTGCTTTGCGTCTAGGGCACATATGAAGGGCCGTTTTGTGGTACAGGCCCTGTCGTTCCAGGTGGCTCCTGCAAAGAGAGTTTCCAACCAATGTAACTGATTAGTTTACATTTAATGCCTAACTTTATATCTTTCAGACTGTTATATGTGACCACCTATAAGTTTGAGGGTTTGAGCATCATGAATAATAATAATTAGAAAACAGAAAGATTCAAATGTGTTTTACCTTTGAAATTCATCTCCAGACAGTGCTCTTTTTTACCCAGGTTGCTAGGCTGCTTTTTAAACCAGGCTTGGAAATCAAAGACGGACCCATCAGACCACATCCACATGCCCTCCTGGAGAAGAACGGTTAAAGTCAATGTGAAGTGAGAAATGTTTTCTTACATTGAAGTGCAAATATACTGAGTGTGCATGACAGATTGAAAGATGGATGGATAGATTTGAATGGATGGATGGACACTCATTCTCTCCATTTAAATATCTGTTGTTGTTTTTATCAATTTCAAAATATTGATGCTTGTGTGCTAAACTTGACCACATGTCTACTGGACCATACAAGTTTTTGTTTTGTTTGTGTACTTCACTGCAGGACACTGACGGGCAAAGGTATATTCATTCATGAATTATATTATAAATACATATAAATGTCAATACATCCATGTACATCATTAGTTATTGTTGGCCCTATAATCCCGTAGGATTATGATAAAGGTATTAAATCTCATTCTAGGTGGTAATGAAAGTGTCGAACATCCATCTTGAGAACCCTGTAAGAACCCTGTCACCTTTTGTGTGCGAAGAAAATCTTCCTTATTTTCTAATGTTTCATTTGGAATAACTTTCCTTCTGTTTTTTTTGTTTGATCAAATTTGATTTTCTTACGACTCCAGAGAAAATGGATCAAATCCTGTGTGATGATAGAAGTCTCACCTCTACTCCGTCATGACCTCCGATCCAGGTAATACTGTACCCACCAGTCACTCCGAACATGTAGTTTCGGACAAAGGTGTGTTCTTCAGCATTGTGGACAGGGGCCAGATTTCCACCGAGAGACAAGCAGTGGCGCTGATGGAGACAGTAAGAAACTTAATATGAGACTTTCATATATGCGTAGAAACATTTGTAAAACTCAGCAATAAAATAATCAGTTTATGGAAATTTAATGGATTCATGAGTTTATAAAGTTGCACATTTTTGAGCAAAAAAGTTGCATTTTTACAAGTTAATAAAGTCCAACAAAATAACTCACTTGCTGTGTAGGATGCCTGTGTGTATCATATACTATATTGCTCCATTTACGTGATATATTGTCTAGTATAGCATGAGACTTGTTTACATCGGCTATATGTTACACGTGCGTCATTAGTTAATTTGCTACTTTTTTTGTCAGAATATTGCCCTCCTCTCTCTGCTCCACTTTTGTATTTTATTGGGATTGAATGTAAAAGACAAATACATAAGTTTGGAGTGGAAGGAAAATTATACATGGTTTTACATTTTATTAAAAATAAAAAACTGAAAAATGTGGCGTGCAAAAGTATTCAGGCCGCCTAAGTAAATACTCTGTAGAAACATTTTCACTGCAATTACACCTGCAAGTCTTTCAGGGTATATGTCACTACCAGCTTTGTATATCTAGATATGGAATTGTTGCCCATTCTTCTTTGCAAAATAGCTCAAGCTGAGTTAGATTGGAGTGCATCTGTTAACAGCAATTTTCAAGTCTTGCCAGAGATTCTCAATTGGATTTAGGTCTGGACTTTGACTGGGGCATTCTAACATGAATATGCTTTGATCTAAACCATTCCATTAGAGCTCTGGCTGCATGTTTAGGGTCGTTGTCCTGCTGGAAGGTGAACCTCCGCCCCAGTCTCAAGTCTTTGCCAAACAGTTTTCTTCCAAGATTGCCCTGTATTTGTCTCCATCCATCCTCCCATCAACTCTGAGCAGCTTCCCTGTCCCTGCTGAAGAACAGCATCGCCACAGCATGGTGCCTCCACCATGTTTCACAGTGGGGATGGTGCGTTCAGGGTCATGTGCAGTGTTCGTTTTCCACCACACATAGCGTTTTGCATTTAGGCCAAAAACTTCAATTTTCAATTTCCTACCAGAGCACCTTCCTCCACATGTTTGCCGTGTCCCCCACATAGCTTGTGGCAAACTGCAAACGGGATTTCTTATGGCTTTTTTTTGAGCAATGGCTTCCTTCTTGCCATTCTTCCATAAAGGCACGCTTTGTGGAGTGCGTGACTATAGTTTTCCTATGGACAGATTCTCCCACCTGAACTGTGGCCCCTTGGCTGCTTCTGTGATTAATGCTCTCCTTGCCGGCCCTTCAGTTTAGGTTGATGGCCATGTCTTGGTAGGTTTGCAGTTGTGCCAAACTCTTTCCATTTTCAGATAATGGATTGAACAGTGTTCTGTGAGATGTTCAAAGCTTGGGATATTTTGGTATAACACAACCCTGCTTAAAAACTTGCCCACAACTTTATCCCTGACCTGTCTGGTGTGTTCCTTGGGCTTCATGTTTGTTCACTAATGCTCTCTAACAAACCTCTGAGGCCTTCACAGAACAGCTGTATTCATACTGAGATTAGATTACACACAGATGGACTCTATGTCCTAGGTGACTTCTAAAGGCAATTGATTGCACTGGATTTTATTTAGGGTTGTCCGAGTAAAGGGGGCTGAAACGTTTTTATTTGAATAAAAAAATGTGAAAACCAAATATATATTTTTTTGTGTTTGTCCATCACATAAAATTCAAATAAAACACGTTTGTGGTTGTAACAAGATAAAACTACAATATACAGTATGTACATTTACTCAATTAAAATAATTTTCTTCTAATGACACTGTTTCTGACTTTTTCCACTATTTTTATAATCCAAACAAATGATTAATGAAGATCATGATAATTAGTTAACACTTCAAATCAAAGTTATTTCTCCTCCTTTTCTAGAAAGAAAAATAAATAGTGCAGGACTTTTGCTTGTGACAAAGTTTTTTCACAGTGTGGTATTAGTACTTTTTCTTCAGTATCTGAATACTTCCTGCACCGCTGGCATTCTGTCAGCAACAATCATTAATAATTAAAAAGAACTGCTGTACCTCTGCATCGGGCCAATTCTTTGCTTTGGCGTGGTAGAAGTAACAGTGACAGTGGAACTGGGTCCAACCAGGAGGACAGGAAGCTACAACACAACCGCCATGATGGAAAGAAGAGGACGTTAAAGAAGCAAAGTACAATCGGAGAAATCCAACGAGTCAGAAATAATGTACTGACCAAAACAGTCGGTTTTCTCGCCTCCCTCACAGCACTGTGAACACAAAAGGACGTTTGTCGAAGTCTGAATCAGCAACATAACAGTACTATACAGCAGCACATACTGAAGGCTCAATAGTTTAGGTATTATTTAAAAAAAAATATTATTTGGTTTAATGGTTCACCTTGTGCACATGGCAAACAATAGACTTGAATTATAATGAATACAATTATTTAATCACTTTCTCAACATCCTTCAGCTTTAGAAATCACTGCACAATGCTACATAATATCAATGTGGACAACATGTTTAAAGACATTTTCAGTAAATTATTAAAAGTAAATTAATGAAATCCTTTACTTACAGATGCTACAGCCAGCAGTCCGCTGAGCAACAAAGCAAACTGTAAACCCGATGCCATCTGTGGAAAGACATTGAACTCAGTAAGTATTCCTTGAGACCAAAAGAATAATTGCAAATTACGACTCAACAATTTATGAAATTTAAATATTTTGCTATTTACAGCCTTTTAGGTTATATGAGGCCCATGGCCCCGACCATGACTCTCCTAACTGTGTGTTTATTGCCAAATCCAGGCTGTTGCCGATGTTGCTGAAGAAGCAGATGGATATTAAATCTCAACTTATTGTATTAGTCCTGCCCTCCTGTAAATTACGTCAACTTAGCAAACAATCTCTAGTACAATAACATTACATATAATTAAATTTCAACTGTAGAATAATATCGTGTGATTATAACATTATATTGTAATAAATACATATGATAATAATTTGTCAACAGTTTTTTACTCATATTTCCAAGGTCTAAATATTACATATACACAGATTTCTTGAAATATAAAACTAGAACTGTTGCTGTTACCTGTGTAAATAAATGTTTTAAAAAAAATCAGCATGACACAAAATAGAAATAGATGAAGTCCTGACAACAAATTGAATTTGACAGGAGAAATATTACCTTTTTCCGAGGTTGTGATGGACACAGAGAAGAAGAGCAGGCTGATGTCTGTCACTCATTCACATTGCAGCTCTTTATATAGTTTATCAGAGTGCGTGACATTAAAATATGACTGAAATCTGAGGATGCAAAGGTAATGCATCTACACCTTTAATAACACCCTCTATTGTTAGAATGCTATTTTATAATAGGTTACTCATTATTTTGTTTGTAATTAAACCTTGTGATGATTTAACGTCTCATATAATTAGCCTCATGATAAAGAATGCCAAAATGACAGCAAAGAACACAGAGTACTTTAGATTAACCCTAGATTACATCATTTACAGTGTTTTTGGCTCAGTTTCTTAATGAACAGAAACTATTCAGAAACTTTTCACCAGCTGGAGTCTGACCAGTCTTCCTAAGGGATTCAACTCGGTGGGTCAGGTATTGCTGCTCGGCGTGGGAAGATCCCCACATGGGACCTTTCCCTGGCAGACTGCCCAGCTGATGCCTGGCATTTCCTCCAAGGAGGTGTGCCACGACCGAATCTAGGTGAGGTTCAGGACAGGCCTGATCCTCCTGGCATGACTGACAAACATGCGTCACTGTTTCATGTATCTGCAACCTACCAGGCGCAGACCAGAGGTTTAGTTTAAACAGAGTGGTTTTATTGATGTGAAAAAACAGAATGTGATTGTGGGAGGCCAGCGATTGAGCTGACTCAGAGTGCGTATGAGGTCCGGTTCCAGTGCAGGCTCAGAGCAAGGTGGTCTGAGGTGAGACAGGGAAAAAAACAGGTTAGCAACAGGTTCGGGTTTGCTGGCTTGCTCTCATACAAGGTGATTCAACGATCGGGCGGGGTCTGGAAGGTTGGCCTGGCTTATGATGATGTTGATGATTGATGAGGAGCAGCTATGCTGAGAGGTGTGATGAACTGCAGGTGTGTCCAGGAGTTCCAGTGACCACGCCCACCAGTGGCTTCCTGTAGGGGGAAAGCAGAACACACAGACGGACACCAAACCACTGTATAAATACTTACTTGTGTCTTGGAAAGAAGACAGTTTCCAAGACGCACCCAACTATTTATCTACCCAACTATTCATTCACCAGTCAGACCAGTTTATTTATTTATAGTTTGAGTCAAATAAACTTTGAGTGACAGGCACAAGAGAACATGCCAAAATGGCTGAACACCGCAAATTAAGGAAACATGTCAAGAGGCAAACCTCACACAAGCAAATAAAGAAACATCTTCACAAATTGACAACACAATAAATTTGATGTCAAATGTGCAGCATATGGCCGGGCATATGGCTGTATCCATAGTTAAGCCATTGTGGCTTTTGAAATGATTTAAGTTGGCTATCCATCACCGTAATTGATTCGGGTCAGGGTGGTCTCTGTGGCGGCGTCCCCTGTAGTTGTGTGTGGAGGATCCCTTAGGATGGTGTTTCCTCATTTGGTCTATTAGTGCTCAGCCATATTCCATTTTATCTTGCGGGGTTGGGGGGTTGGGGGGGGGGGGGGGGGGGGTATGTACCAGTGTAGCATGTGTGTATGTGTGTGTGTTACATGAATGAGGGTGCGGGGAGTAGGGATGTTAAAAGGGTTTGTTTTATTTTGTTTTATTTTAATGTGAAGCACTTTGGGCTGCATTTTTATATGTATGAAAGGTGCTATATAAATAAAGATGACTTGACTTGACTAGATATTCTTATAATAGGCAACATTCAGACTAGAGTTAAAGTGATGGTTCGGAGTAAAATGCACCCTAGGTCATTTCTACCATGACATCCAGCCAAACACCCCCTCAGAAGCATTTTTAGCAACGGTCAGCATTGGTCAAGATAGGGCTATCAGTTGAATGGCTTAGTACTGGCGTGAGCGTACATCTTATCTATATCTATAAATATACAAGATACAAGAAATATATAAATTACCCCACTAATAATGCATGGAATGTTACCAAACTTCTGCAGTAGTACACTGCAAAAATGGAATTTCAAGAAAGTAAAAAAAGCCTTGTATCAAGAAAATAAGTCTTATTTTTTGTCCAAAAAGAATATTAATCTTGTCAAGCAAGTTTTGCATTAGAAAAAATATCTCATTTTAAGAAAGTATGCCTTACTTTTTCTTGATAAGATATTCCAGCTAATTTTGAGCTAGAATGAACCAGAAAAAGAGTATAAAAATGTTTTACGATCAAACCCAGCGGGGCACCAAGATTATTTGCCTTATTTTAAGAGTAAGACCATTTGCACAAAATCTCAATTCAAGAATGCCATGAAACAAGGACAAAAGTTTTTATTATTAATATTTTCATTTTCATTACAGGACAGTTGCTTGGTGAGATTGAAAACCATATGGGATATTATGCTGCAAACCAGCTGCAACATGATGTTTAGTTGCTATGCTGCTACAATAACTGATGTATTATTATTTTGATAGTGAGGTTCAAAACTGGCTTTTCAATCTGTTTGATTATGATGGATCTGGAATGCAGAAGTGCCCTTTTTTTTTTGGATGTTGAATTGAGCAATTGTATTGCAAAGTTAATAAAAAAAATTAACTGGGGCGGTCGGTGGCGCAGTGGATAAGGCAGCCGCCCCATGTACGGAGGCTCAGCCGGTGGCGCAGTGTATAAGGCAGCCGCCCCATGTACGGAGGCTCAGCCTCGACGCGGAGATCAGTGGTTCGACTCCCGGCCCGGCAATCTCCTTCGCGCGTGTCTTCCCCCTCTATCTCCCCTTTCCACACTGTCTCTCTCATAATAAAAAAAAAAGGCTTGCATGGCACTCCAGCCAAAAAAAAAAAAAAAAAACTGAGAAAGTTGTGGTATCTTGATTTAAGACATCACTTTTATATTTGTTATGCTGTTTTAAGAAATTATGTCTTATTTTAACTACTTTTATGCTCATTATCAATCCCAGATTAAGGTGTAATTTCTTAAATTAGTAAAGAGACTTAAATTCTAATTTTGAGTAATTTAATCTTGAATTAGTGTTTTTTTCATTGCTTGTTTTAGAAGAATTTGGATTAGTTTAAGATTTTCTGTCTAGTTTAAAGTCTCATTTTAGTCTTTCGGAGCTAAGAAATTTGGGCTTATTTTAAGAATTGCTTGTCAAGCAAAAAAAGCTTACCCCATTGGCAGATTTTTTTGCTTGATACAAGATAATTTGATTGAATATGAGAATATTTTACTTCTTTCTAGAAGGGCTGTTTTTGCAGTGTACACATAGGGTCTGTACTCACAAAACGAGGCATTTGAAAGTTTGTAATTACACCAGGAGTTTATTTAAAAGAACACTTGCCTGATAGCTTCTATTCTAAGCTGCTAACACTACCGCAGCGTAGATGCCACTTCCGTGTGTACCTAGTTGTTTCCGTGACGCGAGTTTCACGCGAGATTTGTGTGCTCTGACAGTCAAAGGTTCTCTGCGGTAAATGCTCCATTGATGATGTGTCTTTCGGTGGGCTGGCCGATAGGGGAAATTTGAAAAGATACAGATGCTCCATTTAGTTGTACTATGTCTTGTCCCACAGTGTGCAGTGAGATGGTTTCAGGTTGAGTTGCAAGGTCCAAACACTGGACAGCTTGAGGAAGCAAGATAGATCCGTCCGCACCATCATCAAGGACTGCATGAGTTGTTGAGAGTCCGTTCCCCATTGTGAAGACATACATTGACAACTTTCAGCATGACTTTATGGGAGCGGTTGGGTTTGTCCATGTAAAGGAGCTCAGAAGGAGAGGATGTAAACATCACTGTGGCAGATGTTTTTTTACATTGATATCATGGAGAAATGTCAGTTGAAGCTCCTTACATACGTTACATGGCCTCTTTAAGGTGCATTTCCATTTTGTGTATTTGTGTATTCCACATTTACCTTTTCTTTGGTTTAGGTTTGTGGTTTGCTGTCCATCTCAGATGCCATCGACAAGTAGACAGAGGAGACTTGTCTGGAGGGTTGGCGTTCCTTTCCAGTTTGTGGTCTTTCCCGTTTATGGTGCTCAACAGCTCTCTGTCTCTCTTTCCTGTTTGTGAAGCTCAACAGCTAGATGGATACAGTGCAGGTATAGTCAAGAGACAAGTAATGAATAATAAATATGGCTAAGTCATTAAATATGTAGACCTGATAGAAAAACAGCAGCAATAATAAATAAATATGGGCATTATCATGAGTAAAGTAAACATTAGCAGGAGCACAAAAATAAACAGTGAATACTAAGGTTAAAGTGAAACTAAATAGTCCAGGCTGGGGTGGGTAGAGAGGGGCTGGGCATAAGGGTTGACAGCCAGTAAACATTGTATTGAGTAAGATGAAACAGTGGGGTAAGAACATTGTATGAGAGGGTGGTGGAGACAATGCAGAGAAGTCTATCCCAGTTCCTTTTAGTGACAGATTGTACAGTTGTATGGCCCTGGGGATGAATGATTTACTCAGTCTATCAACTCTGCATGGCAGTGAGCATAGTCTCCGGCTGATCAGGCTCTTCTGTTGGGTGATGGTGCTGTGGAGTGGATGGCTCTCATCGTCCATGATGGTGAGCAGTTTGGCCAGGGTCCTTTTGTCGGCTACCGAAGTGATGCACTCCAGTTCAGCACCTACCTGAGAGCCAGCTTTTCTCTGTGCTTCCTCCCCAGCACACCACCGCATAGAAGAGGGCGCTGGCGACCACAGACTGGTAAAACATATCAAGGAGTTTTCTGCAGACATTGAATTACCGCAGCCTCCTCAGGAAGTATTTCTGACTCTGTCCCTTTTTGTAAATTGCATCAGTGTTGGCAGACCAGTCAAGTTTATTGTCCAGAAGTACCCCAAGATACTTGTATGTGTCTACCACCTCCACATTGACCCCCTCAATGGAGACTGGCAGTGGGGTGGGTTTAGACCTACGGAAATCCACCACTCCTTGGTCTTAGCAGTGTTGAGTTGCAGGTGGTTGTGTGTGCACCATTGAACAAAGTCCTCCACCAGGCTCCTGTCCTCTCCCTCCTGCCCCTCCCTGATACACCCCACATTGGCAGTATTGTCCAAAAACTTCTGCATGTGGCAAGACTCCGTGTTGTAGCTGAAGTCAGACGTGTACAGAGTCAACAGGACAGGAGAGAGCACAGTCCCCTGTGATGCTCCGGTGCTGCAGACCACAGTGACGAAGATGCAGTCCTTCAGTCTGACGAACAGTGTCGGGCGAGCAAGCATCAAGTGCGTGCTTTATACAGTCTGAGTGTGCGTGGCAGAGATGGGAGTAAGTCACACATATGCAAGTCTCAAGCAAGTCTCAAGTCTTAACCTTCAAGTCTCAAGCAAGTCCCAAGTCATTTTTGTGAGAGTCGAGTCAAGTCAAGTCAAGTCATGGCTTAGGTCAAGCAAGTCACAAGTCAAGTCATAGAAATATAATAGGCTGGAAGACAACCATCTTAAAACTTTAAGAGACCGCAGCCTAAGTTTTATGTAGCCCTCCTTTGCACAAAAGGGCTAACAAATAGAGGAAGGGGATATAACGCTAAAGAATAATTATACTCACTAGGACCAGCAGGATCAGAATTATTAGGAACGAGTACAGGGCCAGGTGTACCAAACAATAATTACCAGACAGAGACAACACAGTAGTTTATCCTGGGAAGGGCAGCAAACCACTTCCTTTTATTTACAACAAACGTTAGATTAAAAAGAATGGTGAAGTTAGCTAGAGACATTTCTTAATTTTCTTTGTGTAGTCGGAAATGGCGGATGAAATTTGATGATGCTGTATGTGTCGGATATTTTTGCGCTGCACACGGCAAATCGTTTCTTTTGTTGAGTTGAATATCTTTAAATCCAAATTTTATAATTTTGGGAACACTGGCTGTGAGACAGTGGCGCCGGAACTTGAAAGTGGGGGTGCAAAAAAAAAAAAAAAAAAAACTCACACCTGATAGCCTAACTAGATAAGATAAGATGGCCTATAGCAGGGCTATTCAATTTATTTTTGAATGAGGGCCGGTTGATGGAAATGAAAATGAAAAATATGGCTGGAAAATGAGGAGCATCACATTAATAGCTACAGATACTGTAAAACACTACGACATATGAGTGCATATATTGTCTTATTTTATCAAGTAAAATATAAATTAAAGGTTTACTCAACAGCTTTATAGTTCATAGAAATTCAGGTAGAAATAGGTTAACTCAGAGTTCCACAGCTTATCAAAAACAAGCCTTATTTGATGTTGTTTTGAAGGAGCCCCGTCTCTGCATATATTTATACTAAACACTCGACCTGCATCAGCGCATGGGAGCACGAGCGCAGCGGATTTTGGACGGAGACACACAGCCGCATTTACCGGTCCGGTACCGGTCTGGTTCGGCTCACACCATGAGTCTGACGAGTGCAACACATTGTGGTGGTTCAACGAGGTGGAACGGTCATCAGAACAACATCAAGCGCGTAAAGTACACGAAGAAGAACGTAGCGGGGGGCGCGCGGTGAGGATTTTTGCGGAGCAAATCTACAGCTCATAACGGCCACTATACGGCCAGCATGTTTTAATGTTTTCTCCAATAAACGGGCCAGTAAATATTCCTTTGCGGGCCGGATTCCTGTCAAAAGTGGCACCGGTGCTCCCGTCGCGCCTGCTGTGAACTGGTAGCAGCGCCTCCTTCCATGCTTCAAACCCCAGCTGCTCTACTGTTAGATGGGCGGGCGCATCACGTAGTAGATAGATTACCGGTTGCCAGGTTCGCCCACATGCAGCAGGAAACATCAAATCAAATTTTTTTTTTTTATTATTATTCACCAAATAACCAACTTGTCGAGTCATTTCATGCAAGTCTAAGTCAAGTCTCAAGTCATGGATAGCAAGTCCAAGTCAAGTCAAGTCTTTTCTCACTGTTGATCAAGCAAGTCACAAGTCCTCAATCTGGCGACTTAAGTCTGACTCGAGTTAAGTAAGTCACTAGACTCGAGTCCCCCATCTCTGGTGCGCGGGCGAGGAGAACGGAAGATAGCCAGACAACGAAATGTCAAAACTGTTGGGGAAATGGAAAATAGATTCGGAGTGCAGAGTTTTTAAACAGCAGGACCGATGACTATTTTTTTGTCCAGTGCAAGGGAAAGGCAGTTTGTCTAATCTGCAAGGAGACAGTGGCGGTGTTTAAAGAATTTAACATCCGCCGCCACTATGAAACCCGCCATGGAGGGCAGTATGCTAGCTTGCTGGGCCAAGTGAGGAGAGACAAGGTGGCTAGGCTAAAAAGTGGATTTGCTGCCCAGCAGAGTACAATTCTATGCCAAACACAGGTGAACCTGTCATCCGTCCGGGCCAACTTCAAGGCAGCTAAACTGATAGCAAGCTGTGGAAAGTTGTTCAGTGATGGGGAGTTTTTCAAGAAGTGTTTGAACGCTGTCGCGGAGGAGGTGTGTCCGGAAAATAAAAATGCGCTGAACGCACTGAGTCTGTCCGCATCTACAGTTACCAGGCGGATTGAAGAAATGGGGCATAATGTACATGTCCAACTGAAAGAGAAAGCTAAAGAGAGTGTTTTGCATTGGCAATGGAGGAGAGCAATGATGTGGAGGACACAGCATAACTTCTTCTAAATTTTATGCAGGGAGTTAATTCAACTTTTGAAGTGTCCGAGGAGCTGGCAGCTCTACAAAGTCTCACGCATACTATGACAGGAGAGGATATTTTTTGTAAAGTAGGCCAAACGATGGAAGAGTTGGATTTAGACTGGTCTAAGCTGGCTAGCATCATAACTGATGGAGCTCCAAATATGGTTGGTACGTCGCAGGGGCTAGTGGGGCGCATAAAAAGAGAAATGGAGGAACGAGGTCTCACCCCCCTACTACATGTCCACTGCCTGATTCACCAGCAAGCAATGTGCTGCAAAGTTCCGAAGTGGGAATCTGTCATGAATGTGTCTTGCATAAACTTCAAACTGACTAAAACACAGGCAGTTCCGAGCTTTTCTATCCAAGCTGGAGTCCGCCCATGGAGACGTGCTTTACCGTGCTCAAGACTACTGATTTTTTAATATTATTCTGTATTATTATTATTTCACTACCTGTAAAGACAAAATACCTCACCTGTACCTGTTACAAAATCACATCACCTCATTGTTACCTGGCATCAGCTTGTGTTTTTATTTTCTTTTTTATCAGGTCAACAAGTGTTAATACAAGCATTTTTAAAAATTCAGCAAAACTTTTTCATACTCTCGCGTGAAACTCGTGTGACGGAAACAGCTTGGTAAACACGGAAGTGGCGTTGACGCAGCGGTAGCGTTAGCAGCAGAGGATAGAAGCTATCAGGCAAGTGTTCTTTTAAATAAACTCCTGGTGTACTTACAAACTTTCAAATGCCCCGTTTTGTGAGTACAGACCCTATGTGTACTACTGCAGAAGTTTGGTAACATTCCATGCATTATTAGTGGGGTAATTTACGAGATATACAAGATGTACCTTCGTGCCAGTATTCAGACCTTCGGCTGATAGCCCTATCTTGACCAATGTTGACCATCTCTAAAAATGCTTCTGAGGGGATATTTGGCTGGATGTCTTGGTGGAAATTACCCTAGGGTGCATTTTACTCCGAACCATCGCTTTAATAAAATCCCTTGTTAATTTTTTGGTACAAATGAGTCCAAATGGTGTACATTATATGTTTCTGTCACCACCTGAGCATTTTTATTGTTAAGAGAGGCCACAACACCGACGTTAATTTTTTTCTCGCAGATATCATCAAGTGTTATATTGTCTGAAAACAGCCTTCCGGGACTTCGAAAGTCTGAAGCCAAAAAAACGATTCACTATTGTTCAGTTTGATACAAACTGAGATCACCGAGGTTTGGCTGTTTGGTCTTGACGGGATCAGGGGGAAGAACCACACCAGTTAAGTTGGGTTAAAATTGTCAGTAGCTCACCTGGCTCTGCCCGGATATAACTAAATCCAACTCAGGACCTCCCAGCTCACCAATTAAAATGACCAAATTGAACAAACTGATATCAGAGTTGTATCAAACTTCTTATAATACTCTCAGCAAGAAAGCATGTCATACTGTGGTCTGCGTGAACACACTATTCTGATTGGCTGCAGAGTGTCCATTAATTGCTGATAATAGACACCTCATCCGGCAATGTCCCTCACTTAGCAAATATCCATCCACCGCTTATCCTGTATTCATGGACAGGTCCTGGACAGGTCGCCAGTCTATCACAGGGCCAGCATGTAGAGACAAACAACCATTCCTGCTCACATTCTATGGGCAATGAACCTATCCCCATCCTGCATGTCTTTGGACTGTGGGAGGAAGACGGAGAACCCGGAGAGAACCCGTGCTTACACGGGGAGAACTTAGCAAATATTTCCCAGACTATTCCTCAAACTGATTTTCTATTTGCAGTCACCAGAAACTTGATCTTATGATTCATGTTATTGAAATTTTCCTAGTTGTACGGACTGTATTTGGGTGTGTCTCCAGAACTTTTAAAGACAATGTTTAATTATAAACTTTAAGTGACAGGTTGGCACCAGACCATGTCCTCATACCAAAGTGGCAAGTTTACGGCAAGGCAAGGCACTTTTCTTTGTATAGCACCTTTCAACAACAGGACAATTCAAAATGCTTTACATAAAACATTAAAAGCATTGGAGAAAAAACATTAAAACAAGCCAATAAAATAAAATAAACATTTTAAAATAAATAAATAAATAAAAACAAGAATATCAAGGAATAGAAATTACTGTTCAGCATAAGAAGTTCATAGATAGTATTTACTGAAAGGCAGCAGCAAACAGAAAAGTATTCAGTCTTGATTTAAAAGAGCTGAGATTTGCAGCAGACCTGCAGCTTTCTGGAAGTTTGTTCCAGATATGTGGTGTGTAAAAACTGAAGGCTGTGATGTGAAATGTTTTTTGGCCCTTAACCATTCAGTGCTAGCACTGAATGGTTAAGGGCCAAAAAACATTTCACAAACCAGCAGTAGTATTTTAAAGTCAATTCTTTGACAGACAGGAAGCCAGTGTAAAAATCTGAGAACCAGAGTAATCTGATCCACTTTTTTGGTCTTAGTGAGGACTCGAGCAGCAGTTTTCTGAATTAACTGCAGCTGTCTGTCATATATAGTTTATATAACAGAACTAATGTTGCCACAGCAACTGTAACATTGTAAGGCAGAGCAGTTAATGTGTTGTTGCCTTGGACACTTTTCTTATGCCGGTTGATGTCTGCGCTGTCATGAAAGTAAATATAAACGGGTCAAGCCAACCCACGATCATTTTAATGGTGTCAGAAGTAGTTCAGAGAACGACCAAGAGATAAATTAAGAAGACAGACAGCAAGAAGAAAAGAAATGGCTAAGTTTAACCCTCCGGGAAACTTTACACTTGACAAGCCGACGGAGTGGCCCGAGTGGAAACAGTTCGAGCCATACAGAATCGCAACAAAACTTCACAAGGACGAGGGACAAGTACAAGCAAGCTGCCTGATTTACGCCATGAGCAACGAGGCAGAAAACATTTTCAAGTCATTCACGATTGCTCAAGAGGGAGGACCGCAATGACTTTGTCATCGTTATGGGGAAGTTTAACAATTACTTTTTTTCCGAAGAGGAATATTATCCACGAATGGGCATGTTTTTACCAATGGGTCCAACGGCCGGATGAGAAGGCAGAATTTTTCATCAGAGCCCTGTATGATCTCTCAGAGCACTGTGAGTTTGGAGAAACTTGAGAGGAAAATATCCGTGACTGCATCGTCATCGTGATGATGGATAAAGAGCTCTCCCACAGGCTGCAGCTGATGGCGGACCTGACACTGACACACACAATACAGACCGTCAGACAGTCAGAGGAGGTCGCTGCACAAGTGAGTCTGCAAGGAGACACTGCGGGATCAGTACAGGAGGTGCAGTTTAAACATAAAAGCATGAACTGGAAACCACAACAGCGACAATAAGGCAAGTCAAAGGACAGAAAATGGGGGGGAAATTAGAAGAAATGTGGCAAATGTGAGAAAACACAGCGTAATAGAGATGAAAAGTGCCCTGCAGAAAGAGCTACCTGCCATTCTGTCACAGAATGGGACACTGTGCCAGAGTATGTCGCAGCAGGTCAGTGAATGAGGTCACAGAGACTGAGAGAGCTGAGCAGACCTCTTAGTTCCTGGGTTCAGTGAACAGTGGACTGAGCAACTACAAGTTGATTCCTCTCCAGTAGAATTTAAGATAAGGGAGCTGATGTCACTGTCATAAGTGAGGACACCTTTCACACACTCACCCTGAGAGAACACTGGACCCACCTGACATTCCTCTGGACAGCCCTGGAGGTGAGCTGCTGTGTCTGGGCCGCTTTAAGGCAACATCCAGTCACAAATGAAAAGATCATCCATTCACAGCCTACGTAGTACGTGGACGTAGAGTCAGCAATCTCCTTAGCCGGGCCTTGTCGGTAAGGATCAAACTGGTGAGGCGAGTAGATGAGCTAAAATGCATCACCAGCCATCTAACCCACAGTGAGCATGGTACTCTAAAAACTGAACCAGTCAAAATCCAGTTAAGAGATGATGCTGTACCATATGCTGTGCACACTGCACGTCGTGTGCCCTTTCCCATGTTACAGAAGGTGAAAGTGGAAATACAGAGGATGGAGAAGGATGGTGTCATCGAGCAGGTGTCACAACCTACTGAATGGTGCGCTCCCATGGTACCAGTCCTGAAGTCAGTCAAAAGAGAACGCTACATCCTACCCACCTCAGATGAGATAACAGCCAAGCTGAGCGGTGCAACTGTGTTTTCTTCCCTTGATGCTGCCAGTGGATTCTGGCAGATCCCTCTGCATCCAGACAGCTGCAAGCTGATAACATTCATAACACTATCTGGCAGATACCAATGGAAATAAAAACACAAACTGAACTGAAAATATTTAGGCAAGGCAACTTTATTTGTATAGCACATTTCATACACAAGGCAGATTCAAAGTGCTTCACATTATAACATGTCATACAATAAAGTGAAAAAATATAAGAATTAAAAGAAAATAAAGGCACAATTAAAATGCATTACAGAAAGACAAGGAGAATAAAAACATTTTTGCAATAATTAAAAACAGTGCAGATGTTAAAAGATTTAGCAGAAAGCTATGGTGAACATAAAAAATTTCAGTCTCGTTTTAAAAGTGGTCAGAGTTGGGGCAAGTCTTACATCTTCAGGAAGTTTATTCCAGCTATTTGTTGCATAGTGACTAAATTATGCTCTCCCGTGATTGTTGTTTACTCTGGGAATCACTAACAGATTGGTCTCAGAAGATCTTAGTGGTCTAGAGGGCTTATGTAGTGGGAGCATATCAGTGATATACTTCGGCCCTAGACCATGTAGTGATTTATATGTGAGAAGGAAGATTTTGAAATCAATCCTCTGACATACAGGGAACCAATGTAAGGATTTAAGAATTGGTGTAATGTGCTCACATTTTTTGGTCTTTGTAAGAACTCTAGCAGCAGCGTTCTGAACAAGCTGTAGCTGACAGTTTTTTTTCGGAAGACCTGCAAGGAGACCATTACAGTAGTCTAGCCTACTAGTAATAAAGGCATGTACAACTTGAGCTGACATGAGCCCTCTAAGTCTTGCTAAATTTTTGAGGTGATAGTAGGCCGATTTTGTTACTGATTTGATGTGACTGTCGAAATGTAAATCAGAATCCATAACAACCCCAGATTTCTGGCTTTGTTTGAGGTTTTCAGGGACAGAGAGTGAAGGTGTTGAATTACTTTAAACCTTTCTTTTTTAGCACCAAAAACAATTATCTCAGTTTTGTCCTGGTAGGAAGTTTTGGCACATCCAGTCTTTGACTTGCTCAATGCACTGGCACAGAAGATCTATGGGGCGATAGTCGTTTTGTGATAGCGCTACATATATTTGGGTGTCATCGGCATAGCAATGGTGGTCAATGTTATTATTTTGCATGATTTGTCCTAGTGGGAGCATGTAGATGTTGAATAATGTCGGCCCCAGCATTGAACCTTGGGGGACTCCATAAGTTAGATTGGTAGGTTCTGATACAAAGTTGCCAACGGAAACAAAATAGTTCCTATCTTGTAGATATGACTTGAACCAGCTTAACACTGCACCGGCTGCAGGGATCAGCCAGCGGCCGGTGTTGCAGCAGTGGAAGCCTGATGGCCATCCACCACCATCAGGCATCGTCCCCACCACGGTGGCGCGAGCGTCTAACACCAGCGAGGAGGAGACACCAGCGGCCGGCTACATCCAGCTGTCGGCGATGCAGCAGCGGAAGCCCGATGGCCACCATCTACCACCTGGCATTGTTTCCACCACGGTGACGCTTCCCTCGGCTAACACCAGCGAGGAGGAGACACCAGCGGCCGGCTACATCCAGTGGCTGGCGAAGCAGCAGTGGAAGCCTGACGGCCACCCACCACCACCTGAATCAGTGACCAGCGAGGAGAAGTCACAGCCAGCCATGGTCAGCTCGACAGCGGGTCACCCAGCGGGATCGAGCTGGGCACCCGTAACGCAGCAAGAGGTCAACATTACAACGGTCAGAACAAGAGGACAGCTCCCACGTAAGACTCGCAACCCAGTACTCAAAAAACATAAACGACTTAAATTCTTCAGGACACTTAATCAGGCTAGGACTATCTGGGATCCAGAGTATAAAAAGGGGGGATTGTTTGGGGGTCATTTAAATGTTCGTAGCTTGGTCCCAAAACGTGAACAGATTGAACATTTACTATGTAATTCTAATGTTGATTTTATGGGCCTATCAGAAACGTGGCTCACCAGCTCTTCTCCTGAAGCTGCTGTGTCACTACCGGACTACAATACGTATAGGAAAGATAGGGGACAGGGTAGGGGCGGGGGGGTTCTCCTGTATGTAAAGAACAACTTGAAATGTAATCAGATTGCATGGCCCAGTAACATCACACTTGAATGTATTGGTGTAAATATTTCTCTTTCAAGAGAGATGTCTCTTACTGTCATCTGCATCTATCGCAAACCCACGGCTAACATAGATTTTTATGACCAGCTCAAGGCACTCCTTACCTTATGTAATCATAAAAAAGAAATCATCCTTTTTGGTGACTTTAATGTCAATTGGGATAACAAAATAGATAGAAAACACCTTAAACATATAACTGACTATTTTAATTTCACTCAGATTATAGAGCAACCCACTAGAATTACACATCGTACACAATCCAGGATTGATTTAGTCTTTACTAATAAACCGGAAAGAATCACAAACACCCATAACCTGTTAACAGGACTCTCGGACCATAACGCAATCTTTTTCTCAAGAAAAGTCAAACGCTCAAAAAATCTGTATCATACTTTAACCAATCGATCTATTAACATGATTATCCCCAATAATCAATTACAAAATGTGGATAGAGATTTAAAAGATGTTGACTGGTCTGGCCTTCTGGGATGTGATGATGCAGATATTGGCAGTGATTTATTTTTATCTAAAGTCAAAGAGATCGTCCTCTCATTCTCCAGGAGAGGGCGTCAGGGGAAAAAGAAGTCCACCTCCCTCCCCTGGCTCAACTCTACCTGTCTAAAACTGATGAAGCATAGGGATCAGCTCCTCAGAAAATCAATTAAGTCTGGGCTTAACACAGACCGACTGAATTTTATAGTTGCTAGAAACAAGGTGACATCAGAATTACGTAAGGCCAAAGCTGATTTTTTTATTCAAATTATTGAGAACGCTAGAGGTAACAGTAAAAAAATATGGCAGAATATAAATAAATTAACAGGAAAACAACCCAAGCAGGAATCTAAAGGTCTGGAATTAAAAATCGACAATAAGCTGGTGAGAAACCCTGGTATCCTGGCTCAGGAATTTAATTATTTTTTCATAAACTCAATAGAGGAAATGGTGAAACAGTTCACACCTCTCGAAGTCTCTGAGCAGCAGGTTTCTAACTTGTCTGACAACATCGAGCCTAAATTTAATATTCAAGAAATCACAAAATCAGAAGTTATTGACATCATAAGTAATTTGAACAACTCTAAAGCCAAGGACATACACGGGCTCGACACAAGTTTCTTGAAATCACATAAGGAGGCCCTAGCTCCCCCACTTGTGCATCTGGTTAATTTATCGATCAAAAACTCAACTGTACCTAAGGCATGGAAAATGGCCTCAGTTACTCCAGTATTTAAAGCTGGCGACAAGTTTGATTTAAATAATTACAGACCTATTAGTATTGTGCCTGTAGTCTCTAAAGTAATTGAAAAGTGGGTCGCCAAACAAGTAATTGATTTCCTTGGCAATAGCCATACTCCTTTACATCCCATGCAGTTTGGGTTTCGACCTTACCATTCCACCGAGACCGCATTGACCATGTTCATGGAGAGAACTAAGTGTTATTTGGATGCTCATGGATGGGTTGGTGCTGTCTTTTTAGATTTAAAAAGAGCGTTTGATACCGTCAATCATAAGGTACTTTTATCCAAACTGTCTCATTTTAATTTTTCTTTTCAATCTATTAAATGGTTTGACTCATACTTGTCACATAGAGAACAACGAACTGTGGTGGCCGGTGCCAGCTCCTCTTTTATGGGTTGTCCAGTAGGGGTCCCCCAAGGGTCCATATTGGGGCCCATTTTATTCACATTGTATATTAATGATTTACCCGATTTTTGTTTAGATGTGGATGTTCAGCTTTACGCTGATGATGCGGTAATTTTCACTAAAGCTAAAAATCCTAAGGAGGCAGCACGGGTGCTTTCTACAGCACTCACACACATACAAACATGGCTTACAAGTTCGTGTCTTATTTTGAATGCAAAAAAAACTGTTTGTCTATTTCTGTCGAAGCAATCTGCTTCTTCCATGCCTTCTCGCTCAGGTGTTTTTTTGGGTGCTGACGGGTTGGAAGTTGTTAATGAATTTAAATATTTAGGTGTGATTATAGACTCTAAACTTTCTTTTAAAAATCATGTTAAAATGTTATCAAAAAAAATTAAATATCACCTTTACAACTTTAAGCAAATCAGAGGATCGTTGTCTGCGGATGTAAATTAGCAGTCTTGCTAACTCCGACACATTTACATTTGTATTCACATACTGATGTTCATTAATGTGTATTGTCCCTTTCAAATAAAGAAAATTAATTAATTAATTAAAGACTGTGCCTGAGAGCCCCACCCAGTTTTCCAACCTGTCCAAAAGTATTGAGTGGTCGACAGTGTCAAATGCAGCACTGAGGTCTAATAGCATTAATATTGAAGTTTTGCCAGAGTCTGTGTTAAGACGGATGTCATTTACAACTTTAATAATGGCCGTCTCGGTGCTATGAAAAGGTTGAAATCCTGACTGGAAGTTGTTGTGGCAGCCGGTTGAAGCCAGGAAGTGATTTAGTTGTTGGAGGACAACTTTCTAAATTTTTTTACTTATGAAGGGTAGATTTGAAATTGGTCTGTAGTTGTTGATAATAGTGGCATCTAGGCTCCTCTTTTTTAGAAGATGTTTAATGACTGCAGTTTTGAAGGCCTTTGGGAAATTGCCTGATTGAATAGAGTTATTAACTATTTGCAATACGTCTGTTGATAGGCAGTCAAAAACATTCTTAAAAAAGTTGGTAGGTAAAGCATCAAGGCAGCAGGTGGATGATTTTAGATTTGTCACCGTTTCCACTAGAGTTTTAGAGTCTATGGCATTAAAGCTTGCCATCATTGCTGTGTTACTTTTGCCTGAACAGGGTGGTGATCCAATATTTAATATTACGGTGAAATACTGGCTGAAAGAAAGCCAAAAATGTCACCACTGAGTCAGAACCATAGATACAGGAGCAGATGCAAGTCCACACACACACACACACACACATGTACACACTCTGTTGTTCATAATGTATTGTCTGTGCTAGATGCCTGGCTGCTCGCGCATGGCTGCCAGTGATCACCCCGTGGGGCGGGGCCTGGGTATGGGACCGAAATACATAGCGGCCCAGGCCCCTCACTGTTGGGATGTGCATAGGTGAGCATGTGCGAGCGGCTGGGTGTTTGGGGGTTGTGTTGTTATGTGATGTGCTGTTTTGTGATGTTGTTTATGTATTTATGTATATGCACACATGCATACAGTGCACTGCTCATGTGATTTGAATCTGTAAAATGTGATTTTGACATCTGCTGCATGACTGTGTAACTCACACTATGTACAAGGCCGTAGCCAGGATTTTTCAAATACCGAGGTCAATCCCAACTCAACCCTCAAAACAAAAGTCCTCCTGGCCTGAACTGCCCCCCTGACCCACCCCAAGGTCAAAAAGAAAGAAATAAGCATGAATAAAACAGATCAGTGTGGCTAATTACACTTTTATTTTCAGTAATAACTAACATGTTGAACTTCAACGTTCATTTTGTCGTTGATTGAAAAGGAAGAGGTGGAACATCAAGTGATGCTGAACATCTGGTTGTATAAACAGTCATGTAATTCTGACGTTAAGTGGATGAACATGAGGTTTTATATTAAACTGTGTGAGAGAGAAGGTTTTAACTTGATTATCATTAATTAACTGGAATGAAAATTCATGTCTTGAAATTCCTTAACATCTGTATATGGCTGGCCTGGCCTATACTACTGTGTGTGTTTTGTGTGTGTGTGTGTGTGTGTGTGTGTGTGTGTGTGTGTGTGTGTGTGTGTGTGTGTGTGTGTGTGTGTGTGTGTGTGTTCATTTCCAGCAGCAATGAAACATAGAGAAACCACTGTTTTGAGTTTCACAAACATTTGCACAAACTCTAATATTATTGTACTTAAATCCTCACCTTCCTTCTTCTTTTCCTGCCTTTCTGTTGGCTTTCCTACTGCTCCAAATGATAATGTAGATTGTTTAAACCACGGTAAACGTGACGAGTCTTTGCTTCGACGCATTTTGGTGCCACTGACACTGGGGTGCCACTGACACTGGGCTGCTGGGCACATTCAGTCGTGTGTGTGTTTGTGTGTGTGTGTGTGTGTGTGTGTGTGTGTGTGTGTGTGTGTGTGTGTGTGTGTGTGTGTGTGTGTGTGTGTGTGTAGAGAGAGAGAGAGAGTGGATTGGGAAGGGGGGGGAGGGGCGGTGGGGGGAGTGGCCTCCTTGACTTTACATCCCTGCACTGCTCTACCAGTTGCTTATCACCATAAGAACCCTGTTTCAATAAAAAAAAAATGTAGGCTATATGCTGCATTTTATTTGAACTCGACCCCAAGGTTGAGAAACACTTGGTTTTACATCCCTGCACTGCTCTGCAGTTGCTTATCCCCCTGTTTCAATCATTCCCAACCACAAACCAATGAAATAGTGTTAAGTTGGGATATGTTTGGGTATAGTAAATTTAATTAATTGTTGACAGATGTAAATTAGTTGTTAGATATTTTGTATCGGCCTATTCATGTTCCTACGTGTGTGTCATAGACCCTGTTCCCCTGGCCTGTGATTGGTTCAGTAGCCTAGTAGTTGTGATTGTTTGGTCGCTGTCATGGTGATGAAGCTGGCTAGTTAAGAAAGTAAACACTGAAAAGTACGTCTCCGTTTCTCCGTTTGATTGTCCTGTGTACCTGGCTGAGCATCAAGAAGACATACCACCACAACGAACCCGAAATTCACAGAAGAATCTTTTATTTTAAATCACATCAAACAGTCGCACCAATCAATTGTAAAGTGTCTGCATGGAGCGGACCTGCTGACAGAATGTGCAGCTGACAGTGACGATTTCCTCATCGCTAAACCTGTGCCACCATCTGATCTGATCCTCCCTTGTTCGTGAGGACGGGTCTCCTGGACATTCTTTGTGCTTTTCCTATCTTCATTTCTAACCGGCTCCTTTTTAGTTTTTTATCGGTGCCTGATCTGGTGCGTGCGCGCTCGCCCCCGGTCGGCATAAAAAAATGAATGTTAAAAACAATATCTCGTGAGAAAAAAATAGACTTGTCGCGAAGACAATGAAATGGAAACATTGTAATAATACCTGCGACCATGCTCTATAACAGCTGGAAATGCTGTACCGCTATACTTATTTTCCCTTGGTTATGGAAGGAAAAAAAAGTCAACTTTTAAAAATTGGAAAGTGAAATCAGTAAAAAAAAAAATGCCGAGGACATGACCTCGGTGTCCTCAATGGTAGCTACGGCCTTGACTATGTAGTTTGTATATAAATGTGAATAACTAGACTAAATTTGGATTATATTTTAGAAAGGCCTGGCCAGGGACTGGGGTTGCAAATTAGCCAACTGGCTAGAAACCTTTTATGCAACACATCTGCACACATTGTTGTGGCATTGACTGCGATAACTATGTATGTAATAATGTGCGCTGCATTGTCCCTGACAAATAAACAAATAAATAAATAAAAAATACTGTTTCAAATGATTAACTTTCGGCATAACAAATGTATCAGACTCAGTCTTCATGGATGACATCCTAATCTATGGGACCTCGATGGAGCAACGTGATGCCCGACTCGAGAAGGTGCTGCAGCATGTTGAGTTGGCAGGGTTGAAACTTAACAAGGAGAAATGCTCCATTATAGGCAGAGCCAGCTCATGGTTCAGACCGTACCCTGACATAGTGGAGGCCATACACCAGCTGCCACCGCCTGAAAATGTGCAGGAGCTAAAAAGAGTCCGTGGAGCGTGGTGAATTACCTGGGCCCTCATTTATAAAGCTTGCGTACGCACAAAACGGGGCTGGAAACGTGCGTACGCCACTTTCCACGCAAATGTTGTGATCTATAAAAACCAAACTTGACGGGAAAGTGTGCGTACCCGTAAGCAAACTCTGAGGCATGCGTACCGGTACGCACATTCTGGAGACTGGAAGGGAATCAGCAGTAAACGTGAGAAGAACGATATATTTTTGATGGCTCGCACACATTTAATTACACTCCATATCATACGTTAGATCTGCGTTATCATGATGAACTCCAGCAATGTTTTTGACGCTTTTAATGAGTGATAGTTTTTTTCATGTTAACACCTTCTTTTAAAATCTGACTTGTATCTTAAATCAAAATCATTTTGAAATATTGAATCAGCGCTGTCACCGCAGGAGGAGGAGACGGCCCAAATGAATGCCTTCCATTAGATCACTGTAGAACACAGCGGAAATAACTAAATATTCTCCTTATTTATGTGCATATATCATAAACGCACATACTTACAGCCATTAAGCCATCGTATAATTGTTACACTTATCCTCGTTTTTAAACCACCAGAGCGCAGAGGAAATGCGCTATAATGAGTGCCACGCTCGTGCGCGCTCAGTCGTGGAACGTGGAGAGCGCAACTTTACCAAACTTCAGGAGGCAGACTCTACCACTCGGCAAAGGTGGTAGAGTCCCCAGCATGATGAGCCATGGCCCCCTGCCCGACTGGAGGGGTATCAACAGGGCGCAAGAATCCGTGAGGATGTTATGCGTTTGTAAGATAAGGAAGACAACAATCAATGTTCATTGTAAACGTATTATTTTATTAATCACAGTGCGCGTTTGCCGTAGCTCATCTGCAACGTTGTTGATGGCGGTGATTGTGTCTCGCTGAAGTTGCAGGACGGCATCAGTGTGCACCCGACCGCTTGATGTGCCATGTGCCCGGGGTGCGACCCGGACGCTGTGCCGAGGGCCCGTCACCCTCCTCACATCACCCTCCTCACGTCACCCTCCTCTACGCCACACGCTGCAGACTCTGGAAGGACAAAAACTATTTAACGTTTTGTTTTATATACAATAAAAGTTTAAAATCTGTTTACCCTTATCCCTCTGGTCTCAGTCGCGTCTGTGTCTCCCTCCTTTTCGGACACAATCCCCGTCAAAGTCACATCAAAATCAAACTTCCTCAAATACTCTAGTGTTACGAGAGTGGCGTATGTGTGTGCGCGAGAATGTCTGTGTGTGTGTGTGAGCGTGACGTCAGCGAATGAGTCGACGAATGAGTGAACGAGCGATTGCGCGACTGTCAGTCTAGGAGGAACTAAACGAGCCCGGTTGTGGTTTTAAGTTTACGTGTACTGTTAAATAAAGTACCAAACGCCAAGAATCCGTGCCCGTGTCTTCCGACCTATAAACAGACCCACTGCCGGTTATAGTGAAGGGTGTTACCCCCGAAAGGACATCGGCCCTGGAGGGAACGTCTCCCCTGTGCTCCCCGACTATGGTCTGAGAGCCAAGGAACAGGAAAGGTGTAACATTGGCGACCACGAAGGGACCCTCTCACGTAAACGGAAAGGCAGTGGTGAGCAAGGAATGAACGGTGAAACATTCCAGAGAAGTTAGAAGAGACAAAGGAATAAGCGGAAAGCATTGTTTACCTGTTCAGCTAAGCTAAGATGGCGGACGCTAACCGCCGTAGCCCGTGCAATCTCGGCTACTCAAAGTCCAACCCGTTCGTAACGATAAACGACGGTGATGTGGAAGAGACCATAGACCATATGAGTGAAGGAAATACAAGTTATGATGGACTTTCTAACGTGTTCCACCGTGAAGTGGAGCCTATTAGAATGAAGTATGCGGCGGCGCCATGTGAGCTCATTCAACCCAAGTTCTCGAGCCGGAACCCCTTCATTAATTCCGAAGAGGACAGCTACCGTTTTCAATGTGGTGCGGCCAACAGACAAAGTGACTTTATTCCACAACCTGCTGCTATTGCAACGCCGCATTCAAACCCCTTTTCCTCGGACCAGGGGGGTTACATCCACAGCACCCCCAAGATCGGTTGCCCCCCAGCCCCCACATGCCTGTGCACCACCTGCCCTTCTTCATCAAAGGATATTAACTATGGACATTCGCCGGAGCCAGGGCACAGTCGGACTATGAAGTTAAAGAGCTCTTTTCGCAAAGGTGAGCAGCCAAAGTCACATCAGCCCTCCTCCGAGAGTGAGGATGACTATGACCATCGAGAAAGAGTCCCCACTTTGAGGCCCGGACAGTATGATGGCACCACACCCTGGACAGAGTTCCTGCACAGGTTTGAGAGTTGTGCTGCAGCTAACTACTGGTCCGCAAAGACAATGGCTGTCCAGCTGAAGTTCTGCACGGTGGGTGCAGCCGGGGCCATCATCCACAGAAATCCCCGGTCCGCCCTGTGGGACTACGTCCGCCTGGTGGAGGAGATAGAAACTGCATATGGCCCTTCCTCGCAGCATGCAGCTGCAGTAGCTATCGAGCTGAGACAGCGTGTCCGCAAACCGGGTGAGGCTCTCCATGTTTTGCGAGATGACATCTACGGGAGAGTGTCAGTAGCCTACAGCAACAGGGCTGATGCTGAGCAGGACGCCATAGGAGTTGAAGTCTTTACTAATGCTCTAGGGGATGCAGAAATTGTACAAAAGCTTTTAGAGCAGCGCCCACAAACGTTAGCCCAAGCCTTTGACATTGCCCATCGCTATGAAACCACAAAGCGAGCAGCATCATATGTCGCCGGTCTCATGCACTCAGGAGCCCGCGACATAGCTGAGCGCAGGCCCCGTGCTATGGTGATCAGAGAGGGAACCGACGAAGAGGAATTAAAGACTGCTATAGCGCCCCCATCAGCCATCTTTAAACCTGCGTCTCCCAGCCACAGTCACACACCATATAGAGGTAAAAGCCCTAGAGACATTAAATGGGATGAGATTCGGTGTCATAACTGTTCAGGCCTGGGTCACATGAAGAGAAATTGCCCCTCACCAAGAAATGCAGCTAGAGCTCTAACTTCAACCATGCCCCCTCAAAGCTCAAGGTCAGCTGTGCTTCACCTTAAGGCCCAGGGTCAAGAAATGAACATTCACATGATTGTGTACGAGCTAGAAGTGTGCGCTGTTTTGGACAGTGGGGCTCGGAAAAGTGTTTTTCCTCTGTGTCATTACAACGCCATTCATCCAGATGTCAGGCCTCCACTTCAGTCATCCATCGTAGAGACACTGATCGGTGTTGGGCCTGGTGACATACCCGTGCTCGGCGAAGCTCACATCCCTGTCCAGATCAACAACCGTCAGGTGAGCGTCCTCTTCCTGGTTGCTGATATAGCTGGTGACGAGGCCCTCCTGGGCCATCCATTCCTGAGCCAGGCCCAGGCACGTCTTGATTTTGGGAATCAACGGATTGTGCTGTTTGGAGAAGAGGTGCCGTATTTCGATTCCAAAAACAAACCAAAGGCGCACGCAGTGAGAGTGGCCCGGACGGTGGTGCTGGAGGCTGGGCAGGAGTTTGTGGTAAGAGGCAACATCCACCTTAAAGTGTAAGTTTGGCGGAAATTGAAAATAAAGCTATTTTCTGAATGAAAATACATCAACTAAGCCGTGGAGGAAGTAATTATCGCTCATCACGCAGTTCAGAGCTAGCACGGGTCGGAGCTAGAGTCCAAAATCGCAAACAGTGGGTTAGCATGGGGCAGACAGCCACACGCTTTCAAAATCGCATTTTTAAACCACTAACATTGCTCAAAACAGCGCCAAACCTCGTCAGCAGCTTGCTCTGGGTGTCTACACATAAAACGAAGCACCAACAACTCAGTTCATGAACCCGAAGTTTATAACAGAAGACAGTTAAGAACACTCACCAATTCTACCCCTGCCAGCTCCTCGCGAAGGATAGTCCGTAAGTGTCGATTACCGAACGCAATGCAAAAGTGAAAGTGAAACTGAAGATTTCGCCCAGAATAAAACGAGTATACTTTTAAATTAGTGGCAGTTTGGCCAAATATAAGTTAATAACGGTGGGTAAAAACGTCGGGATAGTTTGTATACACTTCCAATCAGTTCAAGACAGCAGCCTTATCTGAAGCACATACATGTCACGCGAGATCTCACACGGGAACTCGTTCGGTAATCGACACTTACGGACTATCCTTCGCGAGGAGCTGGCAGGGGTAGAATTGGTGAGTGTTCTTAACTGTCTTCTGTTATAAACTTCGGGTTCATGAACTGAGTTGTTGGTGCTTCGTTTTATGTGTAGACACCCAGAGCAAGCTGCTGACGAGGTTTGGCGCTGTTTTGAGCAATGTTAGTGGTTTAAAAATGCGATTTTGAAAGCGTGTGGCTGTCTGCCCCATGCTAACCCACTGTTTGCGATTTTGGACCACAGCTCCGACCCGTGCTAGCTCTGAACTGCGTGATGAGCGATAATTACTTCCTCCACGGCTTAGTTGATGTATTTTCATTCAGAAAATAGCTTTATTTTCAATTTCCGCCAAACTTACACTTTAAAGACCCAGTTGAAGGGGGATTGATGCTGAGCCCCACCAAAGGCTTTGTTGAAAAACACAGACTGTTAGTGGCCCGAGTTTTAGTGGAAGCTCAGCCCCATATGACCATGCCCCTCCGCATCTTCAATCCGGGCAACAGTGCCGTTACCATTAAAAAGGGGGCCATCGTGGGACTCCTCCAGCCGGTAAAGGTTCTGCAGCCTGCAAACGCGGTTGCCCACGACCAGCCTGAACAGACTGTCAGCAGCCGCCCTCCGGTCCCCCAGCACCTACAAGAGCTCTATGCCCAGAGCTCGAATGAGCTTAACCAAGAGGAGCAGCTGCGGCTAGCTCAGCTGCTGTGCACCTATGAGAATGTGTTCTCCACAGGACCCACTGACCTCGGCAGGACCAGCCTGGTTCAGCATGACATCGTAACCATGCCAGGCCTCCCAGTCAAGCAACCACCACGCCGGATGGCGTTGGAGAAACAACAGGATGCTGACCAACAGATACAACAGAGCCTGGGGGCGGGGCTGGCCCGCCGCAGCAACAGCAGTTGGGCATCGCCCATTGTGATGGTAAAGAAAAAAGATGGGACGTACCGCCTCTGCATAGACTATAGAGGCCTGAATGACTGCACGATTAAAGATGCATATCCTCTGCCCCGCATCCAGGACATGCTGGACACCCTCTCTGATGCCAAGTGGTTCAGCACCCTTGACCTCGCGGCCGGCTACTGGCAAGTCGAACTGACCCCAAGAGCACGCAAAGCAGCAGCATTCTGCACCAAAAGTGGACTGTTTGAATGGAATGTCATGCCATTTGGACTGTGTAATGCTCCGGCGACATTCCAGCGCCTGATGGACCGGGTGCTGGCCGGCATGCAGTGGGAGACCTGCCTAGTGTACCTGGACGACATCATCGTTCTGGGCAGCGACGTTCCGCAGATGCTGCAGCGGCTGGGCCAGGTTTTCAGTCGTCTCGACCAGGCCAAACTGAAACTAAAACCGTCTAAGTGCTGCCTCTTCCGCCGCCAAGTAGCCTACCTGGGTCACATCGTTTCAGAGAGCGGTGTGGCCACTGACCCCAACAAAGTCCAGAAAGTGCAGGACTGCCCAACACCGACGTCACTCCAAGATGTCCGTCGCTTTGTGGGCCTTGCATCTTACTATCGGCGGTTCGTTAAAGACTTTGCTTCCATTGCAGAACCTCTCCATACCCTGACCAAGAAACATGCCCAGTTTCGTTGGTCTGAGGAATGCCAGGCGGCATTTAATGAACTCAAATGCTTGCTAACGACCGCGCCAATCCTGGGCTACCCACTCGACCAAGGCAACATGATACTGGACACAGACGCCAGCGACGTCGGTATCGGCGCTGTTCTCTCGCAGGTTCAGCAGGGTGTGGAACGTGTGCTAGCCTATGGAAGCCGCAAGCTGTCCACAACTGAACAGAATTACTGTACCACACGGCGAGAACTGCTAGCCGTGGTCGACTTCACGTCACACTTTCGCCAGTATCTCCTAGGGCGGCGCTTCACGGTGCGCACCGACCACAGCAGCCTTCGGTGGCTAACAAGGATGAAGGAGCCTGAGGGGCAGCTCGCCAGGTGGCTCGAGAGACTTGGCGAATACAACTTTGAGATCATCCATCGCCCTGGCCAGCTTCACGGCAACGCAGACAGCCTCTCCCGGAGACCCTGCCGTCAGTCCTGTCCTTGTAAGCTCCCCAGCCCATCTCCTCCTCAGTTGAACATCAGTCACCAGGCTGTGCAGTGCAATTTGGACTCTGACATCAACCAGGCGATGCTGAGTCCAGTGGGGGTAGAGAGACACCCAGCTCCCGCAGAAGCAAGTCTAGTGGGGGTAGATAAGGCCCTGCCAGCTGACTCTAACAACTTAAAGTCCCCCGAGAAAATATACCTGACTAAGTCAAAAGAAAATGAACTGTTTGGTGGTTGGTCCCTGGAGGAGCTGCGACAAGCCCAGGAAGACGACGCAGACATTGCACCCATCAGAACCTGGTTGGAAACCAGCGGAGAACGTCCTGCATGGGTAACAGTCTCACCATGCAGCCCAGCCACAAAGACATATTGGAGCCAGTGGAAACGCCTCTACATCAGAGATGGAGTGCTAGTAAGACGTTTCTACTGCCTGGACGATACCCAATTCTATCCACAAGTAGTGCTGCCCCGCACCTTCAGGCCAGACATCATGAGACAGATGCATGAGGGACAAGTTGGTGGACATTTTGGTGTAGAGCGCACTGTAGCTCGGCTGCAAACCCGATACTTCTGGTACAGAATGAGGGAGGACGTTGCCCTGTGGTGTAACACCTGCACCAGCTGCGCATCAAAAGCCAGGCCGCGGAAGACACCACAAGCCCCCATGGGCACTGTACGAGTTGGAGCGCCTATGGAGCGCATCGCTTTGGATATCATGGGGCCACTGAATGAGACTGAGCGCAACAACAGATATGTGCTGGTAATACAGGACTATTTCACAAAATGGGTCGAAGCGTTTCCCCTACCTAACGAACAAGCTGTAACTGTGGCTGAAGTGCTCGCCTCTGAGTGGGTGTGTCGCTATGGAGCCCCGCAGACACTGCACAGCGACCAAGGCCGGAACTTCGAGTCTGAGGTGTTCCAGGAAATGTGCATGCTGTTCGGGATCGACACACACACCACACCTTTCCGTCCTCAGTCCGATGGGCAAGTTGAAAGGTTCAATGCCACTCTGCAAAAGATCCTGGCCACGACAGCCGAGCGTTGCCACTGGGATTGGGACCTCATGATTCCCTACGCTGTCATGGCCTACAGAGCAACAAAGCACAGTTCAACTGGTTTCACCCCGAACTAGATAATGTTTGGCCGGGAAGTGAGTGAGCCAGTAGACCTGGTATCCGGCCTGCCGCCAGACCCTGAACCAGCTCCCTCAGCCCCTGAGTATGTCCAGCACCTTCGAGAGCGACTGGAGCTGGCGCACCAAATCACCAGAGATGCTCTCGGAGAGTCTGTGGAACGTGCAAAGAGACAATATGACAAGAACTGTTGCCGCACACATTACAACGTTGGTGATGCTGTGTGGTACCTCATCGAAGGAACAAAAAAATTCAAGAACAGAGTGAGGAAGTTCCTCCCATCTTACGAAGGGCCATTCTTCGTTCTGGGTCAGTTGGACGACCTGGTTTATCGAATCCAGAAAGGGCCAAAGACTAAAGTAAAGGTGGTTCACCACGATCAGCTAAAGCCTTATCGCTGCCGGGACCCACTGGACAATACTTGGGCCCTGGAGCAAGCCCAGAGCTGGACACCAATGGAGGTGTCACCCCCAGACGACGTAGATCCTGCTGACACTCAACTGGGTCTGCCCCAGCTCTTCTCTGACGCTGATGACAGCTCCAGCTTTTCCTCATCAGATCCAGCTGTGGACATTCCTGTAGCTGCTGCTTCTCACCCCTCCACCACTCACCTTGACTCCTCCGTTCCTGTGGAGTTCAAGGACAGTGGGGGTGGTGCGGCGGTGCAGCACCCTCAGAGCCCTCGTTCTCAAAGGCCCCGGCCAGGCGCGGCGCTACTATTGGGCCTGGTGGGCCTGGGCCCACCCATTTTAGGCCTGGGCCCGCCCATTTTGACTCATGCCTACTGATTAGTGAGTGATTTTCTTTCTAGCTGTTCATCCAATAAGCAGCCTGAGGAAAGCTTTGAGTGAAGGCTTCTCAGCCAATCTTCTACCCCGTGTGGACTACTAAGCCCGTCCACAGGCTGCATCGTCACCAGCAAGTGATCCAATAAAATGAATGACTTTGGCGCGCAAGCTTTGAGATGAGAAATGAAGGTGCGTGTCCACAGGGGCGATTTTAAACGCGTGTGGACGCGCCGCTTCCCAGTATTGCACGCTTGGTGGGCTGCCACTAGAGGATGATTGACAGGCGCTCTCCTTTAAACAACAACTTTTTGCGAGCGTTCCCGAGGCGGCGAGTCGAGCCCGGCGCCTCTGATTAGCATAAAGTAGATTCGACCTCAACTTTAGGCAAATGAGGAGCGGCCAACTCGCGCGCCGTCTCTCGACATTCGCCGCAACGCTACCAGAATGCATTGCACGGCTTTTCACATAGACAATGAATGGGACGCGGGGAAAAACCGCTGCCTGTGGACACGCACCTTCAGACAGAACAGACCCCGTTTTTTTTTTTTTTTTTTGGCTTATTTTAATTGGCCCATCCACTTTTCTTGTGGCCCACCCACAATCAAAATCCTGGCGCCGCTAGTGGCCCCGGCGCAGGCGTAGACCACCGACTCAGTTTGGTGAGTGGGTGGCTCACTGAGCGCCCGGCTCACTGAGCGCCCGTGTTCATGGGCAGTTCCAGAACTTTAAGGGCAATGTTTACAATGTTTAAAAAAAAAATAAGAAGTTGCTTATTGCTTATGTTTTGTATTTCTCTTGGTAAAGAATATATAATATATATATATAAAAAGAGAACTTAAAGGTAAAAAAAAAAAAAAAAAAAAAAAGTTTGATACAAAGTCAACTGTTATAGGCTCTTCCAGCTAATTGTTATTTTCTATACTTAAAAAAAAAAAGAAAACTTGACGGTAATGGTTGTTGTATGCACTATGGGGTAAACTGCATTTGGTGTATTTTTCTGTTAATATTTTGAGTAATTACAGAGAACTGCTATTATCCTTTAAAATGCTAACTATATCTTCTACTCGTAGTCTGAGCGATGGGTATTGTAATGCCTTTTCAGGGTTGTTCTGCTCAACTGTAATATGTGCACTAAACGCAACACACTGTTAAATTCTTGCCTTTGCACTACAAGCTACACTTTATCGGCATTCCTCTTAAATCGACGCCTATAGTTATACTGCATCCTTTCAACTAGATTGAATGTGTATGGGGGCTGTATATCTGTATGGACATGTTGGTGTTTATTATTGTGCTGGAGTGAAAATTCTGTTTCGATTGTCATCCAGAGTGGGGGTAGTGTTACGAGAGTGGCGTATGTGTGTGCGCGAGAATGTCTGTGTGTGTGTGTGAGCGTGACGTCAGCGAATGAGTCGACGAATGAGTGAACGAGCGATTGCGCGACTGTCAGTCTAGGAGGAACTAAACGAGCCCGGTTGTGGTTTTGAGTTTACGTGTACTGTTAAATAAAGTACCAAACGCCAAGAATCCGTGCCCGTGTCTTCCGACCTATAAACAGACCCACTGCCGGTGAAGGGTGTTACCCCCGAAAGGACATCGGCCCTGGAGGGAACGTCTCCCCTGTGCTCCCCGACTACGGTCTGAGAGCCAAGGAACAGGAAAGGTGTAACACTAGCAATACATTAAATCCATGTTAGGAGCGGAAAGATGTCATTTACCTTCAGATCACTGTCCGCTCCGTCCCACTGACGCCGTTGACTGCAGCAGCAATGTGTCGCCCCTCGCACTGCTTCTTTTTATTCGTGATCCCGCTGCTGTGGCCACTAAATTAAATTATTGTCCGTGCCTCCACCTCCCCAACAAGTGTCTCTTTCTCCGTTTCTGAAAAGTTACGTTTCTTCGCTTTTTCCTGACCTGTCGCCGTGATTCACCACACGGAAACGATTGCATGCCGGCTCATTAACATAGTAAAATATGGGCGTGTACAGGGCGGGACTTGTACGTGATCCTGTGATTTATAAAGGGAACATTGCGTACAGCTTGCGTGCGCACAGTTTTATAAATCTGATTTTTTTTTGGCGCACGCAAACTTTGGCTTTTTGGCGTACGTACACTTTTAGTAAGGATCCTACGCACAGTTTTATAAATGAGGGCCCTGGGGAGGTTCGTCCCAGCTCTTACATCTTAGAAGCCAGTAGTTAGGGACTAGGAGCTGTGCTGCTTCAGCTCCACGGAGAAAAGTGGAAGCCAGTAGCCTACTGCTCCAGACGTCTTTCAGAAGCTGAAACACGCTATGCCCAGATAGAGGAGGAGTGTCTGGCTGGTGTGTGGGCTTGTGAAAAGTTTGTCAAGTAACAACAGCCAGAGCCTCGATAATGTTCCCTTGAGATGTCAGCGTCTCCTAATGCAGCTTATGAGGTACAAACCAGTTGCTTTATATGTGCCAGGAAAAACTCTCCTCATCGCTGATGCCTTGTCCCGAAGCCCACAAACTTACACAAAAGAAGAGACGGACACACATAGCGAGGTGTAACACTGCAGGAAAAGTCGGATTTTCGTCCCTGTAAACGCCCGGAAATCTCCCTAATTTTCGGGAGTTAACGACAATTTACAGGCTGCGAACGCCGCGTTCGTCTGTGCCGAAAATTGTCGAAAACGAACCACAGCGAAGGCTCTAATTAGCATATGAATAGCAGCGAAACCGCGCCTGGCCAGAGATGGCTTGAATATCCTCACTCAGGATTGGATGAAACCACTAGTTTTAAACAAGTATAATCGCTCGTGATTGGTTGGCAGATCTGGTCATTATAAATGTAAAGCCAACCGACGTTGGCAGATCTGTCACTATTGGTCAACCTGATGAGTCATTATAAATGTAAACCCCACCCCCGTTGGCAGATGTGTTACTATTGGTCACACTGGGTCTTTTAAACAAGAATTATCACTAGTGATTGGTTAGCAGATCTATCACTATATTATATATATATATATATATATATATATATATATATATATATATACACATACATACATACATATATATATATATATGTGTGTATATTTATACATATATATATACACACATATATTTATTTTTATTTATTTATATATTTATAAATATAAATATGAATGAATTCATTGAGGAAAGGAAAAATTGCCAGGAGGAAGTATTCAAAGAAAGAGCTTTATTGACAACACAACACACAAATGAACTGGCGACATTCTGTCCGAATTTGGTCAATTTTACAGCCTCCTGCGGTGCGTGGCCCTGTACTTGGGAGTCTTCTCTAATCGCGACTGTAGAGTCGCACAGAGCTCGGTGAGCTCCTGGCTACGAGAGGATGGAGGTCGCACAATCCATCCAGACACCCCGCCAACGACGCCGTCCTCCTCATCAGACATCGTGTCTGTGGTGGCGCACTTCCAACGGTCCACCTCATCGCCAGCAAGCACACTCCGTCTCGCTTCCAGCAGCTGTAAAACAATCAATAAAGACAATCAGTACTGCGCGATGCACTGCGCATGGACACAACACATCTATTAATGCACCTGAAAAATAGGTTTAGGTAGGTTTGGTCACATTGACCAAAAACGGATCTAATAAATCTAATAAGTCTTACCCTCTTTCTCCTGGAACGACTCCGAGCTGACCTCTTCACAGCTTCCGCCTGCGATGCGAGATCAGGCTGTGTGTGTCTGAAGCTCCTGCGTACCGTTTCATAGTATGTCTTACAGGCAGCTGGAAAACAATTAAATGAGTGGTATGAATAAGAAAACTTAAGTCACAGTAAAATTAAAACAAGGAAGAAGAAAACAGTAAAAGTTACTTACACACAATGGCGTCACTATCAGCGTCATAGACTTGCGGACAAAGCTCCGAGCAAGTAAGAGGTCACAGCTTCGTTATGAGGCGAGGTTCGTCTGTGAAAACAAAATGAACAGTTAACATCGGTATCTACTGTTAACGCATCTATTTCCTTATACAGCAGAATGAAAGCATATTCTTTAAATCGTACCCTTGCTCCGGTTCGTAGCGCCTACAATTCGTCTCCGAGTTGTGAAGACGGCGTACTGCTTCCTGTAAAAGACCAACATACACTTAACAAAGCAACTTAACGTTACACTGGTTCCTCTCTCTTGTTCTTTTACAAGGCTACTATGCTACTTTTAGCTTGGACTATTAGCTTTTAAGCTACTTTTAGCTTGGGCTTGCTTTGCTAATTCTAGCTTAGCTAGCAGTCACCGAACATATTCTTACCGCAATCATCCTGAGAGTCTCCAGCAGTCCTGGATATAAGAATTATAACATTTAAACCACATTTTCTTAAGTGAAGCCTCTCAGAGCAGCATCCCTCCTGCCGGTGAACGTGAACGTCTCCTCATCGTTCCCTCCACTGAATGAGGCGCCCGGTGTCTGCATCCGTCCCTTTAACGGACAACGGTGCACGGCGTTATTAATCACCGTTAGTAAATATATAACCACGGTTTAACATAAGCACTATATTATTAGTTAACGTCGGTAAAAACGGCACATTTTCCGTTCAAGTAACGTTCATTATCAATACAATTTAAAAGTCAGCTGGAAACATAAAAGTCATGTTACAGTATACTTACATGTGTACGCGGTTTGTGTCGGGCTCCTCGCCAGAATCACCGCAGTCGTCCGCCATTATCCAAAACTTGTGAAGTCAGACGAGCCGCAATGCATTTTGGGAAGTTGAGTAGATTTAGCAAGGTACTCAGAAAGTCTTGCCAATGCAGTATACATCCGGGCATTTCTCGCGTACACAAATTCACATACTATTGTATGTGAACGCACTACGTACTCAAATTTATGTCACAATTAAGTACGAGTAGGACGTTAGTATGGCATTTCGAACACAGCCGAGATCTATGATCTATGAACCCATCCTTGACCCTCTAGCAGAACTACGACCAGCCATTATAAAGCAGTTTATAGTTGTTAATGTTGTGTCAAAAGGTACTGCATTTAAACATGTTATTGCGCAAGTTTCCTGGCTTCATCCCCATCCGGACAGACATTTTTATGGAAAGCCAATAGAAGTTTGGAGCTTGCAGGGAACAGACACGTCATACCCAGCATCATTTCTGCCTGTTGAGCGCATTGCTGGGAGATGTGTGGTTAACACATCCACTGTGCATTTAAGCAAGACCAAAGAAAGGGTCACTGTAGTCATACCACTATGCACAGTGGTTGAGCTCTAGGAGACTGTGATGTTGTTTGCATGAATGTACATTTTACCTTTGTGGCAAAGCCTGATTAAAAGTAATTGTTGAAGCAAATTGTTTTGTGTATCTTTGAATGAAGATGAAATTAAGTTATATCTTTGAATGAAGATGAAATGAAGTTAACACCTTTCAGAAAAATGTCACCTGGGGGAAAACTCCCCCTGCTACCCTGATTTGCATTTGTATAGCTCACAGCATTTTCATTTACATGTTAAAGCCTCCCCTAGGATTACGGGGAGGGGGGTCATGGGGGGACAACTGCCAAGCAAGGCCCACGCCAATTCCCGGCAATTTACGTCAGTTTTCGGTGTATCCTGCAAATTGCCGTTTGCAGTCGTAAACCTGAACTTCCACGGCAATTTACAGGGCCGCTAACTGACGAAAATCCCACTTTTCATGCAGTGTAATGTTATGTAGCTTCGGTGGTACAAGGCATCCCAGCATCTCCAAGCAGGATGGAAAGCATCAAAATGGCCACTGCAGCTGACAGCGAGCTGCAGTCTGTCATCAAATTCATAAGAAGCAGATGGCCAGAATACAGTGGAAATGTACCACCAAACGTCAGAGCATATACATACAAGGTGAAAAATGAGCTATCAGAGGCTGATGGTTTGCTCGTACATGGAAGCAGGGTCAATCCATTGTCACAGAGAGCCGGCATTCTACAGAAATTACATGATGGCCATCAGGGGCTAACAACTCTCTGCAGAACTCAAGAACACAGTGATGTCATGCCACTCATGGCAAGAGAAAAAGCGGGCCAACAAAAAGAGCCACTCATCTCTACACTATACCATTCATGGAAAAGAATAGCTCTTGACCTTAGTGAGCAAAACAAAAACAACTACCTAGTAATATCAGATTATTACTCACGGCTCCTCGAGATGCTGCACCTAAGCGCTCAAGTCATTCAGAGACTTAAAGCAACCTTTGCAAGGTTTGGGATCCCAGATGAGGTGGTGAGTGACAATGGTCCTCGGTTCTCCAGCACAGAATTCCAGGAGCTGGCAAGACAGCTAGACTTCAAGCACATCACGTCTAGTCCTTACCATTCTCAAGGAAATGGTCATGTGGAGAGAGCAGTACAGATCAACTCCCTGTGCCACCACAGGAGTCAGTCCAGCAGAACTATTAATGGGGAGAGAGATCAGAACAACATGCTCCACATAAGAGAAGAATCTTCGACTTAAATGGCCCAACAGAAATATTGTTAAACAGAAAGATGCTGGTGAGAAGGCAAAACAAGCGTTCTACTATAATCACAGACATAAAGCTAGACGACCTGGAGATACAGTCCTCACCAAGTTGGATCAGGAGAAGGCCTGGGTGACACCAGCAGTCGTTTCAAAAGAGTGTGTGACTCCAAGGTCATATAAACTGCTCAAAAAATAAAGGGAACACCTAAACACCACATGCTAGTTCTCAATGAACAACATAGTCCAGTTGGAAATCTTTATTCATTACAAAGTGCAATGCGTTGACAAAAAAACAACATAAGGATGATTAATGAAATCAAAATCCTCATCTTATGGAGGTCTCGTTTCATAATCATATCGAAAATCAAAGTGGAAAATCAGATCGCAGCCTGATCCAACTTTTGTGGGGATTTTTCAAGACATGTCAAAATGATCCTCAGTAGTGTGTGTGGCCTCCACGTGCCTGTATGCACTCCCTACAATGCCTGGGCATGCTCCTGATGAGACCACGTATGGTCTCCTGAGGGATCTCCTCCCAGACCTGGACCAGAACAGCAGTCAACTCACCAGACCCTGTCAAGTCGGTCACATGTGCTCAGGGTGAACCTGCTCTCATCCGTGAAGAACACAGGGCGCCAATGGCGAATCTGCCAATCTCTGTGATCTCTACCAAATGCCAATCGCATTGCACGGTGTTGGGTTGTAAGCACAGGCCCTATTTGTGGACGTCGGGCCCTCAAACCATGCTCATGGAGTCAATTTCAGACCGTTTGAGTTGAAACTTGAACATCAGTGGTCTGCTAGAGGTCATTTTGTAGGGCTCTGGCAGTGCTCCTTCTGTTCCTCCATGCACAAAGGAGCAGATATCGGTCCTGCTGTTGGGTTGTTGTCCTTCTTCGGCCCCCTCCACGTCTCCTGGTGTACTGGCCGGTCTCCTGGAATCTCCTCCATGCTGTTGACACTGTGCTGGGGGACACAGCAGACCTTCTTGCCACAGTGCGCTTTGATGTGCCATCCTGGATGAGTTTTACTAACTGGGCAACTTCTGTGGGTTGGAGAGACCGCCTCATGCTACCTCTAGTGGTGCAAACACTGCCAAATTCAAAAAAGAAAAAAATTTGCTAGAAAGGCAGAGAACAGAGAAATGGTCTGTGGTCACCACCTGCAGAACCATTCCTTTATTGGGATGTCATGCTAATTGCCACTTGTTTCCACCTGTGGTCTGTTCCATTTGCACAACAGCAGGTGAAATTGATTCCCAATCAGTGCTGCTTCCTAATTGGACAGGCTGATATCTCAGAAATATGATTGACTTGCAGTTACATTATGTTGTTTTAGTGTTCCCTTAATTTTTTTGAGCAGTGTACATCATCAACACACCACTAGGAGCAGTGTTGCGGTGCAACCGCCGTCACCGTGAGAGTACAGGAGTGATTTTCCAGCCAGTAACTGTTATCACTCCAGAGACTGTTTCTTCTAGTCCGAAGGAAGTCACAAGCCTCACACACACCCCTGCACAGACATCAGGACAGTATCGAACCAGAGCTAGACGACTGTGCTGACCAGTCAACTGGCTAGTCCTGTAGACAGACACTTATGTGTGAACCATATTGGGGGGATTGGGGAAACAAAAGGACTCAATTAAAAAAAAGAAAAGAAAAACGAGAAAGAGAGAGAGAAAGAAAGAATGAAATATGTATGTTAACTGAAAATCATCTTGTGATTGTGAAGGTGCCTTGGTTAAGTTTAATGTCATAATATTTGATTTAGTAATTTAAAGTTAAGGAAATTGCAAGTTTGATATCTATTATTATTATTAATATTATTACGATTTACGGCATCTTGTGTGGATTATCTTAGATAGAGGGGAAATGTTTTCAGGGTGTGTGTGTGTTGATTATAGAAATAAAATGTACAACATGCTAAGGATACATGTTATGTTTCAATATGAAAAATGTTTGGCTGTTACTGTTTGTGTTCTTATAGTTCAAATTGCTATTGTTATTGTATGTTATTGATAATAACTCAAAAGGGGGAGATGTCATATATAGTCTATATAACGGAACTAATGTTGCCACAGCAACTGTAACATTGTAACGTAGAGCAGTTAATGTGTTGTTGCCTTGGTTACGGAAGACACTTTTCTTATGCCGGTTGTTTAGATGTTAGCACTGTCATTAAAGTAAATATAAACAGATCAAGCCGACCCTTGATGATTTTACACTGTCTGAACGACTTTTCAGGGAGACCTGTAAAGACACCATTACAGTAGTCGAGCCTGCTGAAGATAAATTTGTGGACAAGTTTTTCCAAATCCTTTACTCCTTGATATATTCTTTAGGAGATAGTAGGCTGACTTCGTAACTTATTTAATGTGGCTGTTGGAAGTTCAGGTCTAAGTCCATGACTACACCTATGTTTCTGGCTTGGTTTGTGGTTTTTAGCATTACCGCTTGAAGCTAGGTGCTAACTTTTGACCGTTCTTCCTTTGCTCAAAAAACAATGATTTCATTTTTGTCTTTGTTTAATTGGAGAAAATTCTACTTCATCCAATTATTGATTTGCTTAATGCATCTTATCAGTACTGGTATTGGACTATAGACCCCTGGTGATATTGTTATGTAAACTTGTGTATCGTCTGCATAGTTATGGTAAACATTTTTTTGTTTTTCATGTTCTGAGCCAGTGGAAACATACTGAACAGAAGAGGCCTCAAAAGCCTTGGGGAATTCCACATGTAATTTTTGGCCTTAACTCAAGTTGCATTAGAGAAATACTGATTAACTCCCTGGAGATATCCTCCACTAAGTCCTGAACGTACGCACCAACTTATATTAACTATGATAACATCTGAACTTTGAGTGTGCTATTATTGAAATGCTGCCTACAATGTTATAATGAAACTGTGTTTTGGTCTCACGCCTTCTTTTGACAGAACAAGCAAACCGCTCATTGTTGCTTGTTTGGATTTTGGTGATTGAGCAGCTTCCTTTTATAACCAAGAAAGGGTTCCTACCTGGATTACTGCTTCCAATTATACTTTTAAGAAATCCGACTAAAATATGTCATAATAATAGTTGTTTGTGTCGCAAAAGTCAATAAATCAGGACCAGACACTGTGTTTCTGACAATATCTGTCTTTTATTTTTGAATGCTTTGTTGATTATATAATGTAGGAAATCAGCTGAATGGATTTAGACATTTTACAAAGAAAAAGCAATCACTTCATTCTTTTTTGAATCAGTGATAGAGATTAATGCTTTCCTCCTTGGGAATGACCTCCATAGCCATGACAACATGGCGAGTGCTTTGCGTCTAGGGCACATATGAAGGGACGTGTTGCGGTACAGATCCTGTCGTTCCAGGTGTTTCCTGTAAAGAGAGTTTCCAACCAATGTAACTGATTAGTTTACATTTAATGCCTCACTTTATATCTTTCAGACTGTTATATGTGACCACCTATAAGTTTGAGGTTTTTTTTTTAGAATTATTTATAATAATAATTAGAAAACTCAAAGATTCAAATGTGTTTTACCTCTGAAGTTCATCTCCAGACAGTGCTGGTTTTTATGCAGGTTGTTAGGCTCCTTTTTATACCAGGCTTGGAAATCAAAGACGGACCCATCAGACCACATCCACATGCCCTCCTGGAGGAGAACGGTTAAAGTCAATGTGAAGTGAGAAATGTTTTCTTACATTGAAGTGCAAATATACTGAGTGTGCATGACAGAATGAAATCTTGATCTCCTCACGACTCCAGAGAAGATGGATCAAATCCTGTGTGATGATAGAAGTCTCACCTCTACTCCGTCATGACCTCCGATCCAGGTAATACTGTACCCACCAGTCACTCCGAACATGTAGTTTCGGATAAAGGTGTGTTCTTCAGCATTGTGGACAGGGGCCAGATTTCCACCGAGAGACAAGCAGTGGCGCTGATGGAGACAGTAAGAAACTTAATATGAGACTTTCATATATGCGTAGAAACATTTGTAAAAGTCAGCAATAAAATAATCAGTTTAAAGGAAATTGAATGGATTCATGAGTTTGTACATTTTTGAGAAAAAAGTTTGACAAGTTAATGAAGTTATATTTCCAACAAAATAATAACTTACTTGCTGTGTAGGTTGCCTGTGTGTATTTTATACTATATTGCTCCATTTATGTGATATATTGTCTAGTATAGCATGAGATTTGTTTACATCGGCTATATGTACACGTGCAACATTAGAAAAAAACATATCAGACTTGTACCCATATAGCTTAAATACTGTTCTCAATCTGATGCCTGTTCCCAGGGGCTTTTGGTCTATTATTCTGTAACTGGGTTAAAATTGTCTGTTTTATCTTGTCTGTCTGTGTCTGCTTCGCCTTGATATTGTCCGTCTGTGTTCTGTTTTGTAATTGCTCGTTGTATGATTTGTCGTTGCGAGGTTTTAAAGTCTTTTGTGTCTATGTAACCTAGGAACCTGCCTTGGGACTACGGCTGAAATTTAGCAGTTATGCTAAGTCCGGCGCATTTACACTGACGCTTAAGGCATCAATGTTGATGAATGTGCATTGTCCCAACTCAATAAATAAATTAAAGAAAATTAAAAGAAATAATTTTACAGTAAGTCTCATGTCTTTTTTCTTGCTACTTTTTTTGTCAGAATATTGCCCTCCTCTCTCGGCTCCACTTTTCTTTTCTTTCTTTAATGGCCCTGAAACACTGTCGTATCTATGCCGTTGTAGTCGAATACTTGCAAAAGTATTCATACCCCTTTTTCCACATTTTGTTAGAACCACAAACGTAATTGTATTTTATTGGGATTGAATGTGATAGACCAACACTTAAGTTTGGAGTGGAAGGAAAATTGTACATTTAAATTTTTTACAAATAAAAAACTGAAAATGTGGCGTGCAAAAGTATTCCGCCCCCCCTTAGTCAATACTCTGTACAACAATTTTCACTGCAATTACACCTGCAAGTCTTTCGGGGTATATGTCACTACCAGCTTTGTATATCTAGAGATCATTAATAATTAAACAGAACTGCTGTACCTCTGCATCGGGCCAATTCTTTGCTCTGGCGTGGTAGAAGTAACAGTGACAGTGGAACTGGGTCCAACCAGGAGGGCAGGAAGCTACAACACAACCGCCATGATGGAAAGAAGAGGGCGTTAAAGAAGCAAAGTACAATCAGAGAAATCCAACGAGTCAGAAATATTGTACTGACCAAAACAGTCGGTTTTTTCGCCTTCCTCACAGCACTGTGAACACAAAAGGACGCTCTGGACTAAGTCTGAATCAGCAGTTTAATAACAGTACTATACAGCAGCACATACTGAAGGCTCAATAGTTTAGGTATTATTTAAAAAAAAAAGATAATTTGGTTTAATGGTTCACCTTGTGCACATGGCCAACAATAGACTTGAATTATAATGAATACAATTATTTAATCACTTTCTCAACATCCTTCAGCTTTAGAAATCACTGCACAATGCTACATAATATCAATGTGGACAACATGTTTAAAGACATTTTTAAAGTAAATTAAGGAAATCTTTGTCATTTTTACTTACAGATGCTACAGCCAGCAGTCCGCTGAGCAACAAAGCAAACTGTAAACCCGATGCCATCTGTGGAAAGACATTGAACTCAGTAAGTACACATTGAGACCAAAAGATATGGATTTAATTGCAAATTATGACTTCAACAATTTATGAAATTAAAATATCTTGCTATTTTATACAATATGATAATAATTTGTCAACAGTTTTTATGTATTCATATTTCCAAGGTCTAAATATTACATATACACAGATTTCTTGAAATATAAAACTAGAACTGTTGCTGTTACCTGTGTAAATAAATGTTTTCAAAAAATCAGCATGACACAAAATAGAAATAGATGAAGTCCTGACAACAAATTGAATTTGACAGGAGAAATATTACCTTTTTCCGAGGTTGTGATGGACACAGAAGAAGAGCAGGCTGATGTCTGTCACTCATTCACATTGCAGCTCTTTATATAGTTTATCAGAGTGCGTGACATTAAAATATGACTGAAATCTGAGAGTGCAAAGGTAATGCATCTACACCTTTAATAACACCCTCTATTGTTAGAATGCTATTTTATAATAGGTTACTCATTATTTTGTGTTTAATTAAACCTTGTGATGATTTAACGTCTCATATAATTAGCCTCATGATAAAGAATGCCAAAATTACAGCAAAGAACACAGAGTACTTTGTTCTTTAGATTACATAATTTACAGTGTTTTTGGCTCAGTTTCTTAATGAACAGAAACTATTCAGAAACTTTTCACCAGCTGGAGTCTGACCAGTCTTCCTAAGGGATTCAACTCGGTGGGTCAGATATTGCTGCTCGGTGTGGGAAGATCCCCACATGGGACCTTTCCCTGGCAGACTGCCCAGCTGATGCCCAGCATTTCCTCCAAGGAGGTGTGCCACGACCGAATCTAGGGCGCTTTGGAAAGGTGAGGTTCAGGACAGGCCTGATCCTCCTGGCACGACTAACAAACATGCGTCAGTGCAATCCGGCGGGGAATGGAAGGTTGGCCTGGCTTATGTAGGGTGAGTTGATGATTGATGAGGAGCAGCTATGCTGAGAGGTGTGATGAACTGCAGGTGTGTAGGCAGGAGTTCCAGTGACCACGCCCACCAGTGGCTTCCAGATCCTGTAGGGCAGGTGTGTCAAACTGATCCAGTAAAGGGCCGCTGTGGCTGCAGGTTTTCATTCCAACCAAGCAAGAACACACCTGACTCGACTTATTCACCTACCTGTTTTGCCTTCACACCTTGATTGGTTGGACCAGGTGTGTTCTTGCTCACACCTGCTGTAGGGGGAAAGCAGAACACACAGAAGGACACCAAAGCAAAACGCACCAAGCACACCTCAAAATATGAACCAAGCTCATGTTTTCATACATGGTAAACATTCTATCCAGTTTGCTTTGGTTACAAGTTGCAATGATGCACGCTCAAAATATGATGCTACATGAAAACCCTACATCCTGTAGTCTGTCGTGATCCTACCCTACATCTTGTCCTCATCAGCTACTTCCTTTCACCGTCACTTAAACGTCGTCATCATCAAATATGTCTCCTTCACATCCCTTACATTCAGTTGTCCTCACCTACGTCCTGTTTACGTAACCTACATCTTGTTTTTGTCACCTGTCCCAACGAAGTCACATATGTCCCGTCATCCTCACCTACATCCTGTCATCCTCTACATCAGGCATCCCCAAATTGCGGACTGATTGATGGTTCTGTCCGGACCCATGACCAATCTCTGATGAATTTGCGAGAATAGATCATTTTCGTAGAGCATTATCTTTTTTTCCACGCTACAGTGGGCGCAGCTACTCCAGTTAATACGACAATGACTTCACTGAATTGAGCCAATCAAATCGTTTGTTTACCCTCAGCGCACCAGAGAGAGCAAGAGAAAAGAGAAAGACAGCGATGGCAGCATGGCGTGCTCCAAGAGAAGGAAGTTTGATGTGGAAAACCATTGTTTTCAAGATGAATGGACGGAGAAATATATGGTGTATGGAAGTAAATCTGTGCCATCAGAGTTTGAATATGAATTTCTAAGATTGAATTTTTTTAGTATCAAAATCAGACTTTTAAAAACCATCAAATTTCTAGCACTCAATTTTTTTTGTCTCTGAATTTGAAAAAAAAATCAGTGTAAAAAAATTCAATGTAAAAAAATTCAGTCTAAAAAAATTCAACGTCAAAAAATTCTATGTCAAAAAATGCAATGTCAAAAAATTCAATGTAAAAAAATTCATTGTCAAAAGAACCAGAATCAACATCCGGGTCACCAGGGAGAAGCAATCAATCCCTGTCTCAATTCAGCCAACGTCCAGCCAATCATGTTACACTCCGTTGGTCGTCTGACTTCTGAAACTTTTTGGATAATGGCGGACGAATGCGGTGATTCTGGCTACAGCCAGCAACAAACCGCGTACACATGTAAGTATACTGTAACACGATTTTAGAACATGTATTTTAATGTTGTAATTCTCATATGCAGGGCTGTTGCATATTTAGCTACTCAATGATATAAGGTTGAACACCAGCGTATATAGATGGGACATGTACTGCTCTCCTGAAACGTTCTGTTGAACAGTTATTTTAGTCGGGCTGTAACACATTTCTACGTGCTGATCTTCTTATAGGATGTTTATTAAAGAACATGGGATGGAGGGAAGATGGACCCCGGATGGTCAAAGAAGTGGGAGACCCTGATGCAGAAATACAAGGTGAGTTGTAAGCAGTTTAAAGTGTTGAACTCTACAGCATAAAAGAAACAAGATGAAGTTGTCTTTCTTGTAAATAATCAGGCAAAGTCGGTGCTGGGTAATATCTACAATGTGTTCAAACATCAGAGTCCATTAAGTTGTGGTAGAGTATTACAGTACATATTATAATATATGACTAGTGGTGAATAGTTGATCTAAACAATGATTACAAGAAGTGTTTGTATATGTTGTCACTGCTGCACACTGGAAGTGTCTGTTGTCATGGATGAGGTGATGGAGCAAAGACCTGCTATTACCCCACTACACCCCATCTCCTCAGCCATGATGCCAACCACTGCAGCAAGGTCTCTCCTCCAGAGCAGGAGGGAAATAGACCTGCAGGCCTAAAACATGAGTCAACAATAATATATATTCAGACATTTATTATTTAGATTTGTACAGATCATCAGATATAATCCTAAAACCTTTAACAGGAAACATTTGTCTCTAAGAACTTCTACTGTGTGGTATTACTTATAAACTGCACCACTGATGAACAAAAATAAAACCTCAACAATAATCATGTTCCTCCAACACAGGGATCTGGACATTTGGAGCAGACACTGCAGCTGCGAGCCTCTGAGGATGTTCCAGGACTGCTGGAGCCTCTGAGGATGTCCCAGGACTGCTGGAGTGGCTTGTTAGCTTTGTCGCTGTCAACCCCATCACCACCGTGGAACTATGGACATGGAACCCATCTGTTCTGTTAGTAAGCAGTGGACGAGGTTCTCCATGGAACGCCTTGAAAGACGGAGGTCCTTCCTTAAATCCTGTTGCCCAAAGTAAAGGCCCAGTGGGGGAACATGAGGATTGACCTGTAGTCCGGCCCTCTGGCACCAACCTGTAACAGAAAACATCAGATATTACATTTATTCTGAATGTTTTCATATAAATTTGTTGATAAACTACTTATTTCTTCTTATCAAACACATATTGCAACCTGTATATATAACATGGATGATTTGTCTAATAAATTATTCACTTATTTAAACCAGATAAGTCATATTATTACTTAAGAGGGATGTAATCTATGAACGGGCGATTAATGATTGATAAAAGCTGCTTAATAGTTGCAATTCACAGATTTTCGAGACTTCCGGTTTGTGCGTGCTAGGATGTAGACGCGTCTCTCGCAAGCTCCGACAAGGTCGCTCTTTAAAACTTAATATAACTGTCAAAATAAGTCATTCTTGTGTCTTAAAGTTGTTTAAACATCTAACAACAAGCTGAAAGCGTTTTAAGACTACAATGGCGGCGCCAAACACTCGAAACCAGTCGGCGAAACAACAACGCAACACCGCCCAACCAGACACGGTGCCGGCCGCTGCGGCTTGCCCGGCTTCACCCGAGGCTTCGACTGGCAGCAATACACTCACATCGAAATGCTCTCTGACTCGCTCAACTCCCTGCGGGATTCTGTCTGCGGAAAGATTGGAGCAGCCATTCAGACACTGCGGGAAGATATTAAGCTGGATATTGCCTCGGTGAGGAGCGAGCTATCGGTGGCGGTCACTAGCCTGCAGGCCTCGTTAGCATCACATGATAACCGACTGAAGGAGCTGGAGAAAGCTGCCGACTACACAGGTGACTGTACTACCGAGCTCTGCGCCACTGTGACCCAACTTCAAGGTGATGTGAGGGAGTTGCAGGCAAAATGTGAAGATTTAGAAGGCCGCTCCAGGCGGAACAATTTGCGGCTTACTGGTGTTGAGGAAGGGATTGAAAAGGGCCAGCCCACGCAGTTTGTGTCTCAACTTTTGAAAGACATACTGAACCTGAGCGAAGCCCCGCTGCTGGACAGAGCCCACAGATCACTACGAGCAAAACCAAAACCCGGGGACCCCCCGCGTGTGTTTATCATGCGCGTGCACTACACACATACGAGGGATGAGATACTACGCAAGTCCGCTCGGGGCCCCCTGATGTATCAAGGAAAGATGCTCCATATTTATCCTGACTACACCACCGCGGTTATGAAGAAAAGGGCAGCGTTTGGAGACGTGAAAAAGAAGCTGAGATCCATAGAGGGAGCCAAGTACGGGCTACGATTTCCGGCCACGCTCTGTGTCACTCTCCCGGGGAGTAAGGAGCACACTTTTGAGGATCCCAACCTGGCACTGGACTTCATTAACCGTGGGACACGAGATGCTGACCCAAGTGAGTGATACAACCTGCATCTTCCTCACCGGGATAAGAAGTACTGCCGCTAATTAAAACAAGCCATGTGCCACGGATGTTTTATGCTGGCCATCTCCTTGGGACATTACTCTCTGTGGGACTGTCATGCTATGGAACTGTAATGGCTGCCATTAGTCATATCGACGGCAGGCAGGTATGTTTCTCACTCCTTTTCTATTCCTGTTGCTATTGTTCATTACAAGTTACACATATGGTTCCGTGTGGCACTGTGAGTTTGATATTATCAGCAACAGGACTATTACTGTATACCACCTGGTGCCTGTGCACACAATGTTTGATTGTACACTGTGATGTGAAATGTAATTAAGCACATGGACTTATGAGTGCTGTTATATGCAGAGTTATATTGTTCACAACTTAATCTATAAACTGAATTTGCTACTATAGTAATAAGAGAGCAAACAGGTTTACGTCTTTGTAGATATTCATTCTTTTCCTGACAAATTTTGGCAGATTTGCAATTAATGTATAGACCAGACCTTAGCTTGCGAGGCTTTTGAGTGTTATGTTAATAGAACATTTGATGGGATCTTGTAGGCACCTATGTTGGGGAGGTGCAAGGGGGGGTGTTTTTTGTTTTTCTTTTTGTTTTGTTACTTTGTCTTTTTTTCCCTTGTTTTTGTCTGATACTTTGCAAAGTACATTGTCTGAGATGATCTTGGTGGGAGTCAAACCATGTGCAGACATAGAGACATATTACTTGACAGCTCTTTTTTATGGTACTACCTAATAGATTACTAAGCCCCACAGGAACATCAATAACATTTGCCAGTTGGAATGTCCGTGGGCTGGGGAAACCCACCAAGTTAAATAAGGTTCTTTCTCATCTTGATAGCTTGGGAGTAAAAGTTGCCTACCTGCAGGAAACGCACCTAAACAAATCTGATCACATGAAGATACGCAGGCGCTGGGTAGGACAATCATATCATTCTCTCTTTAATAGCCGGTCAAGAGGCACAGCTATTTTGATCCATAAATCTCTGCAGTTCACCCCTTCAGACATCATTGCAGATCCTCAGGGCCGCTACATAATTGTTACAGGTTGTATTGTTAACACTCCTGTGATACTAGCTAACCTATATGCACCCAATTGGGACAATGATAATTTTTTCTCTGATTTGCTATATAGTTTACCCAATCTAGACTCACTATTTAATTTTAGGTGGGGACTTCAACTGTTGCCTCAATCCAGTTTTGGACAGGTCTTCAGCTAACCCTTCCAATCGATCTAAATCTGCCCAAGTGATTAATTATTTTCTTGAAGACTACGCTGTTTCAGATCTATGGCGAAGCATGAACCCCACCACTCGGTCTTACTCCTTTTTCTCCCAGGTACATCAGACATTTTCCCGTATCAACTATTTTTTAGTAGATAATCGTTTACTCTCTTCAGTCGAGGCCTGCTTATACAATGCCATAGTCATATCAGACCATTCCCCCCTCACAGCTACTTTTAGGTTTGCGCACAATACTCCTAGACCCCGCTGGAGACTTAGTTCCATTGCATTATCCCAGGAGGAATTTGTGCACTTTGTAGCTGACCAAATAGGATTTTTTGTTGAGAGTAACTCTTCTCCGGACATCTCTTGTACAACTTTGTGGGAGTCACTAAAAGCGTACCTGAGAGGACAGATAATTTCACATATATCTTATAATAAAAAGCAAGCTAATCAAAAATGATCAGACATAACTGCTCGAATTTTGCAATTAGAACTGGCATACTCAAGCTCCCCCTCACCTGACTTATTGAAGGAGCTTCTGCTTGAGAGAAATAAATTTGACACTTTATCAACCAGTGAAGCAGAGAATATGCTCTGGAGATCCCGACATACACACTATGAATTTGGTGACAAAGCCAGTAAGATTCTTGCCCATCAACTTAGACAAGCGGCTGCCTCACAACTTATCACAAAGATTCAAACAGCTGATGGTTATACACATGACAATAAAATAATAAATGATATGTTCAGGGACTACTACAGTTCAATTTACTCCTCTGAGCATGACTCTTGTCCCACATTTGACGTTTTTTTTCAAAATTTGAACATGCCCACTATTAACGAAGAGTCTAAGAACATATTAGAAAATCCCATCACTGCTGAAGAACTGAACGTGGCTATTAAAACACTTCAGAGTGGAAAGAGTCCGGGGCCGGATGGGTTCCCATCCGAGTTTTTCAAGAAATTTTCCACCCACCTAATCCCTCACATGCTAAACATGTATAACGAGTCTCTTGATTTAGGTGTACTGCCCCAAACGCTAAGAGAGGCATCTATATCCTTGATACTGAAAAAGAATAAGGACCCTAATCATTGTGAATCTTATCGCCCCATCTCATTACTGAATGTAGATGTCAAGATTTTAGCCAAGGTGTTAGCATTGAGATTGGAGAAATTCTTACCCTAGATAATTTCCCCTGACCAAACGGGATTTATAAAAAATAGATTTTCTTTTTTTAATATTAGGCGACTTTTAAACATTATTTATCATGATTCAGATCCTACCACCCCAGAGCTTATCATGTCCATGGATGCTGAGAAGGCCTTCGATAGGCTGGAGTGGGGGTATTTGTTTTATGCATTGGATAAATTTGGCTTTGGAAAACAATTTATTAATTGGATCAGACTTTTATACAGTATGCCAGTAGCCTCGGTTTGTACCAATGGGATGCACTCTGAGTACTTTGCAATTTCTCGTGGAACAAGGCAGGGCTGCCCTCTATCACCTCTACTTTTTGCATTGGCCATAGAGCCCTTAGCAATCACAATAAGACAGGACACGACAATGATTGGCTTATTCAGGAAGGGAATAGAGCAAAGAATTTCACTTTATGCAGATGATATGATTCTGTATGTTTCACACCCGGACATATCTATGCCCAGGATCCTCTCCATCCTCGAGAGCTTTGGTAAAATCTCAGGGTATAAAATAAACCTTCAGAAAAGTGAGGTGTTCCCTATTAACTCCCTGGCCCGCTCTTACTCTTTCCACACATTTCCCTTTAAGGTTACTCTTGACCAGTTCACATACTTGGGGGTGCAAATTACAAACAGTATAGGCAGACTTTTCAAAGAGAATTTCAACCCACTAGTAACCAAGGTAGAGCAGAATTTTAAACGCTGGATGCCTCTACATCTGTCACTTGCTGGTAGAATAAATGCTATAAAGATGAATGTTTTGCCCAAATTTAGCTATCCTTTTCAATGTCTTCCAGTATATATTCCCATGTCTTTTTTTAAACGCCTGGACACTCTTATATCCAGCTTCATCTGGAATAATAAGAGTCCACGATTGAGCAGAGCCTATTTACAACGTCCAAAGGTGTTAGGTGGTATGGCTCTGCCCAACTTTCAATTGTATTATTGGGCTGCTAATATTCGACCTATTCTTCATTGGCTATATGAGGATCCAGGTGCTGACGCCCCCTCATGGTGCACTCTTGAGGCTAGATCCTGTGCCCCGTCCTCATTGTCAGCATTAATCCACGCTCCTCTAGCCTCAGACACCGCCCTGTATACAAGAAATATCATAGTCAGAACAACACTTAGAATATGGAAGCAGGTCCGCCGGCACTACGGATGGCATAGTTTTTCACTGAGATCCCCTATCCATGCAAATCACATGTTTCCCCCCTCTCTTCAGGACAGTGTGTTTCTGCAGTGGCGAAACAGAGGGCTGCGCACACAGCAGGACCTCTTCATAGACGGCTCCTTTGCCTCCTTTCAACAATTGCGCACTAAATTTCTTATTCTGTCTTACACAGTTCTTTCGATACTTACAATTGCGTGATTTCATCCGCAAACAGCTGCCTCATTTCCCAGAACGTCCCCCGAGCTCTGATATAGACTCTCTTTTGGCACCTGTGCAGTCATTTAAAGGTATAATATCTAACCTATATAGTGCACTTTCGTCCCAAAAAAACGTATCCCTTGACACCATTAAACATAGATGGGAGCAGGATTTAGGTGAGACCATACTTAATGAAACTTGGGATGCAATATTAAAAAGAGTCCACACCTCCTCTATCTGTGCAAGGCATGGACTAATACAATGCAAAATATTACATCGAGCTCACTGGACCAAAGAGAAGTTATCAGAGAAATTCCCAGACATAGATCCAGCGTGCAACCGTTGTAAAATGACCCCATCCTCATATATACACACGTTCTGGAGCTGCTTCAAGCTGACGACCTACTGGACTTTGGTGTTTAATACACTCTCTGAGGTCCTGGAGATGTCTATATCTCCCTGCCCCATCATAGCTCTCTTTGGAGTGCCGTCCAGTATTTACGGCCTAAATAACTCCCAGTGTGACTTTCTGGCTTTCTGTACCCTGCTCGCCCATCGCTTAATCCTTCTGAAATGGAAAGATGCCATCCCTCCATCCCACACACTTTGGATCAGAAATATTTTATATTATATGAAATTGGAAAAAATAAAATACACGCTTAGAGGTTCAACTGGTAAATTCAATAAGATTTGGCAACCCTTTTTGAGATATGTGGAAGAGAAATCACAGCTGGATGAATCAAGTTAATTAGGACAACCACTGACTTCATTGTGTCCAGATGACAACCCGCTTAAATACTATCCTGTATGTACTGTACTTAATGTTTTTTGTTTTCTTGTTTTTCTGTAATATTCTTTCCTTTTCTTGTTAATATGTCCCTTATTATGACATGCCTAACATACATTGTCTTAGATTTACTCATCTGTTTTTTTTTTATTTTTTTTTATCGTTATTATTACTATTTATTTATGTATTCATTTATTTTCATTTCATGGGGTGGGGACTCTGTTCTGAGTGTTCCTGTATGTATGTGTTTTATTGTGAAAAAACCTTAATAAACAAAGTTAAAAAAAAAAAAAAATAGTTGCAATTCATGGTGAGTGAAAAAAGCTACTCAGGTAAGATGAAGAAAGGGAAAGCGTGGGTGCGCGCATATATAATAAACTAGAAAACATTTGACAATGGTAGTTTGACTTAATAAATATTTAGAAATATTTATTAAGTGTAATAGTAAACATGCTTTATATTTTGATAAGTAATTTCCATTAAACGGGAGATGAGATGTCAATAAAGTAAAAAAAAAAAAATGTAGTATGAGATGTGTATACTTCCATGTGAACAGTGACAGTCTGAGGGTAACAGCATACTCAAACGTTCATTTAGTAGGCAGTATGCAGTACACACGTTGAAATTCATATTCAAACTCTGATGGCACAGATTTACTTCCATATATATGTTCATTCGTCCGGCAGGCAGTTCCAAACCCGTGTGCCTCATATGTTCCGAAAACGTGGCATTAATCAAAAGCGGTAATGTGAAGCGCCACTACAAAACAAATCACAGATATTTTGAGCAAAGTTATCCACTGAAGTCCGAGCTGAGGGCACGCAAAATAACCGAACTGCAAGGCCGGTATGACAGATCTACCCAACTCGGAGATGCCGGTTCCCGTGGAGCAAAGTCCGACTCTGACTGACTGACTAACTTAAAAAAGAAAAACTTCGGTACCGTGAGTACCCGGTGGCATTTTTGTTTTGTGTATGTTGTTTTGCTACACCGCGACGAGAGACGCTGGTTATTTTGAGTTTGTTTCCTTAAGGCTGAGTTATGCTTCCGCGTCGACACAACGCAAGGGGGCTTGCGGACCCCTTACGTCCTTGCGGACCCCCCTTACGTCCAACGCAAGGGCCTGACGTGTACCTCCCAAAAATCCTAGACGCGCGTCGAGGCGACGCAACACCAACGCAGCGGCATTGGCTGTGATTGGTCCGCTAACTACATCCGCTGGAGACCGCTATCCGGTTTCCACTCATAAACACCGCCATTTAAACTTTTAAAAGGCTACTTTTATTGTTTTCACCTCGTTTTATTGTTTGCACCTTGTCGCTTTTGCACAAAGAAATAAAACACCAAGTTCTGAAAAATTGTGGACGTTTAAAGCCGGAAAGTAAACAAATACGCTATAACGAGGCTAACGACGATATACGCCAAGAGTCTCGGTCGGTCGGTCAGTCTTTACAAAAAACATAGCGCCCTTTACCGGTGTGGCATTGAATTGCATTTCGACACGTAAACCCAATGCAGAACCATCACGGTCTCCAAGCAACTGCGTTGCCGTTGCGTTGCCGTTGCGTTATCACTACGCGGAAGCATAATCAGGGCTTTATTTTGTGTTGGAGCCCGCGGTAAAACCCGGAGCGGAGTTTTGAGTTGTTGTTTTGTGGTGGCGCCTGTGCTGGACTGAACTGTGGTAATGTGGAATATTGGAACGGATTTTTCCCCAAATGGAATGAACTGTGGTCTTGTGGAATACGGGAACGTTTTTTTCCCAAATGGACTGAACTGGGACTAACAGACAGACTGAGGCGTACTCACGCTGCATCCATTCTTCTTCCTTTTTGCACTGTGGACAATAATTGTGAAAATGCATATTTTGGGAAATCACATTGCTGGGTTGGTTGATGGCTTTTGTGGTTGATTGCTGTGTTTGACCTGCCTGATTATTATTTTGTGTGGGTTAACTAAACTATTTTTGTTCTGTTTTATTTTACTTTGTCAGACTTGACTCTGACTGGCACCCCCAACATTAAATCTAGTCAAACCCGCTACAATGGGATTTATGAACTTGTACTTGTGCGTAGGAACATGTGTAAATTCAAGCACAACTCTTACCATGCGTACACACAAAACCTAGTGGTAGAACAGTGAAACTACAAATAGAACGCACTCAGAGATTCACAGTGTTCAGCAATTTCAAACCTCACACATGTTCCCTGTTTCCTGTAATTACCTACATTTCTCAATTAGTAATTTAGTAGACAATATGAATAATTGGTGTAACAGGTTATAAAAGACAGCTGTGACAGGACACCCTGAAAAGAAAACATGAAATGCACGTGCCATGGCTCAGTGGCGCCGCCAGGATTCAATTTCAATGTACGCACAGAAACGGCAAATACAACAACAAATGGAAAAATACTTTTTTTAAGACAAAATCTAATGTTTTCAGTATCAGTGAAATCAGTAGTGTATATCATGTTGATGGGCCCCGGTGCAAATATTTTTTTTGTGCCCTCCATCCCCGCCCTAAACACAAGCGCACGCTTGTGAGCACTCCACGCACGCACACACACGCTTGGACACACACGCACAGTACGGTATGATAACTCTCCCGGCCCGGGGAGAGAGACATGCATCGGCTCGGCCCACAGTGCTCAGCAGCATAAATCTACAATAGATTTATGCCGTGATTTGCAACCCATGTTGGAGCTAGAGACAAGACGCACTAAAGCCATCCCAGTTCTCCTACAAGTATCTCAATCTCTGTGTCGGAGAAATTCCTCTTCTTCGCTCTCTTTGCCATGATTTCAGAGAGGGAAAAAGTCCATTGACGCATTCTTAAAGGGATTCCTGCTACCATATATGGTCAATTGGAGGCGTTTCTGAATGCAAATGAGCCTAAACATGCACCAGTATGGTAGTTTAGAAGAGGTGGGATTTATCAACACAGATTACTTACTGGTGTGCGTACAGCTGGTGTCCGCACGTTTGATAAATACGTTTTTTTTTGTACTTACACACATTCTAAGTTTTAGTCCTACGAAAGAATTTAGAACCTTTTCTACGCACAGGTTGATAATGAGGCCCCAGCAAAATGCAAACGAACGTTCGCTAAAGGTATCATGGATTTTGGGGTCACATAAAAAAACATTTAGTGATGGGACAATTGTGAAGGAGTGCTTGAACGTTGTTGCTGAGACATTATTTGAGGGGAAACAAAGAGACGAGTTGTGTTGTTTTTAAAGGCCTTAAATTTATTCGCTTGGGACTACTTTTATTTGTGGTAAAATAGCTAGTTGATTACTATACAAGTGTTGAAAATGGACAATAAATATTGTTGAAACCATATGAAAATGTGGGGTAGGCTATAAGACATAAGTTGGACTTGTGAGGTTCGGACCTTCACTTGGAGGAAACTTTAGTAACTGGACCTCAGTGACTTTTAATTGAATACCCCTGCTCTACATTCTGTCACCCTCTACATCCTGTCATCCTCTACATCCTGTCATCCTCACCTACATCCTGTCATCCTCTACATCCTGTCACCCTCACCTACATCCTGTCATCCTCTACATCCTGTCATCCTCTACATCCTGTCATCAGGCGCGTTTCGAATCAAGCATGCGCATGCATTTGCATCGCAAAAGCAGGCATTCTGGGAAAAAAACGTCACAAATGCTGGTGATAACTTCCCTTTGCGACATGTCACATGACTTTAAAAACTTGCGGTATCTCCAGGTACCTCCCTTCGCATGCTTTTCTCTGCAGATGGTCTGAAATAAGTGCGGACATAAGACACTCCCCTCAACGTTGCCCTAGTTGGTTAGAATTACCACGTGGTATTTCCCACGTGAGAAAATTCCTCAGCCTCTGTCAAACAAGGGGAGTTCAAATGCCTCAGCTCGAATTCGTCAGTGACGAAGAAAGCCAGCGTCACTGAGCAGGCCATATTCTTTGTGCAAAGTCCGTGAAGTTTCCACTGGAGCGACAGTTTTTGTTATGTATATTATTATTAATAAAGTTTAAATTAAAAAAAGAATTTTCACGTCCGTGAAGTGCACCTGACGTGGTGAGAACGTGACGTGTTTATGACGAGTTCCGGCAGATCCTCTCAAGTCTCGTGCATGCATCGGCGCAAATGCATGCGATCCGAAACGCGCCTATCCTCACCTACATCCTGTCATCCTCTACATCCTGTCACCCTCACCTACATCCTGTCATCCTCACCTACATCCTGTCACCCTCACCTACATCCTGTCATCCTCTACATCCTGTCACCCTCACCTACATCCTGTCATCCTCACCTACATCCTGTCACCCTCACCTACATCCTGTCATCCTCTACATCCTGTCACCCTCACCTACATCCTGTCATCCTCTACATCCTGTCACCCTCACCTACATCCTGTCATCCTCTACATCCTGTCACCCTCACCTACATCCTGTCATCCTCTACATCCTGTCACCCTCACCTATCTCCTGTCATCCTCACCTACATCCTGTCAGAATCACGTCCTGTCTGGTAGACGCATGTGCCGGCTAAGCCAAAAAAGCCTTCTTCTTCAGCTCCTCCTTCACCCCTGTCTTGGTCAACTACATCCTGTCTTCATCAACTACGTCTGTCTTTATCACCTAAATCCTGTCTTCATCAACTACGTCTGTCTTGGTCACATACATCCTGTCTTCATCAACTACGTCTGTCTTGGTCATCTACATCCTGTCTTCATCAACTACGTCTGTCTTGGTCACATTCATCCTCTCTTCATCAACTACGTCTGTCTTGGTCATCTACATCCTGTCTTCATCAACTACGTCTGTCTTGGTCACATACATCCTGTCACCCTCACCTACATCCTGTCATCCTCTACATCCTGTCACCCTCACCTACATCCTGTCATCCTCACCTACATCCTGTCATCCTCACCTACATCCTGTCAGAATCACCTACGTCCCGTCTGGTAGACGCATGTGCCGGCTAAGCCAAAAAGCCTTCTTCTTCAGCTCCTCCTTCACCCCTGTCTTGGTCACATACATCCTGTCTTCATCAACTATGTCTGTCTTCATCACCTAAATCCTGTCTTCATCAACTACGTCTGTCTTGGTCACATACATCCTGTCTTCATCAACTACGTCTGTCTTGGTCATCTACATCCTGTCTTCATCAACTACGTCTGTCTTGGTCACATTCATCCTCTCTTCATCAACTACGTCTGTCTTGGTCATCTACATCCTGTCTTCATCAACTACGTCTGTCTTGGTCACATACATCCTGTCACCCTCACCTACATCCTGTCATCCTCTACATCCTGTCACCCTCACCTACATCCTGTCATCCTCTACATCCTGTCACCCTCACCTATCTCCTGTCATCCTCACCTACATCCTGTCATCCTCACCTACATCCTGTCAGAATCACCTACGTCCTGTCTGGTAGACGCATGTGCCGGCTAAGCCAAAAAAGCCTTCTTCTTCAGCTCCTCCTTCACCCCTGTCTTGGTCACATACATCCTGTCTTCATCAACTACGTCTGTCTTCATCACCTAAATCCTGTCTTCATCAACTACGTCTGTCTTGGTAATCTACATCCTGTCTACATCAACTACGTCTGTCTTGGTCACATACATCCTGTCTTCATCAACTATGTCTGTCTTCATCACCTAAATCCTCTCTTCATCAACTACGTCTGTTTTGGTCACCTACATCCTGTCTTCATCAACTACGTCTGTTTTGGTAATCTACATCCTCTCTTCATCAACTACGTCTGTCTTGGTCACATACATCCTCTCTTCATCAACTACGTCTGTCTTGGTCACATACATCCTCTCTTCATCAACTACGTCTGTCTTTGTCATCTACATCCTGTCTTCATCAACTACGTCTGTCTTTGTCATCTACATCCTGTCTTCATCAACTACGTCTGTCTTGGTCACATACATCCTCTCTTCATCAACTACGTCTGTCTTTGTCATCTACATCCTCTCTTCATCAACTACGTCTGTCTTGGTCACCTTCATCCTCTCTTCATCAACTACGTCTGTCTTTGTCATCTACATCCCATCTTCATCAACTACGTCCGTCTTTGTCATCTACATCCCATCTTCATCAACTACGTCTCTCTTGGTCACCTACAATGCTTTGAAAAAGTATTTGCCCCCCTCCTGATTTCTTCTTTTTTTTGCATATTTGTCACACTTAAATGTAATTGCAATACACAACAAAAACAACCAGAGAAAACAAACACATGATTCTTTTCTTTATCTTCTGTTTTCAAAACAGTTCTAGCGCAGAGCCAGATGTTTTTGTCTCAGGGGAGAGGTAACGGTCATGCCTGAATACAAGTACCTCGGCGTTCTGTCAGGCTTTCAAGGCTCATGTGAAAAAGGTCCGAAATGGGGTCAAATTTAACATTTAAAATTTTAGGTTCATTACCAGTGATGGGAATAACGCCGTTAGTAACGCCGTTACTTTTTTCAGTGACGAGTAATCTAATTGATAACTACTATAACGCCGTTATCGTTGCTGCCAAAAAATGTGTCGCGTTACTACATTGAAGGCAGAAAATAACAAATGTTACGCTATATTAAACAGAGACGCGTCACGCGCTAGGACCAAGCGGAAGACGGCCGCTCAAGCTGAAGCCTGTTTCCCTTAGTTTAGACCGCCCACAAGCTCCTCGATTGGCTCTGCCGTTTCTTGTGTGATTGGCCGTCCCCGCTGTCACTCCGTCTTGCTTGCACACCGACGGTCTGCTAGTCTGCGGTCAGGAGTCCTACAGGAGTCCGCTACTGTAAGTTGGGAGTTTGTTCTGCCTGGTTCACGTAAGCTAGAAGGATGTTAATATCAGAGGTTTCATTTACATTAACGTTTGAATCGGTGTCCATGTGCGTATGTGCGGGCGCGTATGTGTGCGCGCGCGCCAGGATGTCTTAAAAAAGAAAAGTGGTCATAAGAGACTTCACTAAGAGAAGTCAAGGTGTAAATTACTCAAAGAAATGCGTTACATCCATCCTGCAACACCTTCACTGGCTCCCAATAAAGCAGCATATCCACTTCAAGATCATCCTCATCATTTACAAAGCTCTCAATAATCTGATAAATTAACAAGCATAATTTAATTTGGCTTAGTTGTGACCCGTTGAGGTGCAATAAATATCAAAAGTTCCAAAAGACATATTGTGTTATACACTCAACAAAAATATAAACGCAACACTTTTGTTTTTGCTCCCATTTTTCATGAGATGGACTTAAAGATCTAAAATTCATTCCAGATACACAATATTACCATTTCTCTCAAACATTGTTCACAAATCAGTCTAAATGTGTGATAGTGAGCACTTCTGCTTTGCTGAGATAATCCATCCCACCTCACAGGTGTGCCACATCAAGATGCTGATCTGACATCATGATTAGTGCACAGGTGTGCCTTAGACTGTCCACAATAAAAGGCCACCCTGAAATGTGCATTTTTTTGCTTTATTGGGGGTCTGGGGACTCAGAACCAGTCAGTATCTGGTGTGACCACCATTTGCCTCATGCAGTGCAACACATCTTCTTCACATAGAGTTTATCAGATTGTCAATTGTGGCCTGTGGAATGTTGGTCCACTCCTCTTCAATGGCTGTGCGAAGTTGCTGGATATTAGTGGGAACTGGTACACGCTGTCGTATACGCCGGTCAAGCACATCCCAAACATGCTCAATGGGTGACATGTCCGGTGAGTATGCTGGCCATGCAAGAACTGGGACATTTTCAGCTTCCAAGAATTGTGTACAGATCCTTGCAACATGGGGCCGTGCATTATCTTGCTGAAACATGAGGTGATGTTCATGGATGTATGGCACAACAATGGGCCTCAGGATCTCATCACGGTATCTCTGTGCATTCAACATGCCATCAATAAAATGCACCTGTGTTCTTCGTCCATAACAGATGCCTGCCCATACCATAACCCCACCACCACCATGGGCCACTCGATCCACAACATTGACATCAGCAAAGCGCTCACCCACACGACGCCACACACGTTGTCTGCCATCTGCCCTGAACAATGTAAACCGAGATTCATCCGTGAAGAGAACACCTCTCCAACGTGCCAGACGCCATCGAATGTGAGCATTTGCCCACTCAAGTCTGTTACGGCGACGACCTGGAGTCAGGTCAAGACCCCGATGAGGACGACGAGCATGCAGTTGAGCTTCCCTGAGACGGTTTCTGACAGTTTGTGCAGAAATTGTTTGGTTATGCAAACCAATTGTTTCAGCAGCTGTTGATAAAACCAACATGTGGAGAAGTGGACGATGCGCTTTTTGTAGTCCATTATTGTAGTTTCTCCAGTGCAGACGCACGTCAATCGCCGGTGCCGATCATCAGCGGCCGCGTTTTAATGACGTAGCTTAGTGAAAGTCCGGTCGGATTCTCTGAGCACCGCGGTCGACTATTCCTAAATCCTTTTGCGTTCTCCTATCGCCTTTCCTTAACCCCGTGACGTTTTCCCCAGAGGTCAAGGAATAGGAGATAGGAATAGGAGTTAGGACCTTATTTTTTGACTATTCGACTGCACCCCTGTGCACTAATCATGATGTCAGATCAGCATCTTGATGTGGCACACCTGTGAGGTGGGATGGATTATCTCAGCAAAGCAGAAGTGCTCACTATCACACATTTAGACTGATTTGTGAACAACGTTTGAGAGAAATGGTAATATTGTGTATCTGGAATGAATTTTAGATCTTTAAGTCCATCTCATGAAAAATGGGAGCAAAAACAAAAGTGTTGCGTTTATATTTTTGTTGAGTGTATTTATCAATCCACTCTATAAGCATAGTAATTATAATATCTCCAATAAAATGGTTTAGATTTGTGCCCTGTGGATTTCTGCTTGTAATGTATTGAGTATCCATTCCATTACTCAGATTTATCATAAATAATTCAACACGCACATGTATTTTAAGTTCTGTCAAAGAGGGATGGAGATGGGGTCCAAATTATTTGACACATCAGTATTTAAAAATTATTTGAAAGTAACGCAATAGTTACTTTCCAAAGTTCCAAAGTTCCAATGGCTCAGCATTGAAGCCATTGGAAATCTTGTATAAGCAGACCCTTAAAGTCTTGGACCAGAAACCGAACAGCTCACATCACTGTACCATCCTACACAAATACAAGCTTCTGAGTTGGGAAGATGTCATAAAATACAGGAACATCTGTCTGGTCTTTAAAATCCTGCATGGTTTAGCTCCCCCTCCACTGAACTCACTCATAAACCAACGCAGCACTGTTCAGATCACTAGAAGCACCACACGTGGTGACTTATCAGTCCCACTCAAGAAAAGTGCATTTGGTCAGTTATCATTCTCTGTTAAAGCAATACATAATTGGAACTCACTTCCCACCCATATCAAAGATACACATACATACTCCACTTTTACAGCCAAGTTAAAAACATGGCTTGCCGACAATTACACCTGCACACACTAACATATGGCTGTGTTATTTTGCGTCATGATCATGGATGCCGCCTGTCTATACAGTACGTGATGTCTGTCCGCACTCCTGAATGTGATTGTATGTGCTGATGTGTGATTATGCTTTATGTGCTGATGTGTGATTATGTTGCTGCTGTGTGACTATGTTTTATGTGCTGCTTCTGTATGTCTCGATTATGTGTTGTCTCTGCATGATTGTACTGATGTTTCACTGTTCTCTCCTATCTTCATTGATTTATCCTGTCTCCTAGCTGTCCTAACGCTCTCCTTTAATCAATGTGCTGTAATATATTGTTTTTGTTTTTTGTTTTGCTTTTTAGGGTGCCTATTGTCATCTGGCCGGGGACTACAGCAGGATATTAGCCATGTTGGCTAATGCTGCCTTTTTTACTGTTATTGATACAGTTGATTAACTGGGATTGTCTTCGACATAATAAACTAAACTAAACTAAACTTTTAGAATTTGTAACTCAGTAACTACTTTAGTTACTTTCTGGGAGAAGTAACTTTAACTAGTTACTTTTTTAGAGTAACTTGCCCAACACTGTTCATTACAAATTATAGGTCAATAGAGGCAGCTAATCTGTACATGTGTAACCCAGTAGAAAACAGATATTGTTATTTCCCTTAAAACATTTTATTTTATTAAGATATTTCACCCTCTTTAATTTATTATTCTGTCAATAATATTATTTTTGCACACACTCAGTCCTTATTTGTTGTATTATATGCATGATAGGAAAGAGAAAGTAGTCCCACCCTCTTCTCGCGAGAGTTACAGTGCGTGAGTGAGAGTACAGAGTAGCGCGGTGCAGTCAGAGCAGCGGTACAAGCAGATGAGAAACACGGAAAAGAAAGTCAATAAGAAGTCACGAAAACGGCGGTTGTTAACTCACTTATCAACACAGAATAACCCGTGAGAGTGTACCTACCTGAAGCAGAGAGGTGGTCGAGGACCTGTGGGTTATTGTTTTCGGCAGAGACTTGGTGAGTCGCTCGAGCTAACTAGCGCTATCACATGCTAACTGGAGTAGCCACATCGTGATTCAGTCTGTGAGAGGGCAGAAAGCTTGTTTACTCATGAACGTGACCTGCCGCTACTGTTAACTGTGTGTTTTAAGAGTTAAAGCTGCATATTTTGCTCTGATAATCTGATGAAAATATGAGGTGTGCTATTTATTTTCCTGTGTGTGTGTGTATTCACTCTGAGATGCACTGTTTAGGGTGTGTGTCTGTTAAATACTGCTAAACATGTCCATTAATCACAGAGGCAGAAACTCTGAAGCACTGAATTGATATTGTGATGTGTGTTAAAGGTGCATTTAGCTAATTTTCAGTTCATAATTCAATGAAAATGTGTGAAATGGTTAAAAAGGATTAAAATGAACAATATTTCATGTGGAAAACTGAGTTAAAATTATCGTAATTCATGGTAAAGAAGCTAAAATGATCATAATTCGTGGTTAAATAGCTAAAATTTAACCACCCTGTCCTACGCCTGCTCCACGCAGCCTTCGGGAGGTCCGCTCGTCACCCGTTCCTGTTCCGACGGGGGGCCGTCCTACGCCTGCGCCACGCAGCCTTCGGGAGGTCCGCTCGTCACCCGTTCCTGTTCGGACGGGGGGCCGTCCTACGCCTGCTCCACGTCGCCTTTCTGAGCAGCCCCATCCGCTAGGTCGCCCTCATGCCCGGCCTCCTGAGCGGCCCCGACCGCTAGGTCGCCCTCATGCCCGGCCTCCTGAGCGGCCCCGCCCGCTAGGTCGCCCTCATGCCCGGCCTCCTTCTCCTCCTTCTTCCTGAGTAAATGACCTGTCGTTCCCTGAGCTCAGTGTGCAGGTCTGGGTACTGGTCCTTTAAGTGTTTGGCTAAGTCGGAGGTGTTTCCGCCGTTAGCCATGCATGTTTTTAAACACCGTTTACACAGTGGTGCATCGGCGTTAACTGCTCGCCTTGCGCATTTGTTTTAAGCTAAAGTACGGCCATATCGCACTTTGCGCCGCTGGTTTGTCCGCAAGTTGCGGCGTGGTGACGGTTGCAGCAGCCATTCTCCTATCCCTGCTTCTCTCGCTCGCGCTCTCCAAGCTTTCCTCCTGCTCCGTTTGTTGCTCCAGTCCACGCTGCTCGCTTGCTAGCTGTTTCCTCCGGCTTGCTTGCTTTTTCTTTTTATTTCCCCAAGCTGCGGCTCGCTCCTCGTCCTCTCAGCTGTAGTTACAATGCGGTGACGTCACGTGGCGAGTTCGCCGCGCTGTTGCGGGCGCTGCCGGCGGCGCTGCAAGTACCGGTCCCAACCAAATGCAATATAGTACAGTTTTAAATGCCTCAGTACCCCGGTTAGTACCGGTATACCGTGCAACCCTAGTTAAATCTGAACTGGACGTAGTAACTCTTGCTGTGAGGCGACATTGCTACCCACTATGCCACCGTGCAGCCCGCGGTAGTTTTCACTTGTAAATATACACAGTTGTCTTGAAATTCATTTTGAAAAAAAATCAGTATGATACAAAATAGAAATAGTTCTGATAACAAATTGAATTTGACAGGAGAAATATAACCTTTTTCTGAGGTTGTGATGGACACAGAGAAGAAGAGCAGGCTGATGTCTGAATTCAAAGGTAATGCAGCTACACCTTTAATAAAAGCCTCTAATGCTATTTTATAATAGGTTACTCATTATTTTGTGTTTAATTAAACCTTTTGATGACTAAGCGTCTCATATAATTAGCCTTATGATTAAGAATGCCAAAATGACAGCAAAGAACACAGAGTACTTTGTTCTTTAGATTACATAATTTACAGTGTTTTTGGCTCAGTTTCATAATGAACAGAAACTATTCAGAAACTTTTATGAGGAGTGTCTTATAGGGCTGCTCGATTATGGCAAAAATCATAATCACGATTATTTTGATTGATATTGTAATCACGATTATTAAAGACGATTATTCATTGCTTTGAGAACAAGCATTTATTGAACTTTGAACTCTGGTATTTCTTTTAACACGATAAGTTTGAACTGAAAAACAAGAAAAATGCAAATAAATAAGAGAAAAATATATTATATGAAAGGAAAGGAAAGGAATGGTCCTTTCCACTCCCTGCCCTAAATATGTGTGTATATATAGTGTACTTCTTCTGTGCCATTTATGTATTTAACTTTCTCTATCACTTCAATAACTCTTTGATCATCATTTGCTCTGCTCTGAACTCCTCTGTGTCTCCCGTTTGGGCAAACAACGACTCACGTCCAAACGTAAATCAGGCTTTCCGATTGGCTGTAAAAGCCGCTATGGGAGCCAATACGAGCGTCCGATGCATAAACGTGACTCTATACGTCACGAGCAAGATGGCGGATGAAAATACTGATCGATATACATAACAAAACGGAGAAATGCGCCTCGGAGACGTCTAGTCACATCTTTACGCATTTGTTTTGTCAGAAATAAATCGCTCACATGGACAAGCAGGGTTCCGTTGTTTAGGCCCGTTTCTCTAGTTTAAGAGGAAAATAACGCATTTTTTTTTAATGTCCGTAGAACACACCATAAACATTTTAGTCCCGTCCCGTCTCGTTTACGAAAACGAAGCAGACATCTCGTCATAGTTTTTATCATCAAGGATCTATTTTTAGCTCGTCATCGTCTCGTCTTAGTCATAGAAAAATGCTTTTGACGAACATATTTCGTCATAGTTTTTGTTAACGAAATTAACACTGGTGTGTGGACTTCAAATGATTAAATAAATTGGTCTTGTTCCCTTGAGGGGCAGACACGGTCGCGTGACATATCTTGCACAATATCTTTGTTTGTTCCGGGTCAGACGCCTCGAAACCGAAGTGTTTCCACACCACAGAAGTTGCTTTCCCTCTCTTCGCGACCAAAGGCTGCCTTTCTGCCATTTTCTACCGTCTTCTTCCCAAACACCTACTGGCAATACGCACCGGCGTGGCTGAAAGCGAAACTTTTCAGGCAGGGGCGGGGCGGAGCGGAGTGCACAGGTGGGGATGGAAGGGTTCGCTGCATTTACCATACAAGACACGGCGTGCGGCAGAATGATCGTTTTTTTACGATTATCTTGTTTTCATGATCGAGGGAAGCCAAAATCGTAATCGTAATCGAAATTCAATTAATCGCCCAGCCCTAGTGTCTTATGTCCGCACTTATTTGAGACCATCTGCACAGAAAAGCATGCGGAGGGAGGTACCCTGGAGATCCCCCGAGTTTTTAAAGCCATGTGACATGTCGCAAAGGGAAGTTATCACCAGCATTTCTGACGTTTTTATCCCAGAATGCCTGGTTTTGCGAGGCAAATGCATGCGCATGCATGATTGGAAATGCGCCTATCTTCACCTACATCCTGTCATCCTCTACATCCTGTCATCCTCACCTACATCCTGGCATCCTCAACATCCTGTAATCCTCTACATCCTGTCATCCTCACCGACATCCTGTCATCCTCACCTACATCCTGTCACCCTCTACATCCTGTCATTGGGCGCGTTTCGGATCGCATGCATTTGCGCCGATGCATGAACGAGACTTGAGAGGATCCGCCGGAACTCGTCATAAACACGCCAAGTTCCCACCACGTCAAGTCGGACACAGGTGCACTTCACAGACTTTTTTTTAATTTTTTTTTTATTTAAACTTTATTAATAATTGTATACATAACAAAAACTATCGCGCCAGGGGAAACTTCACGGACTTTGCACATAGAATATGGCCTGCCCAGTGGCGCTGGCTTTCTTCGTCGCTGACGAACTCGAGCCGAGGCACGTGATAATTCTAACCAACTAGGGCAACGTTGAGGGGAGTGTCTTATGTCCGCACTTATTTCAGACCATCTGCAGGGAAAAGCATGCGAAGGGAGGTACCTGGAGATACCGCAAGTTTTTAAAGTCATGTGACATGTCGCGAAGGGAAGTTATCACCAGCATTTGTGACGTTTATTTCCCAGAATGCCTTGTTTTGCGAGGCAAATGCATGCGCATGCTTGATTCGAAACAAGCCTATTCTCACCTATATCCTGTCATCCTCTACATCCTGTCATCCTCTACATCCTGTCATCCTCACCTACAGCTTGTCTTCATCATCTATGTCCAGCTTTTTTCAGCTATATTTGTCATTGTCTCTGTCACCTAAGCCTTGTTTTTGTTACCCTTGCCCTGTTGTTCTCAATTCCATTGTCTTTGTCACCTACATCCTGTCAGTATCACCTACTGTCTGGTATATGCGGGCCAACCAGAAAAGCCTCCTTCAGCTCCTCCTTCACCCCTGGTGACCACTACAACAGTCATCAATGACCATCCGGCCACAACTCAGCAGCAGTAGCTTCATAAATTGGAGGCTTGTGAGTTCTCATGTCCCTAGCCTCCAACAAGATGCAGGAAATGTCTCCTGGAGGTGGAAGTAAAAGAGAGGGATAGGGACAGGGGCCTCCTCCGGACCGCCTTTGGCCTATGCTTGGAAATGGTGTTTGTTATTGCCAATCTATGACCAGCACAGATGTCCAGCAGCAAAGCACCACTTGGGTGCTCAGATCAGGCTGTGCCTCCCTGTTGAATATATTTGATTTTCTTGTTGACTTTATAAAGCTGAAACAAATGTCAGTTAAACCTTTGGCCTTCTCCCCTCCTCATGTGTTTCCGTGGTTGTTTTGTTAATTTTCCCTTCTTTTATTGGTTTTGACAACAGTTTGCTGGAACTTCTTGTAAATGATCTGAAAGTCTGAATCACAAGAAGAAATGTTTTCACACTATAAACGCACCAGACCATGGTTAAATCTGAACTGGACGTAGAGTATGGGGGGAGGGGTGTCACATGTGTAATTCAGAGAGATAATGGACCTTTTCTATTCGCAGTGGCCATGATTGGATTCACATGACACTGTGATCTTATTCGTGTTATTGAAAGTGTCCAAGCTGTATTTCCTGTATTTGGGTGTGTCTCCAGACATTTTGAAGACAGAATTGAATAACAAACTTTGATAAGACAACATGTCCTCATACCAAATTGGTAAGTATATGGTTACCCTGAGAGCCCAAGTAGGTCAATTGTCGGTGTTTTTAAACTGATGTGTTTACTAATGTTGCTTTGCAGATTGTGCAACAGCCCACCTTGTAATCTAGTTAGGTGTGTCATAGAAACGTAGATGCATGCAATGTACCCAACTATTTATTCACCAGTCAGACCAGTTTAGTCATTGATAGTTTGTAAATAAACTTTGAGCGACAGGTTGGCACAAGTGGCAAGTGACATTAAGAGCTCAACACACTGCAAATTAAGAAATCCCATGTGTAATAGGTTGTAAATAGGTTGTAAATAGGTTGTTAAAATTCCTGCATAAATGAGGACAGCGCCGTCTGCTGGTGTCATTGTCGCATTGCGGTGCAGTGTTAAAAGTAGTGAATCATGGGTAATCCACAGTAGGACTTTTGAAAACTGCTGTGGTAAGTTGAATGCTAAATGCTGCAGAGATATTGCAAGCTAAATGCCTTAAAGCCGCAACACATCATTTCAGTTTACTGTATTTCTGTTGTTATGTAATTGAGAAATTAACGCCGTTTTTACGGGCTCGGCGGTCTGTGATCAAAACTTTAAACACGTGAACAAGAATTACAAGCATATCCTACACTATCAAACTTATGTCTCTGCCCAGACTGATAGCCTCTTACTTTGTCGATGTGCGTGAGTCCGTCTTGTGTGGCGGCGGCGCGTGCAGCGATCTTCTCAGGATCCGTAATCATAAAAAAAAAGGGGAAAAAGGCGAGTCGAGAAAAAGGAGGGAAAACAGTCTGTCTCTCGTCCAGTGAGTTTGGGGAGAAGACTGTGGTCTAAGACAAAGGAAACGCTGCAGCCGTTAAAAGTTCGCCTTTTGTTGCAGCGGTGTGCTGCGGTGGAGGAGCTCACGCAAATCCTACATCCTGTCATCCTCACCTACATCCTGTCATCCTCTACATCCTGTCATCCTCACCTACATCCTGTCATCCTGATGCTAGCCTTCCGTTCTAATTCATTGTGTGTTGTGTAGGGCTGGATATGTCTCTGTCCGCGATGTCGACGTACTGTTCTTGATTCAGGTTTTATACAGGAGAAATGTTACCTCTTACAAGCTGACGGTTTGAATGTTATTTTACATTTTACTTTGAAAGAAACAATACGGTATTGTAAGATACTTTTGTTAAATATAAGTTCCACTATACAATCAAATGAAGAGAGTTTAATAAAGAGCATAAAGGGCGGAACCAAAGTATAAAGGAAGTCACAATTGGTTAGACATCAGACTTTCAGAATTTCAGGCTCTGATACGACTCAAATTGCAACAAATGAATCATTTACTTAGAACAAAATATACAGAAATAGAGATGCCATGTCAGAGATCATGGTTGGAGCAAATGTGTCGTCATGACTACACATACTGAAAGAGCAAGAGAACAGGAGGAAATCTAACATTTTGCTCGTGGAATGTAAATGGAATTAGGGTCATTCCGTGCCAACTCAGCCACCCATGTACATGACACCTCTCAGATTTTGCTGAAAAGCGGGGAAAATATGCCTTATGTTACCAAACAAAGGAATCTGAAGTTTCAGGTCAATATCTCAAACGGTTTGCCCGTGGCGTACATTTGAATTTCAAGTGCCACACCCCTTTGTGACACATTGGAATTTCGCATTTCATTTGTTGGCATTTTTGGAGACCCATAACTTCTGTTCTCATAGTGATAGAAGGCTGAGAATTGCTCTGTTAGTTTATTGTAATGTGTAGTTCACAATTCTACAGGCAGAATCAACATTCCTTACTGTTTGGGTGAGAGGTGGGTCACCAAATTCCAATTTTTTTTTGACGGCCAAAATTATTTTTCACTTTTTGGGTGCTCCTAGCACCACGATGAATGATCATATTTATTCTAAACAGGATTATTTGTTATATTTGGGACCTTTGCTCTTGCCAAAATGAATTTGAAGGGTATGGTACCACTGGTGGGGGTTTTATGGGGGTCCAAAAACCCTCCCGGGCAGAGGTGACTCTTTTGGAACCCCATATTTGGACCCCCAAATGACCACGTGGGCACTTGATGATCCTAATGGGATTTATACCAGATAAAGATACATATTTGTTCTTTCTTTTAATGAAATAAAACCTTTGACTATGACCTCCTTGATATGAATTTCATTCGTCAAAATTCACCATTTTGGAATTTTTTTCCAGAAGTCTGGAATGTAGATCAGTGAGAATTTAGTGATGATAAAGCATGAAAATAGTGGAAATAACTTAGTATTATGCTCAGTGATGGCAAACAATTAAATATTTAGACTGCTGGCCATTCATTTCCTGAAAATCACAAATTAACCCCTTATCCCCGATGAAAGAGACCTGCCTGTGACAAGCGACTTGCAGCACGAGCAAGTCTGCAGGCCACTGATGCAAACCATATTCTGACACCAATGGAGATGTTTCAATGGGCAAAAGAAAACATTAAGAACATTACATTCTTCTTTGTTAGTGCAGAAAATATTAAAAAACACGAGGAAACGTACAAATTGTAGAGACGTTACGCCTCGGCCAAAACCATCAGTGGAACACGATCGCATCATTGCTTTATACCAATTTCCAAAGATAAGATAAGGATGAAAAGAATATCACAGGATACAATATTCTATATTATATATATGAACATGGTGACGTTTTTGTGAAATTCATCTATGGATAACTATTATCCAAGAAATTGTGGAAGCAGTAACATAATTTTGTCATGGTCCTTTTGGTCACGTTTGTATTGGCGAGCACTGCGTCCATAGATGAATTTTACAAAAACATCACCATATTTATCTGACAGAGCAATTCTCAGCCTTCTATCACTATTAGAACAGAAGTTATGGGTCTCCAAAAATGCCAACAAATGAAATGCGAAATTCCAATGTGTCAAAAAGGGGTGTGGCACTTGAAATTCAAATGGACGCCACGGGCAAACCGTTTGAGATATTGACCTGAAACATCAGATTCCCTCGTTTGGTAACATAAGGCATATTTTCACCGCTTTTCAGCAAAATCTGAGAAGTGTCATGTACATGATACCCCGATTTTGGCTGTTTTCACATGGAATGACCCATTAATGAACCGGTAAAACGAGGGAAGGTACTATCTCATTTGAGACAGATCCAAGCGGATGTGATTTTTTTTTACAGGAAACACATCTGAAAACTGAAGCACACAATCAAATTAGAGCCAGTTGGATAAACCAAGTATACCATTCCAAATTTACAGCCAAAGCAAGGGGAGCAGCCATAATAATTCGTAAAAATGTGAAAGGGATTTCTACATAAATCTACCATAGCTGATAAAGATGGGAGATACATCATGGTCGTAGAAGAGATACATTCCATACCAATCACATTACCGAACGTGTATGGACCAAATTGGGATGACCCAGAATTTTTTAGAAGGACTTTTAGTATGATCCCAGATATTTCTACGACAAATCTCAATCCAATGCTCAATTCCAATTTTCTGAATTCATTTATTAAAAATACCAATTTGGTGGATGTGTGGAGAACCTTGATTGCAACTAGTAGAGAGTATTCGTTTCATTCTCGAGCTCATAATGTGTACTCCAGAATCGATTTTTTTCTGTTAGACAGCAAACTTCTGTCCGGGGTAAATAATGTTAAATATCACAACATAATAATCTCAGACCACTGCCCGGTTTCTGTCTCACTGAAGCTGCTTGAGCTGAGGAGAAACTTTAGATCCTGGAGGCTTGATCCACAGTTGCTAACAAGAAAATGATTCTGCGAATATTTGGAGACTCAGATAGATATATTTTTTGAAACAAATGGATGACATCTCCCCAGTTCTTTTATGGGAGTCGTTCAAAGCATATATAAGAGGATGCATTATTTCATATCAGTCCTCACAAAAGAAACGCAACAATCAAAAGCAGACAGATCTAGAGGAGCAGATACGACAATTAGATGCAGAAAATGCTGCCCAGCCCTCTGCCGAGAAACACAATAAAATCTCAGCCCTCAAATATCAGCTCAATACACTTCTGTCTGAAATAAATTCCAAAGCCTTTACTTTTACTAAACAGACTTTTTTTGAATTTGGGGATAAACCTCATAAATTGTTGGCAAGACAATTGCGGAAAAGGGAAAGTGATAGAGCTATTCATAAGATAAGGTCAGGAACTGGCACCCCTGTCACTTCACACAACGATGTTAACGCATTTCGCCATTATTATGAGGTTTTATGCAGCTCCCAGGCACATGCTCCTGAGGCTATGAAACAGTTCCTAAATGCATGTCAATAACCAACATTGTCGGAGAGTGATCAGAACTCCTTAGGAATGGAAATTACAGAGGGAGACATAAGGAAAACAATTAATTCCCTGAAGAATGGAAAGAGCCCGGGACCGGACGGGATATGTAATGAGTTTTATAAAAAATTGGGTAATAAAATATCCCCATTTCTTCTCAGGATGTATAAGAAGTACTTGGAGGATGGCAAATTACCATCAACCCAGAATGAGGCTACAATAACGCTTATCCCAAAGAAGGGGAAGGACTTAGAGCAGGTGGGCTCATATAGACCAGTGTCACTGTAAAATTCTGATTTGAAAATCTTGGCTAAAACTCTGGCTTCGAGACTCAGTCCTCTTGTAACCAAACTGATACATCCGGATCAGACCGGGTTCATCCCAGCAGGCACTTATTTCATAATGTTAGATGCCTACTTAATATTTTGTATTCCCCCAGGCATCCAAAGGAAGATCTTTTCATTCTGAGTTTGGATGCCGAAAAGGCTTTTGACTGTAGAATTTCCATATTTGTATGCTGTATTGAAAAATTTGGACTTGGAACAAGATTTATTTTGTGGATAAAATTACTTTACTCCAATCCTACTGCCAGAGTTCTCACTAATCAGACAATGTCAGAGACAATTAACCTATATAGAGGCACTAGACAGGGGTGCCCTCTTAGCCCCTTGTTGCACTAGCACTGGAGCCATTAGCGGAGACCGTTCCTACAAATAAAGAGGTTCATGGTTATGACACAGATTACACCACAAATAAAATATCGCTATATGCGGATGACATTTTGACCTTTATTACGGAGCCAAAGACGATTGATTTATTTAGCTCGTTCTCGGGATACAGAGTGAACTGGACAAAAAGTGAGCTGATGCCAGTGCAATGCAGTGACCCAGGTGCACTAGAACTAACCCCATTCAGATTGGCGTGGGAGAAATTCACATACTTGGGGTTAGAAATTACAAAGAAATATAATAATTTATTTGAGGCTAATTATGTGGCTATATTAAATAAGTTTAAAAACAAACTGGAGTTCTGGAAAACCCTCCCATTTCCTAGATAGGTAGAGTGAATGCAGTCAAAATGGTCTGTCTCCCTCAGTTACGTTACCTCTTTCAAAACTTAGGCTACCCATCTTCCTTAGTAAAACCTACTTTAAAAAACTAGACTCTATGATTCTTTAATTTATTTGGAATTACAAAACACATAGGATCAGAAAGGGGCATCTGTGCAAAAGTAAAACAAATGGTGGGCTGGCCCTCCCAGATTTTGTCAGGTATTATTGGGCAGCAAATATCCGATGCATCTCCTACTGGCTAGATGAGACAGTTGTGCTTGACAGCTGGCTGGACATGGAGCGAGAGGATTGTTTCCCCTATTCAATCGGTGCAATTGTGATGTCTCCCATCCACCTTAAAAAATCATACTATGGCTACAACCCAATTATACACAGCACTATTCAAATCTGGAGGCAAATATCAAAACAACTCAAACTTAGGAAGCTATCCTTTACACTCCCAATATCAGCAAATCAATCCCCTTCTATTGTAAATGGAGGCTTTGATAGATGGAAAGAACTTGGACTGCACAGTGTGGGTGATCTGTACGTTAGTGGTTCATTTGCGTCATTTCAACAACTACAAGAGAAATATGGTCTGTCTAAAAGTGATTTTTTTAGATATCTCCAAGTCAGACATTTTGTAAGGACACATCTGGATCATTTTGAAAAAAACGCCACCCCTGACAAGCTAGACAGGTGTCTCAGAGATTGCACGATGGAGAGGAACGCAGTTTCAGTTCTATGCGACTAATTTCAGGAACTAGACCAGGTTTACAATGAATACATAAAGGAAGACTCGGAAAAAGAATTGGGTATGGGGATAGCGGAGGATATATGGAAGGAAAGCCTGAGATATATCAACACTTGCTCCCTGAATGCTAGACACTGCCTGATCCATTTTAAAGTTCTGCATAGGCTGCATTACTCAAGTGTAAAATTACATAGAATATTCCCAGAAATATCACCCATCTGTGGAAAATGTAACCAAGCGGAGGCAAATCTACACAGCTACACACTATGCCCCAAACAGCAGTGGACAGCAGTGTTTTCATTTTTCTCAAAGGTCTTCAAGACTACAGTACGACCAGATCCAGTCTTGGTTATACTACTGATACATTACACCTGGAAAGGATTCGTTATTCTCAAAGGGCCCTAGTTTCATGGCGCAGCGCAGGGCTGCGCAGGGTGGCGGAGCCGGCGTAATGCAAGTTTCAAGCATTTTAACTGTACTAATTAAGAGAAATTACAAAGTAAAAGTCCTACATTTAACGAATAATAGGTAGAGGTATGAATATTTAAGGTGTTATAAAAATACTTTACTCAATAATTATTCGTTAAATGTAGGACTTTTACTTTGTAATTTCTCTTAATTGGTACAGTAAAAATGCTTGATTTTCAGTGTGTATGTAGTCAGAGATGTCCTCAACACAAATATATCAGTGTCATTCTGGAATTATTGAGAAGGGTATTCTTATAGCACCCCAAATATTCATACCTCTACCTATTATTCGTTAAATGTAGGACTTTTACTTTGTAATTTCTCTTAATTGGTACAGTAAAAATGCTTGATATTAAGCAAGCTCGTAGTAAATTATGTGTAGATGTCAGATATTCCACCTATAGCTAGGAATTATTGAGCAAAGTGTTTTTACGGTAAGTAAAATATGGTCAAAGATGCAATCTGCATGTATAAATATGGGACTTTTATACTTGAATTTCTCCACATTGGTGCAGTAAAAATGCTTGATTTAAAGTATAGTTGTAGTCTTCTATGTGTAGAAATCAAATATACCACCCATGGCCAGTGTCACACCGCGGTGAGGGATGTCTTGTCTTGGGTTTTTTTTTGTCTTTTTTGTCTTGAATTTTCGTTTTATTTTGAAAAGTAACTCTCCTCTCGTTTCAGGTCACTTGCCCTTCCTCCTGTGTCATCAGTCTGACGTCATCCCTGATCCCTGATTGTTTCCACCTGTTCCCCATTACCCCCATGTGTCTTATAGTCTGCGTCTCCCTTTGTCGTGTGCCAGAATGTCTCGTTGTCTCGTGTGCATCTCCAGCCCCATGCCCAAGCCTTGTTTAGCCGTGTATTGTCTTGCCAGGATTCCAAGTTTTCAATTTGGTACTTTGATTTTCTCTTTTCTCCTCTTAAAGAGAGTAATTTTTGTTTGTACAAGTTTTCAGTAAAAGGGTGAGATCAGTTTGTTTTACAGCCTTTCTTTTTCCTCATTTTGTTGTCCAAGTTTCATTGTTGTAGATTTCGCTAGAGTAGATAGAGTTCTGTCTTTTTAGTTTTCCTCCTTTCGGAGTGATTTTCTGTTTCCTCCTTTCGGAGTGATTTTCTGTTTCTCCTTTTGTGAGTTTTTGTTCCTTGTTTTGTTTCTTAGTCAGAGTTCATAGCCCTTTGATTTGTTACTCTGGTTTAAGAATTGAAAAGCGAATTTCTCAAATAAAGACCGGTTTGATTACTTTCCACTCTGCATCTGAGTCCTCCCAGCTGAAAAAAAAGTGTGCTAAGTGTACTAAAATGTAGCATACTTTTGTGTACTTAAAGCCACACTATTCATGAACACACTTCAAGTGTGTTCATGAATAGTTAACTTGAAGCATGCTATTTTGGAACAACTAATTTTGTACTAAATATATTTTAATTGTAATTAAATTGTAGAAAAGCTCAACTTGAAGTGTATTTAGTGTACTTTTATGTGCTAAAGTGGAACAACTTAAGGTATATTTTGTATACTTTAAGCATATGGCTTGATATGTACTAATATATGCTTAATTAGTAAAATTAAAGTGTACTTTGTTTGTATTATAAGTAGGGCTGGGTATTGTTTAGAATCTCACGATTCGATTCGATTTCGATTCGTTGGGTCACGATTCGATTCAATATCGATTCGATTCGATATTGATTGAAATGCTTCGATATCGATTCAGTATCAAGTAGAAATACACAAGTAAGTGTACCAAATCATTTTTTCAAATAATTTATTTAGTTTCATGCCTTATGAACAGCCGTGGTATAACTCATAGCATGATCAAGTGCATGTAACGGGTTCACACCGGCTGCGGAAGCTATGGTAGTAGACAGTAGTAGTGCAGATATACCGTTGAAATACACATATTTGTGTATCTACTCTTCACATTTATTAAATGTATTTTCTCTTCCTGTTTCCCAGAGATACACAACTATGATCGCATTTGTCAATCGCGGTATTTTATTTTTAAAATTGTTTTTATTTTTAAAATTGGCCGGATTGTCTCGTGTTTCTTTGTGTGATTTCCTGCCAGAATTGACGCGTTCGCTCGCGGCACGCGCAAAAAATAGAGCAGACGCCGAAACGATCGCTTCACGGCGCGGGACGGCCGCGCCTATTCGCGGCGCTCCGTGTCTGGTGTGAACTACACTATTGCTTAACAAGAGTGCCGAAAGGAAGCGGGCTCCGCTACGCGCCTATTCGCGCCGAATAGGAGCGGTGAACGCTGTACTCACTCCGGTCGCCATATTGTAATGGTTTGGTCTAGTGTCCCCGTCCGTACAGCGCGAATCACACGAGGGTGTCGGTCACAGCGCCCCCACTGGCCAGGGGCTTGAATCGATTCAGAAGATTGCTGAATCGATATTGAATTGCAGGGAAAAGAATCACAATGCATTGCTGAATCGATATTTTTACCCATCCCTAATTATAAGTACATTAAAATGATTTATTAGTGTCTTAAAAATATATAAGCTTTATACATTTAATATATTCTTACTGTGCTAATAATATGCTTAATTATACTTTTGGCTTATTCCAATTACTAAAAAAGCATACTTTGCAGTTAATAGTCAATATACTTTATCATTATTTTGCTGTATTACTTTCTACCTTTCACATTTTGCAAATGTATTAACAGTATACTTAAAGTGTAAGTTTGGCGGAAATTGAAAATAAAGCTATTTTCTGAATGAAAATACATCAACTAAGCCGTGGAGGAAGTAATTATCGCTCATCACGCAGTTCAGAGCTAGCACGGGTCGGAGCTAGAGTCCAAAATCGCAAACAGTGGGTTAGCATGGGGCAGACAGCCACACGCTTTCAAAATCGCATTTTTAAACCACTAACATTGCTCAAAACAGCGCCAAACCTCGTCAGCAGCTTGCTCTGGGTGTCTACACATAAAACGAAGCACCAACAACTCAGTTCATGAACCCGAAGTTTATAACAGAAGACAGTTAAGAACACTCACCAATTCTACCCCTGCCAGCTCCTCGCGAAGGATAGTCCGTAAGTGTCGATTACCGAACGCAATGCAAAAGTGAAAGTGAAACTGAAGATTTCGCCCAGAATAAAACGAGTATACTTTTAAATTAGTGGCAGTTTGGCCAAATATAAGTTAATAACGGTGGGTAAAAACGTCGGGATAGTTTGTATACACTTCCAATCAGTTCAAGACAGCAGCCTTATCTGAAGCACATACATGTCACGCGAGATCTCACACGGGAACTCGTTCGGTAATCGACACTTACGGACTATCCTTCGCGAGGAGCTGGCAGGGGTAGAATTGGTGAGTGTTCTTAACTGTCTTCTGTTATAAACTTCGGGTTCATGAACTGAGTTGTTGGTGCTTCGTTTTATGTGTAGACACCCAGAGCAAGCTGCTGACGAGGTTTGGCGCTGTTTTGAGCAATGTTAGTGGTTTAAAAATGCGATTTTGAAAGCGTGTGGCTGTCTGCCCCATGCTAACCCACTGTTTGCGATTTTGGACTCTAGCTCCGACCCGTGCTAGCTCTGAACTGCGTGATGAGCGATAATTACTTCCTCCACGGCTTAGTTGATGTATTTTCATTCAGAAAATAGCTTTATTTTCAATTTCCGCCAAACTTACACTTTAAGGCTGAAACACTTGTGGGACTATACTTCCAGGTGAAAAAATAAACTTTAATGTATTTGTAACATATCCTAAGAAGAATAATACATTGTAAATACATTTATACAATATATGTATGAACATTTACATTATGGCTTTTAAACATTTTCAAATATTGGTACTTTAGTACACCTTGTACAAATAGGTCCATTTCAGGCAGTAAACCTAAACTTTACTTTACAGAACACTGAAAGATAGTGAACAATGAAAAACAACATTCCTTAATATTGCACGCCTCACCCCTCCCACCATACAGACACATACACCACACAGACACATACACCACACATTATGCTCCTTTTTTTTGGCTGAACTGCTCATTGTTACACTTTCGTCTGATGGCCGCACGCACATCAGAGACACCTGCCTGTGGAAACTCCAGAAGAACAGCGTCTGTTGATCGAATAGACAAGAGATAATGTAAGTCACACAGCATATTCATAGTATTTTGAACAGTACATCACAGGAGTATTCCAGAAACAAACTCGAAGCCTAATCCTGAACTTATTGAGTTAACTTACTGAGTTAACTTATTCTTTGAAGTGAAACTCTGATTATAGGTTATAAAAACAGTCTCAGTGATTGCTCCTCACTCTGGTTTTATTCATATTCTGCATATGAAACAAGGTAAATGTTTATTCAGTGGATATTTCAGCTTGTAGCAGCTTTTACCACCAACAGATACCTACACTGATTAACACAAATCCTGTCTCCTAACATCCTGTTAAGTAAATGAACATGGGGAAGAAGGCAGAGGTGGTGGTCACCTCCACCTCCACCACGTCTGACAGAGGCAGAGGAGCTGGTCCTGAGTCAGGTCGCTGGGTGACCAGAGGCTGAGGGAGTCACTCACCCCCGGGACCCAAGAGGCAGACAAACTTTTATCTACAGATAGTACTAGACGTTATTTAATATTATCCTAAATGCAGCAGCAAATTAGAAACATGTACTTGAAATTGGGTTGTTGGAGGCAATGCAGGCTGATGGTTAGTAGACTTTTGAAGCTATCTGTGGGAAATAAAGAAAGCCAAATGAAATATGAATGATTCCTCTTTTTCTGACTACTGGAAGGTGATTGATTAACCTTCAAAGTGATATAAATGAAGAGGTCCAGATCTGAGAGCACATCAGCGGTGACGTGTAGCCTGGTATTAGATGTGCAGCCGGACTGAGAACATTGTTCAGATAAAATCAGGGAATGAGAGCTCATGTAAACTAATCTAAATAATCCCCCTGTTGTAAAACTATGTGAATTATTTCTGCTTCAACATGATGCTGTTGAGAAGGAAAGGACAGGCCCTGTCAGACAGCTCCATCAGACTCAGGGTTTCTTCAAGTAAACCTGCCAGCGAGCAGGTTATGTTCCCAGAGTCAGTTACCATGGTGACTGACACAGAGTTTAAGATACCTCTCATTCAGGAAAACGAAAACCCAGAGTTTCCCTCATCTCAGGGTTCACTTATGTTTTACATAACCTGCTTTCTATAATACCCCTCTAGAAACTGTGAGAAATGTTATCAGTACGGTATACCCATACTGCTACCAGTAAATAGTCCAACATGTATTTAGTAATTACTGGTGGTCAGTTTCCGTGTGATCTAACTGCTATAGAAATCACAGAAGCTTTTTAATAGACTACATGTAACTCAAAACAATTACATACCTGTAATAGCCTGCACTTTGGCGACATCAAGCTGTGTTTTTGGAGGCCCCCCCCTCCCAGACTTTCCTGTTAGGGTGGACTGTGCAAGGCCCTCCTTGGTGAATACCAGGACAGCCAGCTCCTGGGCAAAAATGGTCATGCAATATCTATTCAGCCGCAGGAAGGCCCTCTTTGAAACTGTCATTGTGCTGCCTGCCAAGGGGTGCTACATGGGAGAGAAAGAGGATAAATTGGACAGATTATTTCTCCCTACTTATGAGTAATGAACAGACATTATCTAAATGTGACGGGTGGGAGGGGGACACCTGGCGTTAATCCTAACAATCAGAGCGCAGCGAGTCACCGGCCGGGTCCCCCCTCACGTGATCAGAAGTGACGTGGGTAAATAGAACGCCGTGCAGTCAGTCTTCCTTTTCAAACCGAACGGCGCGACTATTGCAGTGGTGAGAGCGCTGTTAATTCTGCCGGCGGTGATTCAACACAACGGTGTACCTTTCGTCTGTGATCTGGTCACAGCTGTAGTTATCAGCTGTAGTCGTCCTCGTCCGTGTCGGGTGGATGGCTGGCAGAATGAATGGTCGGTGAAGATTTTATCAAGAAGCTGATTGTAGCCACTGTTTTTCCCTAGGTTATTATGGGTCAAAGCTATGTTGCATAGCTACTCTGTATGCCTTATTTGAGTGTAAAACCATCTCCAATTTGTTATTTATCATTTCTTTGTTTTATTTTGGCGAGGCGTGTTTTCTTTTCTTTTCTTTTTGTCAGCCGGGGCGCGGAGAATTTAGAGGGTAGTGTAGACTGCATGTTCAGTCCAGTGGGTCTGTTTTGGCAGTAGCCAGTAGTGCAGTGAGGCCTTTTCCTTTTTGTTGTTTGTGTGCAGTAACATTAGCCTACAAGTGGTGCTTGATTTGCAGTGTACTTTTTGACTAGATGGTGTCAGTGAACTAGTTAGAGGACTCCATTGATAATATATATACATAACTAACCGTGTGCGGCTAGCCTCATTATAGTCCTGCTATGATCTGTCCCTCTGAATGATTCCACTCGCGGCTGGTTTCTCCTTTTCCCTCGCCCTTAGTGGAATGCTTATGCCCGGGTTTTGGGTTGATTGTTGTGTGCTGTGCTTTTCTTTTTGAAGCAAACAGAGTAGGTAAATCTAATGCAAGTAGTGACGTACACCTAGTGTTACAACTTGTGAGTGTGTGGAACAGTTAACGAAATCTAATTTATTCTGTTTATCCCTCTTCTATTCCAATATTTATTGCTAAGTATTTATTGACACATGTCCATATGTTTTTATTCCAAACACATTCAGAAAATAAAGTGCAGTATTTTTGTACATTGTCTCCTCCCTCATTCATTCACTTGAATACCTGTTAGTGGGGAATACTGGAATTACACTGTAGCTTGTTATCCCTGACACTTGGTTGTAGTCTTAGGGTTGGCTAGGTTACATTTGGCGTTGTCGGCAGGATTGGAGTTGATGTAAAAGAAAATTGCCTAGTTGCTTGCATTTATTTATTTATTTATTTTTTTTCCTCTTCTGTTTTGCTGTTTTCTTTTCTTTTGGAGGTGGTTCTTCAAAGTTGTTAAAAAAAAACAAAAAAACAAACAAACATCAAATAGGTGGGAAAAACAGTGGTTACTACAAGGAAGATCCATCCCTCATCGTGCTCAAGTCGGGCTGCCTCATCATCATGTCTCTGGAGGAGCAGGTTCAGAGTTTGACGGAGATGGTTAACCAGCTTAAAGCTGACAATCAGAGACTCAGAGGGCAGGCAGGTGCCTCTAATACATCAGACTCAGGCCATGAGCCTCTTGACAATCCTAATGTTCCAACCTCGGTTGAACGTTTATTATGTGTACCACGAGAAAGAAAATGTCCTCGGTTTTCGGGTAAAATGTCTGTTGATAATATGTCTGTAGAGGACTGGATTGAAGAGGCAGGCAGGTCATTTGCAGCCCGTCGAGCATCTAAACTTGAGCAGGCTTTGTTTTTGTATGATTTGTTGGATGGGGAAGCTAAGCGGGAGATAAAGTTTAGTCCAGCAACTGATCGAAATGACCCACAGAAAATCTTTGAAATTTTGAAAAACAACTTTCGTTGCTCTAAATCCCTTAATGCATTATACCGCCAGTTTTATCACCGCCGGCAGTTCGAAAGTGAATCGGTAAGGGAGTATTCCCATGTGTTAATGGAATTGATGGAACAGATTAAAGAGAAGGATGAAGATTTGGAGCATTCTGATCGTATCCTCTGTGACCAGTTTGTTGAAGGCCTTCGTAATGACAAACTTCAAGGTGACTTACTAGACCAAATTTCAGCAAGCCCACGCCTAACTTACAGGGACATACGTAGTGAAGCCCTTGACTGGCTAAATAGGCGAGCACAATCTACAACTCGTGCCCGAGCTTACTCCTGCAATTCATATGAGGCAGATACTAATGCAGTGACAGCCAGTCCTTCCTCAGAACTATCAGAATTGAAGGAGTGCTTCCGTAAACAGCAGTCTCAGCTAGATGCAATTTTATCTCAGTTAGGGCAGACACACAGTAATCCCAGTTCCAATAGACCAATGTTCCAATCTAGACCATACAAATTCCAAGCAGATGGGAAACCTATATGCTTGCGTTGTAACAAAGCTGGTCATGTAGCAAGAATGTGCAGGGTCACGATTCCAGGAGGCCAGGGGGTGGCAGCACGGGGTGACTTACACATGGGAGGGCAGACAGTGGTAGCCAACAATAGCGTCATGCAGCAGGAAAACTAGCGCCCTCCGGTGTTGGGAGCTCAGCACCTGGAGGGGGTTTCTTGGGCTCAGATCAGAGTAGGACTCTCTCGACCAAAGCTCGTCTTATTGGAAGTTGTCCAGTCATCGACATCCGTCTTGGAGGTGTACTTACACGATGCCTTCTTGACACCGGTTCCATGGTGACAACAGTAACCGAGAGCTTCTTTCGGCAGCATGTGCAGCCTCAGACCAATGAAACGATTTGATTTGATTTTTTTATTTGTCTCAAACAAGCACATCAAAAGACAAACAATCTATGTAACAAGAAACAACAATGATACTGTGCAAGTTTCAGAAGGGGCTGAAAGAAGCAAAGCTTATCAAGTTCAGCCCCCCCTTACATTGTGATTCATGTCATACATCTGTAGTTCCATACAATTCAGAAGATTAAAAACATATTGCTTTAATATGAAATAAGATCATGATTATAAATAAAAAGAGTAAAATTAGCAGTCCAGTTCTTTATAACTTTCCAAGAATGTATGTTTGTACTTACTTTTAAATTGTTTTAAGTTATTGCACATTTTTATATCCTCATCTAGTCTATTCCACATTTTAACACCACAAAAATAGATGCTAAAACTTTTCAGGGTAGAATGGATGGTAGATTGTTTAAAGTTACAGTTCCCTCTTAAATCATATATGCTTTCTCTGACCATAAACATTTTCTGGATGTTTATTGGTAGCAGCCTATTCCAGGCTTTAAACAAAATCTGACCTGTTTTGAATTTGACCAGGTCCTCAAATCTTAAAATACCCGATTTTAAAAACAACGGATTTGTATGATCAAGGTACCCAGCATGATGAACCATCCTTATGACTCTTTTTTGTAAAATGCAAATCTTTTGTAAAGTGCTTTTATATGTGTTTCCCCATACCTCAACACAGTAAGATAAGTACGGATCAATGAGTGCATAGTACAGCATTTGAAGTGACTTCTGATCTAAAACATGTCTAGTTTTACCCAGAATTCCAATACTTCTGGATACTTTGTAGCACAAATATTTCACGTGAGATTTCCAGCAGAGCTTGTGATCTATTAAGACACCAAGGAACTTACTTTCGTAGACTCTTTCAATTTCCACATTTTCAATTTTCAAACATACCTCTTGCTTAATTGGACGATTTCCGAATATCATGAATTTTGTTTTGTTTAGGTTTAATGATAATTTGTTTTCATCAAACCACCACTTTAATTTTAGCAATTCACTTTTGACCATCAATAATAGCTGCTGCAAATCTCCCCCTGAGCAGAAAATATTTGCGTCATCTGCAAAAACCACCATTTTTAAAATATTCGACACTTTCCATACATCATTAATATACAATATAAATAGTTTGGGCCCCAAGACTGACCCCTGTGGGACACCACAGGTAGTGTTCAAGCACATTGACTTATGTTTACCTAGTTGGACAAATTGTTTTCTATTACTGATATAACTTTGTAGCCAGGTGAGTGCAACCCCTCTGACTCCGTACTTCTCCATTTTTCTAAGCAATATCCTATGGTCGATCGTGTCAAAAGCCTTCTTTAGGTCAATGAACACACCCACTGTATATTTTCTTTTATCAATACTTTCTGTTATCTCTTCCACCAGCTCTATCAGTGCCATGGAAGTAGATCTAGATGATCTAAAACCATACTGACTATCATTTAGTAGGTTATGTTTGTCAATAAAATCATCCAGTCTTTGCACAAATAATTTCTCCAGTACCTTTGAGAACTGTGACAGTAAGGAAACAGGTCTATAATTTGTAAATAGATGTTTATTGCCAGCTTTATATAATGGAATCACTTTAGATGCCTGTTTTAAACGATAAGTTACATATACAAGTTAGTGGATCGGCTATTCCCTCAATTATTTTCTTTACCAGTGACATATCAATGGCATTCCAATCTGTAGAAGTTTTGCTGGTACATTTATTTACAATAGCAATAATTTCCATTTTGTCAACAGTTCCCAAAGACATTGAATCTGCATTTCTCTCACCACATTCCATTTCAGCTGGTTTCTTTCCAGGATCTTTTATTTCTTTTGCCAGATTGGGCCCAACATCAACAAAGAAGCTATTAAAACCATCAACCACATCGTTCATTGTAGTAATTTCCCTACCCATATCTGTAAAGTGATCGGGATATGTTTGATTTACTTGTTTTTTTCTAATAATACTATTTAATATATTCCATATATTTTTCATGTTATTTTTATTCTTATCTAATAGTTTGGTATAGTAATCCTTCTTGCATATTCTCATAACAGTTATTAATTTATTTTTATATTTCTTATACCTTAACTCTGCCTCTTTCGTTTTATTTTTTATGAACAGTCTATACAGGCTATTCTTTTTTTTACATGCATTTTGAAGCCCCTTGGTCATCCATGGGTTTTCTGCATACCTGTTCTTGACTCTATACTGTTTAAGAGGGCAGTGCTTATCATATAGATCTGTGAATGTATCTAACAGTGATTCATATGCCTTATCTACTGTTGTTTCTTTGTACACATTGATCCAGTTCCAATTCATTAGCTCATTTTTTAGAGCAGCTATAGATTCTTCAGTCCTCATTCTCTTATATTTAGTTTCCGTTAATTCCCTCTTTTTTCTATAATTACATTCATAAATAAGAAAGACAGGTAAGTGGTCACTAATGTCGTTCATTAGTATCCCACTTATCACTTTACTTTCCATATTATTTGTAAAAATATTATCAATTAGGGAGGCACAATGAGATGTAATTCTGGTTGGTTTGGTTATTGTTGGAAACAGACTCATACCACACATTATTTCTATAAAATCATCTGTTGCTTTATGCTTGTTTGGATTCAGCAAATCAATGTTATAATCCCCACAAATATAAGTATGTTTTTGTTTTGTTGAGCTGAACAATCTTTCCATGATTGTGATAAACGTGTCAATGCTGGAACCTGGTTTTCTGTAGACACAGCTGATGATTACATTTTTCATTTTTACAAATTCTATTTCAATAGTAATACTTTCCATTGTATCATCAATAGATACTGACAAGTCATCAAGAACCTTGTAAGAGAGACCTTCTTCAACAAACAGAGCCACACCACCACCATGTCCATTTGCTCTATTGGTGCAATGAAACCCATATCCCTTAATAAAAAAATCAGGGTCCCTCTCTGCGTTTATCCATGTTTCTGAAACCGCGATGATGTTGAAGGGTTTTTTAAACTGATTTAGGTAGTCCTTTATACTTTGAAAATTTGCATAAAGACTTCTACTATTAAAATGGATAATGGATATACCCTTGTCAATCTTAATAGTAGTATTAAACTGTTCGTCTGTGTAGTAGCAACAATTTGCATTGATGTTATCAAGAAGGTTCTGATCAGGATCTATGTCTTGTTCAACCTCTATCATGAGTACAGTATAAAAGTGCAAGTAGTGAAATACCTATAAGAGACAGAAAGAGTATAAATCAACTACTAGACACTGTCAAATTTTTCTATTTGATCCATGCTTCTAATGCACACCCCACCAGAATTCTCTGGTGCGCCATTTGGTTTAATGAAGACGATGCAGCCATGTGCCTGGCTACAGCTCAAAGCTGCTAATGGACTGGCTATACCTTACTTAGGCTATATCGAGCTGGACTTAGAGGTACTGGGCAAAGCACTCCCAAAGAAATTCAGAACGCTAGACCTGCATGACAAGACCGCTGTGTTAAAAAGGATCAAAGCTTGCAGAAGATGTCTTGGATGTCATGAGGAAGATGATTACTGCAGAGACACTTACCTTTGTAGAAACAGAGACTGCAACAGAGTGAAAAACCAGTTTGACCAGTGAACAGGAAGAGTTTCTGTCCAAACTTTCCCCTGAGATGGCAGAAAAGTGCAAGAGAGCCTTCACTAATAATAATGCATCGGCCAGCACCAGCAAAACTGAATCCGCGCTGTTAGAGAGGAATGGACTCTGTGAATTGCCTGTGATTATGATGCTGATGGAGGTGACTGCGAACGCCGGCCAAAAGATTGGAACCCTAATAGACCTTGCATCAGACACAAATTATATTACCCATAAAGCAGCTGACCGGCTACGGTTGCAGAGTGAAAAAGTGACCTTGGTAGTGCACGGCGTGGGCCGGATGGTCATGAAGGTGAACACAAGAAGGTTTATCCTCAGGGTCAGAGTAAGGACTCCCAATGGAGGCAAGAAAGCTCATGAACTTGTCTGCTATGGCTTGGAAGAGATTGCCAATGTGCATAAAGGTGTTGAGGCTGAGCAGCTACAGAAGTTCTTCCCAGAGGTAAAGCTGGAAGAAATGAGGAGACCAACCAACATTGAACTTCTGATCAGCCATAGAGAAGGAAGACTCGCTCCACAAAGGGCCAAAGTTGTCGGAGATCTCGTCCTATGGGAGAGTCCACTGGGAAAGACAGTTGGTGGAGCCCATCCTGATCTATTCGAGAACATAGAACTGGCTGCTTATACATCGAAGACCCACTTTGCACGCTCTATGAGGACCGCTGCCGTAAAATATGAGGAACTCACAAAAGTCCAAGCACCAGAGAAAACACTGCAAAAATGCCAGCACCTGACCGATGCCACTAAATTCACAGCCAATTCGACCCATGACTTCCTTGATTGGTGGAGGTGGGAGAGCATTGGAGCAGCATGCGAGCCCAGGTGTGGAGGATGCCGGTGCGGAAAATGTCAACCTGGAGGAAAGGAGATGACTTTAGCAGAGGAGAGGGAACTGGAAATCATCAAACAAGGTCTGACCTACATCACTGAGGATGCTCATGCAGCGTCTCCACATTGGGATGCAAAATACCCCTGGACAGAAGATCCTGCCTCCCTTCCTAATAACAAGGCCGCAGTAATGGCCACATTCCTAAGGACAGAGCGGAGACTGCAGAAAGATCCAGAGTGGCAGGTTGCATATGCTTCCCAGATTCACGACATGATTGAAAGAGGTGCTGCTGTTGAACTCACTACTGATATGAAGAGAATCTGGAAAGGACCTGTGTGGTATGTGAGCCATTTAATTGCCCCAAACCCTCATTCTGTGACAACTCCTGTGCAGCTAGTGTGGAACAGCAGCCAGAGGTTTCGAGGACTAAGCATGAATGATCTGCTTCTGAAGGGACCAGATGTTCTCAACCCAATCAGAGCTGTTCTACTGAAATTCAGAAATGGTGTGTATGCAGCCCTTGGTGACATCAAAAAGATGTATAATTCGGTTTGGCTAGAGGAGCGTGAAATGCACCTGCACAGATTCTTGTGGAGAGACAGTGACAATGAAGAAATGAGGGAGTATGTCATTACCAGAGTCAACATGGGAGACAGACCAGCTGGGTGCATAGCTCAGCTAGCAATGCGAGAGACTGCAAGATTACCCCACTTTGCTCACTTGCAGGAGGAACGCAGGGTTGTTGAAGAGGACAGTTATGTAGACGACATCCTGACCTCTCACAACAGCCTAGAAGGGCTGGACAAAATCACACAAGGAGTGAAGGAAATCCTGGCAGCCGGAGGCTTCTTCCTCAAACCGTGGATTCTGTCAGGGCAAAGTGGGAGGCAAAAGAGCCCTGAAAGGAAAAGAGCCTGAAGGTAAAACAATAATTCTTCCAAACCAGATGAGGGACGACGACAACAAAGCCCTAGGTGTCGGATACCTGGCGGAAGAAGACGTGCTTTACGTGCTAACTTCAGTCAACTTCTCCAAAAGGAGGAAAAAAGTGAGACTTGGTAAGAACCTCCTCAAAGAGGAAGTGGGGCCAGAAACACCTAACCCACTTACCAGACGAGTGCTCCTCAGTCAAGTAGCTGGACTTTATGACCCAATGGGATTCGCAGCACCCGTCAAGCAAAGGGGGGCCATTCTAGTGAGAAAAGCCTTCCAAGAAGGAGGGGGTGGAAAACGGACCCGAGAAACATGGGATAGTCCACTATCAGACAACCTCAGAGAAGAGGCTATCCAACTCTTTGAGGACTATGTCGAGCTTAGGCAAATCAAGTTCTGTAGGAGTCTCACACCAGCCGGCTGGAAGGGAAGACCATGGGGCATCACTTTCTCCGATGGCAGTGACAAAAGCTATGGTGCTGTCATGTACCTAAGGTGGGAAACAACACAAGGGGCCGATGTGAGATTTGTGGAAGCAAAAGCCAAGTTAACACCTCTTGATCAGAAAGGAGAAGCCGTCAAAGCTGAAATGTGTGGAGCTGTCTTTGCAAGCAGATTAAGGAAATACTTTGAGAGGCATGGAAACATTGAAATGGGAAGGTGGATACATCTTTTGGACAGTCAAACAGTCCTGGGTGCCATCCAAAGAGACAGCTACGGGTACCAAACATTCTTTGCGAACCGTGTGGGTGAAATCCAGAGGACCGGACCAGTGGAAGACTGGTTATGGATCCCTGGAGGAAACAATGTGGCAGATATCATAACACGAGGAGGCAAACTTGAGGACTTGAAGGAGGACGATGTCTGGCAAAATGGACCAAAATTTCTAAAATGGCCTGCGGAGGACTGGCCTGTGAAATCAGCTGGGGAAGTTGTTGCCCGAGCCAGGGAAAGCGTGAACAGACTTCAAAAGAAAGCCTTTACCTCTGCAGTTACCAGGAGCCAAACAAAAGAAACCAAGGTCAAGCCGGAGTCCACAACAAGCCCAACCGCACTGGAAGGAAGAGCCCCTGCTGGCAAGGTTGTGAAGGCCCTTGTGAAAGTGGAGAACTTCAGCAGTCTGCCCAAACTAGTTGACACAATTGCCTGGGTCTGGCGAGCAGCTAAGCAGTGGTTGAAATTAAGACACAAAGGCAGCAGGCAAGTGGGATGTAACAGGGCTGTGTTAGCTGTAAGAGAAAGGACGGACGCACTCAGAGACCTCTTCTTATCTGTGCAACAGGATACATCTTTCCCAAACACGGCTCTTAACAGACTGACAGTGTACCGAGATGTCGAGTCTGGACTCCTAGTCTGTGGGGGAAGGATCCAAGTGTTCAAAGAGGATGAAAAGGCTATTCCAATCTTGCCATATAACTCATGGGTCTCCACCTTGGTTGCACGAGAAGCTCACAAAGAAAATCACGAAGGAGTTGCAGGAACATTGCTTAAGGCGAGGAAAATGGCTTGGATTGTGAAAGGTCGAAGGCTAGCACGGAAGGTGGTGGACAGCTGTGTCATCTGCAGGAAAATAAGAGCAAAGCATTGCAAGCAAGTCATGAGTGACCTTCCACCTGAAAGGTCAAGCCCAGCAAACCCGTTTGAATTCACCACAATGGATCTGTTCGGGCCTTATGAGGTGAAAGATGAGGTGAAAAAGAGGGTCAAGCTTATAATCTGGGGCATTGTGTTCTGCTGCATGGCTTCAAGAGCAGTACACACTGACATCACAAGCGACCAGTCATCTGAAGGTTTTCTTCTTGCCTACCAGAGGTTTACAGCCCTCAGGGGACACCCAAGGAAGCTATGGTCTGACCCTGGCACAAACTTTGTTGGGGCCAAGCCTGCACTTGAAGACCTTCATAAGTATTTGGAGAAAATTGACAAGCCTGAAGTTGAAGACAAAGCTTCAAAACATGGGACAGAATGGTCTTGGAAAATCCACCCAGCAGCCTCCCCTCACAGAAATGGGGCAGCAGAGGCAGCAGTCAGAGTTGTAAAGAGGGCACTAAGCAACCTCGGTGGTGATGGAATCTTCACGTGGGGAGAGTTCCAAACGTTCCTCTTCATGGCTGCGAACCTAGTGAACGAGAGGCCGATTGATGCAAGAGCACAATGTCAAGAGGACTCTATAGGATACATCAGCCCTAACTCTCTTTTACTGGGACGGACTGGCATGAGAGGAGATCCAGGAAATTTCCAATTTGAAAACTACCCGTACAAAAGACTCAGAGCCATCCAAGAAGAAGTCAGCAAGTTCTGGAAGAAGTGGAGTGAATTGGCTGGACCTTACCTCTTCATAAGGAGTAAATGGCACACCAAGGAGAGAAATGTTGCAGTGGGAGACGTGGTGTGGCTGGCTGATCAAAATTCAATGAGGGGTCAGTACAAACTGGGAAGAGTTGTTAGTGTAAACACTGACAAGAAAGGAATCGTGAGGGATGCAAATGTGAGGACTTCCCCAAGTTGCCCAGTTTCCACTAAAACACATGGACCCAGGAAAGACTGCATGAAACCCCCTGGGAGGACCCCCTCTACAGTTCTTCACAGGGATGTTAGACGCCTCGTGATCCTGCTCCCAATTGAAGAACAGTGTGATCATTGAAGCTGATTGTGACCTCCTTGGGTTTAGTAACCAGGAGGTCAAGTGGGAGGTGTGAAGGCAATTTAAAGAAATTACACTTGTTTATTTAATGGTTCAAATTTATTTGGAGCTATGTGTGTCTTCCCCACCAGGGGGTGATGTCAGGGTCAGGCCAGATTCCTAAATTCAATTCAATTCAATTTTATTTATTTATATGGCACCATTCATGCAGGTAAATGCAACACAAAGTGCCGTACAGAAAATACAAATTTAGAAAATAAGAACAAAACAACAACAACAGAAAGAAAGACCCGACCCCCCACCCGGAACACACTCGCACACTCACACTAACATGCACGCAACTCGGGTATGGACACCACACACACACACACACCCCCACGCACTGCATTGGCTAAAACTGTAGAGACATGGCTCGGCACTGAGACATCGGTGAGTGAAAGGCCATCCACACCATGAGGGACTCTGGTTCCCGTCAGTCGACGGTAAAAGAGATAAAATAATGTAAAATAGAACAAGATAGCAGTAATAAAATAAATAGCAAAAACTAGATAAAAAAGCTAAATAGCTAAATAGGATAGAATAAAATCAGTATAAACTACTAAAATAAGCAAACTTAAAATAATAGATTAAAAGTTGGGGAATAAAATAGCAGACTTAAAATAATAGAAAGTTAATTAATTAAAAGCCAGACTAAAAAGATGAGTCTTGAGCCGTTTTTTAAAAATGCAGGTAAGATAGGCTGGAGAAATAGGGCTGAAGTAATAAGTAGGCTCAGAAACAGGTGCGTTACTCCTTTGTCACACAGACAGTGTTTGGTGGTGTCACCGCATGGAGACCTCAGAGACGCCAGTGGTGAGAAACTTTAATTTAATCACATTGACAAATAAAATAACTTTAAGTTAGTAAGTGAAAGATTAAAATTGGTGGTGTTTATTTATTATTTAAATGCACACGGCTTAAATGTTTGTGTTTAATATTAATGTGCTGACACCGGTGATTTGAGGTCTGACACACCTTAGCTTATCTTTTATTTCCTTTCATTGATTAAACTCACATAGACCATTTTATTTAGAAGATGATGATTTAATTTGAATAGAGACCATGAACATAAATGTAGAGTCTGGCACATATTTTCAGTCATTAGAGGAGTTAAAGGTGGTTAAAACGCATTAATTTGAGGTAAAGCATGATTTAAAACGAGTTGGTTTAATAATTTAATACAGTTTAAACCTGTTGACTGATTTAGATCATTTAATTATTTGTGAACAAGTTTGGTTAGTTAATTCTTTAAACTAAGTTAATTCAATAATTTATTCATGTTCAGGTATTAATAAGGCGATTGATTTTGTACTTATTTAATGACTGCCTGTTTCTTTGTTTATTTTCCTTGAGGTTATCAACCTGCCGCTGCTACTACTGCTACTGTTGCTGAGTCCCAATCGGGACAAATAAAACCAGTAAAAAGCAAGCTGAGTTGTCCAAGCGTTCTCTGTTGGCCTCCAGGCCTTAAGCGAGTTGGGGCAGGCACTGATGCCAGGCAAAGGGGGAGATTAACTCGACAATAGTATAATTATTTTAAAGTGTGTTAAAAGTGTTAGCGTGAAAGTGTGATGCTAGTATACTTTTTATATATTTACAAAAAGTACAATTTGTGTAAGTACATTTTCAACATACTATCGGAAATGTGAATATACTTGAAATACAATAAAGTACTTTTTTTTTCGCTTGGGCTATCTCTAGACCAGGCCTGACAGCCAGGAATAATGGAGTAATGTCTTTTTACAGTACATCAAATATAAGAAAACATGCTGTAATGGGAATTTTGGATGTTTGTACTTTATAATCAGAATATTTGTCAGGCTGACTCGATCCGCATCTCCTCATCTGACTGTTATGCTATGACGAAAATGAATGCCTGTTTGTAGATGATATGAACATGAGTGCCACATTGACATTGTTAAAATAATTACCCGTTGGTATAGAACTGGAGGAAGGAGATCGGAGTCAGCTCAAGGTCCAAACAGGGATTTAATCTTGATCAAGAGGAGAATCCACAGAGCAACATGCTGGTCTGTTGCAAAGTGTAGACTCAACGTATTGTGAGACAAACATGATATTTATCCATCTTCTTGTGGGTGTGTTTTCACTCAGTTCACAGGGATGGAAGTCGTAAACTCAAATGTTTAACTAAACCTTGCATGGGTCTCAAACCCTACCTGGGTCATAAACCACAACTATGTCGCAAGGCACACACAAATGGCCACAGGCCACAGGTCACAGGTCACATGACACATTTACATTCTCACCCAACCTTCTCATGTGTAAGTCTTCAGTTCAGATATCTCTCATCAAGAAGTACAAAATTTCCATATCATATCCCTCCTGTTTATGCTGATTCTAAGCATAATCATAACATACATTTTGTGAAGTGTGAGATCGAAAACCTTACCGGGCAGTTCAAAACATTCTTATTACCCATTATCCTTCTAGAAAGGGAAACTCTCTCACGGTCCCGCTGCCCCGGCAACCACCCGCAGGTACTCCATTTAACAAGGCACAGAAATTATATAAAAATAAGCATAAATTCAAAAGCATTTTGATTACATTGTTGCCCCCAAAAACAAAACATAAATGTCCTCGCCAAGCTAGTCAACCTATCGGGCTTGGCTACGGACCTATCCCTACCTAGTTAAACTTTCCCTTGCACGTAAAAAGAACAAAAGAAATGGGGTCACCTTCAATATGTACAAATGCTGTGAATATTTTTCTCCTAAGTGGCTCTAGTCGGCCAATTCAGAAAACTACAAGTTCAGTTAGATTTTCTGTAGTCTCATCATAATCAGTAGAATAAACATATAACAGCAATTATCTCTTAGTCCGTAGTGTCCTTATCCTCATCAAAGAGGTTACCATATAAATCATCATCTGTCAGATCAGAAGTAACATTTTCTTGTGCTGCATTCTCATAGTCCCCTCGGTGATCATCGGTGATGGGGATCCTTTCGTACAGCATAGTTGTTTTAGTCACAGCGGTGTCAATGAGTCTCTGTAACAGTCCTCTCAAACAGGGGATACAACAACATCCACAAACGATTAGAATGGTAATCATTACGGTTACAGATAACATCATAGTTTTTATAGAACCTGCCCATTTTCCAAAAATGTCCTGGAGCCATCCTGTCAGAGGATCATCAAAACCAGAGTTTTCAGCTAACTCTGCAGATAGGGAGGTTAATCCATTCAACGCCTTAGTGATGCTGTCATCAGGTGCTGTATTGTTAGGAATAAACGTACAACACATATCTCCAAACATTTTACATACTCCTCCTTTTTCAGCCAACAACATATCTAACGCCATCCTATTCTGCCATGCCATTAAACTAGTCTTATCTAACTGTTGATGTATGCCCCCAATTGCTTCCTTAGTGTAATTTAAAAATCTTTGTTGGTTATAATAGACGTAATTTATCCAATCCACATTTTTATTAACGGTTACCCACCAAGCCAGGAGTGATTCAAACCCTGCAGCAACCTGATTTCTGGCTTTAAACTCATCAGGAACACCTCGAGGAACACCAATTGCATCTGTATAAACTCTGTTGTCAAAAGATCCTGCTGGTGCATTTCTTTTTGTTCGTAAATTATGTATCGTCACTTTTTCTAATGCCATTGTGTCATATGGTAAAATATATGTCGGCATTAATAATTGTACCATAGCACAAGTTCCCTTCCAATCATAATTTTGCTCTGAGTATCTTACCTCCACAGAACCACCATACATCAGCTCTGGCCATGGTTTGATCACTCACTATGTCATCAGTGACATTGCTCTCGCCCTTAATTACATCAATGATGGTTTTACAGGTTGTCAATACTCCTACTGACATAGTACCTCTGCTTCGTGTCAAGCAGGTATAATTCCCGGTGTATGGCGTAGACCAAGGTGGTTTAATCTGTGATGACACTGGAGGGAACAGAAGTTTCAAAGTGGTGCAATTTGTAGCACTCTCTGATTTGTATAATTCTAGCATGCAACGAAAACCTTTCGGATCATTATCTAGATTAAGGGGAAAACCTGACATGCATCAATCTGAGCAATGCAATTCATCCCTTAAGTACATTTTATTATCACTACACCTCTACTAGTGTCCCACCTGGATTGTATTCCTATAGCTCTTTCCCTCATTTTATCGTATACCTGGCCTTGTGTCACTATATTTGAAATAAGGAATGCAATTGTGGTCACACATAAAACAGTTATCAAGCATAGCTTTAAGTCCGGCATGGTGAATGTTTCTACTTATCTGACAGTGGTATTTGTGCTCTTTTGCAGTGTGTGAGATGGATCCAAGTCTGTCTTTCAGCTATGCGGACTGCTGTGGGTGTAGACAGTAACACTTGATAGGGCCCTTCCCAGCAGGGAGCTGACCAATCCCCCGCCTCAGGACTTTGATAAACACCCAATCTCCTGGGTTTATTGGCCCTCCTGTTGGTGCTGGATCTGTAGGAGGAGATACTGTAGACATAATACTTTTGTTCTTCATCATTTTTGACATGTAGTCAACGATTGTTTCAGTCAATCTTGTATCATCTCCCTTTGTATCTATTAGCGGTACCCTAAATGGCCTTCCATATAATATTTCAAATGGTGATAATCCTGTACTATTAGGTTGAATGTGTAAGCTTAATGCTACAGCTGGTAGACATGTTACCAACTTTTCCCTGTTTCTTCCATAGCCTTTCTTAGTTTTGCTTTAATAGTTTCATTGTTTCTTTCCACCAGTCCTGCTGACTGTGGATGATAACTTCAATGGAACCTGAGTTGGATTGAAAATATTTCCGATAGCTTTTGTATTACTTGATTCCTAAAATGAGGACCGTTATCACAATAAATCTTTTCTGGAAAACCATACCTTGGAGCTATTATTGTAGCTAAAATTTTGGCCACAGTTTTTGCATCATTGTTCACTGTTGTTGTAATTTCTACCCATTTGGAGAACATATCCACTATCACTAAACAGTATTTCTTTCCTTCGGCTCTGTTTAATTCAATAAAATCCATACAGATACATTGAAATGGGTATGTCGCTTCTGGGAATTTACCTGGTTTTGGACGTAGTCTACCTTGAGCATTGTGCTTAGAGCATATCAATCATGAGGCACAAAATCTTTTTGTGTAATTGTGAAATCCATAAGTAGTAAAAATGTTCTCTATTGTGGATACCATCCCTCCTGTTGAGACATGGGTAATCCCATGACTCAATATTGCAACAAATCTAAATACATTATTTGGTAGTATAGGCTTTACGTCTAGGCTCTCCCAAATCCCCGTTTCTGTCTGTGTGGCTCCTTTATTTCGCCACATGTTTTTCTCAGTCTCAGCTGAGCTATCTTGCATGTCTCTTAAAACGTTATGATCTATATGTGTATGCGTAGTCTCAGTAGCATAAATGTCATCTACATTTTTCTGAGTAGCAGCCGCTCGTTTTGCTTCCTCGTCCGCTTTTTTATTCCCCATTGAAATAAAATCTTTACCTGTAGTATGTGCGGCACACTTGCATATTGCAACTTTTCTTGGCAGTTGAACGGCATCCAGTAGCTGCAAAATGAGATCTTTATGTGTAATAGGTTTCCCTGTAGATGTTACCATGCCTCTATTTTTCCACTGTTGTGCAAACACGTGAAGTGTCGAGAATGCATACTGGCTATCTGTATATACAGTTATATCTTTATTTCTCCCTATTTTGCACGCCTCTGTAAGTGCAACAAGTTCTGCTGCCTGCGCAGAGAAATGCGACGGTAAGGAGCCTGACTTCAAAACTTTGTCAGATGTTACTACAGCATATCCACTTACATTTGTCCCATCAGGATTCTTTTTACATGACCAATCTACAAATATCACAATATCAGCAGCATCAAGTGGTACATCGCTGAGATCTGGTCTTGGTAAAACTCTAGCACTAGTTTCTCCTACACAATCATGTGCTTTTCCGTTTCATTTGGTAGCAGGGTTGATGGGTTTAATGTAGTGCATCTCTCTATAGTGAGATGTGGCTGTGACAGTAGGATAGTCATACAACTAAGATGTCGCGCTGGTGACAGAAAAGCTATTTTGTTCTGCATTAGAAGTGCTGAGACCGCATGTGACACCATGGGCCCTATCTTGCATCCGGCGCAAGTGACTTAGTCACTGGCGCATGTGTCGTTGCTAGTTTACAACTGGCGCAGAGCGTTCTTTTGCCACCAGCGCCACTCGCCGCTAAATTAGGGAATGATCTTGCGCCCCAAGGGGCGGTTCGGCTGAAGGAGGAGGCGTGTTCTGGCGCAAACGGTATTTTGACGTTTCTAAAAACCATTGCGCTACTGGCCAGGAAATACCTGGTTTAAAGTCAGTGGCGCGTTGTTCAGATGCTATTTTAAGGGCGCATGCATACATGCGCATGCGATGCATACGGATTGCTTGTGCACCTCGCGCATACACTTTGCTTCTCTCATCTACACGGACAGCAGTTCCCATTTTTGCAAACCATACATAATTACAAGGACAATAAAATATTACCACACAAGGAAAATCATTGTGGTGTCCATAAAGATAAAATAAATAGGCATAAATCTAGCATACACATTTACCCAAATTATTGAATCATGGATGTGTCGATGACATTAATGAGGATAGATTAGAGGACTTAATGAGACGTGATGCTGAACTGCATGTGCCGATGCCATTACGTCCAAATGCCCCTGCAGCAGCACGGGAGAGGAGAGCTCATCTGTCAGAGGAGCTGCATCGTATATAGTGAGGTAAGCAAACTAATGACATCTCCGCTCTATTGTTTAGCATTGTACAAATATTACCATGCATTCATAACCTTGTGAGTCAGAGAAAGTGAGCCCAAAACATCGGAAAGTATAGTATGTCCTTGAGACATTTTTATTCGGCTTGTCCAAATATTAGGCGTAAATGAAAAAAAATAATACAAAACGAAAAATGAAAAGTTGCAAAGATTTGAAGGGGAAAAAAATTATTTTCTCCCTCTGTAAGGCCGTTTACGCGGCCTGCCTCGGCGGGATCCAACCAATGAGGGTCCGGGGGTGGCGACGCTGGATGTGCTCCTGCAGGAGCGGGTGGACCGAGATGGAATGGGGGGAGGAAGGGGCACAACAGGGGGAGGAGGTGGGTCGTTTGGGGGCCATGCACGTTCCATTGCTGTCGCAATCCGGTCCAAACTTGAGGCGATGCGCCCGAGAGGCCGCAGCAACATCGCCACCCGGTCCAGACGGGTGTTGGTGCTTCGCCGCATCCCGGCCAGCTCCCGCTCCAGCATGTCGAACCCGGTTTGCTGGAGCTGCAGGAACGGGTGGTCCTGCGGCCTCATGCTGCTGCTGCTGCCACGGCGTCGTGCTTGAGGGCGCCGCGCGGCTCCCTCAGCTGCCCCGTGCGCGCTGGTCCCGAGGCCAGGGTCTTCTTCCTGAGAAGCTACGTGACATTGTTTTGATTTATTTTATGGGTGTGTTACATTTAATAAATGTCAAAAATGATTAAAAAGATTTTCACGACATCTCTATTTATGTGAACTTTATTTATGTACCTTGGGGTTGGACAGCTGGTGCATCGGGTTGGGTGCCGACCTCTAAGCCCCCAAAACCCTCAACACTTTCAGCGGTCAGTGTTGACGCAGCGATATCCTCTGCTGGCGTGAGGTCCTGGTAACTGCCAGATCCTCCTCCAGTCTTTTGACGCGCTTTCAAGTTGGCCGCAAGCTTGGCCTTTCCTCTTCTCCTGACGTCGTTGTATCGCTTACGGCAATGGAGAGATGTCCTATTTTGTCCAGCTGCTGAGACAATTACGGCGATTTCCTCCCAAGCCGCTTTCACTGAAGCAATTTTGGGTGGGTTTCTCCCATCCCCATATAAAACCAACTCACGTTCTTTGACTGCTCTGACAAGCACATCCGTTTCTTCTTTGGTGAACCTATCATTGCGTGCGCCTGGCAAACCCGCCATCATAATAGCAATCCGCCATGGAACATGCGCCGGTCGTTCTTAAAGGGGATGCGAGAAAACGCTCTGATTGGTTCATTGCACGTTACGCCCAAACCACACCTGCGGGTAATTAGGCTGCTTCAGACCAACCCTTTTGACACTTGCGCCGCGGCGCAAGTGTCATTTATCCGCCTGTAAAATAGCGATAGCGCCGTAGAACCGCCCACAAAGCTACTTGCGCAATGCGCTTTCCCACTTCCGTTTCAGACCGTTAAAATAGGGCCCCATAAGTGTTAGTGGGTGAAATAACACTATAGAAGCAGAACTCTGCACACTGAGTGCAGCTGCCTGTACTGCCTGCAAACAAGGTGGCATAGCCTTTGTGATGTTATCAAGTTTTGATGAATAATATGCAATAGGTCTCTGTTTTCCTCCAAATGGTTGTGTTAGAACACTAGTCACAAAACCAGATCTTGCATCGCAAGTCTGAACAAACGGCTTTGAGTAATCAGGGAAAGCTAATACTGCAGAGCTCACTAGAACTTGTTTGAGTCTAACTAAAGCATCATTAGTTTCTTGAGTCCATGTTATTTTGTCTTGAGCTGCCATAGGTTGGTCATATATAGCATTTTGGAGCGGTTGTGCTATTTCAGCATAATTAGCAATCCATTGTCTGCAAAAATTAGTCATACCTAAGAAAGACATCATTTGTCTTTTGGTTGTAGGTTTTGGTGCTTGTAAAATAGTTGTTTTCCTTTTCTCGTCTAGATGTTTACCTGACTGTGAAATATTAAAACCTAAATATTTTACAACCGTTTGCCACAATTGTAATTTATTTTTGCTGACCTTATATTCTTATTCAACTAAGAATTTTAATAGAGCTAAGGTATCTGTTTTGCAATCTATTTCAGTTTTAGACGCTATTAAGATGTCATCCACATATAATAGTATCTGGCTTTTTCACGGGGGTTCAAATCTTGCTAAGTTTACGGACATGGCCATAGAAAAGATAGTTGTCTGTAGGCAGTCTACCACCGCCTTCATCTTTTCTGATTATTCTAATTGTTCTGCATGCTCCCGTATCGCATAGAAAACGTTTTAAAGTTTTATAATTGTTAACCAACAGAGTGACTATCGGTTTTTGATTCATGCTTAAAAATATTAAACGTTTTTTCTATTTTACCGGTCTTTTCATTTCTTTTCCTTTTGAGTACTCTTACCTATGGGTCCCTGACCCTCCCTGACGTCTTTTTGTTTTCGCAGGCCTTCGGGATTAGTTTAATCTTTGTCCTTCCAAAGACAGCTTACCTGGATTTAGGGTCCTGCCGTAAATCTAAGAGAGTCCTGCTCCCCCAAGCCTTGGCTTGATTCCTATTTATTACCTTTAGGTCCTTGACCTATTCTAAGAGATCGATCCCCCAAGTTCCCGACTTGCTTTACTTATTAGAAATTTCTTACCCTTTCGATGAGTCCCTGACTCTGTTTGCCTGGCTGGTCCGTCTCCCCTCTGTGGTTGGCCCCGTCACCGCCCCCTCTTCAGAAGACCTGGCCTCTCTGTCCAAAACGAGGCTATATGAGCCTCTTTTCAGAGGTGGAGGTCTTTTCAGAGGGTTTCTATTTCCTCTGCCTTGCAAGGTCTTCAGGTCCTCTGGTACGAAGAGAGGGAAAGATATTGGGGCCCCACGTTGGGCGCCAACGTGTTAAAATAATTACCCGATGGTTTAGAACTGGAGGAAGGAGATCGGAGTCAGCTCAAGGTCCAAACAGGGATTTAATCTTGATCAAGAGGAGAATTCACAGAGCAACATGCTGGTCCGTTACAATGTGAAGACTCATCGTGCTGTGAGACAAACATGGTATTTATCCATCTTCTGTGGGTGTGTTTTCACTCAGTTCACAGGGATGGAAGTCGTAAACTCAAATGTTTAACTAAACCTTGCATGGGTCACAAACCCCACCTGGGTCATTAACCATACCTATGTCACAAAGCACACATGGGTTGCAAAACACACACAAATGGCCACAGGCCACAGGTCACAGGACACATTTACATTCACACCAAACCTTCTCATGTGTAAGTCTTCAGTTCAGATATCTCTCATCAAGAAGTACAACATTTCCATATCACAATGTTATGCCATTTGGGTTACGCAATGCCCCAGCCACCTTCCAGCGCCTAATGAATAAAGTAGGGTCAGGGCTGACTGGTTGTGCTGTTTATTTGGACGATGTTGTGGTTTACAGTGACTCCTGGGAAGATCATTTACAGCGCATCCGGGCATTGTTTGACCGTCTGGCCTGGGCTTGACCATCAATCTGGCAAAATGTGAGTTTGCCAAAGCAACAGTCACTTACCTGGGAAAAGTTGTTGGCCAGGGTCAGGTGAGGCCAGTAAGGGCGAAGGTGTTGGCAGTTGATCAGTTTCCTGTTCCGGCCACCAAGAAAGAACTTTCCCGTTTCTTGGGTATGGTGGGTTACTATCGTGGTTTTTGTAACAACTTTTCCACAGTTGCTGCTCCCCTCACTTCCCTGCTGAGCCCAAAGGTGAAGTTTGAGTGGTCTCCCGCATGTCAACAAGCTTTTGAGGCTGTAAAGTCTTTGTTGTGTTCTGCCCCTATCCTTGCAGCTCCACAGATGGACCGGCCTTTTTCATTATATGTGGATGCTAGTAAGGTGGGAGCTGGTGCTGTGCTCATGCAGACCAATGAAGGTGGTGTCAACTGTCCGGTGAGCTTCTTTTCTAAAAAGTTCAGCTCACATCAGCTGAACTATTCCATCATTGAAAAGGAAGCCCTTGCACTCATCTGGGCTTTAAGACATTTTGAGGTTTATGTGGGGGGTGGTGTAAGTCCTTTGGTGGTGTACACTGACCATAATCCTTTGACTTTTCTCCACTCACTCCAAAACCCAAACCAGCGGCTTATGCGTTGGTGTCTTTTCCTCCAGCCTTTTCATTTGGACATACGGCATGTAAAGGGAGTTGAAAATACCGTAGCTGATGCCATGTCCAGAGCTATGACATAAATTTAACTTGTGTTGTGTCTTTCCTCCCAGCAGTGTCTCTGTCCATCCTAGCTTTTTTCTCTCAAATGTGCTTCCCAGGTACCAACGTTGCTGAGAGGGTAGCTTTGATGGTCCAGATTGGCAACTGTCTGCAGGTTGTATAGACATTTCACATGTTGACATTGATGTACTAGAGCGTACTGGATTAAAATCCATAGTTGTATTTGTTGGTAGTATTTATGTTTTCTTGTACCTTAGGTTGGGATCCTAGTAAGGACCTCCATTTTAAGGGGGGGAGTGTGACGACCCCTCCCGCTCTGCCTATCTGTTTACCTCTTCTTTGTGTTGCAGGTACGGGGAGTGGTTAGGGGTAGAGTGGGAGGGTCGTGATTATAATAATAATAATAATACATTTATTTTGTATAGTGCTTTTCAAAGGATCTCAAAGACACTTTACATATACGGTTGAAAATCAATACATTTAAAACAAGTACTATTAAACACAGGGAGGCTACAAGTGAGTGCATTAAAACAAGCAGGCTATTCTTAAGAGATAAGGTAAAAAGATGTACAGTGAAGTTATAAAACGGTTAAAAACAAGTAATATAAAGTTATAAAACGGTTTAAAAGCAGGCACGTTTAAAAACAAGTTTGTGATGCAATACAGATGAAGTAGTGGATTAAGGGGGGTTGAAGGCAATTCTGAAGAGGTGGGTTTTGATGAGTGATTTGAAGGTGGTCTGGTCGGTGCAGGCTCGGATATGTGGGGGTAGTGAGTTCCAGAGGGAGGGGGCAGAAATTGAGAAGGCTCTGTCGCCCCAGGTACGGTGCTTGGTCCTGACAGGTGGGAAGAGGAGGTTTGTGTCGGAGGAGCGAAGGTTACGGGGGGGAGAGTGGTGGTGGAGCAGGTCGGTGAGGTAGGAAGGGGCCTGGTTGTGGAGGGCTTTGTGGGTGAGGAGGAGTACTTTGTATTCAATGCGTTGGGGAACAGGGAGCCAGTGGAGATTTTGCAGAACAGGGGTGATGTGGTCACGGGAGCGGGTGTGGGTGAGGAGGCGGGCAGCAGAGTTTTGTATGTATTGCAGTTTGTCGAGGATTTTGGCAGGTGAACCGTAGAGGATGCTATTGCAGTAGTCTATTCTGGATGTGATGAATGCATGAATCAAAGTTTCGGCAGCAGAGAAGGTGAGTGATGGGCGGAGACGGGCAATGTTCTTGAGGTGAAAAAAGGCAGTCCTGGTGGTGTGATTGATGTGTAGTTGAAATGTGAGGTTGCTGTCGAAAATGACTCCAAGGTTGTTGCACATGTGTAGGGACGGGGACAGAGTGGAGTTGTCGACGGAGAGAGTGAAGTTGTGGATGTTTTTGATGAGGGATTTAGGGCCGATGATTATCATGTCTGTTTTGTCACAGTTGAGTTGAAGGAAGTTGTTTTGCATCCAGGTTTTTAATTCAGTGAGGCAGGTGGTCAGAGTGGAGCAGGTGGCTGTGGTGATGGATTTGGTGGAGATGTAGATCTGGACGTCGTCAGCGTAGCAGTGGAAGTGGAGACCATGTTTGCGAATAATGTTGCCGAGGGGGAGGATGTAGAGGATGAAGAGAAGAGGACCAAGCACCGAACCTTGGGGGACGCCTTGGGACAGAGGAACAGTGGAGGAAGTGCAGTTATTAATGCTGATGAATTGCTGTCTGTTGGTGAGGTAGGAGCGGAGCCAGGAGAGTGCAGTGCCAGTGATGTTTTAGTAGTTTTCCAGACGGGAGAGGAAAATGGAGTGGTTGATTGTGTCGAAGGCTGCACTGAGGTCAAGCATGATGAGGATGGTGAAGTGGCCGGAGTCAGAGGAGAGGAGGAGGTCGTTGGTGACTTTTAGGAGGGCTGTTTCGGTGCTGTGTTGTGGGCGGAATCCAGATTGAAATGGTTCATACAGGTGATTAGAGGAGAGGTGGGTTTTGAGTTGAGCAGCGACGACACGTTCCAGAATTTTTGACAGAAAGGGAAGATTGGAGATGGGCCGGAAGTTGGACATGATGTCGGGGCTGAGACCTGGTTTCTTGAGGATGGGATGGGGGTGACAGCAGCAAGTTTGAGTGGAGTGGGGACAGAGCCAGAGATGAGGGAGGAATTTATGATTTTGACGAAGAGTGGGGTGATGGATGGAAGACAGGTTTTGATGAGAGCTGATGGGATGGGATCTAGGGTGCAGGTGGAGGTTTTCATGCCGTTGGTGAGTTGAGGTAGGTCCATGGGAGACAGCAGGGAGAAATGTGACAGGCACTGAGAGTGTGAAGGGGTGGGATCCAGTGGTGGGGTTGAGGGAGCCGGGGAGGTGGTCAGGTTGCTGTAGATGTTGTTGATTTTATTTTGGAAAAATGACAGAAAGGAGTTACATGTTTCCACTGTGAAAGCTGTAGAGATGTTATCGGTGGGGTTGAGAGGTTTGTTGATCGTGGAAAAAAGAGTCTTGGGGTTGTTGGAGCCGGAGTGTATGAGGTGTGAGTGGTAAGTGGACCGGGCTGTGTTGAGAGCAGTTTTGTATATATGGAGAAAGTCTGTGTAAGCGTGGAGGTGAACGGTTAGGCCGGTTTTATTGTAGAGTCTTTCCAGTTGTCGTTTGCGGGATTTCATTTGATGGAGTTCAGGGGTGTACCAGAGAGCTGAGTGGGTGAAGGTGACTGTTTTGGTTTTAGTGGGAGCCAGTAGATTGAGACAGGAGGAAAGAGTGTTGTTGTAGTAGTCCACAAGGTTGTTGGGATCATCAGACAGGGGGGGAGGAGAGATGGATATTGCACCGGTGAGAGAGGCTGAGAGGGCTGAGGGGTTGATGGACTTGATATTTCTGAATGAGATTTTGCGTTTATCTTTTGGGATAGGGATGGGGATGTTGAGGTCGATGATGATGGCGAGATGGTCGGAGATGTGGAGGTTGATGCTGGAGAGATGGTTTAGTGTGAGTCCAGTGGAGCAGACCAGATCGAGGATGTGACCATGGGAGTGGGTGGGGAAGTTGATATGCTGTGCGAAGTTGAAGCAGTGTAACAGTTCCAGGAATTCAGTGGCAGGTTTGCAGTTGGTGTCATTGATGTGAAGATTAAAATCTCAGAGGAGGACAGAGGGTGAGATGGCGCAGAGCTGGGTGAGAAAATCCGTGAAGTCTGAGAGAAAGGTGGGATTTGGTTTGGGAGGGCGGTAAATAATGGCAGTGACAAGTGGAGTAGGACCAGGGAGTTTGAGGGCAAGATGTTCAAAGGATGGGGCGGCTGGGGTGGAGATGGTGGTGATTTTGATGTCCTTTCTGTGGATGGCAGCAATACCACCTCCCCGCCCTTCAAGGCGGGGTTTGTCCGTGTAGGTGAATCCTGTGGGTGTGATCTGGTTAAGTGAAAAATAGTCCAGGGGTTTTTGCCAGGTTTCAGTGATGCAGAAGAAGTCCAGTTTATTGTCAGTGATGAATTCATTCAGAATGAGAGTTTTATTGCTGAGTGAACGTGTGTTGAGCAGAGCCATTTTCAGGTGTCGTTGTTTTTGGGTTGGTTGGGAGGACTGAGGGAGAGATTCACGTGTGGTTTGTTGTGATGACGTTGTGAGGGAATACTGATGGAGGCTCTGTGGGTGATTATGGTTTGTATGGGTTGAATTTCTGGTGAGAGGGTTAGTGACGGGTGTGGCCTGCAGGGGGAGCCAGCGGGGGGAATAGTGCTGTGGGTTGGTGGAGCTGTCGGCGGATGTTCCGGGGAGGGGGCGTGTAGGGTAAACAGTCATGCAGGTGTGTGTGATTGAACCTGAACGGTGTGCTGTATGTTAGCTGTTAGCAGGTGACTACCTAGCAAGTTGGGGTGAATACCGTCCGGTTGGAAGAGGGAAGGACGGTCCCAGAACAGATTAAAATTGTCAATAAAACCAAAGTTAAAAGCTGTGGAGGTGAGCTGGAGCCAGGTGTGAAGACTGAGGATTCTGCTAAAATGTCCTATCCCCTTTCCCAGTGAAGGGATTGGACCGGAGATAAAAACAGACAATCCACAGGAACTTAAAAAATTAAAAAGAATGTTAAAATAAATTTTGGTCAGTTCTGACTGCTGGCGGGCTGTTTCGCACGTCCCCACGTGGACTATAATTCGCTGAACAGAGGACGGAAGTGAGCGTAGCAGCCCCGGGAGTTTGTTCAGGAGGACTTGGACTGTAGCTCCCGGTAGGCAGTGAGTGATGGCGTTGAAGAAACGTGTTTTCCGTGTTATGGAGTCTCCAACTATTACTGTAGTTGGAGAGAAGAGTGGTGTGGGGGATGACAGCCGCTGGTTTTCTCGGCCGGAGGGAGCACGGCCAGAGTCCGCACCGCGGGGCCGGACGGCCAAGCGAGGACGCCGTGCCACGCGGTCGGCCCCGGGTTTGGGAGAGGAGCTCCCTGGTTCGGGGCGAGGAAGACCTCCGGAGCGTCTGAGCACGGCCTCCTGAAGGATCCTGCGGCGGGAGGCGGTGGTTGTCCGGGATAGAGAGCGCTGAGCTGGTCCCACAGTGGAGCAGCGGGTCCCCCCACCACTGCTAGCCACCGGTGCCTGGTGAGCAACGGTGACTGCAGGCGCCGATCTCGGAGATGGATCCGGATCGGGGCGAGCTGGAACCGGAGGATCGGCAGCTGGTGGAGCAGGAGTGTCGACCGACAGAGCCGTGTAGTGGTTCGACAGGCAAGGCGGCGAGGCAGTCCCGTCTGAGTTCTTCCTTCGTCCTCGGACCACCACTTCTGACCACGAGGAAAAGCGGTTTGGAGTTGAGCAGGAAGACGGCCGAGGGCAGGTGGACGGGTCCCAAACAGTGGTGTCATGGATGGCTGCGCTCAGGGAGGCAAGTTGCTGTGCCTGATCAGTGGCTAGATCCATGAAACTGGACAACATTGTCTCTTTGCTGCGCAGTTCATCGGAGAGCCTTTTGATGTCATTCTTCAGGTCAGTGATTTTTTTATTTGCTGTTGTGAGATCATCTCCTTGACTGGGCATAGTTTGTGGGGCCTGGGCCGGGTGGCGGTTGGCTGCTGGTAGGGCCTGGTGGTGGCTGGCTGCCGGTAGGGCCTGGTGGTGGCTCGCTGCCGGTAGGGCCTGGTGGTGGCTCGCTGCCAGTAGGGCCTGGTGGTTGCTCGCTGCCTGTAGGGCCTGGTGGTGGCTCGCTGCCGGTAGGGCCTGGTGGTGGCTGGCTGCCGGTGGGGTCAGGTGGAGGCTGGCTGCCGGTTGGGCCTGGGCCGGGTGGAGGCTGGCTGCCGGTGGTGCCGCTAAACTCCGTGAGAGCTGTGGTGCGGAGCTAGCTGTGATGCGGAGCTAGCTGCATCAGACCCCAGACCCCCTCATTGCCCCCCCGATTATACCTGCCCATGTGGGCTGGGCTCTCCAGAGGGCATATAAGTCGGCCCTCTGCATAGCCTCTCTCTCTCGCAGCTGGCTCTAGACCCATGATTGTTCCTTCCTTTGTTTGGTTTGTTGCACTATACAGCACACATCTCACCATATTGTCCACACATCCATACACTGCTGACATGACTGACTCCTTTTCTTACCTACACACCCAGGGCTGTAAACTAACTTTTTGGCTCACCTGCCAAGGGGACCGGTAGATGAAAGAATCTACCGGCCAAGTACATTTTTTACCGGCCAAATAATAAATTGCCTCTTTTTGTTGCATATATATCTGTTTCAGTACTTTTCATTGAGATAACAGTATTATAGAGCAGTACATGCTTAAAAAAGAGGCCAAAGTATTATTTAGAAATACATTTTATTATTATTAATTGAATTTCATCTCAAACATTGCAAATTGAAAACTTTAACAGTGCAAAACTGTGACAAAGAAAACACTCATTACAGTTTTTCTCAAATGCTAAAACACATTTCACAAACGTTTCCTCTATGTTCCCCAATGTCTAAACACAACACCCTTTTCTAAAGCTACATAAACACAACCACACCTTCTCACTTCAAAACTTTCACACCAAAAGAGCAGCTCGAAGCTTTCAAAAATGTAAACACTATACACATCATTACACACTAAAGCAAAACAATTGAAAACACAATGCTCAATTTGTGAGAAGGTTCTTTGTTTCATAACTGCCAATGCATATTTTTAGAAACTTTACAGTAACGGATCTTCTTAGATCTCTGTAGGGGATTAGGCATTTAGATTTGTGAGTTTCATATGAAGAGTATAAATCTATAGAAAATACTGCATGTACACTACTGTAACACAACTCAATGCAAAAACAGAATCTATTGCCCACAACAGTACTCTTGAAAACATGTTCAGGATGTGAAGTTTTTTTTATTTAGTTTATTCACACCACACACACACCGCAATCACTGTGCAGCATCATGTCGATGAGCTGCATCAGGCCACATCACCTCATCCACATCGCAGGCTATATTCTGTCTTGCCAGGCACCGCGGGAAAAACGCCCTGGAATGGCGCATCCATCCTTGGAAGGCTTCCACTGGGATGTCACCACAGGCCAGCTCCATTGCCCTTAGGAGGTTCTCTCTGGTGTATGGTTGTCGGTCATAAACCTTCCATCTCCACGATGAGAAGAACTCCTCTATAGGGTTCAGGAAAGGGGAGTAGGGTGGCAGACAGACGTTTAAAAACTGGTCACTGTTGGTGGTGAACCACTCTCTGATTTGGTTCGTTCTGTGGAAGCGGACATTGTCCCAAATGATCACATAAATGGGATGTGCAGGCCTAGGATGGTGTTGTTGGCGGTCCAGGAGGATGTCTCTTAGTTCCTCTAGGAAGGTGAGGAGACGTTGGGTGTTGTAAGACCCAAGGACAGCATGCCGGTGGACAAGCCCCTCTGAACCCATGGCCGCACAAAGAGTAATATTACCCCCCCGTTGGCCAGGAACCTCAGTGATTGCTCTTTGGCCAATGATGTTACGGCCTCTTTGCCTTCGTTTCTGCAGGTTGAAGCCAGCCTCATCCAGGAAGAGGTACTCATGACGTCTGGCCATCGCGTCCAACTGTAATATCCTCTGTGAAAATGTGAAAGTGCACAGGTGTTCAGAAGTCAATCAGGTAGCACAGTATTGTCCAGAAGTAATGTAGGCCACTGAGCAACACAGTATGTCCACTAACTGTACTGTGAACATGGATGTATACTTACTTGCACATACTCGTAACGTAGGTCTTTGTGTCGCGCAGAGTTGCGCTCAAAGGGAACCCTATAGACCTGTTTCATCCGCATCTTTTGGCGCCGGAGAACTCTGTCTATTGTGGCCAAGCTAACATCATCAATGCCCTCAAAGTTGACATTATCGGCAATGACTTTGTCTCTGATCTCCCGGAGTCTGATGAGGTTGTTCTCACGAACCATATCCACAATGAGGGTTTCTTGTGCCGCTGTAAATATGGCAACCCTCCCACCTCTATGCGGCATTCTTTCAACTCTAAAGAAAAAAACATGTGTTGTCAATTGACATGTTTGACAATAACAACTGATTTGAAACCAATAGACTACTTTCACAGGCTTGTAAAACTGTATTGTGACAAAGAAAGCAATAGAGTACAATACCTGTTGTGTTGTCTGAATGCCCTGATAATGGTGGCCACGGTGAACCTACTCAGGTTTGGACGGACTCTTAGTCCTGCTTCAGCCATTGTCATGCCATGGACAATGACATGGTCAATGACTGTTGCTCGCATCTCGTCCGTAATGATGGTGCGAGGTCGTCTTGCTCTTCGTCCTGGACCTTCTCCTCTCCCTCCTGGACATAAATGTGCATAAATGCAAATGTACTACAGATACCCTCTCCACCTTCAAGAAAACTCTTAAGAGATTTTCTCCAAGCCTAAATGCTGCACTTGACTTAGCACTTGACTTAGCTTAGTTTCCCTCACATTGTGCTGTTGTTTGAATGTTTTATCCTCGATTGAAAGTCGCTTTGGATAAAAGCGTCAGCCAAATGCATAAATGTAAATGTACCTTCTCCTCTCCCTTGTTGGCCTGCTCCTCTCCCTTGTTGGCCTGCTCCTCTTCCTCGTTGGCCATTCGAATTCCTCTTCCCCTGACTCTGCCTTCATCCATTGTATTTGTTTGGAATCTTCAGCAAACTGTGCACTCTGAACTTGCTTTTATACATGTGGTCACAGCATTAGCAACAAGTGTCTTCAATTTTGAGTCGTTGTGTGTAATGAGTGACGCCAGGTGTGTTCATTGTGTTCAAATATTGCTGACTGTGGCAGCCATTTTGCATCACATGAGCTTTCATTTGAGAATATGAGCAGAGTTCTTTTGCAACTTGTGATTTAGCAAGGAAAAATGTGTTTAGATTTATGAGAACGGAGGATTGTGTTTTGTGAATTGTGTCTTCATGTGAAATGTGTTTATGATATTGGCAAATGATTGCTAGATTTAGTAAATGTGTTTAGACAACTGGTCATTTGGTTTAGAGGATTGGCTTTTGTGTTTTAGCATTTGAGAAAAACTGTAATTACTCATCAGAACTGAGAGAGAGAGAGAGAGAGAGAGAGAGAGAGAGAGAGAGAGAGAGAGAGAGAGAGAGAGAGAGAGAGAGAGAGACGCATATTTGTTTATCTACTCTTCACATTTATTAACATTACATTATGTATTTTCTCTTCCTGTTTCCCAGTGCGAGTTAAGATACACAAATATGATCGCATTTGTCAATCGCGGTATTTTATTTAGAAAATTGACCGGACTGTTTCGTGTTTCTTTGTGTGATTTACTGCCAGAATTGATGCGTTCGCTCACGGCACGCGTAAAAAATAGAGCAGACGCCGAAACGATCGCTTCACGTCCGCGCCTATTCGCGACGCTTCCGCGGCCGGTGTGAACCAGAGCTGCGTTTCAATAACGGTTTGAGTTGCCCTCGCTCACTTGCCCTAAGCACTTGCCCTCGGGGGAATCCCCGCCGCCATCTTAAGGGCTGTTCCATTTCCCTGAACAGCTGAAGTGAACTCCGTGAGATCGACCCTTGAGGGCTGAGTGATCGAGTGAACAACGATGGCCACTTCAGAGCTGTATATCACCCACAATGCATTGCTGTGGTGCACGAAAAATATGTCCATGCGGTGGCGATAATGAACCTCAAACACCATTGTCTGCTGTCTATTCACCACCAAGGAAGAAGAAGAAAGAAGGAAGAAGAAAATTAATTAAATTTAATTCATTTTCTTAAATTGTGCAGTTAGACTGTCTGTTGCAGAGTTATGGCAGAGCCCACCGTTTACAAGTGTAAGTATATAAGCCGACGTATTGCCATCAAGCGTAGAATACGTCTTCGTCTCAATGAAATGAGTCTCCGCATATTTAGTGTAATTTGGAATAGGCAGTATAGCGCTACTCCAACAACGTGTGGTTGATCCATGATTGTCTGGGCTGTTAGTGAACGAGGGCAGGTGTGTTCCATTTACCCCTTTCACTCTCCCTCCGCCCTCTTTCCCTCCGCCCTCCAAGGGGCCTCCGTGTGACGTCATAGCAAGGGCTGAGGGCAAGTGAGCGAGGGCGACTCAAACCGTTATTGAAACGCAGCTCAGGTGTCACTCACTGCGCCAAACTTTTAAAGAGCGGTGACGCGCACGCTACGTTGCTTTGGGGGAACTATTTTCTACAGCGGTGACGTCGGGGGAGCTACTTCAGTGTGACACACAACAAATCACCGGTTTAGCTTGACGATTGTTACCGTCATAATTTATCAGTTTACAGCTACTACAATGTTTTGTTATATCATGCATAATTTATTGCAAGAGCACGACCATCGGGACAAACATTTACCCTCCAAAATTAAGTCGCCAGGGGAATATTTTAGTCGCATTTGGCGAGTGGTTAGTTTACAGCCCTGTACACACCACAGTCATTTCTAAATAAGTTCTGTTATGAACGAACACTGGAGGACTGGACCCAAATGCAAGACACGACAACGAAAGTCAATTAAACATGATTTAATGTGTGACAGAATAACACTAGTGCAATGTGCACGGGGGGAAATAAAGGGGACAGGGCTGGTGACATCAATGGTGCGAGTAGTGAGCTCTCCAGAGCGTGCCCAGTGAAGACCAAAAGCCAGGTGAGGCGTCCCTCCACGTGGTAATGGCGTCCGTGTGCTGAACAAACAATTTCCCAGAGCGAGATACAGCGGCACAGGGAAAGCTGGTAGACGAAGGAGCAGGCAGGCAGGCAGGCAGGCAGGCAGACTGAACGGCAAACTGGCAGGCAGACGAAACAGGGAGCAAGAACTGCAGCGACAAAAAGCACAGGTTTGGTTAAACAAAGCACGGTTGAAAAACACAGAGAATAACAGGTGACTAGCGGTGGCCTGAGGACAAAATGAACTACTGCTCATGCTGACGAAACGATCTGGTGATGAGTGACAATCAGACCAGGCTTCTTATACTGCTGGGAGGTGATTAGTGACTGATGAATCCCACCTGGAGCTGCAGCCGCAGAGCCAGCCAGCCAGCCAGCCAGCCAGCCAGCCACACAGAGAGGGGGAGAAACAATCAGGATGACAAACATGGGGAAACAAAAAAATGACACAAGAGGGAAGAGGAGGGCTGCCATGATGACATCATGACAAGTTCATTTAGTTTTGTCAAATAAAACTACCTTTTTGTGCTTTATCTGTGTGTCGCCTCCCTCCTTGTTGCCACCTTAGAGCCAGGTGGTAACAATGACGGACTTGGATGAGGATGAAAGCGAGGATGACGAAGGGGCGGTAGTAGATGAAGAGAACAGAGAAAGGAGGAGGAGGGGAGAGGAGAAGAGAGAAAGACAGCATTGGAGAGCGAGTGAAGCAGAGTTTAGAGGACAAGAAGGGAGAAAGAGGAGAGGAAGAGAGGAGTGGGGAGTGAGTGAGGAGGAGAAGAAGGGAGGAAGAGGAGAGGAAGACAGGAGTGGAGAGTGAGTGAGGAGGAGTTAAGAGGAGAGGAAGACAGGAGTGGAGAGTGAGGAGGAGGAGTTTAGAGGAGAGGAAGAGGAGGAAGACAGGAGTGGAGAGTGAGGAGGAGGAGTTTAGAGGAGAGGAAGACAGGAGTGGAGAGTGAGGAGGAGGAGTTTAGAGGAGAGGAAGAGGAGGAAGACAGGAGTGGAGAGTGAAGGAGAGGAGAACAGAAGGAGAGAGAAAACATATTTAGTGAGTTAAGAGACAGTTGTAAGAGTATACTGTATACAACTATACACTGTGCTACAATTCTCAGTTACACTCTTGTAAATCCACAGATGTTCTCTGTGGTGGATTTGTATTGTTTTTTGTGCTTGTTGTTTGGCACTTCATTTCATTAAAGTAGTTAAATATGCTTGTGTTTGTTTTATGATAAACGTTTAGTAACATGCATTCGACAATATGTAGTGTATCAGCACGGCCACGGGAACAGTACATCTATATCTATTATAGTATTATTTGTTGGTGTCAGAATTCACGAGCACCTCCTATAAACAATCGGACCCCCTCATTGCCCCCCCCCCAATAATAATTTTCTGGTGCCGCCGCTGTTCCCACGATGTGGCCTTGGTGGACAGTCAGCACCTGTGATTACTTTATTTTAGGGAAATTCAAAAACACTTGAAAGAAGTAAATATAGAATGGAAAAACAATGATAGGTGGTAATTTACACATTGAGGAGAACCCACACAATCTCTCTCCATGGTTCAGTGTCCAGCAAGTGTCGCTCTATTATAAGCAGTGGTGGAAGAAGTATTTAGGTTATTGTGAGCTCATCTTATCAACCATCAAATCACTTCGAATGTCTCTTAACTCTCATCAAGAGAGCAAATTAGCATTTCACAAAATGGCCTGGCATGTTGTTGGTTGTTTGAGCAGCCATAAAAAGAATATATAAGAATAATATAGCGATCACCAACCAAAAAGAAGCTTGACATTTTTCCTTGATTTGGTAACTCACCAAAGTGACACAACATGGACCAAGTTTAGATTCGACATCTATTACTTTTGGTAGTTCCCCTTTCATTCAATCTGTTAAGAGAATTCAAAGAACTTGGCACGTGTTCATGTGACTGTGGTTTACCTCTGAAACTTGTAACTTCCTCTTCTTTCTTTTCGACAGAAAAAAGAAAGCTTTTAATCAACAGGAGTTTCATTATCCACTTGCACTGTAGTCTGTGCAGCAGAGCTGACATTCGAGGAGATAGAGCCATGGAGGATATCTATATCAACGTTGACCATTTCAAACCTGTCGACTCAAGACCTTCAGCGAATGACAGAGGTGAGAATGTGAACAGAAGTATATTATCATGTTGTGTGGTGGACTGTGTTCACTGGTCTTCTCTGTGTTCAGGTCCCAGGAGACCAGAGAGAAGATTCCATGGAGCCGTTGTCCTCAGTCTGGGTCTGCTGAGCGTTTTCCTGCTGGCTGGCCTCATCGGCCTCGGGATCCACTGTAAGTTTGACCTGGTGATGTTCAAGAGAGTTATGCTGCTCTGAAAGATGCATTTTACCTGAATGACTAACTGCTATACTGACTTTTCTGTCATGCTCTTCTCTCGTCTCCTTTTTTTAAATGTGTTTTGGAAGAGTGCCTCAGACTAAAATGAAACATTGACCTTATGGTCACCAGGTTGTCGGTTGTGATGTTATGTATTTGTCATATCGATGACAGCTGCACCGAAGCTCTATTAAACTACAGTAATAGCAATGGAAACCAGGATTATTTTTAAATATTTGAGCTCAGGAGACACAGGTAAATAGGGTTAAAAAAACAAACATGTTTAAATTGATATTTCTTATTCAATACTTGCAAATGTCCAGGACAGAATTCCATTCCATAAATCCATGTTCAAAATTATTGTTCCATTTCGTTCTCATATTTTTACAGGGGGAATACAGAAAATAGAGTCGACAGCCATTGTTATAAGAATTTTGTATAACCTCATGTCTTAAAGTTTTCTTTGTTCAGGTTACAGCTTTATTACTGTTTATTACTTTAGTATCCCCATGGCTGACCTAAATGTTATCAGAGGCCTGGTAGTCATGATGTCTTGTTCTACATGAAGGTTAACTGTCAGTGACGCGTTATCTCCTGTGCCTTTAAAAGACTCAAGTCACAACAGTGATTTGAGCACTTCCTCTGTAGCATCCTCACACGTTGTTGCACTGTAACTGCTCCTCTTGATCAAGATTAAAGTCCGACGTCGACTTTACTTTTGTCTCCGATCTCCTCCTTGGGTGAATTTATTCGTTTACGGGAAAATTCTTTTAACAGCCATAAAAAAAAAATGTGTTGTTTGTAATGAAAATTCAATTCAATTCAATTAAAAAAACTTTAGTTCATCAGTTTGGGCTCAGTTAAACATAAACATACAGACACCAACATAAAAACTCACATTAAAAGATCTCACATAAAAACCATAAAGAAATACAGATGCAAATAGACAAAGTAGTCAAATAAACACCGTAATGTGTATTTTGGATGTTTTCTGTCCACCCATAGCGTTAGCAGCAGTATGAACGCATGAAGTATATTATCTTGATTTATTTCATGACTGTTCGTGAATCAGCTGCAGATCTCTCCTCTGACAAAGCCAACCTGACTGAGCGTCTCCAGGCCAGCGAAAACGAGCTGTCCTCCCTATTCAAGGAGAGAGGCCTGCTGAATGCCAGCCTCGCTGAAAAGATCAAAGACTTGGACAGACTTGGACAGAGTGAGTGTTCACCTGTGTGGGTCAGGACCTGCAGCAGGGTCATTGATTGATGATGATATGACACTGTTAAATCCAGTCTGTTGTGGGTCGGCTTGTGTATGTAATGTATTTATGAATATATGGAACCTTTTCAAGTGTTATCTATTTTATAGCTAAAGGCCAGAGTTTAAGTCCAGAGTTTTAAATGTGGCTACTGTCTCTAATGTGTGATTTTACAATAGCAGTCGTGTGAAACAGCTTAGTGGTCACTTCCAATATGAATTCTTTATCCTTTATTTACTATTCCTCTGAAATCCTTCCACATTTGAAAGACTTTAAAAAAAGGGGTTAGGGACATGTAGGTACTCCTTTTCTCACATATACTATTACTAGAAGTAAAAGTACATAAAGATAAAATAAAATAGTGATGTGCTCTAGAGCGCAGCTATCTAAGCAGGAAGTGGACAAAACCCTGCAGCCCACAAACAGAAGGGCATGTCTCGTCTTTCATGTCCTTTGGTGCATTTCTGCAGAGAAAAGGTGTCCTGCAGGATGGAGGATGTTCAGCTGTGAGTGTTACCTCCTCTCAGGAGGCTTTGGTTCATGGGAGAAGGCCAGAGACGACTGCAGCGACAGAGGAGCACAGCTGGTGATCATAAACTCTGAGGAGGAACAGGTAGTGTGTGTGCTACTTTCATTTCAATTTAGGTGTTTTTTTTCTCTGATTCAGGAGTTAAATATAGATGGTGTTATATGTTGTAGAGATTGTAAAAACTAATGTCAGTATTTATATTTCATTCAAAAACTACAACTAAACAACAAACAATATTGTTTTTTAAGCTGTGGATGCACAACAAATAAACTATGATATGATATAAATGAAACAACCCAGCATTATTGTTAGTATTTTTTTTCTCTTTTTACTGTTTATTTATTTGATACAGATAACATTTACTGTGAAGCAGCTATAATGATACATTACAATAATAATCATTATTTGAATTCTTATCTGATCCTTCAGATAAGATCCTGTAAACTGCATTATTGATGTGTTTAAACCTGGAACATGAATACAGCCCTTCTGTCCTTTAAACAGAAATTCATCACTGCAATGATCAGGAAAAGGACCTGGATCGGTTTGAGTGACAGAGACGACGAAGGCACCTGGATGTGGGCTGATGGGACTCCGCTGACTGTGGCGTAAGGCACACACTAAACCTTTATTTAAATTCAGACAGATAAACAACTGGCGCGGTACATTACCAGCTTTCTGTTGATGCTGCTTTACACAGATTAACTCATCGGTTAATTGTTAATGCATGAAGTGGTTTTTTTTGGCGGGGGTGAAAAATCTTGTGAAAATTCACATATAACCTTCTAGGTACTGGGGAATGTCACCTGATAATGGTGGCGGAGATCCACAGTTTGGTGAAGAGGACTGTGGAGAAATGGAACCTGGAGGAAACTGGAATGATTTTAACTGTTCTCGATCTCTGCAATGGATCTGTGAAGAAACAGCTTAGCTTTTGAAACAAAACATTTGCAAATGTGTTGCTGTGATTAATAGTGTTATTGTATGTCTGATATACATAGAGATAGAAAGACGGTGTACATCAATGTCAGGGGGTGGAAGTCAGATATTGAGTTCTTAGTGTGATTCTTCATTAGCCAGAATCAACCGCTTTTTACTGGTAAAATATTATCCAGGAGAAGCTTAGCATGTTAGCCTAGCATGAAGCAAAGATTCATATTCTATTTATAATGAAATGCCATGACTGTATAAGGATAATAAAGTCACTTGCATTGTTTTCTCACATTCAGTGCTTAGTGTTAATAACAAATTATTAAAGTTTATAACAAATACCATGTATACGGTATACTTATTTCTATATAACTGAAAATTATTTAATTTATTGAAGCATTGACTTGCCCTCTAACTGTTCCTGTTTGAGAGACAATAAACCCTTAAAAACCAGACGGGTACAAATTTGTATGTATTTCATGTGTCATTTGTGGCATCACAAGGGTACGGTGATAACATTATTACTGTTCTTTGATTGACTTGATTCTCTGAGTTCAAGTCCGAAGCTCAGAGAGGAGCTGAGTGATTTCCTGTGATGTGGACCTTTTTTTGATATACATATTGAATCTTGACCTTTTTATTCACCATACTATACTATCACATTTTACATAATACTATATCTTGTGTGCGTCTTCTGGGGAAACTAAATTACTTAGCTCACTGAACCAATGGCTAAAAAGGGGAAAGAAAGTATGCAACCGCTCCAATCATAACATAAAAGATAAACAATAATTACAAAGTGAAAAGGTCAAAGTTAACAAAGAAAATATGAAATAAAGGTGAAAATCACAACACTATAGAAGTCTGTTACATGGTGCCCAGGTGGATTTAGGCATGTAGCTGAGGGGACAGAACCGGTTGGGCTCCAATTTCAGTGTTTCAATGTACATATGTGACTAAAGTTAGAACGTTTGAATGTGAACCTATCCTTTAAGTTGTTTAAACTGCTGGTTCCAGGTCCACAAATGGGAGGATACACTTTGTTTACTATTGCACATTCATTGTAATTTGTGGAACACTAAAGGGTTAATAAATTGACAAAACAAACAACAACAACAAAAACCCCTAAATGAATAATTAACTTTTCACATCTGGGATCTGTCACTCTTCTACTGGAACTACCAATCCCTCTGCTGGACAAAAAGTGTATCAACATCCATTGATCAATGTCTTTCCTTTCCAAACCAGGCACATTTATCAGGCACTTTGTGGCACAAAGCCCAGGGAGAGACTTTGATCTACCAGGACTTGCTCTGAGTCTGCAAGAACTATCCAAGAGAGTCCTGTCCCTGCACATGTTGCAGTAAAGTAAAGTCAATTACTGAATGCATGTCTTCTACTCAATGTCGGCGGTGACTAATTTCATGCCCTGGGCATATTGGAATATGGTATATTGATATTGAACAGTTCATTGATATTCCATGTGTGAATGAACAGTGTTGGTCTGTTGGTTTACTGGCAGCTGAGTTGATTGTACAGCAGCAGGAAGGAGGAGTTTTTTTATTGAACCAACAACATGGGGTGACGTGGACCATGCGAGTTTCACCATCGCAGACCCACGTCTGTTTGCATATTCTCCCCGTGTTAGCGTGGGTTCTCTCTGGGTTCTCCAGCTTCAATGGTGAATGTATGTCTGTCTCTACATGTCAGCCCCTGTCAGTCACACCCCCACCCTTGACAATGGATGGATGGTAATTAATCAGGAGCAAACACATATGAGGGCGGGGAAGTCAAGACACTGTACTGAGAGGACAGTACAGGTGTAATGAGTTGTTGATAGAACCGCAGACCTCCTTCACTGTTGGGGCTTCTGTTGTCATATGACACTATCAAAAACATTGCATTGAGGGGTCAACATGGGGACCCTGACTGGTCTGTGGACAGGGGTCAGCATGGGCACCCTGACTGGTCTGTGGACAGGGGTCAGCATGGGCACCCTGACTGGTCTGCAGTTACGCAGCCCCATACACAACAAACCAACACCTTTCTATCAGAACCAGCAGGAACTCTTTCATTCATTTGAGCTCCAGTAGCTCGTCTGTTGGCTCGGACCACACGGGCCGGCCTTTGCTCCCCACATGTATCAATGAGACCGCCCATGACTCTGTCACCGGTTCACCGGTTTTCCTTCCTTCCACTTTGATAGGTACTGACCACTACAGACTGGGAACATCCCAAGAGCTGCAGTTTTGGAGATGCTCTGACCCAGTCGTCTAGTTTCACAATTTGGCCCTTGTCAAAGTCGCTGAAATCCTTATTATCCTTATCTCACACATCAACTTAGAGGAAAATGTTCACTTGCTGCCTAATATATCCCACCTACTGACATGTCCCATGGCAACGAGATAGTCAGTGTTATTCACTTCACATGTCAGTGGTCATAATGTTATGGTTGATCGGTGTATTTCCCTCGTTTAAAATCCATATGTCTATGTTGTAAAGGATTCCAAAGTGTAAATATGTATGCCAGGTGGTTTTATTAGTTTCTGAACATCAGAACTACTTCTAATGATCTACAATAGTTCTCTAAACAATGCCATGGCTCAGCCATATGAAAGTGTGGCTTTGTCCAATAACAACAATTCTCGAACAAATCACTAAAACAATTAGACTTGGCTCCCACAATAGGTGACATAGAAAATGTTATACATGTTCTTCACTGCATAAAATGCTGCTAAAGTTGTAGAGTTGTCAGTCTTTGACGATAATGTTGATTTGTAATTGTGATCTTCTTTCTAAACAACAACCATTGCCTAAAGATGTGAAGACTCCCACATGCACAGCCTGACCCGACAGCCAACACTCACCTGTGCTGAAACAGCTAGGAGACCTCTGTGCAGATGCTGTTTATAAGCCGGGATATCTTGGTTATCCTGGTTCAACATATCCGTGATCGGGTTGCACAAAAGCGGGATAGGGGGCAGTAGGATATGTTATGGTATAAGTTACCATGGAGATTTATTCTGCGGAGTGAGCCTGCTCCAGACCAGGCTAAATTCCAGGATCTATTTAATCTCATCCCTTATCTCAGTCAGCAGTCACCACAAACGGAAACCAATAGTTATTCCACTGCCCACTACACATTGTTATCACATATAACTAGACACACTGTCATTATTTAAACGTTTGTGATCATTGATTTCAATCATTTTGGATAATTATGATTTTAGATGATGTTGCTATCATTATGTAATTTACAGTTTCCCATAGACTATAAAGCTAAAATGACGGAATATTAGAGCCACAGAGAAAAAATACAAATTCACAGACTTCGAGAATAAAGTCATAAATTTACAAGAATAAAGTCATAATATTAAAACCCGTTGTTTTAGAGGAGAGTATTAAAGGGATAGTTCGGAATTTTGGACATAAGACCTATTTTCCAAGTGAGCCGGTGTGTTCGAGAGTCTGGAGACGTTTTCAAGAAATTTCATTCAGTTCTTCTAGTTGCCGAGTTCGCTTGTGCTATGGCTAGCGCAAGTCAATCGTTCTAGTTAGCATGGCATTAAAAACACTCATACCGACTCCACAGTGCACCCGAGGCAAATCCATTGTAACGGCAGACTATTGATGTACATATCTGTGTTGATAGAATGTTTGAAATAAAACCAACCTTGCATTTTTAAGGATTTATGTCTCAGCAGCAGCGTGTCATACTTCCTAGTAGGTTATGGCAGCGGCGGAGTGATATCATCTAGCACTTATAAGTTACCGGTTCTATAATAGTTTGTTTACCTGCTGTCATTGCTACAGACGCAGAGTAGCCTGCAGTGCTAGTTTCTTCAATCTCACAGAAATGGACACTTTTGGAGAATATACTGAAACTTTTGAAGACTCTGATGAGGAGTTTTTTTCCACCCAAACTCTAGAGTCTTTCGGGCTAGTCCAATTCACGAGAGACTTTCACAAGGTAAGCCACACATTTTATTTGTACTGTAAGCACCTTGGACATCATGAGTGTTTAATTCTGCCGTGTAGTTTTCTAAATTATATCTTGCATTATCAGGCGAATTCTCTGGTGTGCTGCTGGGAGACAAAGGCTACGCCTGCGAGTCATTCCTCTTGACTCCCCTTGCGGACCCCCAAACCCCACCACAGCAGGCCTACACCATGCGCACAACAGGACAAGGGCTCGAATCAAGATGACCTTTGGCCTTCTGAAATCTCGGTTTCAGTGCCTGCACCACCTGAAGGTTTCCCCGGACAGGGCCTGTGATGTAATTGCTGCATGCGCAGTACTGCACAACATTGCAGGCCTAAGAAAGGAGAGGCTGGGAAAATGCTCCCATCTTCCCAGACAACATTAATGGCAGACTCGTCAGGGAGCACTATTTTGCAAGTTTTTTCACTTAATTTTTGGATTTAGCCTATCCTTAGTTAATAAAATATCTTGAAAGTTACTTTTTTGCTGTGTGCATTTCGTTTAGCATTGGTGGTTATCTTTTAAATTCTACTTCACATTAACAAAGGCAACAATTAAAACACATTAAAACACTGTATTGCAGTTATGGTTACTGTGTGCACTGAAATACTCACTTCTCTTTCTAGTTTCTGGATTTCCAGGTCCAGTTTCCTGAGTGTCCGGCGTTTGATCTCAAGCTCCAGCTCCATTTCTTGGAGCTTTCTCTTCTTGAGTTTGATTTTAACGTCTGCCAGCTCTCTGTCTCTCCGGGTGCTTTGCATACAGACTTCTGACAGTTTGTGAAGTCTGTAAAAGAAATGTCAATTAGCACAGAAGGATTTGTGCATAATGTAGATTTACTTTAGCCAATACTCACAATGTTAACAGGCTGCTTGGGAGACTGTGCAGCATCTGGGTCCTGTTACACATATATTTTCTATTAGCACCTGATCACTGACGTCATACTTTATGGACTAAATAAGCAGGATATTTCCATACAATTGACATACCTCAAGCCTTCTGGAGTCCAGTGACACAGTCTCCTCATCTTCAGAAGTGCATTCTGCAGCTGCAGATGTGCCTTCCCCCTGCCATATACTGTACATACATGTACTGAGGGAACTTGAATTAAGATTTCACAGGACATACCAAGCCTGTGATTTCAATACACTGTACTAACCGGATCATCTTCTGGTGGCTCCAAAAGTGTAATTGTGTTCCCAGACACTGTAAGGAAATCCAAAGTCAGACAGTATAATATATTTATTTGATTGTGTTCCATGTGCAGTAGTACTGCAATATGTACCTTGTATGAACCGGACAGTTTCTGTGGCTGGGACAGAGTCTGTTACTGTCCCTCCCTGGATCCCCTCCATCACTGGCCTCCCTTTATTTAAATGGAGTGCCAGCTCCTCCGCTGGGGTCATATCTTGGCTTGGTGGGCCACCCCCTGTGCCAGTTCTATGGGCTTTTTTTTTAACTGCTACAGTCATACAGACATTCAACATGTCAGCAGACACCTAATCTGTTCACCTCATTTGTTCACTGTTATCTACTTTAAAGTCACTTACCAGCCTGCAAAATGTTCTTGTATTTAATTTTAACTTGCTGCCAGCTCCTTTTATGGCCAGACAAGTTTGTTCTTAATGAAGGAGGGAAAGTGGATAATTGTTTGCACTTAATCATACTCTACATTTCCTGAGTAACATGCACCTCTACTTGCCTCATTTAAAGCAAACAGTTGATTAGAGGACTTTAAAAGTAACTCCTTTAGTCCTTTAATTGTAGCCTAATTATGACAGTTCCAGTGGAGCACTGTTTATTAATTGTACAGTTTTTGACTACTTACGCATTAAGCCGGTCCGCTATTGTCTGCCAGGCTTTCTCTCTTTCTTTAATTATGGCACTGGTATTGCCTTTTTTTCTTATGATGTCTTTTACCTCTTCATAGAACTCCATAAGGAGCTGTTGTTCAGCTGCCGTGAAATATGAAGCGCGACTCTTATCCATGTTCTCATCGGTGATTCTGTGAGCGATCGCGAGGTCTATTTAAGTATGCCGTGAACACGCACTTATCCCAACTATCTACACTTGGCTTGACATAGCCGCGCCTTTTCAAATGCAAACGCACAACCAATTAAGCCAGGATGTGCCGAGCAGCTAGGTCAAGCCGCGCTTGCTCAATTATCCTGGATTTCTTTATTCTACTTTTGTGCAATACCCCCCTGGCTTGATGAATCCATGTATGCTAATCCTGGCTTGGTCTTTGTGCAACCAATTAAGCCTGGACGCTCTTGTTTTGGATCGATTGAGCTCAGCTCAGTGACTTATCCTGGATGTCTTAATCCTAGTTTTGTGCAAACGGGCCCCAGGTCATGAAGAACATAATTAGAGAACTAAACATTGGTATTGCACAAGATACCAAGTGTTTAAGTGTGAAATATCTTACCACCAGGACACATTGAAATTGATTCCACCTTGGGTAAACTGTTGGAGGAAACCCAGGGTACTTCTCATTCTTTTGCCATTACGTCCACTGATTGTCTTGACATATATTGTACACAGATAATTACACCATTTCATAGATCAAGTTTGCACTTTACAATTTTTTTTTACAGTATTTTAAACATCAGTCTGGGAACAAGCTGCTGAGTTGAAGCCAATCTTGCTCCATTAGGAACCTGCACCTTTTATTGAAGATAAGACAATTGAGCTACTGTGACGACACGTCAACAAGTAAGAAGCACACGCCTTAAAGGTAATATTTACTCATGGTGTTTTAAGTGTGGTGAGGGAGGCCAAACCGCACCCTGTGGAAGTAGAAGTAGTGTGTTTGGCAGTACTATATGTTGGTGGATTCTTTTTTGAAAGGATTGGTGGATATTAAGGTGGAATGGCATGACTGGACCGCTGACTTATGAAGAGAAACAAATCGATCGTTGTTCTTGAGAGGTTTCGTCAGCAGCCATGGCTTCCCTCGGGCAGATCGTCTTCTACAGGTGTGGTCATAGACTTTGAGTGGAAAGTAATGGCATTCACTCAAATACTGTAGTTAAGTGCAATTTACAAAGTACATTTCTTGAGAGTTTATATCTTATTCTACTTTATATTTCTGCACTCTACACTTTCATATATTTTTACTGTTTTTATTCAACTTATTTTATTTATTTTTTGCTCTTATTGCTCTCATTTCTTTTTATAAATGTTTTGTTGTCTTGATTTGTTTTGATTGTTTTATTCATTGTACTGCTTTACCGGTGTTAAAATGAAACCTTGATTTTGTCTTGCTTTTTTTTGGCACACACTTTTGCTTTCTGTCGTTATATTGTCTTGTATCTTGCTTTGCTTTGTAGACTCTGTTTTTAAGGTGCTCTATACATAACATTTTAATTATTACTTTTTACTCCACTGTATTGACTGCTGCAGGTACTTTTAATCTTCCCAAATATAAAATATTTATTTTGTTAAACATGAAACCAGTGATCAAATGTCTGAGTTAACTGTTTAAAAAAACATTACCATGAATTTATAGGACCATTTAATTTAAACAAAAACAGTTTGAGGCCCAAAGAGGTAAAATAATCGAATATTTCCCAAACACCACAGGACTAAACTAACTTTAAATGAAAACGTAATAATAATAATAATAATAATAATAATAATAATAATAATAATAATAATAATAATAATAATAATAATAATAATAATAATAATAATAATAATAATAATGTATAATAATATACTCAGGTGATTTTCTGTAAATTGTTTGATGCTTTAAGCAACATTTTCTACTATACTTCTGCACATAAGATTTTTTTTTGCTAATGTTTTCCTCTGAAGGAGTACATTTATTGTATTACTTTTACTTAAGGCAATTACATTCTTTTGCCACAGGGTGTCTGCTGCAGTAGAGCTTCTTGTCTTGGTTTCTGTGCAGTTGATCTGCAAGTTGATGTTAACTTCTGCTTCTGTTTCCTGTGTTTGTGTCTCTATGTGCAGCATGATCACCCTCATCATCTTATTTGCAACGGCCATCATCCTCATCTTAAGCATTTCTGCAACAGGTAAGACCATACAGACCCTGTGACATCCTGTTTGCATTAGTGATGACATGCAGCGCCTGAGGCCGTGTGTTCAGCTCATGCTGTGTGTGACTAAACTAAAAAGTGAACACCAACCTATCGCCTTGTGATCTTTGTAGAGACATCCACTGGAACTAGTGTGCACGTTTATTCAACGTAAAGTTTTGACCACAGTATGTTGAGGTTCAGTGTTAATTTAATCATGTCATCAGTTCCCCAGTTGTCAATCATATCCATAGAATAAAAAGGGGGAATGAAGAAGCAGTGTTGGTGTGTCTTGTTTCAGTATAAATACAAAGAATTTCAGGATATAAATTCAACTTCTGAAACCTACATTAAAGTAACAGCTACAAAACACTTAGCATTGACATTACTATCTACAGTACACTTTTGAGCCACACGAGGGAGCCTGAACGGTCTTATCGTTCTGATCACTGTAGCTAATTAAAACATTGACTTTAATATGAAAGGCCATTGTACATGCTGTTTGTTGAATGGATTAGAGGGAAAAAATATTAACTATTCAATATAACATACGATGATGTGGAAATGGGAGTTAAAATGGTCAGGAACATTCATTCACACACTTACAGTAAAAAAAAGAATAATGTAATTTTTAAAAAAGCGGCTCCTTGAAAAAAAGTTTGGGAAACGTTGCTCAAAAAATACTGTTTGAAGTTCTCTTCAAGTCTTCTTCAATCCAGCATGATGTTCATTTCGTTAATTATGGTTCATTTAGAGTCAAATAGACCATAAAGCAGGGGATGCTTTAGGGGCGGGGCTACCTTGTTATTGATAGGACGCTTTAACACTTAGCTGTAAAGTTGACCGCTATGTGTTAATATTCTTTGTTGAGGGGTGGGTCATCCAACATTTTTAAGTCTGGGGGGCTTCCTCCTCAACTTTTGTCATGAAAACAGCAACATTTTAAAGTGCTTTAACCTTCTCTGGAACAGATTATGCTGCTGATAAGAGATCAACATGTAGAAAAGAACAATCAGCTCTCTTGAAGATGGCATCAGCATTTGTAAAAGATCCCGTGGAGCTCAGTGCGCAGATAAAAAACAGAGCTAGTGTTCAGAGACCAATGTTTTTTATGAGAGATACGGATTCTCATAAGAGGGAATGACTTATCTGTTTCAGCGTACAGCCTGAAACAAAAACTTTGAATTCTGTTTTTATATTTATTTTATTTTTACACCGCCAGGATTGCAGCTGAAAGAATGAGGCTGATATTGTCAAACACCACGTTATAAGAATACATCTCAGCAACACAGTCATTTTTTATGTTATGTTTTATGTTATTTTTCTGCTTTTTATTGCGGGAGTACAGCATGAGAGTTAAAGGGGCGAGAGAGAGGGATGACATGCTGGGCTGCAGGGCGGATTCAAACCTAGGACCGCTGCAGGGACCCACATGAGGCGGTAACTCTGCCATGTCGATGGCAGGGTCATGTCGAAATAAATGATATCGCCGGTGGGGTTATGCATAAATTGATCAGAGGTCCAATAATCCCTCCGGTGTGTCTTAAAAATAAATAACGTACAGTTCCTAAATATATTAAAGAAGTAAGTAATCAGTCAAGATATAACAAATATGTAAACACTATAAAACTAAATAGAAAATATAATTGTAAACAGACTCAATGGGGAGTGCACATGAAATGTTGATATTGGGTAGAATATTACTTTATGGGTTTCTGAGTGAGTATTGCTTTACAACAGATGTTTAAAAATGTGAACCTATTTAATTTTTGCACATTTATTTTAGAAGATCTTACCATAACTGAGACAAAAATAAAGTATTGTCTCCATTATGAGTCTGAGGCTGTGTCCTGGTCCCACAGGCAAATCAGCTAATGTGTTGAGCAACAACAAGTTGCCCGTTGCCAACTTCGGCAATGATGAGCTTCTCAGCTGCTACATTACCACGGATAGTGGAGAAGACAGATTCACAAAGATGTCAGTCACCTGGACCAAGACTGGGCTGACGGGAACCGTTTACCACTATGAGGATGGAGCTCCACTTCTTCAAAACCAGAACTCCCAGTTCAAAGAGAGAGCTCAGCTCTTCCCCGATAATGTACTGCAGGGCAACGCCTCTCTGCTGCTGAGGAGTGTGACCCCCGATGACAAGGGAGAGTACACCTGCAGCATCAGCTCCTCTGGCGGAGGAGGGAATGTCAAGGTTTTCCTCAGAACAGCAGGTAGGAAAACTCGTCTTTCCACTGTGTTTGCTTTGAAAGTCAATCTCTCTGACAACATTTGGGAACACTTTATTTTACCAATCACTATGTAGCATTTGTAAGCATATGTCAACATGAGATAACTGGTTTATAACACACTAGAATGTAAGCAGAAAAAAAGGATGTGGCATGTGCTAAATATTGGAACTTCTCATATGAGACATACATCTCATTGATCAACGTGGCATCATGACTTTTCGTAAATATACACTGTGGCGTGTTATCTGTACGCAATTCGAGCTATCCACGTGTATGTGTTCTGAGCGAAACGACCCATCACATCTGCATGTTTGTCAGCGCCCTCTAGCGAAACGACCCATCACATCCGCATGTATGTAAACGCCCTTTAGAGTTAGGATTAGGGTTAGGGTTCGGCGTTGATAAACACGCGAAAAGGTGATTGTGCGTAGTGATAACAGGCCATAATGGCATACGAGTTGGCGTGTCATACATAGGCCACTTCATGAGATCAGTCTGCATTGATAAACACTTCAAGCGTCAAGCTGAAATGGAAAAATCTATTTTTAAACCATTTTAGATCACGTCCGATCATATTGTGCACCTATTTAACAACATATGCAGAACAAATTAGAACATTTTTTCATCAAAGTTCCTGGAAAACAAAATGAGACACACGCTTACATTGGCTAGTAGGCTACCAACAGATTTTAACCAATAATGTCATGACATTCATCAATCAATCAATCTGCAACCTTCTCAGAGCTAGAGAAAGGTGTGAGCTAAACATTCAAATCAAATAAGCCCTTTACACAGCAGCCACCTGACATTGCAGGATACAGACAGGTGTAATTGATTAAATGAATTATGGTCCTGTATAGCGTCACCGCCTTTCCATTGAGCCAGCATGCCCAGTACCAGGGCCGTACCACATCTCAACGGAATAGGGTACAAGTGTACAGAACAGGAGGAACCAAACACCCAAATCACTTTTTTCAGGTGAAACCCAATGTATCTGGGTATTTAGTAGTGTTGATTCAGTTCCATACATGACATTTAAGTAGAACATATTTGCCCTTTACTGGTTGAAACCTGGCTATTGCAATTTAATTTGGCTATCGGGCTGGTCGCTTATGCTTATTGTTATCATACACTTAAACTCATAACACACATAAACTGTATTCTGTCACTATAACAGACCTTTACAGCACTTACCTCACCATAATCATAACAATAGCCATTATGTTATTGATAAGCATTAGCACTAGCGATAAAGTCTAGCTACATGTTAAAGTAATGTAGACCAAGCCCAGCAGTTCGTGGTGCTTTTATGTTTCTTAACTGTAGCATGGAATTAGCGATGAATAAGCAAGCTAGCTAGCCAACTAGCAGTCCATATACAAGTAAAATTAAACAACTTAATACTTCATCCACACACTTTTGTAAACAGCATTATAGTGCGTTTTAATATTCATCACATTTTTATTTGCTGCTCATGAATGCAAATGTCTCTTTTTTATTGTTACGCCTTTAATGGCACTTATTTCTATTTGTACATTTATTTTATTTGGGCTGTTACATCCAATTGAAAAGCTGGATTCATGCTTTTATTGTCTCAGCATTTACAGCCCCCACATTCAAGTTCTCCAACGGCATCCTGACTGCTATGGCAAGGAGGTGGTTCCCCAAACCAAATGTTACGTGGTCGGACTTTTACGGCAACGTCCTGGATGGAAGCACAAGCTTCACTGAAGACGTTAGGGGGATATTCAGTGTGGTCAGCACGCTCCGATCCGCCAACATCACCGACACCTACACCTTCAGGATAGAAAATGAGCTGGTGTCCGCTGTCGCTAGAGCCACCGTAACCACAAGTAAGCATTAATAATGTCATCATGCCATGTTTTTACAAGGAAATCTGAACATGCTGAAGGCACGTATAGGGACATCACACTCATTAAAGGACTACTTCACCGATAGAAACTGTATTGAAAGTGGGTCATATATGTAATTAAAATGTATAATACATTTAGAATTTGGTGCCTTCTTGACTGGGAAAAGGCAGACAGTGACTTTTTGGCGCATATGGATGGAAGACAACAACTCACACAACGCACAGCTCCGCAGCCCACTGATCTAGAACACCGCCTACCAGAGAAATCGCTCTTCCGCCTACCAAGCTAGCTACCACCAGACTGGTCTGTAATAGGTCTGTGGGTGCTGCCCCCTATAGGCGGGTTGAAAACATGAGAAACTTGTGTTGTAGTCTTACCCACTCTAACCAAAGCAGCCTCCGATGACGTAAAATGAGCATCAGGCAGACACATCTACATAAAAAATACACATATATTTACAGATATGAACACCGAATTTGTTGTCATAGTGTAGTGCACAAAGGACAAAATCAAAACCAAAAAATCTAGACACAAAATGTAATATATATAAAAAAAAGTAAATATACATTGAAAATTAAATCTGAATATTTTGGCATGTCTTCCAGGTCTTGGTGTTTCAGAAACCACATACTTCGTCTACGGTGCTGCATCCTCCCTGCTGGCATCAACGTACCTGAGCTCTATGACCAGTGTCGTCTGCATCTATTATCTCACCTGAGCACACACTCCTACTGGGCATGAATCTCTGTGTGTGTGCATGGGTTGCATTCAGCAACAGGATTTGATGGAAGCCATGATTCAAAGTAAATAAAAGGAGTTATTTCCGAAGATTATGTTATCTGGTTTTTGATTAATAAAAATCAATTATAATTTAATTCATTTCCCCATCATTGTTACAGTGTAACAGCATTTTCTCAATTAACATTCTTTCACTTTCTCAGATGTATGTTTCTTGTTTTAAATGAAAGTTCCATCTAGATTTTTTGTCAGTAAATGTTTAATTCCTATCATCTTAAATGTTTATTATTATTAATATTATTATCATTATCATACTGTCTACATAGAATATAATGAATCATCATCTATGTGGAGAAAATGCAGAAAATTAAGAATGTAATTCAAGAAATGAAACTACATTATTTCAGTATGATCTTTTCGTATTAGTTTTGTATCTGTGAGATAATTAATAAAAACTTTGAAGTTTCCTGAAGTGGGTGAATTGTTTTCTAAGTTTGTGATGTCTAATGATGCAGCCTTATTTTATATACAATGATAATGACCACTGCTAGTACTAGTGTTTACTTTTTGCATATTTATGAGAAAAAGCCAAACTTGAACTCGTATGAATTCATGACTATCTGTCCTGCCAGTAGATGGGGACAGTCAGAGTCCCAGACTGGTGAGCTAAAGAGTCCTGGAAACTCTTTGCGCCACCCCTCTCGACCGTAATAGGCCTCCTATTGGTCTGGTCGTGAGTGGGGTGTCATATGTCCCAGGGAGACCTGAACGCAGCCAACTTTCCTCGAAGAAAAGTGTGACTTTCCGGTGGGATTTTAAACAGTAACGTGTAATTGAAGCTCGTTTGTTATCACGGCGGAGGAAGCTGGTGGTTTAGTTCCGTGTGTTGTGCAGAAGGAAGGTTCCAGAGACGTTGTCTTGCGGTCCTGACTGGTTTGTGGAGCTCGGTGGGTCTCACGGTGGGTTTCACTGGTTTGTTTGTGGTCCCACAAATCTCCAGAAGCAGACAATGTCTCAGTGTGAACAGAAAGACAACGCAGAGCAGTCAAGCTCGGAACATGAACATAACGGGGTCTCGGTGAATCCAAGAGCGGTCTGTAACGCGTGTAAACGCTTGTACCGGGACCCCAAAATCCTCCCCTGTCTGCACACCTTCTGCTCCGACTGCGTCGGCCAGCTGGAGCCGTTCTCGGTGTCTTCGCGCGGACACCGGGACGCTGCGGAAAACAGCGAGGCGCTGGAGGGGGCACGACCCGCCGTCACCGTCACGGTGCTCTGCCCCGACTGCGACTCCGAAGTGGACATCCCTCCGTCGGGACCGGGAGGGCTGAGCACCGACCACCTAGCGCTAGACGAAGTGTTCCTAGAGACCCTGCTGGCCGACGGCCCGCTGGGATGCGACCTGTGCGGCGAAGGAGGCGCCGAGAGCCGCTGCGACGTCTGCTGCGTTAACCTGTGCGAGTTCTGCTGCCGGGCGCACAGGTAGCTTCTATTCTAGTCTATTCTACTCTGCTGCCGGGCCACAGGTAGCTTCTATTCTAGTCTATTCTACTCTGCTGCCGGGCCACAGGTAGCTTCTATTCTAGTCTATTCTACTCTGCTGCCGGGCCACAGGTAGCTTCTATTCTAGTCTATTCTACTCTGCTGCCGGGCCACAGGTAGCTTCTATTCTAGTCTATTCTACTCTGCTGCCGGGCCACAGGTAGCTTCTATTCTAGTCTATTCTACTCTGCTGCCGGGCCACAGGTAGCTTCTATTCTAGTCTATTCTACTCTGCTGCCGGGCCACAGGTAGCTTCTATTCCATTCTATTCTACTCTGCTGCCGGGCCACAGGTTGCTTCTATTCTAGTCTATTCTACTCTGCTGCCGGGCCACAGGTAGCTTCTATTCCATTCTATTCTACTCTGCTGCCGGGCCATAGGTTGCTTCTATTCTAGTCTATTCTACTCTGCTGCCGGGCCACAGGTAGCTTCTATTCTAGTCTATTCTACTCTGCTGCCGGGCCACAGGTAGCTTCTATTCTAGTCTATTCTACTCTGCTGCCGGGGCCACAGGTAGCTTCTATTCTAGTCTATTCTACTCTGCTGCCGGGCCACAGATAGTTTCTATTCTCTTGTAGTCTATTCTACTCTGCTGCCGGGCCACAGGTAGCTTCTATTTCATTCTATTCTACTCTGCTGCTGGGCCATAGGTTGCTTCTATTCTAGTCTATTCTACTCTGCTGCCGGGCCACAGGTAGCTTCTATTCCATTCTATTCTACTCTGCTGCCGGGCCACAGGTTGCTTCTATTCTAGTCTATTCTACTCTGCTGCCGGGCCACAGGTAGCTTCTATTCCATTCTATTCTACTCTGCTGCCGGGGCCACAGGTAGCTTCTATTCTAGTCTATTCTACTCTGCTGCCGGGCCATAGGTTGCTTCTATTCTAGTCTATTCTACTCTGCTGCCGGGCCACAGGTAGCTTCTATTCTAGTCTATTCTACTCTGCTGCCGGGCCACAGGTAGCTTCTATTCCATTCTATTCTACTCTGCTGCTGGGCCACAGGTAGCTTCTATTCCATTCTATTCTACTCTGCTGCCGGGGCCACAGGTAGCTTCTATTCCATTCTATTCTACTCTGCTGCCGGGCCACAGGTTGCTTCTATTCTAGTCTATTCTACTCTGCTGCCGGGCCACAGGTTGCTTCTATTCTAGTCTATTCTACTCTGCTGCCGGGCCACAGATAGTTTCTATTCTCTTGTAGTCTATTCTACTCTGCTGCCGGGCCACAGGTAGCTTCTATTCCTTTCTAGTCTATTCTACTCTGCTGCCGGGCCACAGGTAGTTTCTATTCTCTTCTAGTCTATTCTACTCTGCTGCCGGGCCACAGGTAGTTTCTATTCTCTTCTAGTCTATTCTACTCTGCTGCCGAGGACACATGTGGCATCTATTCAATTCTGCAGCCAGGCTCACAGGTGGAGTCTATTCTATTCTCTTTTTGCTGCTCTCATGAATTCTATTCTGCGCTAACACTGTACTATTCTATCTTATTCTGCCTTATATCTCGACATGCGGTCCTCATTCGATTTTGTCTATTCTGTTTGACTTTCTTCTTGTTCTGTTCCCTGCCACACAGGTAGGGGAGGTTCTGTTCTGCTCTTTTCTGTTCTACTGGTTTTTTTTAACTGTCTGGTAGATTACTTTTTATTCTGTTCAGTTCTTTTCATACTTACAGTTAATTCTGCTCTACTTTCTCCTGTTGTCAGCTAACAGGTGGATGAGGTTCAATGTTATTTTTCCATGCTGTGTTTTAACCAGATCTGAGGTTGAGCTGGACCTTATTGTTATATATGGTCATGTAGCTGTATCTGTCATCCCTCCCGTCTGCAGGCGGCAGAAACGAACGGTGTCTCACCCTGTTCAGTGTCTGCAGGAGCTGAAGTCTCGTGGACGTGTGTGCCGCCCCGTCCTCTGCTCCGTCCACCCCGGCCAGGAGCTCCAGCTCTTCTGTCAGCCCTGCGACCTGCCTGTCTGCTTGGAGTGTGCCGCCACGCTGCACCGAGACCATCGCTGCTGCCCCACCTGTGATGTAATCGATCGCCATGGAGACCGCATCCGAGAGCTGGTCACAGTGCGCCTGCGACCTCGCATGGAGTGTCTGAAGGACTCATTGCGGAAGGTGCAACAGAGTCTGTTTCATAAAGGCTTTAAAGTGATGGGTCGGAGTAAAATGCACCCTAGGTCATTTCCACCATGACATCCAGCCAAACCATTTTTAGCGATGGTCAGCATTGGTCAAGATCGGGCGATCAGCCGAATGGCTTAGTAATAGCGCGATGGTACATTGTGTATATCTCGTAAATTACCCCACTAATAATGCATGGAATGTTACCAAACTGCTGCAGTAGTACACATAGGGTCTGTACTCACAAAACGAGGCATTTAGTACATCAGGAGTTTATTTAAACAAGTGACAAGTGACAAGTTCCGTGTTGACAAGTATTGACATGATAATACAAGCATTTATAAAAAATCAGCGAAACTTTTTCATACTCTGGTGTGAAACTCGCGTCACTGAAACAGCTGGGTAAACGCCGACTGCCATTAAACACCAACGAAGAAGAGTGCCGTCTACGCAACAGCGGTAGCTTTAGCAGTAGAAGCTATCAGGCAAGTGTTCTTTTAAATAAAATCCTGGTGTACTTACAAACTTTCAAATGCCTCATTTTGTGAGTACAGACCCTATGTGTACTACTGCAGAAGTTTGGTAACATTCCATGCATTATTAGTGGGGAAATTTACGAGATATACACTATGTACCATTGCGCTGTTACTAAGCCATTCAGCTGATCGCCCTATCTTGACCAATGTTGTCCATCGCTAAAAATGCTTCCGAGGGGGTGTTTGGCTGGATGTCATTGTGGAAATGACCTAGGGTGCATTTCTTTAAGCATGACATCACTTTAAGCAAAAGTATGTCTTTGCTTTACCCATTGCAGCTCAGAGAGCACAAATGTAGGTTTTATGGAGATTTTAATTTTAGCAAGTTTTAATGTCAGGCTTCAAAACAGCCAGGGATGGTTTTCTGAAAAGGCCTACTGGGCACAGGCCCTGGTGTCATGGGCCCTCCTGGCCTTCACCTACAAAATGTCACTCAAATAGACTTAAAGTGACCACAAAGAAACCAGAACAAAGACATTCAAAATTACCATTAAGAGACACAAAATGACTACCAAGAGATGCAAAAGGAAAAGAGGCTGAACAACTAGTCTGTGTGCTTGCTCCTTTGTGAGAGAGGTGGTGGTGAGGCGTTCTGCATGTCCCTTGCAGAGACCTGTTGTCTCATAATCCACTCATGATAACAGCCTGAACACAGTGAATCTCAAAGTGTGGGTCCGTGAAATAATTGGCTATCAATGAAAAAAATTGTGCCATGCCATTTCAAAGTGTGTATCTACAGAGCGAACAAACATATTGTGTCCACTACTCCCACCCATGTTAGCTTTGGGCCAATAGAAACTCAGTGTGATTGTGACTAGTGCTGGGCGGTATACCGGTTCATACCGAATACCGGTGGTTTTTTTGTTTATGATATGCATTTTTCATATACCCCAATACCGGTGAGTGTGTAGCGTATGAACGTCGGGAACGCAGAGCGGCGGAACGTCGCGCCGCCGGACATTGTTTGAGAGGGGGCTGTTTAGCAGCTGCACCAAACAAGCAGCATGCGAGAGCACAGCCTGTGTTGAGCGTAAGATGCGGTGAAAAAATAGATAAACACGGCGAAAGTTTCTTTTTGCCGAAACTTTCGCCGTGTTTATCCATTTCTTTTTTTCGCCGAAACTTTCGCCGAAAGTTCCGAACGAGCAAGCAATGAAACAGAAGAACTTGTGCCGAAAAGAGGAGCCGTGTCTGTTGTTTGGAAATTCTTCGGCTTTAAAAAATCGACGTCGAACAAACAACAATATTCTGCAAATGCCGTCGGGCTAAAGTTGTAGCCGCTGTTCGCACTGCGGGAGAAGAGACGAGTCAAATGTCACTCAAAGACGCGTTTGCTAGGGGGACTGCCTACGACAAGAAAAGCAAACTGTGGAACTATTTATTTGTTTCAATATTATTTATGGATGTTGCCTTAATTGATGTCCAGTGGATAAAGAAGTCTTCATATTGCAGTTACAGGAGACGTATTGTTTACATTGTGTAGCCAGTTGGTTTACAAAATATGTTTTTTCAAGTTGCAAAACAATAAAGGGTTCTGTATTTTGACTGCAACAGTCATGCATTCTGATTCCTTCACATCATTAATGCTAGTGTGGACATTAATGTTTTTCTACAATATTCACTCCTTATGACATTAAAATATGTCAGTCCAAGCCAATTTACTGCAGTAATTATTCTCTAAATTATTAGAAAATTAGGTTAACACCCAGTCGTGCTTGAAAAAAAAAATACCGTCAAATACCGTGAAACCGATATCATTTTGAAAAATACCGTGATATACATTTTTGGTCATACCGCCCAGCACTAATTGTGACACATCTTGAGTCCTTCATGTCACTCACGGTACAACGAAGCGTTCCTGCTGCTGCTGGACTTGGTTTCTGGAGAAATATCGGAGTCAGTCCACATCATCAAGCAAAGCCCACACTAGTATATGAATGAATGATGATATCATATTTCAATTTTTTACAGATAGAAATTTCCCAGGAGGCTTTGCAGGTACATGTGGATGCCACTGCGAGCGAGGTGAGGGTGTTTGCGCGGGCGTACGCCAGCGCTGTGGAAGCCCACTGCCTGTCTCTGCTGCACCGCCTGGAGGAGCTCCACGTCCAGCGCAGGTATGGCACCAGCACCACACTTCTCATGGAGTATTATGAACATACTCTTTTGGGAAATTAATGAAGTGTGAGATATTTCCTAGTGAGTAAGTATGGACCAAGTTTTTTTTTTAAAGTCCTCATTAAAGATTGATGAGTTTGGATAGTTTTTACTGATATACCACATCAGTTCTAGGTGTGTAGACCTCCATTATCCATCTATAAGTTTAAACATTGCCCAAAAAAATATTGTGTAGATTATAAGAGCCATTAATAACCATTCATCACATTTTTCAATAACCAAATTGTATTTTAAATGCTGCTGGAAACCATCTCCATCATGGTTCGGCCTCACTTATACCATTAGTACCTGTAGTGTGCACACTATGTGAGCTAGCTAGCGTTAGCCCGCTTCGTTGATCCATGGTACATGCTAGCTAGCTGAGATAACTTATAGCTGAGCAATCACTGTCCGCTGATGAAGAATGTGAGATGTGATTATTATTATTTACAGTTGGTAAGGTAAAAACATGAACTGTCATGCTCAGTTTGGAAAATGATCTGTTGTGAACTAACCATGAAATAATGTGCTCATGCGGATGAGAATGGATATTTCCGAACATTAATGAAAAATGCAAACATAATGCCGTTTTAGAGAGCATGTCAGCACTGAGTTTGTGACACGATAACCAAACCTCCTGTTCTGAGTTTCAGATAAATTAGAGCCCGACCGATAAAGGATTTTGAAGGCCGATACCGATACAAATGTTTGTTGATTTAAAAATCTGATATTCCGATATATCGGCCGATATTTTTTTTTTTATATATAATACTTTATTAAATACTCATTTATGGACCATTATAAATCCCGATTACGATAGTTTGGAAAATGCCTAATATCGGCCGATAATATCGGCCTGCCGATAATATCGGTCAGGCTCTAAGATAAATGTCTCCGTGAGTTCGTAGGAGACGCTGCTTGTTATTCACCGTGTCTTTGTCCGACAGGAACCAGCTCCACCTGCAGAGGGCGCAGCTGCAGCAGGCTCTGTTGGACGTCGGCGGCGGAGTGGAGTTTGCGGAGAGGTTGCTGAGCTGCGGCTCAGACGCAGAGATCCTCAGCGCCAAAGGAGTGACCCTGAGGAGACTGACCAGCCTGGCAGAGAGCAGCCACGACCCCCACCCGGCAACTGTAGTCCCTGACGACGGCAGCGGCATCAGCTTCATGGCCAGGGAGCCGGCAGGAGAGGTGGACGGCTACCCGGTGGTCGGGGTGATCAACTCTAAGACGGTGGACATCAGCAAGTGCACCATCGAAGGGGAAGGTAAACCATCCTTCATACCAATACTTCCTGTTTTAAGAGAAATGTCAAGACGATCTGTAGGATTTCAGCTCATTCACATGTTTTGTGCACCACTTAGGCTGTAGATAGAAAGCTATTTTATCGTCATTAAGTCGGTTGCGAAACGCATTTTTAGCATCTCAGCCTTTTTATGTTTTCAATTTTCTGCTTATTTAAAAAAAGGTTGTTCTGAATTTTTTTTTTTTTATTGTCAACAATTCTCATAAATGTCCCAAACAGACAACAAATTGACCTTACTAACATGGTTCGCCTGTGTGGCCTGTTGCTTATTTCACTGTGCTGCAGAGCTGCAATAGATTAAACGATTAGCTATCAGCTATTACAGTAATCAACAACTATTTTGATATTAGGATTAGGGCTGTAGCGATACACTAATCTCACGATACGATACGATATACAATATTCAGCTCACGATATGATATATATATCACGATATTCGGTCAACGATATGATTCGTCGATACGATTCGATATAATTCGATACACTTACATCATTTTCTGAAAGATTTAAAAGGTACAGTGTGATTTTGGTGACATCTTGTGAGTGTTCCATTTACTTGGATTGAATTAATTGAACTGAGAACTAAAAACATAAATGACACAATATGTGTCTGACTGGACAGAGAGTCTACAGCTTGCAAATGCTGGACAAAATGAATCAAAGATGTGTTGAGAAAATTAGTTCCATTTATTGAAACAGTGCAAACTGTATCTTACAAGCCTTTGAAAAGTGCAGTATTACAATTAACAATGGAGAGTAAAAAAAGTGCAGCAAGTGGCCTGTTCTGAACAGATTCTTTGACAGCTTTTTTAGCTTGAAACTGAACATATGAGGTAACCAGTCTAGCCACCAGGTAAGTAATCATAGTACCATGGCTTCTCCAAAACATCCAATAATTCAAGTCACTAGGAAAAACATTTAAACATTTAACTGAAAATGTACCCGTCTCTTAGCCAAGTAGTTTAAGGCCTGTAGGCCTACAAGTATGTGAGGTAGCCAGTCTGGCCAGCAGAAAATAAAAATAAACTATGGCAGCCAATAATTCAAGTCCATAGTACCCATTGTCCGGATGGTGACGTTTTTGGTGGGCTCGTAGGTTGGTGGTGTTTCCGGAGTATTTCACGTTTGTGTGACACAGCTTGCAAACCGCGATGCTTTTGTCTAAGTCGTCACTTTCCTTCTTCCTTTTAAACCCAAAGTGCTCCCACACGTCTGCTTTTAAGCACGAAGGTGTCGGATTTATATTCGCCGCCATTTTCTTGAATCTCCTCGCTCTGACTCCGCAAACAGGTAGAGGTAGACGTCGGCGTCTGTGCAAAGAGAGTATCTAGATGGGTAACTTGCTCTACAGCGACACTAGCGGCTGGCGGACCAAATCGCTCTTCCTGCAGAGCGAACGGGGGGGGAAACACGGGGGATATGAAAGGGATTTATCGATACTAGCGGCTTAAAAATCGATACTTTATTGGGAAACAAAATATCGATTTATATCGCAGAATCAATAAAATTGCTCAGCCCTAATTAGGATGTTTAATTGACGAATTGTGGAGAACACTACACATTTGAGGACGTCATCTTGGAATTTTTGAAACACTAATCGACATCTTTACAACTATACAACTAATCAATTCTAACAGAAAATAATCAACAGATGAATCGTTAGTTGCAGCCCTGCTGCTTGGATAACTTGATCCCACATACAACATACAGTTAATGTAAAACTTTATTAACTCCTTTCAACCTTGACAAAGGCAGCACAGACCAGGGGTGCAGTCGAATAGTCTATTTTCCTAACTGAAGAAGTGACCCAGATGTAAACAAGTGGCCGCCATGATAAGAGCTGTTCGAATTCTCTAATGCAAAGGAAAGGAGCTCCAATGCTTCCTTTCAGAGCTCCTTTAGCATAGGATGCAACGGACCTTCCTATGCGAAAGGAAAGGAGATCACGCCGACCCACAATTCTTTGAGAGAGCGACATTTAAAGTGCCGCACACCTCGGCCGTTCATGAAAACAAACGATATGTGCATTTGCATATTTAACAATTATTTAGATGCAGACATATAGTCATTGGAATTGTGTTGATAAATGTGTGGACTGATGATGATTGAATGTTTTTTTTATTTATTTCAATCATGTTACAAACCCCAGTGCGACGCAGGAGTGACTGAAGAGTCACTGTTTCTGTTGGCACTTATAATGCAGTTGAATTTACATATAGGTCTGACATCCTGCAGCCCCCGTTCCAGGTGTCCCCAGATGTTGTGTTTGATCAAAGGGTCATTGTCTTATCCTGCATCAATGGGCTTGTCTGGCGACGCCCCTGGCGACAAATGGTCCTGCAATAGGCATTGAGGACAGACAGCCATTTGCCCACAGAAATACGTGATTAAATAGGAATTTCCCTCACAGTCCGGTCGGATTCTCTGAGCACCGCGGTCGACTTTTCCTAAATCCTTTTGAGTTCTCCTATCGCCTTTCCTTAAAGTGTAAGTTTGGCGGAAATTGAAAATAAAGCTATTTTCTGAATGAAAATACATCAACTAAGCTGTGGAGGAAGTAATTTTCGCTCATCACGCAGTTCAGAGCTAGCACGGGTGGGAGCTAGAGTCCAAAATCGCAAACAGTGGGTTAGCATGGGGCCAACAGCCACACGCTTTCAAAATCGCATTTTTAAACCACTAACATTGCTCAAAACAGCGCCAAACCTCGTCAGCAGCTTGCTCTGGGTGTCTACACATAAAACGAAGCACCAACAACTCAGTTCATGAACCCGAAGTTTATAACAGAAGACAGTTAAGAACACTCACCAATTCTAACCCTGCCAGCTCCTCGCGAAGGATAGTCCCACAAGTGTCGATTACCGAACGCAGCTCTCGTGTTCCCGTGTGAGATCTCGCGTGACATGTATGTGCTTCAGATAAGGCTGCTGTCTTGAACTGATTGGAAGTGTATACAAACTATCCCGACGTTTTTACCCACCGTTATTAACTTATATTTGGCCAAACTGCCACTAATTTAAAAGTATACTCGTTTTATTCTGGGCGAAATCTTCAGTTTCACTTTCACTTTTGCATTGCGTTCAGTAATCGACACTTACGGACTATCCTTCGCGAGGAGCTGGCAGGGGTAGAATTGGTGAGTGTTCTTAACTGTCTTCTGTTATAAACTTCGGGTTCATGAACTGAGTTGTTGGTGCTTCGTTTTATGTGTAGACACCCAGAGCAAGCTGCTGACGAGGTTTGGCGCTGTTTTGAGCAATGTTAGTGGTTTAAAAATGCGATTTTGAAAGCGTGTGGCTGTTGGCCCCATGCTAACCCACTGTTTGCGATTTTGGACTCTAACTCCCACCCGTGCTAGCTCTGAACTGCGTGATGAGCGAAAATTACTTCCTCCACGGCTTAGTTGATGTATTTTCATTCAGAAAATAGCTTTATTTTCAATTTCTGCCAAACTTACACTTTAAGCCCGTGACGTGTTCCCCAGAGGTCAAGGAATAGGAGTTAGGACCTTATTTTTTGACTATTCGACTGCACCCCAGATCCTCTTCGTCCATTCCTCCCTTTCACAATAAAAGCCCTGGACATATAATACTGGCAGTGGTAAGTATTTCACATTTTGGTTTCATATTAAAAGCTGTGGGTCGGAATGCCAGGACTATTTCTGGAGCTCACCCTGTGGGAACAAGTTGCAGGCATGCTGGTGGGGAAGTGGAGGTCATCTGGTGAGGATGTGGGGGAGGGGGGGGGGGGGGATCTCAGGAGCAGTTAAAGACTATTGTTAACCTTCCTGGGTGCTTTGGTTCAAAGACTCTTAGAATTCCTGTGGGAGTGAAGGAATGTTGACTCAACAGGCCTGAAGGCAGCGAGTTTGCTGAGGGGATGTTTACACTCAAACAGAGAAGGGAAGGACAAACCTACAGGTGACAACAAGTGGCTACAGGCCAAAAAAGTAACAGTATCCATAACCCTCATTTATAAGAGTGTGCTTTACAGATATAAAAGAAAATGTTGCTGAAATGCTTTGTCCGTCAGTTGACAGATATTCAACACAATTCTTCAAGAAATATGTGTTCCAACTTCTCAAATGTGAAGACTTTGTTCCGTTTTGTTTTTGTAGTGGACCCAGAATGCAGAAACAAAAGCAGTTTGACTGCCTTAAGAACAATACTTGATTAAATATATACGAGACGCAATTAGCTCTATTGAGAGCCATCATTTGGTTTGTCTGTTCTGGGCTACTGTAGAAACATGACGGCTGGCCAGGTGAAGAGAACCTGCTCTGTATATAGATATAGAGGTCTCATTCTAAGGTAATGAAAACACAAGGATTCTTATTTTCAGGTGATATAGCTATATATAAAGCATAACAAATAATATTGTATCCCATTTCTGTCAATAGCTCCCCCTAAATGCTACACACTCTTCTTTTAAGTTGCGTTTAACTGTGTGGGAAATAGAAAACCTCAGCAAACACAAATGCTGAGTCCTCTGGCTGTCGAAAGGTCAGCCTGTGTAATGTGCCTTCATTAGACCATGTCCATTTCCTTTGTTTGTTCGGGCCCCGGAACTTGATCCAAATTTCCTTTTCATATTTACTCTTCTTTTTTGATGTAGCATTGTGCTTCATAAATAAACTGTATCACTACATCAGCTAAAGCGTTCATTAGCCACGTCGTCGTGATGCAGCGGACACTTTGATTTCAGGGGGCAGATGAAGGCCAGATTTCTGTGTTGAGTTTAGAAAGCAGTAATCAGGCAGGCTTACTGGCGTTTATCCCCTCCACTCTGTGCGATAAGAGGGTTTGAAGTGGAGGATTTGGACCAGAGCACAGGTGAGATATGGGCCAGAACAGCTGCGTCTATAACCATGGCAGCTGCTTTGTACTCGGCTTAGCAAGCACACACAGATAATTCTCACCCATTAGTATCAGCAGTGATAATAGTAGTAGGCTACCGGTCTAGATGATGGTATTTGGAGAAGCAGCAGGAGGTTTTAGCCGCGGCTGTAGTAATTACTGCACTCAATCCTATGCTTGAGTGAAAAAAACCTTCCTTTGTTTATAAAATATGAATTCTGTCACCTGGGCTGATTACACGTCATGCTGAAGGGATGATCACAGCGATGCAAGGGATAACAAATCTCTGATCACATCACGGTTATTAGTCACGCATCAGATCAGCTCAACGGTGAACCGTATTGGCCGATACAGGCCGTTTTTTTGGTTGTATTTGTTTGATTATAGCAGTTGGTAAATAAGGATTCAGACTTATTTCCCCGAAAAATAATCAGTCACTGAGGGCCATCAAATGTTTTAAATATAATCCTTTTACTTTGTGATAGTCATCCACAGTGTTTATCTGCATATAATACTCATTTTGACTAAATGGAGCATGAAGGCATCAGAAAGTCCCTCAATGGAGCCTCCGTATGTTAACTGCTACCTCTGTTTCACTGCTAGGTGAAGATGGTTGAGGACACACAGAGAAGACACGAGTATGGACTCAAAATAACTTAACATAAATCTTAAGCTGTCAGGAGATTTAGTCACTCAAACAGCAGCAACACCTTCAGTAACAGCAAGAGTGATATTTGCAGTAATACAAGTGGTTGCAGCTAGTTAGTAATTGAAGGAATTACTTTAATTGGCAACTCCAACAGCATCCAAACAGATTCCAGTTTCATCTACTGGAAAACGCTGAGTAATAACAGATGAGCACACAGAGCAGGATCATTAGGTACAGAGCAGCTAATGGAGCTCGACAAGCAAATTCAAATCAACATAAATCACTGATATGAACACAAACGATGTTGGCTTTAACACGACGACACCAACTGATGAATATCCTCAGTGATTGTGTCCCCAGAGCACCGTGGAGCGCGTTAATGAAACATTAAGTAATGATGTGAGGGAAACTGGTCGCCATGTGTTCACAGGGAAAGTGACTGACGTAACCACTCGGGGGGGGGGTCTTTGGGAGCACAGGACACACGTCTAAGTGTCTTCGTTTGTAGTGCGTGGGGTCACATGGGAGGCGTGTTGGGAGAGTGCGTCCTTGTGTCCGACGTCAGTGTGTTCTGACTCTTGTTGTGTGTGTTGTGTGCATGTACTGTACATTTGTGTGAAAACTGAATGTTCATGTCTTTAGATGTGTCCGCTGCTTGTGTGTTTGTGTTAATGTTTGTGTCTCTGCCATATTTGACTCTAAATGGACCATCATTTACTAAACATCATGCTGGATTGAAGACTAGAAACTGGAGATTGAGACCATAAACTCATGTTAACAATGAGATAATTAATCAAGTGAGGAGTCATTTTCTTATTGATTTCTATACAATTAGACTTCTTTTTGCAACCAGAGTAGTCGCCCCCTGGTGGTCAGTAGGAAGAGTGCAGGTTTAAGGCACTTCAGCATGGACTTAATTTTCCAGACCCAGAGGTTGCCGCCTGGTTTTTGTCCATGCACACACATGCTCGTGCGGAGATGGTGCGTTGACATACAAGAGGTGTGGCCAAGTCATAGTGTTTGCACTCAAGTCCCAAGTCCTAACTTTGAGTTTAGAGACCTAAACAAGTCATCATGTGCTTTTCACGAAATGCTTAGCCATCTGTAATTTTCAACTTGCACATTTTGCATACAGCTTTTCCACCGCATATTTTTTGTATGCAAACAGAATTATCTTGGGTGTCATTTTATCAAACTGATGCTCAGTAACATAATGAGTTCTTCTTGTTTCTCTCCTGCAACTTGATTGGATGCCGTCAGATTAGTTCACACAATGTGGGTCTGGGAAATTAAGTGTCGAATGAATAACGTTATTTGATTCAGGGAATGAATCGATTTAAGGCACACTTTTAAATTATAATACTTGTGAATATATTTTGGCTTAGAGGAAGGTATAAAGTTTTTTCAAGTCAACAGGCTCAAGTCCAAGTAAAGCCACGAGTCATCAATGTTAAAGTCCAAGTAGAGATGCACTTCTTTATTTTGTCGACTTGTTAATCGAGTTTTAAGTCATCAGTGTGACCTGAGTCCACACCTCTGATGTGTACTGTGTATGACTGTTTTTCAGCTCTGACCTCTGACCTTTCACCCCACTTTGTTCCAGGTCTACAGAGGGGGAGGGAGGGTCAGCAGGGGAACTTCATCCTGGTGTGCCGAGACTCGGCTGGGGAGCAGGTGGCCCGTGGTGGAGAACATGTCCAGGTCAGCATCGCTCACAAGGAGAAGAAAAACTGGTGAGTATCAGCATTGTAGCTTTCCAGGATCGTTGTGGTTCAATGAGGAAGAGGAAACAGAACGGGTTGATTCTAAAATTTGACTTCAGCCAGACAGGAAGTGTCCTGGAGCAAGGCACCAATGGCTCCATATTTAAACTGGTGACATGGTATTTCATGGCATTTCAACGAGGGCACCTAGCTGTTATTCACAGCAGATGGCCCTTTTAGTATATTAACTCTCACGGCCATGTTAGGGCAGCATGTGTGTGGCATCTACAGTGTGTGTAGTGTGTGCATTAAAAAAACATGAGAATTCATTACATAAATGTCTTTCAGTCGTTAAAGACTTAAAGTATTGTAGGGTTAAAAGTGTGTCGAACTTAAGGGAGGGTTTGGATGTTCTGAAGTTGTGGGTGTATGAGGTCCTTCTCCATAGTGTGTTACCTCCAGTACATGGAGTGTGGAGCAGTAACAGCAGGGGAGCAAAACAATGTGCTGGCTGTGGATGTTTATTGATACCTAAAAAAATCTGGTTCATTGTCGGTTCTATTTACAATATTTTCCATTCAGACAGCCTTTTCTGACTGGATTTGAAACAGTTTTCTATGCTCCCTTCAAAGCCTCCAGATTCAGGGTTTGGTGAATCCAAGCTAACTCTTTAAAACACAGAAGTCACACATTAACACAATTGAAGCAAATACTGTAGACTGCTATCTACTACTACTACTATGGATACGTTTCTCATACAAACCCACTTCAGAACATCCCAACTAACCCTTTCAGTGAGTCCGGAAGCTTATTCCACCTGTAGAAGGTGATAATCTCATTGGTGAATGCAGTTTGTCTGTATTCATATATGGGATATCCAAGGTAATCCATTCTTGTGAACAAGTATGGTATCCCATATTTCTAAGTGTCCAAAGTGATGCTAAATAAAAGAAAGTAGCTTACTAAGGATGGCTTGGAGGATACATAAATGAATAAAACATCCAACTGAACTGGGCAGCAGCATGCAAAGTCAAGGATTGTTCCTTTGGGATGTGTTTTTGATGAGTCTTCCTCCTTCAGCACAGTGGTGACGACGGTGGCTGACAGCAGCGATGGATCCTACAGAGTAACGTACACACCCGAGGAGCCGGGAGCCTACTCAGTGTGGGTTTGTGTCAAAGCTCAGCACGTCAAGGTACGAAGACAACCCAAGGAAGGTTTCCCAACAGAATCTAAGAATGCAGGCAGTGCATTTATGTGAAACATTGTTTTTATTTTGTCTTTCTCAAAACAAATATTCAAATTCTCCTCAGGCAAAATCAAACAGCCCGACAGTACTGATGTTACATTCTATGAAATGCCATTTTGTTCAATATTAAATACATAAATGAATGTCTAAAATAAATAAATCAAGCAATACATATATACATAAATATATAAATGAGTCAATGTAGTCAATATATGAATAAAGAGGTTTTTATTCTTAAAAGGATATGCACATTTATTTATTTATTTCAGGGGGACCTTAATAATAATTCTTTCCCCAGCTCTTCTCATTATATTCAAATGAATTGGCTGGTTATCTCACAGATTCAGATTCATATTTATGTTTTGCCAAACTTATTTATTTACTTAATATTGAATAAATTCCACAACATTTACTTCCTGTGCTGCTTGATAAGTAAAGAATGAAAGACGAGCGGTCTCTTCTCTGCTTTTATTTAAAGGAGTCATAACCTGGTTTTATACGTATCCAGCCCCCCTTGGATCGCTTTGGATCAATTCGTAAAACTTATTAGAAAAAAAAAAAAAAATTTTAATCAAACATTGAGCTTGTTCTGACCCTTTTTCGTACCGCGATTTTATCACGCGAGATTACGCGCGAGGTTTTGACTGGTCCGGATGTGCATTGTATAATATGTAATGAGGCGCGCGTTGATTCGCCGCAGGAAGGACAGAGCCGGGGGGGGCTTGCCTGCATGCAGACTCCAAAACATAATGGCGGCGCTTCGGCGATTTCAGGTAGCGGACGGGGCGGGGTTGGGTGGTGAAAGAGGGGTGGGCTTATGCAAGTAGCCGCCACGGTGACGTCACCGAAGGCGCAGAATCAAAATCTCGTGCTTTAGGAATGCACACCCTTGTGTGCTATTCCTGTTCGGAAAAAGAGCAGAAGCGAAAAAACGGCGCCACTTTCAAACTCCAGCCTTTCAGGCAAGTTTCAACTGAGGTCAAACACAGATATGCATGTTTTAACAAGAGAAATTGCGATTTCCTGGTGATGACTCCTTTAACGCCGACTTGCGTCAGACTGAACCTTTCCCGTCTGTCCTGCAGGGTTCTCCGTTTCTTCTGCACGTCCAGAGGAAGTTGCGGCGTCACAGCGGGACGTTTCACTGCTGCTCCTTCTGCTCCAGTGGAGGAGCCAAAGAGGCTCGCTGTGGCTGCACAGGAACAATGCCAGGTACACAGCAGAGCGGGTGGAAGGAGGGCTTTCATTGAGGTTTCACAATCAACGATTCAGAGAGAACAGCAAAGAGACACACAGAGAGCGATGGGGGAAAACAAAGGATGCATTGGAAATGGCAAAATAAATAACATAACAATAGCTCTTCAGAGAGTGATGATGACTGTGATGATGATGATGATGATGATGATATAACACTTTATTATAGGGTTAGTTCAGTCTCATTAATAATGAATGCGCAGAGAAGGATTCACAAGGATAGATTCACATGTATTTTGTGATTTATATATAAATGACTATTTTCTCACAAATACATTTCAATACACACACAAATACACATAAAATGTAAAATAAATCAATAAACAAAAATAAGTTTCACAAACACATTTCTGATCCACACACAAATATGTCTTGTTTTAAATAAATGTAATATAAATCCATAAATATATGAATGAAAAAATATTTGCAATTTTCATCAAAAATGTATTTGGATGTTGTTACATTTATATACAAACTGTTAAACTTGAATTTACAAGATGCTTTTCATGTGTGGACTTTTGATTCTCTCCTGACGTGGCTGGATTCACAAATGCATTTTTTTCAACAAGGAACTCTCTGTTGACAATCAGATTCCTCCCTTGTTTTCATATATAAAATATATATATATATATATATATATATAAAATATATAAATCACAAAATACATGTGAATCCTCCTGTGCATTCATTATTAATGAGACTGAACTGACCCCATACTGTATGGATGTTTGAATGTGCAATCATTGGACTGTAGGAGTCACTCTGTTCACATCTACCCTGATTTTGCTGCACATGAAGCCTTATGAAGATGTATTAATATATAGTGAGTATATTAAAAAAAGAGGATGTGTACTTTTTAGATATTTATGTGAAGGAAGTCCTCCGATCTTTATATTATATATTTAAATATTTTCAGCTATACACTGATGATGTTAAGATGCACACACTTACAGAGTAATTAGATCAAGACAGTTGTTTTGATTCAACTGAATTTGAATTGAATCAATGTAGATGACATAACTGTGTACCTCGATATATGATTTCATCACCATATGGTTCCACTGAAAGACAATGAATGATCATATTGAATTATCGCCCAGCCCGAATCCAAAGTAAAAATACAAAAGTATTGACCTGAATATATACTAGATCTCATTATGCAGAACGGCTCATTTCAAATACCCATTTATCATTTATCTGGATTATAACACACGCGTGTGTAATGTGTGAGCTGTTAAATGTGGGGCAGCTAGCACATATACATCTGGGTAGCTTATCCATAATAATAATCCTGACGTATTAGTTGATGTTTATGACAAATAATAGTAGAGTGAATAGTATAAAGTTTGCCTCCAAAGTGTAGTAGAAGTACTTGAGTGAGTGTACCTAGTTACATTCCAGTGCTGCAACTTTCTGAATGCATTTAAACAAGATGCTCAACACTCTTCTAACTCCCTGATCACATGTCTGTGTCCCGTCCGTCTGACTGCAGGAGGGTTTAAAGGCTGCGGTCACGGTCATAAGGGACACCCCGGGAAGCCCCACTGGTCTTGTTGCGGCAGCACCGCAGAGCAGTCCGAGTGTTTGCCTCAGAGCGTGCTGGCTGCAGTCTCCCCACGAGGACACCTGAGGACTGTGGAGCTCTGAGGGGTCGCGAAGACCGGACCTGTCCAGGTGATGCAAGTTAATAAAGGATGAGAGCAACCAAAAGGTGAGAGCAGCTGGGGAGTACGCCTAAGGTTGTTGGTGTGGATCTCGAAAAGGTCAGACAGTGACTGAAGCTGGACATCAAAGTTGTGGGAGTGATCACCTCCGCCTGTTGGAAAGTTCCTCCTGTGTCTAACTCTGGCTGACTGATGACATGGAGGAGAGGAAAATAAAACCCTCCAATCACAGCAGCATCGTTCTCCTCCTGAGTCACATGTGTTAAATACGGAAGCCCTGAGAGGCAAATTCTGATCTCCGTAGTTTTGTTTCCTCTGTTTGTGACTCAAGAACAGAGAAAACGTTTTTTTCCTTTTTTAGTAAAATAATAATAATAATAATTGTGAAACAGGTGCAAAAAAACATTGTTGAACATTATTGCTTTTGTATTGTTACATCTAAGGAAAACATTGTCTCACGATAACATTTTGTACTGAAAATATTAACAATAATTTAGTAGTACAGTATTAACACCAGGTACTACTCATTTTTTTTCAAGCATATGTAATAATTCCCAAATAATAAATAGTTACCCAGCAAACACTGCCATGTATCAACAAACAAATGATTTACTGCACCTGATATATTATTTCATGGTACGTTTGATTCAAAAATACCAATCAAAACTTGTGAGTGCTTCTGTTTCTATTAGCACTGAGCTGGAATACATTGTGCCTGTAAACTGTTCATGATGTAAACCACTACACATAATTACATAACGTTTCAATCTGCAGAGCTAATAAGAATGAGTCGGTCAGGTGTGCACAGAGGCTTGTTTTTGCTCCAGTGTGACATGGTGAACACGGTGACCTCGAAGGTGCAGCTTCCTCTCTGAATACAAAGCTGTTCCTCTCCAGCGGCTGTCACAGCACAACACAGACCGAGACACACTTAATGCCTTTATTCTCTAGTCTGAATACGACTTATCTTGAGTGCAAATACATGCTGTTGTTTTTATATTGCAGATGAATAGTGAATCAGACAAGGTCCTGTAAAATCATTCCTTGATAGAACTACATTAAAGGAAGGAATAGTCGTTGTGTGGGAATGTAATTTTTAGACCAGGCTGACTAGACATGCATTTTCATGAAAACCTTACTATTTAAAGGCACACTACTCGTCCAGGTGAGTCTGAAAGGTTCATCTCCATCTTTTGATTCTTCGTTCACCGCGGAGGCAAAAACAAACAAACCACTTTTCTTCAAGAATGCAAAGTAATGTGTGGTCATTGATATACAAATGGTCATTTTGTGGGTGAAATATTCCTTTAACAGGTGGCTGTTGCTTGTTTGCATTCATGCCTCCCTGAAATAAAATGGTGCCTGACAAGTAAACAAAGATCTGACTTTTTTTTAGGTGTTTTTTAATTTGTGTCCGTGGGCACATACTTTGTGAAATAATCCATCTCTTGATCGAACCACAAAACAACATGAGATAGTAATTATATTAGAAGAAAAATACAATTACTAATGTATTTTTATGTTGTTATGTTATGTTATTATTGTACATTTCCTTTTACTGATGTGCAAGAGGTTTTCTCCTCATCTCCCAGTAGAAGTTGAACTCTGGAAGGAACTTTTGTTGCAGACAACATGACAGTGAACTGCAGATTGAACACTTGAAGCCTTGTACAATTCATTGAGCTTGAAAATCCCTCTCTGAGCCACCAGGTGGCAGGAGAGAGCTTCTCTTTTATTGTAACGTTCACGTCCCTCTCTGCCTGTGACGTGAACTTTTCCGTGCTTGTTCCTACAAATCATTCATAATCAGTGATCCCAAACGGCGTCTTTACCGCAGCCGCTCCGAGCTCCTGATGAATTCTGCATTATCATGAAAAAGGTCTTAAGCGGCTGAAGATTCACTCTCTTTATATGAATGTTTGATGAACGGGGACCTGTCCTACTAAAACCCGTCACATCAGCAAGTGGCGCTGTCGAATCAAACGTGCTGGTTGTTCACACACACGCACACACACACACACACACACACACACACACACACTCCAGTTACGGGGGGGGGGGGGGGGGGCAGCAGTGGGTTAAAGATGATGGAGTGGTTCAAACTCGCTTTTATTATTGATTTCTCGCTTCCTTCACTCGCTCCATTATTTCAGAAGAAACAAATCCTCCCAACACACACCAAATCGACGATGCACTACGAATGGCAGGATGGCTGTGAACCCCAGAGGGGAGGACTTATGCCAGACCTCATAAACCTTCTTCACCGGCCATTGAGCTCTCCACTAAAGTACCTTGTAATCATGAGGACCAACGATCGGGATACAATATTGTCTCACATCTTTTCTTTTGCTTTATCTTTTACGTTTAATGCTTTTTATGTTTTCTTTTGCTTTTTTGCTTAACCAGGGGGAGTTATAGAGAGATAGATTTGGTTTTCATCCTCCTAACGGACAACCAAAACGAAGGAGGCAAACCGTGTGTCAACATCCTGTATCTGATGTAATGTTTGATTGAGACTGGGAGTGTTTTACTCAAACGTCTCACCCAGGTGGAAACCTCCACTTCTGAAGAGTGAAGCCAATGCCGAAATGCCTTAAACCTGCATTCTCTCTACTGGCCATCAGGGGGCGGCTCCACTGGTTGTAAAAAGAAGTCTCATTGTATAGAAGTCTATGAGAAAATGGTCCTACTTCTCTCTTGATGTATTATCTCAGTAAACATTGTAAACATGAGTTTATGTCTCAATCTCTAGTTTCAAGTCTTCTTCAATCCAGCATGATGTTCATTTAGTACATTATGGTCCATGTGTCAACGTGAACGTTTACGCAGCAGCTGGTTGGAGATCCAACAAGCAGGCATCCATTCTTAGAAACCATATGGCTTTACTTTCAAACTGGGAAAAAGACACAAAGCATGCAAAGAGACGATGGAAAGAGAAATGAATAAAAATCTCTGATAATGACAATAATAATGAAGGTAACGGTGTCATGTCGCTGCAATCCCAGTGTTGTGACAGCACATCCTCCTGAGAGAGGAGCTTCCATCTTCGTCAGAACCAGACACCCACACTGTACATTGAAGGTCTCCTGAAATGCACTCTGGGAAAGGCAGCTCTGAGAATGTGAACATTCTGTTACAGAATCACCTGATGGAGACACCCTGTGTGTCGAGATGAATATTTCATCTTGATTTGTTCAAATTAGTGTGGTGTCGTTCACAGGAGTCACAGAATCTCCTTCTAGTGTGTGTGTGTGTGTGTGAGAGAGATCAACAGAGGCTGAGAGACAGCAGGTCATTCAGGTTGAACACTGTGTAACGTGATTATAGACAAAGAGGTTAGGCCACAGTCATGACAGTAATATACTTACTGGGCTCTAAATGGAGCCTAACCAGCTCCCACTGGAAAATAGTGGAGTTGGTCAAAGCCAATAAAGCTCGTTTGAGTGGAGCTGCTGCTGTCTTTCAAGTTCAGAGACACACTGCCGACAGAGCAAGAATGAAGAACATCCGCCAATGGAAAAAAAGATGCATACATGCATCCTAAAGGATGGTCACTGGTGCTGGACGAAAACACACAGCTAGACATTTTAGATTGACTTGTTTCTTCAGCGGGAGCACCACTACATAAAGCCAACCAGCAATCAAGTGCAATCCGATAAATACAGAGGCAGAAATAACATTCACCTCGGACATAAATTCTGATGTTGACATTTCAATTTGACATGAATGTTGTGAAAGTGCCTGAAGATGAGCGGGTACCAAAAAAAGCATTTACAGTCACTCAGTGATGCCGCTGTATGTCTTTTATTTGTCCTTTTTGAAAATGGAAAACTGATGGTGATGAAGTTTATGCTGATGTTTGTTGAGCCTGTGGTTTTCTGTTTTATGCTCTCTGTGCACTTTTTCTCTTCAAGGATTTAGGAAAAGACGATCGCGGTGCTCAGAGAATCCGACAGGACTTTCACTAAGCTACGTCATTATAATGACCGCTGATGATTGACAGCTGATGATCGGTTATTGACGTGGGTCTGCGGTGGAGAAACTACAATAATGGATGACAAATAACTATATGTCTGCATGAAAGTAATTGTTAAATATGCAAATACATATATAGATTGTTTTCATGAATGGCCGAGGTGTGCGGCACTTTAAAATGTTGCTTTCGCAAAGAATTGTGGGTCGGCGTAATCTCCTTTCCTTTCGTATAGGAGGGTTCGTTGCATCCTATGCTAAAGGAGCTCTGAAAGGAAGCATTGGAGCTCCTTTCCTATGCATTTAGAGAATCCGAACGGTTCTTATCATGGCGGCCACTTGTTTACTTCCGGGTCACTTCTTCAGTTAGGAACCTTCCTAAAAGACTATTCCACCGCAGCCTTTATTTTGATATCAACTCTTGGCTTGGTAACAGTTGCCATTGGCAACCCTTTCCCTTGGTTAAATGAAAACCACTTTTTAACTAAATGAAAAGGGGGCAGCAAACATACACCCCAAAATAACTGTTTTTGACATTTGCTCCATTAGTGATATTTGAATAGAAGTGACTATTAGTCAGAATCAGAGTCAGACAACGCTGCACGTACCTTTACTCACAACGGCATCTGTTTTAGAGACAATAACGAAGCAAATTAAATCGTTTGACTGTGGAGTGAAAAGATCAACTCACCATAAACCATCACAAATATATGTGAAACCTGAAAGAAAAACAAAGAAGGAAATGTGTGAAGTATAGGTATCCCAGCACCTTTGAGCTGGACAGGAAATTATACTTTTGGTTACTGCAACACAAATATAAAATAACAGTAATAAAAACCAAACATGAATGATCAAATAAAACACACAGACATAGATAAGAGAATACAGGATGTGCTGTCTACATGTGCTGGTTAAGAGAAGAAAAGAAGACGGGTATTAAAACATCTAATTGTTAGTGGCAAACTATTTCACATTGTAGGGTCAGAGGCTGAAAATGCTCCTTTGGGTTTCTGCTGTCTGTGTGGAGAGACTTTCCTCTGTCAGTAGTGGTGCAAGAAGTATTCACATTCTCTACTTGAGTAAAAGTACTAATACCACACTGTAAAAATACTCTCTCCCAAGTGGAAGTATGTAAATATCATTATGAAAATTGATTAAGAGTAAAAATGATCAAAATAGAAATACAAAATAAATGTTCACATTGTGGTTTTTTTTTGCATTCAAAATTACGTATACGATCAAAATAGTTCCAAATGATTCATGAACTTAATATTTCAGCTGCACTTCAAAACATCATATTTTACAGAGTTCTACATGTTTTTTTGAAGGAAAAACAATCTTTTTTGCATGAAAAGTGACTTTGGAAATATGTTTGTCAATCAATTAATTACTTCTGCTGCACAACATCATATTTTAAGTTCTCCATATATTTTGTAAGCAAAAATCTTCATTTGTATACAGACAAAAGCTCTCAGATAGATATAGTGAATGGACATGAACCTAATATTGTGTACCTGTAATCCTACACTGGATGGTTGAGATGGGAATGAGCAGTTTCATATATTTGATGAATAGTGCCTCTTTTTGGTCCTATTCAAGAGGAGGAGAAGTCAAATATACATGATTTGCACTATTTACTCTTATAGTATAAACACTTTGAACATCAATTAAACATATTTACACAAATACTACATATTTCTATGTATATATTGTGGAGTAGAAGTGTAAAGTGGTCGCGAAAGAAAATACTACATCCCACCAAGGCAGCATGTCTGTAGAATAACAATAGAATGGGTCAGAGCTTCGTTGCTTCTGGTGTCTGAGTGCTGCTGTCAGTCTGTCTTCCTGGTACCGCCGACGAGTCGCTGCTGCATTTTTAACGAGATGCCGGCGGGATAGAGCCGACTGACATGGAGACAAGTGCAGTCGTCCAGGTGAGAGGTAACAAGAGTGAACGGTAGTTTCCAGTGGTGGCAACAGAACTGATTTGTTTATCAAATTTTAAACCAGAATCAAATATAAATATATATATATATATATATATATATATATATATATATATATACATATAATCTTTTGAGCATTTAATGATTTAATGCAGCTTCTGCTTCCTGCCAAATAACCTTTCCCCTTAATCTGCCACTGGCTGCATCATCTTGATCTTGGAAAGGTGGTATTATGGGATGTTTTGTGTTTTCAGATGGATGTGTATCGTTTTCCAATAGAGCTCCGGTGCAACAGGAATGATTGAGCTGCAGTCAGAAAACGACGACAGACCTGAGTGTGTGTGTGTGTGTGTGTGTGTGTGTGACATCAGGAGCAGACATCAGTTTAGACTGATCAATGGACTGAAGATCAAAGGCAGATACCTACAAACTGATCGAGGACCCTCCTGATGAATGCAGCATTTCCATGTTTTTGCTCACCTGATTGTCTGCTTGTCAGCTTCATTTTCTCTCTGTTTTTATTTCAGGGTGAGTTGGTTTCAAGTCTGTTTGGAGTCTGTTTGGGGTGCCTCATCTACACGGATTGCATTTGAGATGTATCATTGTGGCTGCAATCAAATGAAAACGTCAAATCTAATCTGTATGGTGGCTGGAATGAAGGTACAATTCACTTTTTCATGTTAAGATAAGATGAGATAAGATAGTCCTTTATTCCTTTATTTCAGTGTTACAGCAGCAAGACAGTAAAGATAAGGATAATAAATAATAAACAAGCATTAACAAGAAAAGTACAATATAAAAAAAGATATTAACACTAAGACTATATAAAGAAAGTTAAATAGAGTTGAATGTATAATGTACATAATAGACAATTTCCAGAATATATACAGGATGGACTAGATATTTACATTATAGACAGAGATCGAGCATGGGATGTTATGTTTGTATTGACTGAAGACGCTAATGTCCCAGGGCTTTGAGCTCATGAAATTGGACAGAAGTTTCCTTTGTTACCTCTTCATCAGACTAATATTGATAAATAATCATTTTAAAGTCAAGAGAAAATTAGGAACAACATTTTTAACTGATTAGATTTCCAATGTCACATGCAAGACGCATTTGTTACACATGCAAATATTAAATATCACGTGTTAATAAAACACTCAAAAGTGTGATAATGCTTCCATGAAATCTGCTGTGACGTGAAAAAAAATCAACTTCTAAGTCTCTTTATGGGAATTTAACAAGAATATTGGAATAATTGAGTGATTTGATGGTTAAAAAGTATTTCAAATAAACCTAAACTAGTGCTGATTCAGATCGGATGTTTGGTGTAAGCTGTCCCACGGTGTCTCAGGCCATCATTCTGTATCATTTCTTTGGTAAGAATCCATACACTCATGCATAATGATGACATGGACAGAGCTCTGTTTATCTACCCATCATGCCACACTGGCCGCGGGGACTTGTGATCGCTGCTCTTGGCGGTTTGGGAACGCACTGCGTCGCACCATTAACTGGAATGTCAAAAACCAAGAGTGTGTGGTGGAGCCGGTTCTCAGCACTCTGTGTGCTGGTCTCCACTCGAGCGTGGGATTGACACTTCACACATATTTCCTCTCATGGACACACATACAAATGCCGCTGGCCACCGGAGCCAGAGGTTGCAGTTGACCTTGTCCGTGCACTGACAGGCGGGTTCCCTCAAGTGCAAGTCATTCACGCCATAATTCACCACTTGATCCCGTCAATGAAGGAGCTGAAGGACAGGGGGCTTTTGTTGGTGTCTCCAGCTGCAATACAGCATCTCATGTCACGCCATGGCCTCCTGTAAGGCGTTTGTGCCCCTTTTGTTTTGTTTTCTGCTGATTCTTCCTCTTTGCCACAACCGTAAAGAATGGGTGTTTTGTCTTTGCAGCTTTGTTCTTTGTGGGTGTGAAATGTGCGATAAATCCTTTCCCAGTCCAGCAATGCATCCCTCTGACGATGATGATCAAAGGTGCATTGAAGCAAAGGACATCCTCCTTCCCTGCAACTTGGCTGTGATACTGAAACTCGCAGCCTTTTTGTGTCTGCTCAGCTGTTTTGGGCGTTTTTGTGTGTCTCCTTGCACCCACCACCGCTGGCGTCACACCCAACCGGCCCTCGTCGCTGAGCGGTGACTCACAGTGATGATGCCTCTCCGAAGGGAGGACTTCAGAGTGATTACGACACTGCATGCCGCAGCGCTGCCACTAATTCACTCACTGGGGGGTGTCCCGTAAATCACACATCACAGTGGTCCTGTTGCTGCTGCAGCCGGTGGCAGCTCAAGGTCCAGCTGATAGACTCACCACACTCAGCATAACGCTGGAATCGTGTTTATGGTTGAACTTTATACACGGATGGATTACCTGTCAGAGAAAAGCTCACTTTCGTATGTGGGCTGACAGTGTCCCAGTGCAGCCTTAACTGCCTGCTAAGCTCTACTTCAATATGCAGCCCTCACAGTGAAAGACAAAGGAGCAGAAATACAATGCTCCTGTGAGCAGCTGTGGAGTATTTTCACGAGTTATAGCCTCATTAGTTGAGATTGATTGGGAGATGTATACAGGGAGATCAACCTGTCTGTCTGTGAGAAAAAACATAGATCCACAATATTGTCAATATGGCCCTGTGTTTCTTAACCCCTAATGTTTACAAAAACCTACTATGGCGACGGCATGACCTGCCCTATCCTGATATTATTATTTTAAGCATAACCAATCTCAATCCTGGTGCTTTAACCTAACCAAGCCAACCAACGGAGGCTTGGTTAAGCCTTCACCATAGAGTGCTGCAGGAAGGAAAACCCACAAATGAGTCAGCATTTTTGCACTTCCGGTTCCCTCGACTTGAAGTCAATGTGTTTTTTGAATGGTGTAAATTGTGATCATGGTTTTCCCTCGTTGGCAGTCACTTTGCTTCTTGATTACTTGCCCTTCTTCACTTTGATTTTTTTTTATTTCTTCTTCTTGGACTGGAAGTTGAAATGTCTTCTTTCTCTGCCTGTTCATCCTCCGGTGTGAGTCAGCAGTAATGAAATGTTCCTACATCGGTCAACACTTTAGACTAGAGGGAGCCTGACTCAGCAGTTGGAAGTTACCGATTTCTGATTACAAGTAAACGCAGCACACTAGTGAGTAGCTCCACCTGCAGATGAATCGCTGCTGACTGACGGAAAAAGCTAAAACTCGTTTTAGTTTTAACCCACTCATTGATAGATAGTAACTTAAAAGACAATTAAATAGATGAACATTTAATGGAGTACAACTTTAAGAGATTTTAGCGTTTAGTTATTTGACATGAAATATATGAGTAAATACCCCTCTTATGAATTCTGACACTTTTAAATGTCTTAAAAAAAGAGGTTGCTAATTGAGACAACAAAACGTCATCAAGCCGACTCGTCCGCCTTTAGCGTAGTGGTGTTGACGAAGTCATGTGACCATGGTTCCGTTATGGCCTGACGTGAGTCAGTGGGAAATTAACATTTTGCTTTCATAGTGGACACACACAGCTGCCTTCTGGTCCCATGTTTGTTTGAGCCACCCACCATCTCTCTGCCTGCCCTCCCGTTGTAGACTTTCTCGCTCTGTACAGTCCTTAGTCTACAGGTCACTTTCAAGTCACCCAAGTTCAAGGCATTCATGTAAATGTAATGGCTTACTGCAACTGTGACATCTCTTTGCAGAAAGTGTCCCAATAAATTTGGATAATCTAGTTTTCACTAGAAATACTTTCTATCAATGAAAAGTCCCTGTGAAACTGTTCAAAGATGGTGTTAGTAAGGTATTTTTCCTTTTTTTACACACCCACTTAAAACTGCCATTCTCATGCTTTCAACCATCCATCTCTGTATAATATGAACTTCTGCTCAAACGGTGGGTTGTATGTTTATGTGGTCGCCTTGAGTGAGGGACTGAAGTTCAGGGCTCTGCAACTCATCACAGTGGAACGAGTCACGGTCACCTTTGTCTTTGAGTGTTTGTGGTTCAGCCAGGTTTGTGGCCTTCGCTCATCTCACACCACATGAAAGACGGCTATTCAGCGGCAGGAGAAGTGTCATTGCTGAGGTTTCATACAAATTACATCCTTCACTTGTGGGGAAAAGCAAAGCTCTTGGCTGGGTTTGTGTTCTTGGCAGGGGCAAAGGGAAAACGGCCCTGAGAGCTGAAGAAACACTCCTGAAAGCAATGTGCCTCATAGTCAGCGTTGTCTCGCTGCTGAAACAGAAGATAGAGCGCTTGTTGTCAGTGCCAAAAAAAGTAAAGAGAGTGCTCGGCATACATCAAGGGACTGATATATGATAAACTGTGTCCTTCTGGGCAACACAGCTCAGGCTCCATTTGATAAAGGAGAGTGCATTTGATAAGATTTTTCAATTTTGTGCAGCAACCATTTATGATGAATAGCGCGCTGCTGAACATAGCTGCCAAAACATGACGAAGACGTCACTGGAAGATCTCTCTCTGAAGTCTTTTTTCTTTTTTCAGGTAAGCCGGTTATTTGTGTGATTATATTTTTTCCCTGAAGGATTATATTCACGCAAGTCTGAAGACCATCATACCGTCAACATGTACGTAGTGATACTGTATATGCATACCTTCCTCTTCAACATGGAGGTTAAGTCTTCGCTCACGGATGTAAAGGTATTTTTCAATGTTGAGTGCCATTATCTCACGTTTTTCTGTCTAAATGACTAATGGGACAACAATTATTGAGATCCAGTGTTGAGGTAGACGGTAACCGCTCAACGGACTGTGATGTACTAATCGATCGGGGCAACTCCTCAATGTCAGCGCTAAAAGCCAAGATCAGAGGACACGGTTTTAACTTTAACATGAACATAGGCTGGACTCTGTAATTTGTTTTAATACTACAATTCTTAGAAATGGAATGACTTGACGAAAACACTCGTTTTTAAAGAGGTGCTTCAGTAATGTAATGCATTTCCATAAAGCTGGGCATCTAAGAACGACACCAAAAATCCCAGTCATTGAAACGGAATATGCTGAGATATGTTGACTTTCAGTTCCCAGTGTGGGTAAAGCTCTGAAAACACTGGCGACTGCATTTCCCATTAAACAATGTATTTGTATCTTTTCATTAGTCTCGCTTCCGGGCAAGTGACTTGTACTTATACTTGGGTCCAACCAAACTTGACGCTAAACTTGTTTCATTACCGTCTGCACAATGAAGTCAGCCGCCTGTAGAGCCAAGGGGATTACCAGGAGACATCGTGTACTAAGTTGTTCCATAACATCTCAGAGCTGAGCTATGCTTATTAACCCTGCAAGGGCAACAAAGACCTCTACTTTATGTTCTCCTGTTTTGCCACGCAGGAAATCGATGCACAGAATAGGTTGCATGTATTTGCAGGGTTGCTGCCAAAAGTGAGCCTCATTAGGATCTGACACCGGCCCCCATGTTTGTTTACTCACATACAATATCTAAGACATGAACTTTTTTGATGAATCTCTCAAGAATGACTTTACTCAGTGGCTTGTCTGTAAGGACAGAAGGCTGAGATAAGGTATTATAACCTGCAGGGGCGCCGCTAGGGATTTTGGGCCCCATGAAAAGAATCTTTACAGGGCCCCCCAACACAGCGGCAACATTTTTTGATGCTATTTTACATACAATCTGTGGCGCTGTGTGACACCGCCGGTGCGCTACCTGCAGCTGATCCAGTGGACTGAACCATTTTAGTAAATAGAGGGGGGGAAGGGGGGGTGATGTTTCCAAAACAAATAAAGTTATTGTTACCAGGACATGGAAAATAAAACATTTGTGATTATATGTTAGTTAATAACTTCGTGTCATTATTTTTTCTGTATTATAATTTCATCATCATTAGGGGCCTCTCTAGGCCCCTCTCAATCATGGGCCCCTAGAATCCGTCTCCTTTACCCCCCCTTTTTTGGCGCCCCTGATTACAGACATACTAATTCCATATCACAATAAACTGATAATTCAACAATAACTGAACATCAAACACAATTTTTGTCCAATGCCTAATATCTTTAGGTTTAGATGTAGTTTCATCTTAAATGGCGTAGACTACTAGAGCTGCAACTTTTGATTTTTTTTTTATTTCATTGTGTTTAAGTAATAGCAAACAAACAAACAATAACAACATATTTGAGATATTTGCTGGAAAATTTACCAATTTCATAATAATTCATATTTTTGGAAGATTGGTTTATTGATTCATTAATTTAGTTTCAGTGGTGTGATTGTATAGTCATGCACAATATTTCACACATCAGTAATTCTAGTAGAGTAAAGTAACTTGGTACTAATACTGAAGTACTCTACTGCTACTCTACTCTAGTGCAGTTTTCTAATATTTTACTAGCACCACTTTGATATTAGAACAGTACAATATTGTATATATCATCAACAATAATCAATTAACATAATACTGACAGGGATCACTGTGCTGATTATAATTTGTGTTTTTACTTTTTATTCTTTAAGTACATCTTGCTGTTAATACTTCTGTACTTTCACAGAAATTGTGAGTGCAGAACTTTTATTTTGAAAGTGATGTTTAGTTAAGTAACAAAACAGACATTTTCCACAACAAAGTAGCAATATATCTCAGTACATTTACTCACATACCGTAGCCTCCTCAAGTACAAAATTGAGGTATTTGTAGTTGAAGTTTTGCATGCACAAAATATGAAAATATAGCTACAATGAATTGATTGACAGAAAATTCATTGGCAGTTATTCTGATAAATATAATTAGTTTCAGTCCGATACAAAATGATGTCCACCTCAACCAACTACAACAGTAAAGTTACACAAGGCGGCAACCTCTGGTTTGTGTTCATCACATCCACCCATTGCTCCTCCACAGTCCAAATATGGACACTTCCTTCACTGGTTGCAACAATTCCAAGATGGCAACGGCTGAAATGCCGAACTCGATTCAAAACCGTCTAGTTCAAAAACCAATGGGTGACGTCATGATGACTACGTCCATTTCATACAGTCTGCCATTTTTCTGCATTGAATGCTCGAACTATTAATACATTTTGCTGATTCTACGTACATACTCTTACTTAAAGGCAGAGACTTTGACTTTGAACGCATTGCCGAACCGAAAAAGTCCCACCCCCTTCGCTCAGACCTCTGTTCAAAACCGCTCCCCCAGAACATCAAACGAGTGCTCCAGATCGACAGAGTGCAATCAGGAAGTAAGCATTGACAGACAGGCAGGCCGTCCAATTATTTTCTCCGGCCCAACTTTTTTGATTGGACGAGGTTTTTATAGTCCTGCCACGGCCACAGATAGTATTTTTATATATATTTGTTTATGTCAGAGCATTTTATTTATTCATTGCTATCGGTATGTTATGAGGATTTCAAATAATATGACAAAGTGTTTCTGAATAGAATTCACCACTATTAACCCCTGGTTCTTTTGTTGGAAGCCCAAGGATAAACCGTAGAAATCTTCAGTTCACAGATGTAGTATTTATTCAGGTCACAGGTGAAGTACGGCAGCGCTGGGCTCAGAATGAATGAGCACCTGCAGGATCTCAGTCAGAGCGAGCACCGTTTCCTGGTGATGGTCACATTTTATCGGCTTGGGATGGGACTGCCCCATACAGAGGTTGGACTTACACACAACTGAGTCTCACTGGTCAGTTATCTCTGACGTGAACTTATGGAATTGTAATATGAAACATGTATGGGTGTTGTCCTTCAGGCGTGTCTATTCTAGCAAACATAACTGTCAGAACAAAGAGGGCCTTGCAGACTCAACGGGTTCCTGCTTATCAGGTTAACACACTGCTCTAATGAGCACATCAGTGATTTATGAGTTCAGTGAAAAAGTACAAGTCTAAAGTGAACAAAGTAAAAGACAATTCTAAGACTACTTATAACCTTTAAGTTACATGATCGATGCAGAACTTTTACTTGTAACGGAGTAGGTTTTACAGTGTGATAACGTAGTCTATTGGTAAAGGATCTGAATATTTCCACCGCTGGGGAGGGGGTGCACAACTTGAGCAAATTAAGTGAAATTATGCATCGCACAGCTGCCTTCAAGCATTATCAATGATCATCACTGATTCGCGGTGAAGGACAATTTGGTCCCACAGCAGTTCGGGGTTGTGACATTTTCAACGTTGCCTTGATTAAAATCCTAATACACTGTAATTCTGCCAAACGGAATTATGAGACGGTCCCTAACTCGGGCAGGCTGAGTAGTTGATGCTGGATAGCCGAGCAGCAGCAGCAGCAGCAGCATCAGCCTGCTGCCAGTCCGTCGCTGCAGTCCGACAGAGCGGCCACTCATCAACATCCCCTCAACGTCCGCGGAGCTGCAGCGCTGTGTGGCTCCGACTCAGGGGGAACGACGGCGTGGACATCCGTGGACATGAGGACACTCGCCACGGCGACTTATTACAAAAGGCGGACCGGGAATCCCGACTGGCATCGTTTTTCACCGAGCAAATGAGAAAGGTGGCGATGCAGCATAGCGGCGTCTACACAAGAGACCGCCTCTGTTAGTTGATAACAGCTAGCTAGCGTTAGCAGCCTAGCCAAATAGCTAGCAGCTATATACCACATACATACGGGGTATAAGCTCAGTCTTTAGCACCTACGGGTTAGCTAAAATGTCAGCGAGCCAAACGTGCATGTTGGGACTCTTATGTTTGTTTTATCCACGTCTCTTCCTCCGCATTGATTGCCAGTTTTCCTCCGCTGTTCGTGTTTTCCACTAGCCACCGCTAGCTGGATGCGTTAGCCGCTTGTTAGCTCTGGCATTTCGTATCGGCTAATCACCTCAGACAGACGGCCACTGTGAGGATGAACTTGGTATTCTGCGTGGAGACGCCGGGACATCGTCGGTGCATACAGACCCGATGGAAAACTACCGGATAAAATAAATGGGGTCAGATATACACTTGTGTTTTCATTAGCTGGCTCGACCCGTCGGGCATCAATACGACCGCTTATGTTAGTGTTTAAAGGGGCTAAACGCTTAATTTCCATCCATCATAAATGCATATTAGCACTTCAAGCCGTTGCGTCTTCTTTCTGCAGATGCGGTCACGGGGGAGTTAAGCCGGTCGCCTTTTCAAATAGCTTTGAGGTTTGGAGTCGAGATGCAATACAGCTGGAGATGATGTACGTGTGCCGTGTCTTTAGCTCGCTTGTCCTGCCCCTCTTGCAAAGGGCTGCCTCACTGTGAATTGTCATTCTAGTCGTCTCCGCTAGACACGCATGGAAAGAGGATTTGCGGTGTTGCTCTTCATCCCTGCCATTCTTTGTCATTTAATCGCTACCCGTGTCAGATACAAGGCGATGCTATACGGAATAAAACGTCAAAAAAAGAAAGAAGCTGGGTTCATTCTGCGATGTTGGTCCTGGCAGGGAAGCCGGGATGCGCACTTGAAGTGGAGGCAGCGGTTTGGTTGTAATTGCCTCATAGATATTGCATATAAGGCTCAGGAATCCCAATCCCAAAATATTTTGTGTTTTTTTGTGACAGAGGGAAAGATTCACAGGTATTTTATTTTTGAGATGGCATGCAAGCGGATTGTTTATTACTCTAATATTTCAGCTTCATATATGACACATTCTTGACATGTCACCAAGTGTTTGCTGGTTATTCAGTGGTGTTAGCCTGTCAGAGAGCGTTTGGTGATAGGATGCTAGTGGTTACAAGGGACATGTTGCCACGGTGGTGAAATGACACCTAAATGAAAGCATATAAAGGGTATCAGCTCATCCATTTGGAAGAGTCCTGACTATGTTGATGTATGGTGGTTAAAATTAACGGGGAAAAAAGACAAGAGTGTTGTAAAATGGTGGCAGTTCTCTGGTTACTGCTGTAGATGTGTTTCTCTGGCTTATTGGTAACAGAGATGATGATCGCTGCAATCAATGCTAACTCTTTGCCTGTAATCTCCTTTTTTTCAGAATCGTCATGACCATTTTCCTGCTGACCAGTCACTCCTTCCCTGAGGGACCTCGGCCCTTTTTGGTTTCTGGACTTATCGGTGCAGGGATGAGATAGTAAATCGACCAGCTTGTGCATGCCGCTACAAAAACACCTGTGGCACTTGTAAACCCACCCACCCAGCCCAAGCCCCCCTAAAGCCTCCCCGAGCTAAGTTCAAGTCAACAGTCGAAACATGACGACACCGGCTCTCCTGCCGCTGTCGGGCCGCAGGATACCCACTCTGTCGCCGGGGGCCTCCTCTTTCCCGCACCACAGGGCTACGTTGAGGCTGTCCGAGAAGTTCATCCTCCTGCTCATTCTCAGTGCCTTCATCACTTTATGCTTCGGGGCCTTCTTCTTCCTCCCGGACAATTCCAAGCACAAGCGCTTTGACCTGGGCTTGGAAGATGTGCTCATCCCTCATATTGACTCACCCAAAGAAGGCAAACATGCTTCTGGACAGGTGGTCATACATGGACAGGGAGGACATGACGAGCACAGACACAGGTAAGGACTAAGCATTTTTTTAATTCTCTGGTATGTGACACAAACGGCCCTGTCATATCTTTAGGTATTGTTGTCCTAATGAAGGATTAAGAGGGGAGTCTTTTTTTATTCCTAGGTTTACTTTTGGTTCTTTACCCAAGTCTCATCACTTTCAGACATTTCCTCTAGGCCATGAAAGCAAATGTACTGATTCACGTCTGCAGCCGTCTGTTGTTTGTATCGTGATGCACTCACTCCTGAAGTTTGAGATTCATGTTCCAGCTTCTGCCTATTGTGCAGCTAGATTTGCTTCGAATACTTGCACCCTGTGTGTCATTGAGTGTAATTGTTTTGTACAACAACATTTTCTATCACTTTGGCCACAGTATTTTCGTATTGTCCCACAGGCAGAAGTGGTTGAACTTGAACTGTTTAAGCTTTAGTAACTGCTTAAACAGGCTTGGAAATTACTGCCTGCCATGAGCCAAATGCTGGTAAATTTTGGCTGCAGCTTTTACATTTGTTGTTTGGTTCGGCCAGCCCCTTTGGCTGGTAGCCAGCCATCACTTTGAGGCTCTTTCCCTCACTCATATTCATATTTGGTTACATGGCTAAGTGTCTTGCACTATTTCGAATCCAGTGTGCGGGACAAGTTTCATGCCCTGCTACCAGATGTTATTCTCAACTGACTCAAGTTACTTTAAAGTGAATTCTTTCATATTTCCATTTCAATACTTCATACTTACTGTAAGCTATTAAATCAGCACTGGTTGATTTTTTGTCATGTAAAAGCCACATAGTTTCAATTTGTGAGATGATCTCACAAACTGGTAAGTTCATATTCAGAAATCATAAAGTGTTTGACTGTTTTGGTTGTTTCCGAAGTGTCAAATTGAACTGTTGAAAATGTATAATTAAAAATATATACATAAAAAAATATATATTTTGCATTTTGAATGATTAGTGTACTACCTGCACACCGACGGATTAAAAAATTGTAGTTATTCTTTTCTTATTGAATATACCATTTGATTGGCAAACCTGTAGTAAGTACTTATTGCTGAAACAAAATGCACAAAATGCCAAACAATAGGTGGAAAGAATTATTTAATGGGAAAGGTCTCCTCCATGCTGGTAGCAGGTCATTAGTTGTGCCGAGTGCTGTGCAAGGTGTTGAAAATAATTTCTCAAACCGTTTCACCATTGAGTATTGCCTCCTCTTCCTCTGTGGTGTCACTCATTTTATTTGTTTTAATATTTAGTCTAGTGACTGGGAAGGAGCAGACACAGGCTCAAGTGGTGCTCTGAGTCATAGTGAGAACCACAAGGGGTTTTTGAAAAAAAAAAGGTAGGAGGCTTGGCGAGGTTCATGCTTGGCCAGAGGTGGTGGTTTATAGCAATTATGGAATACAGGAGCATCTGGAGCAAAACGTGACCAGGTTGCATTTCTGGTGTTTAGCGATGTGATGCTGACATTTTTCACATGATCCCTGTCAGTTTTCAGTAAATCCCAGTAAGGCTTTTCAAAAAATATTTGAATATGGGTTCTGAAAAAACACCTACTTTCAAACTATTTAAATATATTTCCAAGTCCAAGACACTGTGTCCTCTGGCTGCGAGCGATGCACCACTGTGCAGCTCTGAAGTTTTGGCAGATGCTCTCTTTTTGTTTATTCCTGTGGCTCACTAAGAAAGCTGATTCTTGAAGATGAAATATAGAATACTTTTCATTCAATACATTTCACTGCAAAAACCAAAATATTTTGGGGCAGCTGGCTGGAGGGGGATCAGCAGCAGATCGCCTCAACGTTTTCTTCTTGCTGTTTGCTAAATTCGATGTCTTTTCCAGTAAATATCACAATATAAGTTTTCTGTTAAAAATAACAAATGTTGGAAGATAGCTAGCACTACTGTACCTACCCATCTTTTAAGTGCTTATGTCTCCAGGCTGATCTGAAGCTCGGAGCATGGTTCATTTACAACATAACAAAATGACTTAACACTTGCTGTTAAGGCACAACTCACTGCTTATTATCCCAATCGAATATTAATTTTCATATTAATATCTACTGACATGCACTAGACGTCACACGAGGCCAGCCGGGTTATGTATACAGAGCACAGAGAAGCTCGGATTACAGCAGACACCGTGGGAGAGTAAATGTTTCTGCTCATATATACATACTCCGCTATATGTTCAAATAGCAGATAGTTGTTTGCTACTGTATTAATGCTGTGATTATCTTATTGAGAACTTTACAGTGAGCTGTCGTTCTTGCTGTAAGCATCCATTTTTGTTTACATGATGTACTAATAGGTTTATGTATACAGGGGGTCCTTAGGTGGGCAGCAGCCGATAGCAAAAGGTATTCCTTCCTGTAATCAGGTTGGATGTGATTAATTTCAAAGCCACTTTTAGCTTTGCAAACTGCTTTTGCAGGATACAGCCCAAGCTTATCGTGTTGTTATTTATGAAAATTATGATTAAACATTTTTTATATGGCTTTATAAAATGGTATAACGATGAAAATTAATGTTCAATGAGTTCAGTTTGCAGGAGTGAAGACAAATATCTCAGTACAGTTTGATTGCATTTTAAAGTTATTATTAGTAGGGGTATGAATTAGCTTCACTTCGATTAACGATACAGTATTTGGCGATTCGATTCAAGGACAATTTTTGTATTTTGTAATGACTCGATTTGATTCTGTAAACCACGATTCAATTCAGTAACTTCAGTAACTAACATGAAATAAACATGCAATAATGCGAGTGAGACTATCTGTATTCTTCTGAAAGGTGAAAAAATAAACAGACCACAGAATTACTTATTTAACATTTATTGTATAAAAAAGTAGTCCTGCATAATATTTTATGCTGAATACAAAAATGTAATGCTCAGTTATTTTTAACATTTTCAGTAGACTACATGGTGGCAGGGGAGAGAGTGTCTTAAACTTATTAAAACATTAATCATAAGTATCACGATTAAACACATTTATATCGATTATTGGTGAAGACAAAACGATTCATTCTATTTATTTATTTTAGCAGATCGATTTAGTAGAATCTATAGGACTAACAATCGATTCATCGATGAATCGAATGATTTGTTACACCTCTAGTTATTAGAAATGTATAGTCCAAAGTGGCTTGTTAAAGTGAGATAGGAGAAGCCACTGAGATGTCCCTGGGATCATGACAATTCAAGGGTTTGAGGAGGGAGAATTACATTTTTTTTTTTTTTAGATCTATTGAAATTAGTTTTATGCAAATTTAGTCCCAAAGGGCTCCCTGTGCATTTAACCTTATATAAGCATTAATGTTTTTATTTATTTTTTCCCTTATAGCAGCTTATGGAAATGTGCTCAGCTTGCTTTTTGGCATGGCTGCCTCAGCTGTTCTTAAGCCATCATTGTGTGCTTCAGAGGAACAGCCCTCGGAAAATGAGGCACGTTAGCATTTAAAGAGACCCTCAGGAGCACCGGAAGGTTTGTAATAATTTCACCTTATTTTGCCACAGAAAACCTCACAGAATCAGTTGTCTGTTCACAGGTTTGCATTGTTTATAGTGTTATGAAGACGTTTGAGAGCACAGGTATTATTCTATATGCCATAGGGTAATCTATCTATTCTAATTAATCCTCAATTTGTTGTCATTAATTTAAAATGGCTGAGAAAATTGTTAAAGGGTATTTCACACATGTGGCAGCCGGTTAGGCAGTATTGCACAATTGTCATTTTGTGTAACGAGTTGTTTTTAACAAATATTGTAAGCAGAAAATATGTGAGCTAGTTGCATGTGCATTTCACACAATTTGTTTTTACAACTCAGATAGGCATTCAATCTCTCTCTCTCTCTCTCTCTCTCTCTCTCTCTCTCTCTCTCTCTCTCTCTCTCTCTCTCTCTCTCTCTCTCTCTCTGTGTGGAATAATTAATACAGAGCCTCCACCTGTTACTTGATGCATATTTATGTGCTGCTGCAATTTTCACAAGAAATTTACATTTTGTTTCTATTCATGTGATGGAACGTGAAAGGAACAACCCATTTACTAGTAACTAGTTGCTGAAATGTCTGTGGGGATTAGATTGGTGCAACATTCATGGAAATGGTTTGCATTCCTACTGTATGTGTTGAATGAATGCGTATCGAGAGGCTTTGACCGTGGCTGTATATGATTATTAGAAGGATGGAGAGCCAGGATCCTATAATAGACTATTTACAAGGTGAACTGAAATGAAACGCCTTTGGAAGGCTGTCTGGAGTGCAATAAATCACTTGTGTGTAATGCTCTGTCAAGCTCAACATACTGTGAGGCCATTAATGATTCTGCCTTGTGTTTTTTTGGTCTGACTCGAACAATAAAGGAGTAGCCAGAAGCAGTACTCTTCATCTGAGAGGGGGCAAGTTGATGTGTTGACAGAGGCAGTGACATTTCAGTATCCAAATAGCCAAAGGCAGTGGGAGTAAGGAAGGCAGAAAAAAAGGTCCTCATATTATAGGGACATCAGACATGTGGACTTAAGAATAGGTTGTACTGAATAGTTTGACATTGACATTCAAGTTTGAAATCAGTATTCAAATGGTGCATAGCTTTCCCCCCTCTATTCATTGTGTTTAAGCCAGTGCTGATATTTCTACACAGTTGCAGATAAAGGTCAGGCTACACTAATTAGGGATGGGTAAAAGTATCGATTCAGCAATGCATTGCGATTCTTTTCCCCGCAATTCAATATCGATTCAGCCATCTTCTGAATCGATTCAAGCCCCTGGCCAGTGGGGGCGCTGTGACCGACACCCTCGTGTGATTCGCGCTGTACGGACGGGGGCCGCACTAGACCAAACCATTACAATATGGCGACCGGAGTGAGTACAGCGTTCACACCGGCCACGGAAGCGCCGCGAATAGGCGCGTAGCGGAGCCCGCTTCCTTTCGGCACCCTTGTTAAGCGATAGTGTAGTTCAAACCAGACACGGAGTGCCGCGAATAGGCACGGCCGTCCCGCGCCGTGAAGCGATCGTTTCGCGTCTGCTCTATTTTTAGCGCGTGCCGCGAGCGAATGCGTCAATTCTGGCAGTAAATCACACAAAGAAACACGAGACAATCCGGCCAATTTTCAAAATAAAAGCAATTTTCAAAATAAAATAGTGCGATTGACATGCGATCATAGTTGTGTATCTCAAATCGCACTGGGAAACAGGAAGAGACAATACATTTAGTAAATGTGAAGAGTAGATAAACAAATATGTGCATTTCACCGGTATATCTGCACTACTACCATAGCTTCCGTGGCCGGTGTGAACCTGTTACATGCACTGTAGTTCAGTGTTAAAGCAGTGTCCTGTTTTATCATGCTATGAGTTATACCACGGCTGTTCATAAGGCATGAAACTAAATAAATTATTTGAAAAAATTATCTGGTACTCTTACTTGTGTATTTCTAATACTGAATCGATCAATTCAATCAATATCGAATCGATATTGAATCGAATCGTGACCCAACGAATCGAAATCGAATCGAATCGTGAGATTCTAAACAATACCCAGCCCTAACACTAATATTAGTATTATACTATTTGTAAAATTATAGTCCAGACTGAAGAATGAAGCAAAAATGGAAGTGCCTTAAACTTGTAGAAAGACGTCTGATTGCATGGCAGTCTATGAGAACATGACTGTACTTCTCACTTGATTTATTAACCCAGTATACACCGTAAACATGAGTTTATGGTCTCAATCTTTAGTTTCAAGTCTTCTTCAAAACAGCATGATGTCCATTTAGTACATTATGGTAAATTTAGAGTCCAATAGACCATAAAGCAGGGGATACCTTGTGATTGACAGGTCGCTACCATGGCGTTGTTATCGCAGACTCACTACCGCGTACATAGCGACTGAGACAAGTTTAACACTTCACTGTAAAGTCGACCTTGAATTATGAAGCTAACTTTGTTAACAGCTTTGTTAAGACTTACAGCTACACCTTGAGGTGGATGAGAAGTCCACGCCTTTACTTGAAAAGTTAAGCAACTTTTTTTTGTGTAAACAGCTCTTTGTCAATACATTTGATTTGTTTTTGTAATGTCACCCCGTCACTCCTCCACAGTCCAAATATGGTCTTTTCCTTTACTGGTTGGAAAAATTCCGAGATGGCTAAAACCCAGGGCTTCAAAACGGACTGGATTACGAGCACTTCTTAAATACAGTCTATGACTGACCTTCAACCCGGGGGTAGTGCAGGTTTGGTTAAAGTGATGGTTCGGAGTAAAATGCACCCTAGGTAATTTCCACCATGACATCCAGCATTTTTAGCGATGGACAACATTGGTCAAGATAGGGCGATCAGCCGAATGGCTTAGTACTAGCACGATGGTACATTGTGTATATCTCGTAAATTACCCCACTAATAATGCATGGAATGTTACCAAACTTCTGCAGTAGTACACATAGGGTCTGTACTCACAAAATGAGGCATTTTAAAGTTTGTAAGTACATCAGGAGTTTATTTAAAAAGAACACTTGCCTGATAGCTTCTACTGCTAAAGCTACACTGTTGCGTAGATGGCACTTCCGTGTTATTATAAAGGTTTTAACATGTGTTGATGTGATTTTTTTCCTGCACTTGCCTACAGTTGAGATGATTTGCTGATTAATCGAGTAGTTGATTGACAGAAAAATAATCAAAATTGATAATCATATGTGTGAATCTTTGGATTCACTTCGATTAGCGATACAGTAGTTGGCGATTCGATTCAAGGACAATTTTTTTTTTTTGGAACGATTTGATTAGCTTCTGTAAACCCCGATTCTGTTCAGTTAATTGTAACCAAAATTCTATATCCATGAAATAAACATGCAATAATGCGAGTGAGACTATCTGTATTCTTGTGAAAGATCAAAAAATAAACAGACCACAGAATTACTTATTTAACATATTTATTATATAAAAAAGTAGTCCTGCATAATATTTTATGCTGAATACAAAAATGTAATAGTAGTAGTAGTAGTTATTTTTAACATTTTTCAATAGACTAGATGCTGGCAGGGGAGAGAGTGTCTTAAATGTATTAAAACATTAATCATAATTAAGAATCACGATTCATACGATTAAACGCATTTATATCGATTATTGGTGAAGCCAAAACGATTCATTCTATTTATTTTAGCAGATCCATTTAGTTGAATCTATAGGACTGACAATCGATTCATCGATGAATCGAATGAATCGTTACACATCTAATGGAAAACTGTTCTATTAATTTAAGGTAATTTATAGTTGTAGCCCCACATTTGCCACAATGTGATGCATTGACATTGGAAATATGTATTTTCCATGTCAATAAAAGGACAGTATCACCCAGCCTCACATTGCAGTCGGGATGAGGAATCCCATATTAAGCAGTTACTTGACCATTCAGACTTACAGCAGTCAAATAAAGATGTCTGAATTGTTATTCTGTCCAGGTTTGGAAATTACAGCCTGAGCCATCATGCTGGATACTTGCCAAAGTGCCCACTGGGGTCCACAGTCTTGCCATCTGCCACTAGAATGAATCACAATTATTCAGGTAGTGCTGCATAATGTTGAGGAAAATGTATATTATGAGTGTTTTCTTTCGCAAGCACAGGAGAATATCCCCTTTTTTAATGAAGTTTCTCTCTGCTGTGCAAGGATTTTAGATGGCGCCGAAGTACCAATTTTAGGATTCTGTCTGGATCATCTTCACAACTGGGTGGGGGGGGCTGAGTAATCTTGAGTATGAATTGTTCATGCAAGACGTAATAATTGCCACCCTGCTTCTTCCTATACTCATAAAATGCTTTCTGAAAAATAAGATTTAGCTGGAGGCTCCTGAGTCTGGAAGGTTTGAGAGAAACGCTTCGACACTATCCCTATCTCCCTAGAAGATTTCAATTATTCTACCCAAAACCTTTGTAGAAAGGTGTCACTCTCCTTATCCACGTGTCTTAACCGTTCACATCATATGACACCCAGCTCTTAGCTACTGGCGAGGTAGACTCTGAGGGTCTGTGTGTGAAGTCCAGCCCTCATGCTATTAGATGAGCAATTTCAGAAAACTGTCTTCAAGCAGTGTGACAATTGGATCCGGCTCCGGAAAAGGAGTAAAAGAGATTGTGAAATTAAAGCTTATGGCACTTTCACTTCCGTAGGCAATTTGACATTAATGTCAGTGAAGTGTTTTGAGAGCGACACATGTGGGTCCATTGCTGATGACACTTGGAGCCATTACATTAATGTGCTTCTGCAGTTTGTTAGTGGCACATTAAGTGGTATTCTACAAGTCTGCTTCTGTGGCGTTCATACCCATCCTATTAGTATTATGGGTTCAATTTTCTGCTGTGGTGACCCACGTTTCAAGTGTGTGCACTATGATGTTGTTTTTTTTTTTTTTTTATCCTTTTCTGATGGGTATAAGAAGTGAGCCATGTTTAGTTCAAACAGGACAAAAAGGTGGAGGAAAATGCACAAGCACAACCTCTTCACACTGCTTCCCTCTCATAATGACGTTTGTTGCTCTGACCGCAAGTAACCTGATTTCACTGCTTATTTTTTTTGTCTGATATGGCCATAAATCAGCATCAAAGCCCCACAGATCATATTTAAGGCCTGGGCCGACATCAAAGTGCACTTATTTATCATATTTAGTGTGATCTTAGATATAATTTCAGTGTCTTCACGCTTCATTCGCCTGTCAACTGCAAAGTAAATCTCGGTAAGACCGTGTTTGTGTTTTGTGTGTACTTCACTACGTGTTTTTAAAGAAGCCCCAATTTGTTCGTGCACCATGGCCCATCACACACAAGTACACACACTTTCAAGCTAGCTCAATCTGGAAAGAATACCAAGGGGCTGCAGCCGGTGCAGAGGAAACCATCCATGCTGGTTTGGTTTTAACGTCTGCTTCTGGTCAGAGCAAATGATACCTAACCTACATAAACAAGGCTTTTCACTCATCTGGTACCACTGTTTACAATTCTTTGCTGACTTATCTCATGTCAAACACCATATAAATGTGGCTAGGTCTGATTGCTTCCATCACTAGTCCCATATCCAGTTATTACCAGCTGTCACAGCGATGCTGGTATTGTTTTCATCTTGTGAATATGCATGTGTCATCATGGCAAGATGTGGCTAAACCTGGTGTTGCGCTGGTGTGATCTCATTGCAATGCGACCTCCAGTTTTACTCTATCGTCAATAGTAGTGTTGCTGCCAGTATGTTGATTTCCAATAACTGATTCGATTTTCTAATAAATGCCCGCAAATCTTCACTCGATAGTCTTAACATTTGATTTGATACAAGGAATGTTTCATTTCAGAGACTGTCTTCAGATATGACCTTCTAAACAGATCATCTTGGTGCTTAGGAAGCTTTTTTTTACCATCATGTGCATCTCCAAGAGTAATCATAAATAGGACAGTGAAAAAATCTCTATTAACCAAAGGCCTTTTAAACTCTAAACTGTTCTGTTGGCTTCAGAATAAATATCACGACACACAGATAAGATATCAATATAAATGTGTCTTTCAGATCCATGTTCATAGTAATTTCACTAAGACTCAACCTTATTCATTTGTCTGTTGTCAGGAGATTTAATCTAGTACAGTTGGTATTAGAGCGAACAGCCGGCAGAATAAACAGTGGACTTCCATCAAACATAATCTCCTCATTAACACTGCTGCTTTTTTTTTTTTTTTTATCAGATCTGCTCTGTGTCTCATTTCCTGTCGTTCTTTCGCTTGTTTTTGTCTTTTTCATGTGATCATAATGTTGTTCCCTCTGTAGGACGCAGCTGCTCATATTGGCTGAAGAGGTGTGTGTGTGTGTGTGTGTGTGTGTGTGTGTGTGTGTGTGTGTGTGTGTGTGTGGGTGTGGGTGTGTGTGGGTGTGGGTGTGTGTGGGTGTGTGTGGGTGTGTGTGGGTGTGTGACCAGGGTAGCCACTATTAGGTAAACAGGAAGAACAAGTCTAGGTACTATTGAATCATATATCACCCATCACAGTTTGTTTTACATTTATACACATTTTTGTGCACATTTGAAAGTACCGCATTGTAAAGTTGTATGGAAACGGGAAAATTTGATAATAGCTTACTGAATTGCGCAAAAAAGTTTTTATGCTTGCTTGACATCTTTGTTGAATACGTTTCGGACACATAAAATTCAAATCCCTAATAGCACAGATGAAAGAGAACGGGCTGACCTGTGTCGATGACATGGCCTGTGCCCAGTTCATAGGAGTCCCCGCCCCCCTAACTATCATTTATGATAGATTATGACACTGACGTCTCCACCTCCAAAGAATGTGAGATTGTCTATGTCAGACACATTTGAACTTCATCGAAAAGATGGATAAGAGAATCTCACATTTTATATACAGCACTTACCTTTGGATAATTTCTGGTACCAATGATTGTTTTCAAACATAGGCTTTAAGTCTTATTTCTGACTACTGTATTCTTGATAGTTTAGACACAAGTTTTTAGTTTTTTTTTTGTGCTAGACAAAATGGAAGGAAATGTTTTCATGATCCCTATTTTTAATTTTATGATGCCACCAATATTATCTGCCCAGAGAATTGTTTTGTTGCTGCTGTTTACATTCCACTTGATTTAAATAAAAATAAAAATGCACCACAGGAATGCACGACTGTTTTAATTTAGTTTCGTCATGTTTTTTCTTGTATAGCTGATTAGCCGGTCCCAATGTCCCCTTTAAGGCCTAAAACCCTGAACCCTCTGGGACTTAACTGACATCACCTGGTAACTGTGTGCAGTGTGAGAGGGTTAGGGTTTGAAATGGTATAAATATGAAATGGACAGTACTTAGATTTGAGAATAAACAAAAGCTTGTGACTGACCTTTATCAACACAGAGGACAAGCCTAATTTATATTATCTGGATTTCCCAACTTAACTTGATAATCAAGGGATCTGCTTCACCAACCATGCATAGGCATGTCTAGGCTTGAAGTGATGGATCATGTCAGCTGACCTATACTGTAATATTAATAGTGCAAGTTTCCTCACACTCTCCCTGCTGTCATTTAAGAAAACCAAGACCATTCAGCATGGCTGTTGAGCTTTGAACGGAAGGTATTGAATTAATCTTCAAGAAGTTATGATTTCAGCTTTGGGTATTGTTGACAAAGGTGGTATTCCAAAATTAAATCCAGTGAAAGTTGGAGGTTTGTGATGGTTGACAGTGAGCTAATCAGAGCTAACAGAAAACATTGTTTTCTAATTCAAAATCGGCTTTGATTTCCATCTGGGAATGGACATGCAATGTTGGGTTATCGTTATGTTGGTGAATGTGATGTCATCTTCTGCTTGGCAGTTTCACTGTGTGTGGAAGAGATGTAGAGGAATCTGTTTGAAATATCATTTGATCTTTGAAGCCGGTCTGTGATCACTCACATAGGCATGCAGCAGAGGGAGACGCATCCAGAATTTCGGAAGGTAATTGCAGATTTTGCAAGGCGTAACAGGATGGAGCAACGTGTAATGAATCACGGCTCTTGGTAAAATTATTTTTAAAATGAAAATTAGAGATTCATAGATTGCCATTTCCTTGGCCTATTGCGATTTAAAAATAAATAAATAAGAAATCTGACTTGCCCTGTTTTTCCCCACATGATTTTGTGAGACTGTGTTGGGTGGACCGCAGACCCTCTAGGGGGGTATGGGAGCGAGTAGCCCAGAAGAAAATGTTGTGCATTTTAAAGTAAAATGCATCAATCTGATGCGCTGTACTGGGAGTAGAGCACATCAGATTGATGCGTGCGTGCGCATTCGGAAATATGAGCCGATCACCTGAAACTGCACGGTTTTGTTTGGCAGCCATTTGTTCTATACAGCTCAATTTATGAGTTGCCACTAGTACAGAGGAAGAAACCCGAATGGAAAGCACCTCGACGTCAATCATTCTCTCTTGTGGGAAATCTATGGAATACGAGTTCAAGTACAACTCCAGATGAGTGATTGGTATCGAGCCTAAAACCACCATCCCTAAAAGGCTAATTATTGCATTTGTTATGATTTTTGACATTACTAATTAATACAAAGAATAAAAAAGCAAGTGCTATCTTTTTGGTGTGAGTTTGTGAGAGACAAACATATTAGTAGTGCCCATTGGGAGTGCGCCTCTCCCATTTGTCATCTCCCTGGAGTGCAGCACTGGTGACAAGACCTTTTGAAAGCCAGAGAACAAAAAAGAGACACTTGTTTCAATTGGTGTGAGTGCCACACAGTAAGATTTTAGTGACAGAAAGATGAGAAGAGACCCCAAAAAAAGAGACAAAATCAAGAGGAAGAAAATGGAGGGGGAATCGGAGAGGGGTAGAGAGAGGCAGAAAGTGAGAGAGGCTCTAGCTCCTCAGGGATGATGTGACCGTGGTTAACTACAAAGATTCTCGCCAAATCCCATCCCTGCCAAACACCGGAGCTTCAGCCCTGCTCCACAGTGGCTCCCTGTCTGTTAAAGCAATGTGTTCAAAGTGAGGTCGCTCAATGGCAAATTAAGAATTGGTCCTCAGGTTTCTAAAGCTTGACTTTCAAATACACGTTCCTGAATTCTGAATTGGCTCCCTTTTTCCATAACTGGCACAGCCACACACGTTGTATTTTAACTGTATGGCCTGATAATAAATGGGCATTGCACCAGAGTGGTAACACGCCAGCTGTTGAAATTATGTTTGGCCTAGGGATGGGAAATAGTTGTTCTGTTCTTATGGGGATTTTTCTTTGGTTCGTCATGACTCTTGGTAAACCCTTTGAGACAATGAAGATCGGCATGAATGGCTGTGTGATGGTGGTTGGCTTGACAGGATAGAATTAATAGGAATAGGATAGGGCCTCCATTTAGCGTGATGATTGATAATGGATAGATGAATGGATGATATAACGATAATGTCTGGCACTATAACCACATATAAAGAAAAAGCTCACATTGATGGACATTGTAGGATTTTGCAACAGCCAGAAGTTCCAGGATGTAATCGGACAAAGAAACCTCTTATGCCTTTTATTGTTGACAGAATTGCTCTTGTGCATCGTTTGTCAGGACAAAAACAGCTTTTCCACACTTGGGGAAATAAAACCTTATGTAGCTGGGCAGCAACCACCTGGGCTAGTGCTTATTTGTTTTATGGTTGGCCTGTGCTAGCTGCAGGAGATGCGCTCCTGTGTGTGATATGAAGTCATTAGTCAGCCAGCCATGATGTAGGTCAGAAGGGCTAGATTGGGAACATGGGTACAGAATGAGGACTGCCAGGGCTCATGTGTTCACCTGAAACATACAGTGAGAAAGATGGATGAATTATGTAAACGCATGTCAGCGCGAGATAAACAGAGATGGCGAGGAAAAAGAGTACACATTTTGCCAGAGGTGATTAAATTTGTATCTTGGTACATGGACTGCGACGATACAGTTAACCATGTAATGATTTGATACAGTTCAATATATAGGGCCATATAAACATTTTTTTTTCCCAGATTCTGTGTTTTTAGTTTCAATTCTTTCTAAATTCATTTGGTGGATTTATCAAAATCCAACAACTCGATAAAACATTAGACATTTATTGAAAAAATTAGTTTTAATTGTAGTTCCTTGTCATTCAGAGACCATGCAAATATGCATCAATATCTAAATGTGTGTGCAATTATTTAGGGGAGAGTCACAATAAATACATTCCACTAGTATTAAATATAAAATAAGTAGTAATATGCTACTCTTTTAACTCTCTGAGACCCACATAGAGAACTTTCCGTCTTTTCATACCTTTGTGTTTTGTCCTATAAAATTGTCTTTTTTTTTACAGTATGATCAAGTTATACACATCCCCAGAATCAGCACAACCTCTGTGTGTGTCACTTAAATACTTCTATACACTATAATAGGGAATTTTAGCCCATACATAAAAAAATTATAAAAAATGGACCTTGAACTTTTACACGTTTTATTAAAAAAAGTACTGCAAACCATTATAATGAAAGAAAAGCTCAACGTAGAAAGTTGCACACACTTGTGTGTGTATATAGTGTACTTCTGTGCCATTTATGTTTTTAACATTCTCTTTCACTACAATAACTCTTTGACCGTCCTTTTCTCTGATTTGAACTCCTCCGTGACTCCCGTTTGCGCAAACTCACGGCCAAGCGTAAATTAGGCTTTCCGATTGGCTGTACGGGAACCTATACGAGTGTCAGATACATAAACCTAACTCTATATGTCACTAGCAAGATGGCGGATGAGAACTGTTCGATGTGCATATACAAAATGGAGAAATGCGCCACGGAGATGAGGAGACATCTAGTCACTAGGGATGTCCCGATCCAGCTTTTTGCACTTCCGATCCGATACCGATATTGTAGCTTTTAGTATCGGCCGATACCGATACCGGCCGATCCAAGCATGTATTAAAGATTAAAGATATTTACTTATTTTGTTGTCAGACTCATGTTGAAAAGGGTTTTACTCTTAAGAACAACTAGCCAACTTAATTAGGTTAGTTTGAATAATCCACAATGGTTGGTAATGAGAAGCTGACCTGTTAATTCTTAACAGGGTTAAATAAACACAAAATAGACAAAATAATAAATAGTCAATTAACCACACAAACTGAATTGGCATCAGTGCTCTGCTCAAGAGTGTAAACCAAGGCTTAAAAAAGCCATCACTGTAAAATAATCCCACACAGCTGACATTTTTATCGATAACTTTAAATTCTTAGTGGGACATGCACAGACAAGCCCGTCTTGTTGTTGTTTAGTGGATGCTGGACAGGTTGCTAGGTGTGCTGGAAAATGCGGACCGGATTTTGGGGAAAAACTGAAAAAAAAAACTGGAATGGATTACCTACATCAGTGCGCTGGAAAACACGGACCGGAGTTTTGAAAAAAACTGGATAGGGAGTCCGGATCGGGATTTTCCTGTGCAGGCCGATCCGATATAGATATGCATTTTTGCTAATGTCGGCGGCCGATCCGATCCCGATATTGGATCGCATCAGTTTTGTTGTCGTGAATAAATGTCTCATAAGGGCAAACAGGGTACCGTTGTTTAGCCCTGTTTCATGTTTCTAGCGCAAACCGCAAAGGAATAATGGTGCTCTAAAGACAACGTGATTTTTGTAGTGTATACGCTACAATGGGTCTCAGAGACGATTGACAATAGAAGCATTTCAACAGTATTACTTATACACATTTATTGTGATTTCTCCCTGTTAAATAGGTTATTACTTGACTCACTTACCACTAGGTCCAGGACGCTGCGATCTCTTGTGTCAGTTTTTTCATCGACAACTACGGATCATTTCTTACTAGTGATCTTCTGCAGCCTCTGTGTGCTGCTGACCAAACATACGAGTTGGTCAGACGGAGGCTACTCTCACGTCCGGGCAGCGCTCCTCCTTGTCTATGGCCAGAAATGGAAGGAGACTTTTTTATTTATTCTAATGTAATATCTGACTCTGCGCATACAGCAACAAAGTCTTCAACAAACTCACGTCTCACATCCGCCGATCCTCTTGCTCTGGTTAGCATACTGCTCTCTCGGTCTTCGGATTTTGCTTGTAGCTGGTTGTTACATGGATTCTTGGGGGTCGGGTCATTCATGTGTTGACAAAACTGTGTGTGTGTGTTTCCTTCAGTCCGTGTTAACTGCATTGTGCTAATCATAGGGCCCTAGATATAGCACTACTTAGATCCCATCCAGCTTTGATTCATTTGAACTTAATTCATATTATTCACATGACGGTCATATTCTTATACCATGTTGGCTCTCTGCAGCTCATTGTAATGTTTGATAATAATCTTTAACTTCAACTGTTGTTTGCCATACAGCTGTAATGATGATGTGATGGAGTAGTGAGCATCCCGCATTGTGAAACCATTAAAGGAAAACACCACCGCATTTCCATACTGAACTATGTTCTGCCCTGATCTTAGACGAGGTGATACATACCTCCCTCTCCTCTGTGCGTGCACTCAATGGCTCTTGCGCGCACTCCGCGCAGCGCTAATTTGCTAGCATGTAGCTTGTCCCAGTATATTCCTTAGGATCCAAAGGGGGGTGAAGTTAGAAGCGACCAAGCACTTCCACGTTGTCCCTATTTAAATACGGTTACGTGAGTAGTTACACGACCCAAGTTTGGTTACACAAAATGAAACATGCTAATTTTTCTAAGCGGATAACAAGGATAACTATATAATGTATGGCGGAATAACAACTGGAAGCACTTCGACGTCGGCGCAGTAATATCATCACTCCGCTCCCCCTCTTACTTCCGTCAATAGAACCTACGTGACCTGCACGCCGTCGCCTGCACCAGCTGTAGTAGTTTGTGCACAGTTGAGGAAGCATCAGGTTGTAGTAAGATAGTTTGTGAACAATCAAACATCATGGTTATAACGTGCATCGTACAGGGTTGTGAAAACAAGCAGAAGGTATATAGTCCCGTCATGTTTTGAGTGATGATATTACTGCGCCGACGTCGAAGTGCTTCCAGTTGTTATTCCGCCATACTATATAGTTATCCTTGTTATCCGCTTAGAAAAATTGGCATGTTTCATTTTGTGTAACCAAACTTGGGTCGTGTAACTACTCACGTAACCGTATTTAAATAGGGACAACGTGGAAGTGCTTGGTCGCTTCTAACTTCACCCCCCTTTGGATCCTAAGGAATATACTGGGACAAGCTACATGCTAGCAAATTAGCGCTGCGCGGAGTGCACGCACAGAGGAGAGGGAGGTATGTATCACCTCGTCTAAGATCAGAGCAGAACATAGTTCAGTATGGAAATGCGGTGGTGTTTTCCTTTAAGGTTATTTCTTTCACATGTTCGGAATAAAAATTTGAATTGAATTGATGGTCTCTGCCCTAGTACACACACAGCAACTTGCTCTCTCCACGCATACACTGATAACACATGACACTTTCTGACAGTATCGGTTTTTGACAGACGCATCGATCTTCGTCACTCTTGGACCGATCCCCCTCAAAATTTGAGTCAGATTAAGATTTTCTATTGATGTAGCTGTATCTAAGACTCTTGTATTTATTTGTTCAGAGTGGTATGGGTTAATCAATTTCTATTTTACTATTAAACATACTGAAGATTATGTACTCTGGTAAACATGTTTACATGGCAACTCATTCATCTTGGTATTGTTTACATTATGGGGTTTGCTGTCTTTATTTTGCAAACTGCTTTGACATTGAATTGATACACACTTGACAAGTGGGAAGAAGGAGTTTTGTTATCAATCAGAAATGAGAGAAAGGAGGAGGGGAGCTAAGATAATGGAAAGATGGATAAGACGGCTAAGAGTAAAACCAGGAGATGGAGAAGTGGTGAATACATAAGAGAAAGGGGCGTGTCTGCTGGCCACTGCAAGGTTGCAGCTCGTGGGAGGAGGTTGATAGGGGAGAGAGAGACATTTAAAAAAATAAGAGAGTGACTATGCTGAATGCTAATACACAGCCACAGTTATGAGAGCTGTTACACATACAGCGATGCAGCTTCCATCCGAGCCAAGTGGGTCATGGGGAAAATAGCAGGACATGGAAGCTATCTGATAGTTGATGTTGAAGGGAAACCCGGGAGCTACAGCTCACAAGATACAGAAATTCTGCTGCCTTAGGTGGAGGTTGGCTCCAACATGGGCCTCTTCTATCCACTTATAGTGTTTATGGACTAGCAGGAGGCAGATGTGTCCATAGCACTTGAAACTTAGAGGAACTGTTCACATGAGAGCTCTTAAGGCTTGACAAGACACAAACAGTGTGTCAGAGATATGGACTAAGGTGACACATGAGGGCAGTGGCAATGGTTATACTACCCCACCTGCCTGCATTTACCCTGCATTAAGACTCTCTATAGTACAACGATATATAGCTTTTTGCAATTCTCCTTTCTATCTGTTCAGCATAAGTACTGCAAATTATTTTGTAATAAGAGATAAACAGTTATTTCACAGTATGTTCTTTGGTCCGAGATAAGTTAAGGAATATGCTTCTTAGACTGACATGGATGTTGTTTTTTTGTGAGAGGATCGGTGAGCATTAATTATTATTTGTATAATTCCTTGATTGCAGTGTCAGTTTATAAAATGAGCAGGTTGTCATATTAGTCCAAGTCAGTCGTCATCTGGACGAGTTTGGCAGGGAATGCACGAAGTTGGCCCTGGATGTTTCAGCTGACATTTTGTTTTGATAATCAAGTAATATGTCATTAAAGATGGTAACTGCAAGGACATGTATTGTTTGTTCAAACACATGCAAACATATGTCAAAGTTCTATTTATGGTATTCAGAACATAGCAGCAACAACTATTGTCTAAAGATATAGTGGCGTAATGACTACCCGAGCAGAGAATGTTATTTACACAGTAAATATTTATACGGCGAGCACAAGAGAGAGATGACGGCAAATGATTTGTTTCTGAGGTAAGTTAGGGGTTTTGGAGTGGACTGCATTTTCAAGCAGAAACCTCAGATTTAACTACTGAAAAATGTAAAAAATGTAAACTATACATTTAACCTATGAACAAAACCAGGAAGATTAATTTAAGATAAATAGCATTAGTTGCAGAACCACTGTCAAACAACTAGCTAGGTGACCATTTCTCATCCAGTCACTGAAGAGACAGTCACTCTTGATTTAATGTTATTTTTCCAATTATTTCCTACTTAATATGGTCTTTCAATGGATAGTCATGGGAAAAGTTAATCTAATACAAGTGGAGTTTGTATGTTGACAGCAGACGGGGATTTAGAGCAGTCAATTAGAAGTAATCACTTAATATCAGTATAAATAGAGATAGTTTTGTGTAGTCACAACCAAATGTGTTCCAAATGGCCATAGGCCACATATTCATGAACTTATTAATCATTTAACCTTCAACATGTGATGTCTTACCACCATTTTGCTCTATACTGATTTCCATCTGCTGAAGAGTGGACAGCGATTAGCTCGCAGAGCACCTCTCAGCATTTAAGAGCGTCCCTCCCCACCACTAGCTTTTTATTCATTTATTCTCCTTTCAAGAGTACATATGGCTGTTGATGTGTGCAGATGGCACCAATAGCTTTTTGTGGGATGCTAATTTGGAAAGTTTTTTTTACCAATCGCTGACCCTCGTAAACCCACAAGATTAATGACTTGTGTGGAGGGGTGCTGTGGTTTAAGTGCTAACAAAAAATGTTAATAAATGCTTCTACTCCTCCTGTGTTCTGTTTGCTACCTGCCGATTAAAATGAAAGAGCTTAGCCTCAAAGCTAGCGTCAACGGCCCAAACTCTCTTAAACTGGGCTGACCTTTTATGGTGGACCCGTCTCTCCTGAGTTTTTCTTGGGTTTTGAATTTTCTTTAAACCCTTTAACTGATAGCATTAATTTGCTGAAATGATTATTGATGGTTAATTGTTAAACAGTTGACCATTAACATCCCTAGCCCCTCTACCTTTTGAAAACACCACAGAGAGAAGAGCTACAATTTGGAATCCTCTGCTGAGCCCTCAAATCAGGTGTTGATTTAATTTTTCATTGATTTGTCAAGGAGATTAAAACCTGTGTGACAGAAATGAAATTCTTCAGCAGAAACCTTGGATTTGTACACAAGCCTTTGTGGTCCACCAGGAATATGGTACTCCATGTGCTTCAAACGACTCGTGTTTTGATTGGACAATATGGATTCTCATGTGTGAAATATGCCCATGTGTAATGCAAGGCTATTAAGGGCCATTTAAATAATTTAATTTATCAGGCAATGCATTTTTTTGTTTGTTTAAAGTCTGTATGTCTGTGCAGATGCAGATCAGGGTACACTGATATTATTAGTGTTATAATATTTGTAAAAATATGTTTTTGTCTTACTGAATATCCTGCTGCAATCCATATTTTTTGCCGTTTAGCCTTACAAAAACAAAATTGTCCCTGCAGTTTAAAGACATTTCTGCTGCACACAAGGGGAGGCATGAAAGGAGATTTATTTTCATTAAAAAAAACATTATTTAATAAAAACATGATTTAACTGATTTAATCTGATACATCCCTTTTTCCAATTAAGGATGTTTGAGTATTTCTTACAGTGATGACTTCATATCATTCAAAGCTTCATGCAAAAACATCAATAGAAGCCTTGAATGTAAAAAAACATTTGATGGAGGCCTACTAACCCAGCACTCTTATGCCCTTGCATAAATGACTTGACTTGCTGTCTATGGCCTATGTGTGTGCATATCTCTGTTTGTTGCCATGGTTACATGGCATATATCCTGTGCTGCTCTCCCCAGAGCCTTGTTTCCATGGCTTAAAAAAAACTGCTCTTAGATACCCCACCAGGCAGACTGCTGCTTCTCCCCAGTTGCCATGGAAAGGGCCGGCTTATGCTGAGCAGCATATTTTATGACACCACTGAAGAAGAATAAAAAAAAGGAAGTGATTACTGGAGGCCTGACATAGTTGAAACAATGAGGGAGATGAGCTTTTCTTTGCTTCATACATATTTTGTGGATGTGGGGACGTGAGCAGATGCAAGTAGCTAAAGCTGGAGGCCTGGTCGCCTGGGTGCTCGATAGCTGCGGCCCACGCTTGTCTTCGTCGTGGTAATTGAGTGAGGCAGCTGTTGATGCACACTTAATTGCATGTTTGACATTATATGAGACTCGAAGGGAATCCTCTGCGATGCTAGAGCGAGTATGATAATGGCTCGACAGAAGAGAAAATGAGTGATGTGAAATTAAAGGAGGGGGAGGAGGCCAAGGGAGAGAAGAAGGTGCAGAAGCTGAATGCATGTACTGTTTTGAAAACTGCACATTTTGGGTAATTATGTATGACGGTGTTTCCGTGACAATAAGCTGACTTTCTTCATATACAGTACGTACACACACATGGAGTCCGCACCCATTAGCGATGATCGTGTCAGCTTAACCTCCTCATTTTCTTTTGTCATGCTCCCTCGCATCTCATAAACACATCCGAGTATCCATACAGACATTAGCCAGTCATCTAACATCGACACCGTCTAAATATCACATTTAAATGCATGCTGAGGGCACGCTCACACAAGGAGGTGCAGAGGATGGCGTACAGAGGAGGCGTGACAACCCCCGGGGTGTAGACTCACACTCACACAGACAAATTGTGAGATTGCAGTCACTTGCACACAGAAATCTCATCACAGACCTAAATAGAAAACACAATACAAATATGCATGCACACGCATTCAACGAAGAAATAAAACGATGTATTAGACACGCACACACACTTGCATACGCTGTACTAAAAGTAGGAAACTACAATACACATGTACAGCTCATGAACATGGAATCCCCACAAAGTAAATACTTTTGAAACCTTCTTACAAACCATGCATTCACTGGCAATACAGTAATTGTCATCTTGGTGTTGCAAAATGTGTTTTCTATCAATTAAAGTCAGACATGCTGAGTTTTGATGTTAATATTTATGAGTTTTTTTCCCAGGGCGATGTTGCGTAACTCCGAAGCTGTTTATTTTGGTCCCTGTTGGCCCCACATTCAGTGCCATGATAGAATTATAAAATGGATGCACATTGTGTTGTGTGAAGGATAATTAGTATAAAACGTCTGTCTCTTTCCTGCTTATCCTGCACATTAATTTCTGTCGGCTTTCTTTCACAGTCTCAGTTCTTTATCTCATCACTTTCTTTTACATTCTATGTTCTTGTTATTCTACATGTCTTTTGCACATTTTTTCCCACTCTTGCTTTCACATGGTGATAGACAGGTAAAATATCCTGGGCTTACTATGTGTCTGCTCAGTGCATGCTGGTAAAGGCTGCAGCCCTAAATGAACCTGAAGGATAAGTGCTAATGGACAGTTGATGCATGCTGATCACACTTCATCTTTTCCAGCCCAATGTTTGTCTTCCTTTCATACATGTCTGTTTTCTCTTCTCTTGTATCTCTTTACTGCCTCCATTCCTCTCCCTGTAGTCCTCTTACTATATTATTTTCAGGCATGCAAACTTGTTTTCCAGCAAGAAATACATCTGTGATTCATGCACATCCGATTATTATTATTATTTTACATTGTGTTTGTAGAATGGAGGAGTGTTTGAAATGTTCCTTATTCTTATAATGAAATAGTTCTGTATATGCACTACTGCCATATTAGTAAAGATAGTCGGTCTGTAGTCACATAAATTCCGTAAATCCTCTAATATAGGCCCGGGCCTTTATTTACTCAAGCGTATCGCAGCCTAGGCCTTTATTGGAAGGAGGCCAGAATTAGAGACAGGCCCCTATTTCTATTTGAGCAAAACGGGCTACCAGTAGAATGAATAAAACAAGATTTTGTGTCTATTTAAACTGATAAAATACTAGGTTAATTTATTGAAAAAGTCTCCTCTTTGGCTCCGCAGCTGCCATATTACGGTAAACAACGTTTACCGCTTCCCAGTATTGCACGCTTGGTGGGCTGCCACTAGGAGGATGATTGACAGGCGATCTCCTTCATACAATCACGCCCACACTTCATGGCTGCACCTGATTGGACGATCGCTTTCACAGCTGTCCTGTCTGCTCCCGGATTTCAAACCGACCAACATGGCGGCTCGTTTGGAAACTTTCTCTTATTTTACGACAATAGTTCACCGAAATGTGTTTCTGAAAACATTTGATGCGAAAGATAAGCTAAGCAGTTGCTGAATCTGTCCTTATTTTAGATTGATAACAGTCAGTTTAAACGATTTTTGAGAGCTTGCGGGAGGCGGCGGCGCCCCGTGTCTCGACACTCCACGCGACGCAAAGGCATTGCACGGCTTCTTACATACCGTAAATCCTCTAATATAGACAATGGGAAGCGTGGAAATAACGCTGCCTGTGGACACTTGCCCTGGCCTCCATTAGAGACTGGCCGTTATTTACCTCCGCCGACAGCGAGACCGGCCAATGTTAGAGACCGGCCGGTAATAGAATACAGCCCAGTATTAGAAGTTTTACAGTAATTATTATGAAAGTGACAAGAATTGTAACTTTTTTATGATGTTGATTGTGGTTGCTTCTTAAAGTTGATGAATATTTTAAGTACAGAGATTTCTGTTGTTCTTATTCTAAAATAAAGTTGAATAGTTAAAATACGGTTTGTTCAGTAAGGAGAGAAATAGCACTCTTTCACCACGAGTACTTTTTGATGGTTATATTTGAGCTTGTATGCATAAATGAGTTATTTACAAATAATGGCCAGAAGAGGGATGCCATCGTGGGGTGAAGTGTTTGCATCTTAGTTGCCTTTTTCACCCCTGATGAGCTTGCATGCCTGTGTATTCTCAATTCTGACCTTAAGTAGGTCAGGTTAAGTGTGGGATATGACCCAGATACACTGGGAAACGGCAACCTGTCTGGATGCATAACATCATGCAGAGGTGCTCGGTGAACTCCGTCTAGCAAGACACACGTCGGCTGGTTTACCACAGTTGTATGAACATAAAATAAACAATTGTTCCTGTGATTTAATTTTAATAAATGGATAAAAAGGATGTGTCTCTACATGTCAGCTCTGTGATAGACTTGCATCCTGCCTATATGTAAAAAGTCTGAGGTCATGCTTTGTTAGGTCTGTCTGCAAGACGACAAGCAAAACACAATATGCTTGTTTTCTGAATGGAGATCTGATCAATCGGTGCTCTGCTAACATTTTAGCTGCTCTATCAACACTTGCTGGTAGGCTTTCACGACACAGTGTCGTGTCAGTTGGAGATATATACAAATTAAGTGAATTTGTGGAAAGATAAGTTTGGTGTGAACACAGCATTACAGCAGTGATTCATGCACTCACACATACATGTAGGATCCTGCCTTTATTGCTGACACTCTGAAGTCCCTCGCTTATATAATCTCTCTCTCGTTGGATTTGATATCAGTGGGGTTTTTTTTTACTCTTGGTGGCCAAGTGAGGTTTTTTTTCTTCAACTGTGCCTGTTCAGTATTTTAATGACTCTCCACGAGCCTTGGTGGGAAGAATTAAAGAATGTTAGTTCCCCTGTTCATCTGCTTGCAGTGCGACGATGCACTGTATATGGTGCAATGTTTGATGATACAATCAACCCCCCCCCCCAACCAACTGTTTAGACCTCTTCAATCCCTTTTTTCATGTTTTACTTGTTCACTGTCATTCTTCAACCAGTATCTAATTCAACAGACGAGTTTCTGATGATAATACCAGAAAGACACACACTGATTCTTAGTTACCGTACTTATCTCATCTACAACAGCTTCCATGTATGAAGGCATGCAAGGTGCCTCTGTTATCCCACCAAATGCCTCCAAACACTTTTACATGTTGCTCTGGTGAGGTTGGCTCTGGCTGCACCGTAGTCGAATCATACGCTCCATCTGCTCCAACGTAGGCTGACTTGCAGCTCACTCTTAAGTCTCCGTCCTACCTTTCCCCCCTGATCAGCAGTAGATTTAGACTGCGTATGGAGGGTTTTACACATGTGCATGGAAAACACCTGAACAGAGGGCCAAATATATAAATCCTGGGCTTAATTGCTGCTGTACTAGAAAAAAAAGCTTTCTTTCTTTTAAATGTTTTGTTTTGCACTACAGTCACCATTTACATGCATAACACAGTGTAATTCAGCCTAGTTTGTCACAACCTTTACACAAACTGAACACCATAGATGGGATTACACCTACGTTTTCTCTGGTCTTGCCATACCACAAAGTTGAAATGTACTTGGGAGCTTAATTGTTTCTCAGCCAGAAGACATTAACACACATTTGATCAAATAAGCCACCTACAAAGCCATCTGTTTTCATTTTAAATTGATTCATTTATATATTGCAATCTTACTGCTAACAACCTGCACTGCTGTTCTCTTGGAAGAGGACAGAGATTCAGATAATGGGTACTGTCTGAGTTACAACACACTCACACACTTGCAGTATTGTTTTCTCAGCTTTTCAGCTCTGTGGAGGCTTGCAGCTGAGTCCACACGGATCACAGCAGTTCGTCAGTTCCTCCCACATTTCCTGTGTTTATCACATTGGGAGGTCATTAATGAACAGGCTCACATGTTTGCATTCAGGCGACACAGATATTTTTCTGATTTTTCAAGCTTATTGTACTCAGCAGATTCCATCTAACATATTTTATGTTAGGCTTAATATTTTACTAGCATTAGCCAACACTCAGCCGCTGGCTACACCTGAAACTTCTGACCAACATGATAGTTAGTCACCACAACACTGTGTGACATTTATTAGTATGTCCAACATCTTAGTATGAGACCATTATTCGTGAATTGCACACTATTAACAGGGAAATAGCACAGTTTGAAGGACAGCAGTGCTAATGCCATAATAAATTAACAGTAAAGAAATCATGCGTGCTTCCTCCGCGTCATCGGAAACAGTGTTGCCCTGGCGACTGACTGACATGCTGCAGGTTGTAGAGACAGTTTGAGTTGAGAGAGAGAAGTATTTTACTTTGTGTGGTGTTTAGCAAAATGACTGATGGAAAAAACAATCAGCTGCCACTGATCAATATTATGTATTTTTTTTTAACACACATGATCCAATTAAAAAACAGGAAATGCTTTCAGCTTTTAGGCTCATATCTTTTACTTTATTCAAATTGTAAAATATACTGACTAATGAATGCACTTCCATATAATCATTTGCTTCATTATAAGATCTTTTAAATCAAAGATACAAGTACGCAGTTTTAGTCTTGTAAGTTGTAACATTTTACTCAAATGTGTCTTAACCATGTCATGTGAAAAGTCCAGCCATGTACTAGCTTTCACCTAGCTTTGTTGATGAAAAGCAATATTTTTCACTTCTACAATAGCCATGTTTCCATCCAAAGTGATTCGAATTACTGGGAAATGCGCATTAAAAGAAATTCGAATCATGTGTGTTTCCATCAAAAGAACGGACTTTGGTGAAAACTACAAATTCGCGCAAGTTTTCTAAGTCACGCGAGATTTTCCGCGGGTTGGCATGGCAACCAGCCTGTAAACATTCCGTCGTCTTCCTGCCGGTGACACCGGCTGGACCGGTCGGTGCTTGGGTGAGGTGCATGGGCTTTTCACACAGCCTTGTGGGCACAAGTGGCCCGAGTTCGGCCGTGTTCAGCTGTCTGTCTCCCGGCTGGTTTGAGGTCTCTATTTAAATGTCAAACACCGGAAGCAGTCGGGGTGAAAGTGCGCTACGTCACACTTGATTCGCATACAGCTGTTTCCATCCCATTCGAATCAACCAAAACCCGGCCATAGCGAGCGTATTTCATTTTGTGCGAATCAGGGGATTTTAATGCGAATCACGGCGTTTCCATCATCATTTTCCGATGCGATACATCTAGATGCGCATCTAAACAGCTGATGGAAACGCACCTTATGATAGCAAGCTAAACAACTTTTTCAAGTCACTCGTGACAATATTCACGATTATACTGATAATGGAAATTGATCATGACCAACCTACTGTGAGTGTTTTCTATTGTGATTGCCAATGAATCAAAGATGATGTCTCTCATTCTTGCCTTATTATTGTTTTCCTCTACACCTATTTATTATATGTCCTGGCTGGAACAGATGTCATTGTAGAGTAGTTGGGTGGGGGGCAGGCTGGTGTCCCATAATAAACTGATGCTTTTGTCTTTTACCATCATGATCTGGATTAGAGGTGGGCATGTTTTAGTCTGGTTTCCTGCAGCTATTTATTGTGAGCCTGTTTATTTGGTGACCACTTGTACTAACAGCATAGTAATTTGATATTCTGTAGACCTTCAGGAAACAAAATGGACTGATTTTTCCTTTTTAATTGATTTAACCTTTTCTCTATGTGTTTTCGTGTCATGCTTCGTTAAAGTCTTTGATTCTTCATCTGCTTTGTGGAAGTTATTAGAGCTCCAAATAAGGACAATACAAGTAATTATAATAAAAAAAAACATACCTACATTTTACCTGCCTCCTACAGGGAGGAGGAGGAGAGCCTGCGTGACAAGATTCGGGCAGACCATGAGCGAGCACTGCAGGAAGCAAAGGAGAAGCTGAGAAAGTCACGTGAGGAGCTGCAGGCTGAGATTCAGACAGAGAAGAACAAAGTAATGGAGGACCTGAAAAAGAAGGATGCAGGGCCTAAACCTTTGCCGCCGGTCCCAATGCCCAAAGTGGTGGGCGTCAGTGATGGTGAGCCACCAGAGCCCGACGCCAAAGAGAAACGCGACAAGATCAGAGAGGTAAGATGACCCTTGTTCCGTATTTGAAATATCCCATTGATAAGTACGTTTTTCTCTCTATTGTGTCATTTTGGATCATGTATCCATCATTGATGCAGATTATTTAATTGCTTCTTACTGATGGGGACTCATATTAGTAGGAGTGCAGCAAGAGCAATCGACAAACACTGTGATAGAACTACGCTAGTAGAAATTAATGTCGGTATATTTTATTGCTGTCAATAAATCTATCAGTATGGTAAATGGACCTGCATTTAGATAGCACCTTTCTAGTCTCCAGTCCACTCAAAGCAATACATAATGGCAATACACAAAGCAATTCATACACTGATGGCAGCGGCTGCCACGCAAGGTGCCACCAGGATCTATTTGAGCAGTTTGGGGTTGTTGCCCAGGGACACTTTGACATGTGCAGGAGCCAGGGAAAATATCTGATGGAAACGAATGGCTTTTAAAAAAGGAATGCAACAGGAATATATACAAACTAACCATTTGTAGATAATTTGCTCAACCTGAGCCCCTTTGTTTCACATATCTCCACCATGAAAGAAAGAAGAATATTAAATACAGAGAAAAGTCTTGATTAATTAAAGTAAATGACCACTTCAGAATTGTTCCTTTAAGTAGCTTGCCTGTGCAAGCATGAGACTATTAGTGTTGAAGTGTTGTAGCTGAGATGCATGTTTGGGAAGTAATGAGCATACTACTGGATGAATGAGACATGGATTATTCAGCACAAGTTGTTATAGACTGTGTAAATTGGTGTTTCATTACCCTTCTGCTGTATTGTAACGTAGCCCCCATATACTTAATTTAAACAAGACTTTTCTACGTTTTTCTATGCTTTTTTGTTTACCGTGGAGGCATCCGAAAAAAACAGTATCCAAAAGTATTCCTTTGTCAAGAGCAAATCATCAAAAAACTAGTGCCATTGATATTCAGTACATATTCCAGCATATGATATGTGGGACAAACAGGGTTTGGGACATTATTTCACTGTGATATTTAGGTCATTGGCCCCTAATTCACATTTAATGCAATAAAGGCCATCTTATAGGTGTGTGTGTGTGTGTGTGTGTGTGTGTGTGTGTGTGTGTGTGTGTGTGTGTGTGTGTGTGTGTGTGTGTGTGTGTGTGTGTGTGTGTGTGTGTGTGTGTGTGTGTGTGTGTGTGTGTGAGAGAAGGTAAATCGATGTCAAAACACTTAGAAAGACGCGCAGCAGCGTGTGTGTGAACGCATGGTTATTTGTTATGCGTGCGTGCGTTGTCGTGCGCAGGTTGTATGTCACGCGTAACAAGAAGCTGCGTACATATGAAGCAGCGTGCGCACGTCTGTCTGTCACTGTTTGACAAATGTTGTTACGCGTTCACACGCACGTGCGGTCGCAGATTCTGATGCTGCGCGGCCGGAATTGAACTGCTGTGCGCACCTACTCCGCGTAACTTGAACGCGTAATGTAGTTGGCCTGTTCATTTCGGTCAACCAGGGGAGGCAACTACATTACACTCTCATGTTACGCGGAGTAGGTGCGCACAGCAGATCAATTCCGGCCGCGCAGCATCAGAATCTGCGACCGCACGTGCGTGTGAACGCGTAACAACATTTGTCAAACAGTGAGAGACAGACGTGCGCACGCTGCTTCATATGTACGCAGCTTCTTGTTACGCGTGACAGAGTCTGCGCACGTCGTTTCCGCGTACATGTGAGCGCCTGACAAAAATGTTCAATTATCTTCATGCAAGCGTTAATGCGTGCGTTCGCTAAAAAACGCATGAATGTTACGCGTAGTTACTCCGCGTAATGTGATCACAGGCGTGCAGCAGCCATCACGCGTGAACGTGCGCGTGAACGCGTGACCATTATAAGTCAATGAGGAAACTACATTACACGTCAGGCGCTGTGTGCTGCACAGGCGTCAAAGCACGCGGGTGTGACGCGTTCAGTTGATAGTTGCGCAAGTAATATGAAACGATTCTGACGCCATTGTGTGTGTGTGTGTGTGTGTGTGTGTGTGTGTGTGTGTGTGTGTGTGTGTGTGTGTGTGTGTGTGTGTGTGTGTGTGTGTGTGTGTGTGTGTGTGGGCTGTCTGACTCAGCACCAGCTTTTATTGAAGGCAACAACGAGCCAGACGGACAGTGCTTGTGTGGAATGCAGATGGTGCTATCTGGTCTGGCTCTCTATAGACACTTAGCCAACCACAGCCTTTCTCCCTCTCTCTGCTGCTCTCCTTCCTTACTCTCCTCCCTCCTGCAAGTTCTCCTGCATAATTACCTCATATCGTCTCAATTGAAACAGCACTTGGAGTCAGACCACTCGCCACGCATGGGAGCTGGCCCATTCACTCCAAACCCGCCTTTGTCTCTAAATGCCCCTTTTGTTCTATTCATAATTACCATTCAAAGATAATGCCATACACTCCCAAACAAGCTAGAAACACAGAAACATAGTACAACACACCCTTTTTGACTTGTGGTTCCAAGGAGAAACCCTAATCGCACACTGACATAGAATTGTGGTTAAAGACCGGAGATTTTTTTTTATTCTGCAACGTCGAGGGAGTATCAGCATCCATCATTTATATTCCATGTAGACAATCAGATGTTATACAGGCAGTTGTTGAGCCAGACGGTTACAGCATTGCTTTCTATGGGATTATACCATCTTTCTTTTCCTGCATTACTTTTTTTGGGTTATTTTGGTTCTTATAAATTTGGCCCTGGGATTGGAGTGGTGTGAAATGATTAGGGCTGAAACAATTACTCGAGTTACTGGAGTAACTTGATTACAAAAAACGCTTGAGGCAAAAACTCTGCCTCGAAGCTTCTTTAAATTCCTATCTCACACATTATGCGGCCTGCTCAGCAGGGAACATTGTTCTACACGGAGCGTTTTGAGGAAGCCAGGGCTCCAGAGTGCGACCATTTTGGCCGCACATGCAAGCAAAAATCAGTGAAGTGCAGCTGAATGTGTTCCTTGGTCGCGGGCGGGCCGACATAATGCAGCACGGCCGGAGCCAGGCTGGGAACGCTGCTTTTACTGTCGGAGAGTCGTTGTTCAGAATCGTTGAAAAAGCAGAAAAACAACCGAAACCGGGACAGGTGCGTGGTGGGCCGAGCAGCCCCCCTCCCCCTCCCCTCCCTGCAGCAGAACAAGTTCAAAAGAACGCGTTCATTGAACTCGTTCATTTTTCTTTGAACTTTGAACTGAACGCAATGCATTTGTAAATAAAAAACTTGAACGTGAATTAGTTTATATTGTGTGAAATGAACGACATACATCAATGTTGAGGTCCAATTTACCGTTTTTTTTATTCTCCTGATGAGTCGAGTGACACGACCTGCTCGCACTTCAGAAACAGCATGTCTTTGTTAAGGGTGGGCGGATCGATCCAAATACCCATAGTATCTCTTCTATAAGTTCAGCAATTCACTCAGATTTCTAACCAGAGTTTGTGTGAGCGCAGCGTCTCTCTGTCCTCATGCGCAGCGCTCCTCTACCTCTCTCACTCTGCTCACTCAGGTTCACTAGCCCCTCCCCTCCTCTCCCCCTCCTCCCCCCTCCCCTGCTGCCTGTAAAAGGCAAACATGTGAACATGTTATTGTTTCTAAACAAAAACATGGTTCAGTATTAGTTTGCCCTGCAGTTGAAAAGTTGCCATATTAACTGAACTTTGAACTAGTTCAGAATTGAAATGGTGAACTATGAACGTGAACAGTGAACTTTGAACTAATTATATACAATGTTAATTTTTTATCCGATTACTTGATTAATTAATGGAATAATTGGTAGATTCCTCAATTACAAAAATATTTGATAGTTGAAGAAATTAACAATTGTGATATTTGTTTTCCATTTTCAATTTGCGAGGACAGTTTTGTAGTGATGGTACTGCCACTTGCAACACCTGATTAGGGTTGGGCATCGAGATCCGGTTCCGCGTTCCTAACCTCCGGTTCCGGAACCGTTAAGAAGCTGTTGGAATTGCGATCCTTTTTTTGGGGTTCTTAAACGTCCGCACTAGTTTGTTTGTTTTACTCCGCTCGCACTAGTTTGTTTGTATTACTCCGCCCGGCGTGCGGAGACTCCGCGATAGAACGATCAGTAACGAGTAGTCTAACGCGCTACTATTGCCAAACCAGTAGTCAGATTAAAGTTACTTATCCAAATACACGGTGCGTTACTATTTTTGTCAGTAAAAAAATAGATCTGCTTTCTTCGTGCGTCTCAGGGGGGTGACGTATGTTAGCCGACACCTCACGGACGGTCGCGTGTAGTCGGCTTTACCGGCAGAAACGTAAACAATGGAGGGGGAGAGATACGCATTTTCCAGCTGGAAATACAAGCATTATTTCGACTTCATCTCAGCAAAAGATGGCAACATAAAGGTTCGTTGTACACTCTGTGTTAACAACAAAGTGTTGTCTACTTTCAAGAATACAACGTCGAACATTTAGAGTCACAGCATGGCACAACCACATTAAACGAGCAGGTCCCGTCCGGTGACGGTGAAAAGGCGCAGCGTGTGAATAAACAAGACGAGTTCTCGATTTCACGGAGCTCCTGCTAACTCAGTCTGTGCTGAGATGCGAGCGGAGTCTCTCTTGATAGGGTTTAGTGGAGAAATGTCTCGCTGCTTGCTGGCCCCGCCCCCTCCCTTCGTCATCACGCCGCTCATACTTTAGGACTGTGCTCATTTGTTTCATAAAACCAATCCTTGCTGCTCTAATGCCGGTTCAATATTCATAAAATGTTCATTCTTGATGTTACTGCCATTACAATATGCAAACAATTATTTAAGTTAAGTGAAGTCAAGAGTACTACTTTTCAAAGTAACTGTGGCAACACTGGACCTGTTGACCTGCACCTCAAAGAATCGGAATCGAGAATCGTTTAGAACAGGAATCGAAACAGAGGATCGGAATCGGGATCGGAATCGGTAAAATCCAAACGATGCCCAACCCTACACCTGATACAACAATTGTACTTTTTTTCAAAGCGAAAATCTGCCAAGTAAATATCAAATCACTATCTGCAGTGGGGATGTTTATTATGAAAGATTTGCAGGCCTTTTCCATAATTAGATATGCAGGGGTCCGTCACCTAATCAAAACGCTGCGCTACACTGCCATCGAGCACATTTTTCAGCTCTAACGTAATTCACAACTTCTATAAAATAGACTGAAGAATGTTGATCTACAACGGTTTATTTTGAGTTGACTGATTCCATTTTCATTTTTTTTAAAGGTGAGAAAAGTGTTTTTGTGGCTGTTATTTAATGGCAGCACCATCACACAGCGTTGTACAGATCAAAATCCAAAATGTATTGAAAAAGGATGGATGTAGTAATTTCCAAAATTCACATTGTTTTAATCTAACATAACTTTCATGTATGTGAAAAATTCAAATCATAACAAAAATAGTGTTCCATGATGGCACTGTGTCATGGTTACCATGACGTCACATTCTATGATAGTGGTGTGATGTCACAACATCAAAGGCACAGTTCTCACACATTCTATAAAGGGAGTCTCCTTTCTCAAATATATCAGTTGGTCTCAGTAGGAGAGATTTAAGGTTGGCTAATCTGAAGAAAAAAACAACAGCATACAAAGACTTGGATACTTCCAGAAGATAAAGTGGAAATATTTAGTGATCTTTGTAGACACAGACTCTCCAAGTGTAAAATCAGTGGAAGGTACCCCCATAATCCTCCTCACACAAAGAAGGAGACTATTGCTGAACTGAGGTCCCTGGTTGAACAGCCTAAAGATGATATTAATTTCAGAACAGCCCTTGCAGAGAACCAAGGAGACACAGAAGCAGAATGGGTGGGTGATTGATGATGCACCTTCAGCTACAAGAACTACAACTACATCTGAACATGGCATCTGTTCAGTTGTAATGGATCTGATTGTTTGCAATATGAACAAGCTGCTGCTGTTCATCGCCCAATATGTAGCTGTGGTACCCAATGAATCAGAATACGAAGCTGCTTTTTGCGTCCACAAAAAGATGTCATCTTTCTTGAGCAAGTGTGTTGAACTCCGATCCCAGTCCCAAAGAATGATACTGGGAGACGCAAAAGAAGATTTGGTGATGGTTTCAACACCACGACCATCAGGACGAGAAGCCCCTGATGTACCTACACCTTCCAGCATGTGCGTTTCAGATTTGGATGTGGTTTTACTCGAAGTGTACGAGCTGGAGGAATCCATCGATAATTGGTTAGAAGAGATAAGCTGTAATCCAGAAACAAACTGGGATTCAGCTGCTAAATACGTCAAGAAAAGAGTGCAGCGTGAATTGAGAATGTACTCTGCACTCCGATCTTTTTCAGAGTACAAAATAGCCACAACGGAAATCATGGAAGAATATTTGGTGATGGATTCAACATCTTCAGTGGAGCCGTTGGACCTCAGGGCATCTCCCAAAGGCTTATCTGCAACAATAGACTCATTGGACTCACATTGCTCTCCTAAACAGGAGAGCTATGGCAAGTACAGCCTGCTCAGGGAAGAAGACCTGAGCTCTGACCCTCTGGAATCAGTTTTAAAGGATGAGGATGTCAAACCAGAAGAGACACATTCAGATTGTGAGTTTAAAGATGACCAATTAACCAATGCAAATACCTTCGAAGTTCAGGAGAAGAAGAGCTTTTTCTGTAAATGGAAGAAAAAAAACAAGGTCTTCCCCCTATCTGAACACAAACCCTCCACATCTCCTGAAGCCAAATCGACCAAAAGACTGCCCCTGCTGAAGAGGATCCAGCGGTTCTTCTGTTGCCTCTAGGGTTTTCAGCACTGGGGCCAGGTTCAAGAACATGATCTGGATACTGCTGTTTTACAATAATGGTGGCAAGTAGGGATGTCCCGATCCGATATTTGAATCGGATCGGCCGGCACGGGAAAATCCCGATCCGGACTCCCGATCCAGTTTTTTTTCCAAAACTCCGGTCCGTGTTTTCCAGCACACCGATGTAGGTAATACATTCCAGTTTTTTTACGGTTTTCCCCAAAATCCGGTCCGCGTTTTCCAGCACACCTAGCACACACCTCGCGACCTGTCTAGCATCCCCTAAACAACAACAAGACGGCCTTGTCTGTGCATGTCCAGTGTTTCCCCTACCATTGTACAGGCCATGAAATCAATACGCCAAAAATAAGCCACCTATCAATTCATTCATAAATCAAGAAACATTTACATTAGGAGCGCCTCCGCGCAGCACAGTGTAGACAACAATTCTCGCCGCGCGCTCCCGCTACGATCTTCTTCGTGTACTTTACGCGCTTGATGTTGTTCTGATGCCGTTCCGCCTCGTTAAACCACCACGATGTTGCTTTATACTTTGAAAACACGGAGTTGACACTGTATTTTGATAAGCTGTTGCACTCTTCAGACTCGTGGTGTGAGCGGGACCGGAACCGGACCGGCTTCCGCGCTGCCTGCTCGCACAGATCCGCTCGTGCGCACATGCGCTGATGCAGGTCGACTGTTGTCGATAAATATATGCACTCCTTAAAAACAGCATCAAGCCATATTGTGTGTAGTATTAGGACGTGATGACGTCTTAGGGGGAGGATTGTTTTTGATAAGCTGTGGAACTCTGAGTTAACCTATTTCTACCTGAATTTCTATGAACTATTAGGCTGTTGAGTAAACCCATAACTTATATTTACCACTAAGAATTTAAAGTTATCGATAAAAATGTCAGCTGTGTGGGATTATTTTACCCTAAAAGATGAAGAGGCGGAGTGAAATACTTGCCACAATAAAGTCAAGCGTGGTGGTAAAGTGGTAAGATTGACTATTTATTATTTTGTCTATTTTGTGTTTATTTAACCCTGTTAAGAATAATCAGATCAGCTTCTTATTACCAACCATTGTGGATCATTCAAACTAACCTAATTCAGTTGGCTAGTTGTTCTTAAAGGAAAAGTTCGGAATTTTGGACATAGGACCTCATTTCCAACTTACCCGAGGTGATATAGGTCGGTGGAGACCGTTTTCAGCACAATTGGTCCAGTCCTTATAGTTTCACAAGTCACTGCGGCTAAACTGGTGTTGATCTAGCGCACGTCAACGGTAACATCCAGCCTCTCTCTAAAAACAGCTTTAACTGCTCCGCAGAACACCCGTGACAAATGTATTATAACGTCGGACTATCGATGTACATGTCAGTGTTGGTAGAATAATTAAAAAAAATGTTTTAACGCTGCTACGAGTACTAGCGGTCACGACTGTAGGGCGCTTAGGTTTCGTTTTTACGCACTACAACTAACACGCAAAGTAAAATTCCGCTGCTGCTGAGAAACTAGTCCCTTAAAATGTTTAATCATTGAAAATGCAAGGTTGGTTTAATTTCTAAAATTATTCTACCAACACTGACATGTACATCGATAGTCCGACGTTATAATACATTTGTCACGGGTGTTCTGCGGAGCAGTTAAAGCTGTTTTTAGTGGCAGGCTGGATGTTACCGTTGACGTGCGCTAGCTCAACACCAGTTTAGCAACAGTGACTTGTGCAACTATAAGGACTGGACCAATTGTGCTGAAAACGGTCTCCACCGACCTATATCACCTCGGGTAAGTTGGAAATGAGGTCCTATGTCCAAAATTCTGAACTTTTCCTTTAAGAGTAAAACCCTTTTCAACATGAGTCTGATAACAAAATAAGTAAATATCTTTAATACATGCTGGGATCGGCCGGTATCGGTATCGGCCGATACTAAAAGCTACAATATCGGTATCGGATCGGAAGTTCAAAAAGCTGGATCGGGACATCCCTAGTGGCAAGTATGGGTTTTCGCCGGGTGCTCCGGTTTCTCCCACACCAAAAAAACCTTCAGTGGAGCCTGTGGACCTCACGGTAGTTGCCAAATACTGTGTCATTTCATCAAATTTCTGAAAATCTTCTCACCTGACCATCACAGAATTTATTGAAAAAAATCTAGTATGAAGATGCATCAAATTTCATATTAACAATGGATAATAAGAGATAGATGCATCAAATTTGGTAGTTATGCTCAAAGACACAAATGACAAACGATATGGATATGGACCCATCATACATTTTTAATATGGCGACCATTTTGCAAAATGGTGGATAAATGATATGAGGATATAAACTCACCGGCCACTTTATTAGGTACACCTGTCCAACTGCTCGTTAATGCAAATTTCTAATCAGCCAATCACATGGCAGCAACTCAATGCATAGGCATGTAGACATGGTCAAGACGATCTGCTGCAGTTCAAACTGAGCATCAGAATGGGGAAGAAAGGTGATTTAAGTGACTTTGAGCGTGGCATGGTTGTTGGTGCCAGACGGGCTTGTCTGAGTATTTCAGAAACTGCTGATCTACTGGGATTTTCACGCACAACCATCTCTAGGGTTTACAGAGAATGGTCCGAAAAAGCATCTCTGAACGCATGACACGTCGAACCTTGAGGCGGATGGGCTACAGCAGCAGAAGACCACACCGGGTGCCACTCCTGTCAGCTAAGAACAGGAAACTGAGGCTACAATTCGCACAGGCTCACCAAAATGGTACAATAGAAGATTGGAAAAACGTTGCCCAGTCTGATGAGTCTCGATTTCTGTTGCGACATTCTGGTGGTGGTGTAATGGTGTGGGGGATATTTTATTGGCACACTTTGGGCCCATTAGTACCAATTGAGCATCGTGTCAACGCCACAGCCTACCTGAGTATTGTTGCTGACCATGTCCATCTCTTTATGACCACAGTGTACCCATCTTCTGATGGCTACTTCCAGCAGAATAATGCGCCATGTCATAAAGCGCTAATCATCTCAGACTTGTTTCTTGAACATGACAATGAGTTCACTGTACTCAAATGGCCTCCACAGTCACCAGATCTCAATCCAATAGAGCACCTTTGGGATGTGGTGGAATGGGAGATTTGCATCATGGATGTGCAGCCGACAAATCTGCAGCAACTGTGTGATGCTATCATGTCAATATGGACCAAACTCTCTGAGGAATGTTTCCAGTACCTTGTTGAATCTATGCCACAAAGGATTAAGGCACTTCTGAAGGCAAAAGGGGGTCCAACCCGCTACTAGCAAGGTGTACCTAATAAAGTGGCCTGTGAGTGTATGTTGGATTAATCTACTAAGCATAGCACTTGGGAACATTCATTTGAATTACTATTTTCAATATGGTGGCAAAAATGGCTGCCAACTACCAAAAATGTTCAAGATGGCGGGCATGCCTGGTCGCCTAGGAAAACAGTGCTTTCAATACAATTGCATTTATCTTATTTGGATATCAGTTAGGGTTAGAGTTGGGTTTAGAGTTAGTGTAGTTGGTGTAGATTTGTGTACATTCACACAAAATAAAATTTGTGCTGGAAGACAAACAGCTTGTTGTCACAAATGATATAGATGTCCTCAGTTAGCCACCACTTCATGATCCGTCTTCAATTGCTCCATGTTTACATGAGGAAGCTGATAGTAGAATGTTATTACATGTGGTCCATGCAGCAAGAAATGGCCATCAGAAAATCATGATACAAACTGTTGATACGGATGTTGTGGTTCTGGCTGTGGCAGTTGCTCAGCGTCTCCAACCAGAAGATGTGGTTGGCATTTGGAACTGGAAAGGGTTTTCGATACCTTGCAGCCCATGAAATTGCAGCAGTACTGGGTCCTGAGAAGACACAAGCACTTCCAGTGTTCCATGCACTGACTGCTGTGACACAGTAATCAGCTTTGCTGGCCAAGGGAAGAAGACTGCATGGGCTGTATGGACTGTCTTTCCAGAACTTACAAATACCCTGTTAAAAGTATCTTCTGCCCCAGATAACATACCCCAAGATGTTGTAGCTACAATTGAGAGGTTTGTTATACTGCTATATCACCTAACCATCCAATGCACAGAAATTGACGCTGCAAGGAGGAAGTTATTTGTGAAGAAACAGAATGTGCTGTCGATCCCACTGACAAAGGCTGCCCTAGAAGAACATGTCGAGAGCAGTTTACCAAGGACATGTGTGAGGTCAGATGCTGGTACCTACACCAGAACTACCTTCACCATGTAAATGGGGCTAGCATCCACCTGCATCTTAAAAGGATGGTCAAGCCGGGTAGCCGCCAGGACAGGTGCAGTGCTGAGCAACAATTTGTCATTGTCAAAAGCTCTTTCGCACTTATCAGTCCAAAGAAACTGAGCTTTTCCCTTCAATAGATTAGTGAGGGGTGCGACCACTGTCGAAAAATTAAAACAAAAACTCCTATAATATCCGACCATGCCTAAAAACAGCATCAGCTCCTTTGTTGTTGCAGGAGGTGGAAAATTGTCAATGGCTTTGGCCCGCACTGGCCGTACCTCTCCTTGTCCCATTACCTTCCCCAGATAGACTACAGTAGTTTTCGCGAACTCGCACTTTGCTAAATTAACCGTTAGGTTAGCTGCCTGGAGCCTCTCAAACAACGCCGCCAATCCTGACAAGTGCACAGGCCAGGTATCACTCACTATCATCACATCATCCAGATAAACGGCACAACCCTCTAGCCCAGATATTATGCGATTCATCAGACGTTGAAAGGTAGAGGGCGCATTATGCAAACCAAAACTCATCACATTGTATGTGTATAAGCCGGATGGAGTGACGAAAGCAGATGCCTCCTGTGCACGCGCTGTTAGCGGGATCTGATAATACCCTTTGAGAAGATCTAACTTTGTAACAAACTTCGCAGCCCCTACACGATCAATGCCATCCTCTATCCAAGGAAGTGGGAAGGAATCAGGCAGTTACCATATTAACCTTGCTGTAATCAGTGCAGAATCTAAACGTGTTGTCTGGTTTTGCTACCAGCAAGCAGTGTTTTACCGGTGGGATACGGTAGAAACGTTGCCTAATTGGCGCTGCATCACCTATGTCGATATCATGCTCAACCATGTTTGTGCATGTCGGTACATTGTAAAATAAAGATGAAAAACAAAATCAGTGATTTTAGTTCACCCCTCTGCGTCTCTGACATATGACCCAATAGGCCATCAAGATTGTTCAGCGCAACTGAAATTTTAAGTCGCGGCAATAATAAACTGTCATCAGGGGCACATTCATCTTCCCCATCAGCTGCCACCATAGGAGAAGATGAAGTTGCACCCCCGACTGCCAGCGCAACAGACCCCACGTTATCTCCCATCACATCACTCCTGGAAGCTGGAGAATAATATGGTTTTAATAAATTAATGTGACAAAGCTGAGACGATTTTCTCCAATTTGGTGTTGCTATGACAGTCATACTCAGAGACTTGGCGAACAATGTCATAAGGGCCAGAAAATCATGCACGAAACGGTGAGCCAGGGATTGGCAACAACATCAATACCTGTTCCCCGGACTAAACAGTCTACTCTCTGTGTGCCGATCAAAAATCTCCTTCATTCGCGCTTTAGATTTAACCTGGTTCTTTTTTGCGCACCGCCAGGCCAAAAATAACCTGTGGCAAAAACCATGCACATAATCAATAAGATTAACTGGGTGGTCCAACTCCTGCAAGCCATCCTTTAGCATGGACAACGGACCATTCCAGTTTTTTCTGTTTTTCCCCAAACTCCGGTCCGCTTTTTCCAGCACACCTAGCGCACACCTCGCGACCTGTCCAGCATCCACTAAACAACAACAAGACGGACTTGTCAGTGCATGTCCCACTAAGAATTTTAAGTTATCGATAAAAATGTCAGCTGTGTGGGATTATTTTACCCTAAAAGACGAAAAAGACAAAGAGGCAGAGTGCAATACTTGCCACAATAAAGTCAAGCTTTGAGACATTTAGGGGGAGCTCTAAAACACTGGTCATAAACGCTCTGACAGCTTCTGACGCTCGCGTTTTGAAGTAAACCCACTGTTTTAAACACGCACCAAAAGCGTTATGATGCGGACATAAAAGCGGAGCCTTCGCCACTCAGCTGTTGATCCTCGTTGACTGCCGGGGTTGGCTGCGCTCTGACCGACCGGGAGCCGCTCCGTGAGTCGGTGTCCAGCTCATTGAGGCTGCTAACAACAGCGATTAATTAACATAGTGTAGAGTTATGATTAGCGTAATGCGTAAGTCTTTCCTGCTTCCTAGTGTTGCGCAGCCAGGTTTTCAACCTGCGCAAGGCTGGGAAAGAGCGCTCGGATGCCGCGGGGGAGGCTGATGGGACGGCCGCACCCCCTGTAAGTATTCAAAATGGTAAAGCGGTAAGATTGACTATTTATTATTTAGTCTATTTTGTGTTTATTTAACCCTGTTAAGAATAAACAGGTCAGCTTCTCATTACCAACCATTGTGGATTATTCAAACTAACCTAATTAAGTTGGCTAGTTGTTCTTAAGAGTAAAACTCTTTTCAACATGAGTCTGACAACAAAATAAGTAAATATCTTTTATCTTTAATACATGCTTGGATTGGCCGGTATCGGTATCGGCCGATACTAAAAGCTACAATATCGGTATCGGATCGTAAGTGCAAAAAGCTGGATCGGGAGATCCCTAGAAGATACGGACTCGTTCAGAGAATCTGGTGCATGCGCACTGACGAGCACTCAATGGGAGGGAGCGGAGGAGCTCGGTGGTAGAGGGGGAGGGGCGTGAGTGTTTTAAACATTCAAAACAGTCAACTCCATCTGCCAGACTTGCCAACTGCGGCTCTTCGTCGCCACCTACCGGAGTGGAAGTCATACTGCATTCACAACGCGTCTAAACATGAATCTTTTTTTTTAAATCAATCTTTGGAGTTGAAAAATCAATATCGTATTGGGCGGCAAAGTATCGCAATATATTGCCATATCAATATTTTTACCTACCCCTAATTACAGTAGAAAAGTCTCCAAAGTTTGATATTGAATAATACTTTGTCTCTATGCTCACTATGAGGGATCAAACATTTTTTCATCTTTTTGATCCAATTCCTCAGTCATATTCATTAATTTGGCGGTCACTTTACAAATTGTCTAATGTACATCTCTGCTCTTTTGTGCTCATCTTTTTTGATGGCATACATGCGCCCAGTTTCTGTAGAGGGAACGTCAATCCTTTCGTAAGGACTCATTTTGCTCTCCGGCTTCAACCAACAGGCTTCAACCAATTTGCACATCCCACAAAATATCCCGGGGGACCCGGTCATACGCCTTCTCCGAGTCCATAAAACACATGTAGACTGGATGGGCATATTCCCAGGCACCCTCCAGGATTCTCGCGAGAGTAAGCTGGTCTGTTGTTCCACGGCCAGGACAGAACCCACATTATTCCCCTTCAATCAGAGGTTCAACTATCGGCCGAACCCTCCTTTCCAGCACCTTGGAGTAGACTTTACCAGGGAAGCTGAGTAGTGTGATACCCCTTTAGTTGGTACACACTCTCTGGTCCCCCTTTATGAACAGGGGGACCGCCACCCCCGTCTGCCACTCCTTAGGCACCGTCCCTTACTTCTACGCAATGTTGAGGAGATGTGTCATTTCAAGACAGCCCCTCCACCACCAAAGCCTTCAGCATTTCTGGACATATCTCATCAATCCCTGGGGCTTTGCCACTGAGAAGTTGTTTGACTACCTCAGTGACTTCCACCAGGGAAATTGCTTCCAACTCTGCCTCAACTTTAGAGGGCGGGTCGGTCAGATTCAATAACAAACGACCACTCTGATTTATTTAGATCTAGGAGGCCGTTCCTCTCAATCACGCTGCTCCAGTTATCTCTATCGTTGCCCACGTGCATGTTGAAGTCTCTCAGCAGAACTATGGAGTCCCCTACTGGAGCCCCTTACAGGACCCATTCAGGGTCTCTAAGAAGGCCCAATAATGTGAACTGCTGTTTGGTGCATATGCACAAACAACAATCAGAGTTTTCCCCTCCATAACCTGCAGGCATAGGGAGGCGACCTTCTCGTCCACCTAGGTAAACTCCGTGGCAGTGGCACTTTGCTGGGGATTTGTGAGGATCCCCACACCCACCGGCGCCTCACACCTTGGTTAACTCCAGAGAAGAATAGAGTCCAACCCCTATCCAGAGTACGGTTCCAGAGCCGAGGTTGTGCGTAGAGGTAAACCCCACCAGATCTAACTGGTAGCGCTCCACCTCCCACAAAAGCTCCGGCTCCTTCCCCCACAGCAAAAACTTCAACCTTCAGAAAAAGAAGAGCCTTTTCTATGGAAGTAAAGGGAGGATCTGGCGGTTCTTCTGTGATTGACTCAATAGGGTTTTCAGCACAGGGGCCAGGGTTGAGAACATGATCTGGATGCTGCTGTTCTACAATAATGGTGGCAAAAAAAGTATGATTTTTTAGTTGAAAAAAGGCTAAAAGGCTTAAGTTGAAAAAGGCTAACTTTAAACAATACCAACAAAAACTTAAATACATGAATGGCAAGATTAAAATAATAATCAAGTAATTAAAAACAATTACATGAGCCAGCAGCTCATATAAAATCAGGACCAGTCATGCCCTCAGTTCCTCTGTTCCTCCAGAAATAGAAATGAACCTTTTTTTGAAAAAAAAAATCATATTTCATAGACTGTGCAGAACACAAAAGCCTTTATTTTTCCACCACTTCCATCAGCTTAAAGCTCTGTGCTATCCTGCTAATTACGCGACTCGACCATAAGTGCCCATTAAACCTTTGTCTTGTGATGGAGAGAGCTTTAGGGCAATAAAAGAAAAGGAGTGGAATTAATTTGACTATTAACTAGGGGTGTTAATCTTTGGCTTCACTTCGATTCGATTAAGGATACAGTAGTTGGCGATTCGATTCAAGGACGATTTTTTTCTTTTGTAACGATTCGATTCTGTAAACCATGATTCGATTCAGTAACTTGTAACCAAAATTCTATATCCATTAAATAAACATGCAATAATGCGAGTGAGACTTATCACGCCCAGGACACAAGGATAGGACTCGGATGCAGAGTTTTTCAAAAGGACGCAGGACTTTATTCAGGCCGTACAGAAATACCAAAACAGAAGACGCCTCAAAGGAGGGATGGCTATGAAAAACTTACAACAAAACAACCCTATGAGCTAAGGGGGGAATAAACAAAACAACGCTCTAAACTGAAAACGCCTCCGGGGAGGGAATAACTACAACTAGGACTGATAACAAAAAAACCTACTATCAATACGGGGAAAAACAGGTCTAACATAAAAACGCCTCCGGAGAGGGAAAAACAACAACTAGGTCTAATAACAAAAGCCTACTATCTATAGGAGGGGAAAACAGGTCTAACATAAAACGCCTCCGGAGAGGGAAAAACTACAACTACTTCTAATAACAAAAAACCTATCTATAGGGGGGAAGATTTCTAACCTAAACAGGCTATGAAATAATACAACGGCAAAGGCCAACAAAAAACCCTCTAATGAGGCAGACTACTGAATTGCTATAACTTTGACTTGACTTGAAAGATGGCGACTCCACACACGACAAGACACACGCGCAGAAGACAAAGGGAGACGCAGACTATTTAACACATGAGGGTAATGGGTGACAGGTGGAGACAATCAGGAATCAGGGGTGACGTCAGACTGGGGCACATGAGGAAGGGCAAGTGACCTGAAACGAGAGGAGAGTTACTTTCCAAAATAAAACAGGAAATGACAAGACAGACATGGAGACAGGACAAAATAACTCTACTTGACAAACCGGTGTGACAAGACTATCTGTATTCTACTGAAAGGTGAAAAATAACATATTTATTCTAGAAAAAGTAGCCCTGCATAATATTTTATGCTGAATACAAAAATGTAATTAAACATTGCTCAGTTATTTTTTTTAATTTTTCAGTAGACTACATGCTGACAGGGGAGAGAGTGTCTTAAACGTATTAAAACATTAATCATAAGTAAGAATCACGATTCATCCGATTAAATGCATTTATATCGATTATTGGTGAAGCCAAAACGATTCATTCTATTTATTTATTTTAGCAGATCGATTTAGTAGAATCTATAGGACTGACAACCGATTCATCGATTAATCGAATGAATCGTTACACCTCTACTATTAACTGTTCCAATACTGTTCACCTGTCACATCATGAAGTATGACTGGCCCAGAGCTGTTGAAACAAGCTGGCCGTTGCAGTTAATGGGCCGTGATACATGGCACAGTTCACTTTAGGCAGGGCTCAACGCTAAGGTTTTTTTCCACTTGCCCGGTCGGGCCAGTGGGTCTGAATTCTACTTGCCCGAAGTCAATTTTCACTGGCCCCAAATATAAATCGTTTTTTTTTATTAGTGGTTATCAAATAACGACAAAGATTCAGGTAAATTGTTATATTTGATCTTTATTTACAATGTATGAATAATTCTGACATTGTTGGTACATTGGTATTTTTTTTTTTTTTTGCGGTTTTATCCCATATTTTAATCTTGGCCACTCAAACTTTGGCACAAAAATAAATAAATAAATAATCCCCTCACACCCGACGTGCTCTCTGACCTGCTGACAGCCATCGTCCTACAACACGTTCTGCATTGTAGTTGGCGGTAGCGGAGCTATGTAGCGGAGTAGCGGGAGTTTCGCGATCTCGATTTTGATTCTCCGAAAATCTCTGCGACGGTCAGCCCTCCGGACCGAGACTTCAGTGAACTTTAGCCTCCGTCGGGTTTTGAGTGACAGGGAGACTCCAGGGAAACGCACACACGTCATCATCATGACATGTACCGGGACGTCTCTTTGCGCTGCTTTCTGTGAATTACACAGCGGTTCGTCTTTACTCCAGCAGTGCTTCGCTCCGTGTGAACGAACAACGGCGGAGAATTAGCGAACGACCGCTGCGGTGTTAATGTGGTGTTACTTACAGCTCATAGTGCTGATCTGGACCGGAAGTTGTGTCGCGATTCTGCCTTCTCGTGGCGCGAGACAAGTTCGTGGATCTGAGTGTCGCGATTTCAGCTTCGATACGTGTATCGTTACAGCCCTAATTACAAGCATTATCCGACGAGGGCAAGGGGAGGGGGCAACATCATAACTTTATCGATGATGATCGTTTTTTTTGGGTTTTTTTTGCTTCGAGTCCTCCACTTGCCCGAACGGGCAAGCGGGTTGTCATAGTTACTTGCCCGACGTGACGTTTTACTTGCCCCGGGACGTCGGGCAATCCTTATTGTTGAGCCCTGCTTTAGGTAAATTTTGTTTATCAATTTAGTTTAATCTAGACAACTTGCAATTCCTGTGGTTTAAGGCTCCATTCCGTATGAACTGTTTCACTACAGGCATGTAGTCAGAACATGTATCCTTGAACGTAAGTAGTAAAAGTAAGAATTTCTCTAATTAGGCTTGCTAAATGTATGTTATTTATTTTTATTAATGTAATGTTACAATTATAGAAGTGGATAATCGCATGGTTTGCGTGATCAGCAATAGCATTACCAAACAGGCCTTCGGTATGGAGCAATAGCCTGCTATTCATTGTGAATGGGACCTGGCATTGTAGCCTGGCGTCCAGCGGCACTGATGGAAACTGATGCAATGTTCACAACAACCTGGCGAGGGTCAATCACCAGGGCTCAACTTAAGAAGAAACTAGCAACTTCCATGAATGCAGTACAATGGCTATGCCAGAACACAGCTGTCCTGTCTGTGTGTATAACATGCATGCTGAGCTCGATGATGGCCAAAGACTACCTGCTGCTTTTCATCTCTATATGTCAATACAGTGTAAGAAACAAAGACCCCTTTCAAATATACATTATTTTATGACATATTGCAGGGAAACGTTGCAGGCTGCCTTCAACTGATTGGTAATTGCTGTGCAGAATCACCACAGACTTGAAAAGAAAGGAAGGAATCTGATCTCGTGTCTCGTTGCCTACTTTAGCTCGCGAGAGGCAGTGCAATGTTCGAAAGTACATTGAGAACTGACTCACCACTCACTGACTGCAATGACTGTTGAGTGATAAACAAAAGATTACTGATTTGTGGCAGGCATTGGAGAGAGAGCCTGTGTGTCTCCCTGCAGAGAGCGATGGTCTGTGCCTGTAAAGCCAAGATAAATCGATGGCCAAAGCAGTCTTTAAGTGTGATCTTATTGGTGCTGCTATCCAGATGTATTGTGTGTGCGTGCGTGCGTGTGTGTGTGTGTGTGCGTGTGTGTGTGTGTGTGTGTGTGTGTGTGTGTGCGTGTGTGTGTGTGTGTGTCACAATTGCCTTTGGGATAGGCCACGGCTCAGCTTTCTTCATCCCCATGCTCTCCGTCTATTTAATTCTCCCCTCTCTCTTGCTTTTTCTCTGACTTTTAACCCTTTCTCTCCTTTGCTCCATTTCTTATCACTCTTTTAATTTTTTTCTTGTTTTTTCCCCTAAATATCTCTTTTCCTCCATCCACTCTGTTTCCCTGAAGTTCAGCATCATTTGACCCTCATCCATCCATTCCTACAAGGCTCTTAAAGTCATCTGTTTTCATAAGGATTGCTGTATGTAATAAACATGTCTTATCCACAAACAAAGTGTAGTGGATAAGTAAAAAAACAAGTGTAGTGGGTAGGGGTGGGCGATACACCGAAAATGTACCGATACCGAAATTTACGACGACAACCGACGTAATTTTGCCCATGTCGGTATATTCGGTTTAAAAAAAAAAAAAAAAAAAGTCGTTTTTTTCTTGTTTGGCTGTGTGTAGGTAGGCTACCAGTATGTTCCACGAAAATGGAGCCCGCCGGTTTAAACGATGAAGCGGCTGCTGCCGCGGCAGCCGAAGTAAAAGTGCGTGTCCACAGGCTGCGGTGTTTCCCCGCGTCCCATTCATTGTCTATGTGAAAAGCTGTGCAATGCATTCTGGTAGCGTCGCGGCGAATGTCGAGAGACGGCGCGCGAGTTGGCCGCTCCTCATTTGCCTAAAGTTGAAGTCGAATCTACTTTATGCTAATCAGAGGCGCCGGGCTCGACTCGCCGCCTCGGGAACGCTCGCGAACGCTCGCAAAAATGTGTTGTTTAAAGGAGAGCGCCTGTCAATCATCCTCTAGTGGCAGCCCACCAAGCGTGCAATACTGGGAAGCGGCGCGTCCACACGCGTTTAAAATCGCCCCTGTGGACACGTACCTTGAATCTGGTCGAGGAGGAAGAGCACCTCGTTCCCAAAAGAAATGCGTCATCGATCGTTTGGCAACATTTTGGGTTCAGCGAGGACGATGTCGATCAGAGAAATGTATTACCTTTGCACAAGTCATTGTTTACTTTTCCAGTGGCAAATGTGAAATGTATTTTGTTTACAAGGGATGCAACTTGTGTCTCCTGTTATAGAGAACCTGATTACTTGACAACTCCATATTTTGAATTTGTTTATAGAGACTGTATTTTTAATACTTTGTTATTTTATACTACCAAATAAATAATATAAATCTTAACTACAGTGTAGTTTTACAGTCCTTTAAAGTGGCATTTTTTTAGGCGCGGGGGGGGGGTTACTTATCGTTCATTTATCGTTTTCGAGGTGAGTTCCTCAATATATCGTGATATTGATTTGAGGTCATATCGCCCAGCCCTAGTAGTGGGTAGCACTGTCGCCTCACAGCGAGAGGGTCCCGGGTTCAAATCCTGTTTTGGGTTTTGGTTCCTTCTGTGTAGAGTTTGCATGTTCCCCGGGTTCTCTCGGGGTTCTCTTGGGGTTCTCTGGCTTCCAGAGTCCAAAGACATGCAGGATGGGGATAGGTTAATTGATGACTCTAAATTGCCCGTAGATGTGAATGTGAGTGTGATAAACTGGTTACCTGTCCAGGGTGAACGCTGCCTTCACCCAATGACAGCTGGGATCGGCTCCAGCCCCCCCGCAACCCTGAATACAGGATATGAGGTTGATGATGGACGGATGGATGGATGGACTAAGTGAAATGTGCGTAATTGAGGATCACATGACATGGTTAAGCTAAATTAGAGTAAAATGTTACAAATGCAACGGACAAGACAAAAAATTTGTACTCATTTCTGAAGATGTTTGGTTTGACATTGGATAATGAACAGTATTTCCCGCAGGATTTTTTTCAGCAGCGGTGGTGTGGTCCCCGAACCCTCTAGGGGGGTCCGGGGGCATCCCCCCCCCGGCCGAATTTTTTTTGTACCCTTTACATTGGAATGCATGAATCTGGTGCACTTTGAGAGGAGAATATGCACTTAAATCCTATTCAAACAGTCCTGTGTATTACTGTAGATGGGATTATTGGTGTTGTAACTTTGCCTTTTGTGTCTTCATTTACAGATTTTTATATTTTTGTATAGTAATATTTAACAAAAAATGCCACAACGCAAATATAATTTGCACAATTTATTTACAGATTTTTGCCTAATGCTTAAACACTAAACATGGTTGCTATGCCCAAAGCATAACTGTTTTTTACATAAGACACTTTGTTCAAAAATGAAATCTCCTGCAACAATGGGCAAAAGACATCTTTTTAAATTATAAACCTAACTAAAATTTGAAAAGAACACAGACTCACACACATGAAAAATAAAAAATAAAGCTAATTGAATAATACATAATAGAAACTATTCATGATCTTTTAAGAAGTCCTTAGGTTTTTTCCCTGCATTTATGCTAATGACCACATGCTTACAGGCGATTAGCATAAATCCCTAACTAAAATACGCGATGAAAACGGATTTTATATGGCAATAAAGAACAACATCGGATCTAACAGTATGGATTCATTTTTCAAAGTTCCCGAAAATACCTAGGCTATAAATTCCTGACTGGATATAAGCTCCTGTAAAGGCTATGAGTGATCCCAAAAAGAGCGACAACACGCACACACACACATAGGCCTACACACACACACACAATACTAGAGGAAAAACGGCACGGAGGTTGCGGTTTATAGATACAATAAAATGATTGGGCTCAGAGGGTTTTTAACACTGGTGGTCATGTAGCGACACATTTTAGCAACTTACTTTCTCTCTCTCTCTCTCTGTCTGTCTCTCTCTCTCTCTGTCTGTCTCACTCTTTCCTTCTTTCTTCGATCTTCCGCTTCACTCGCTACTGCTAGAATCAATGTAACTTTGCAACCGTGTAGGGTAGCCTACTGCCAACAACTGCCACACTCGCTGTGTATTTTTCTTCTTTGATGTTGGTTACGTGACGATGTGCCGCGTGCTGCGCAATTGACGTTACGTGCTGTACATTTTCTAAAAGGAGCTACGTAAAAAAAAAAAATATATATATATTTTTTTTTAAAGGATTTTTATTGCAGCGGCGGAGAAAATTCAGCAGCGGCGCGCGTGAATGTGGGGGAAACACTGATGAAGCAAATGACACTCATTATATGGTATTTTATTCATTAGTCAGTATTTTAGTCATAAAGTGGAAGATATGAGCCCACAAATCTGTGTTTTCATTGGAGCATATGTAACAATATCCATAGTAGGATTTCTTTTCTGTAAAAAAAAGTTTACTGTTATCTTGTTAAACCCCACACAAAATAAAATCCGTCTCTCCCTCTCTCTCTCTCCAACCTGCAGCCTGTCAGTTAGTGACCAGGGCAACACTGTTGTTGATGACGCGGACGAAGCGCGCATGATGTCCTCTCTGTTATTGCAGATTTAGCAGCACCATTGCATTAGCATCGCTGTACATCATACTCTGATATTTTCCCGTTAATAGTCTCTGATTCACAAATTGGGGTTTCATACTAAGGTGTCGGACATACTAATAAATGTCACAGAGTATAGTGGTGACTACATATCACGTTGGTGAGGAGTTTCACGTGCAGCCGTTGGTTGCAGATTGGCTAATGCTAGTAAAAATGCTTAGACAGCCCAGTTATCTCCAGTTATCTATCGCAACAATTTACACAATGAGCCGATTAATCCCGTAAACATTTTGATGAAGTTATATAATGTTATAGTTATAGTTATATAATGATGAAGCGATGACAATTTGGACAGACGTGTACACTACAACATGGCGGAGGCATTCAAGTTTTTCAAGTGCTTGCATATCACCTCAAAGATCTCTCAAATTCTTTGGCACAGTGACGGTCTTTGAGGGCTATCGTCCTGATTTGTTTTGAGCCTGATTCAAAGGACTGAGAATGTATTCTGCAGTCGTATCAAATTATGTAGTGTAGAAATATGCTCTTTTCAATTCCACATTTTTTTTATTCTTCTCTAACAAAATTAAAGAAACCAAGGCAGCTACTCTGTTAGCTTCACATTCTTAAACACTTTAGTTCACAAATGATCCCTTTTACTCCATTGTGTGAATGTTTTCGGTAATATAATGAACTTCAGCTGCCTTGCCATATTATATACTCCTTCCTTCTGCTGTATTTTTAGCCTACAAAAAGTACTATTTCCTTTCTCAACTCTTTTCATAGTATTTCCTTCACTAGTCCTATTCTCAATTACACAACCAGTCCGAGGTAACAGGAGTATCTTTTACAGCTCAGGGTCAAGTTCCTGTTACTCAGACTTGACCTGAATGTTCACACCACAAACAAGTGCCTTAAAAAGTGCAGTCAACACCATACTTACATGATGCAAGGCCAATTTATTTCTATAGCACATTTCAGCAACAAGTTATTTCAAAGCGCTTTGAATAAAACATCAAAAGCATCAGGACAAAAGTGCCCAAAGACAATATAAAAGGACATTTAAATACAGGTAAAGACGTCCATTAAAAAGTCAAGAGAATAAACAAACAATCTAAAATAGAATAATAAAGATGTAAAATACAAGAATAAATAGAGTGCACTGTAAATGAACAATTATTTGAATTAATAAAGGGCAGCAACAAACTAAAATGTTCATCCTCGATTTAAAAGAAGTGGGAGTTACGGCAGACCTGCAGTTTTCATGCTACAGATAAGAACATGAGGAGCACCACATGAAGTGCTGGGCTTGGTCTACGTTAACATTCAGCCGTTCATGATAGCTGTGACATAATACGGAACAATCTTTTTTAAACTTTGGTGAATTTGAGTTTTCATGCAATGCTGGGATAATACAAGCGATTAGCAGTGCTAGCTATATGTATGCTATTAATTAGCATGAGTAATTTATAGGCTAATTGAAGGGTAACGGTTTTTCGATACTAATATTCAACAGTCAACAGAGTCGGGAAACGTTGATTTTATAAAAGAGGGTGTCTCCATCCCTGTCACCTGGCACAGTTCTTTATAATACAATATATAGAATTCAAATTCTCTTTAATAAAAGGGCAAGACTTGACTCATCAACAACACTCCTAGATGTCCAAATACATTGATTTTTACACTTAAAATATGGTATTGGAAAATGTTTTGTCATTGCTTCTATCATGCAGTACATTTTAAAAGTGTGCTTTGTGCAGGACAATAGCCACTGACCACTAACAGGAGTTTTATAATAATAATAATAATAATAATAATAATGGATTGGATTTATATGGCGCTTTTCAAGACACTCAAAGCGCTCTGACAGGGTTCCAGGTTCCATTCATTCACACACAGTCATACCGGTGGTGGTAAACTACCATAGTAGCAGACTGACGGAAGCGTGGCTGCCATTCTGCGCCTACGGCCCCTCCCACCATCACCTCAAACATACAGCATTCATACACATTCACACGAGGCAAGCTGGGTGAAGTGTCTTGCCCAAGGACACAACGACCATGACACAGTGACAAGGGCGGGGATCGAACCGCCGACCCTTCGAACATTGGCCTACCCGCTCTACCAACTGAGCCACAGTCGCCCCAATGCCTTGCATGTTGTTATGCTGTGGTTGACATGCCAAAGAAGCCGCCCAGCTGCAACGCTAACGGATGCACAAACAGGTCAAATCCATCGTTTGCCAGCTGCGGTGTGCCCGTTCACTCATCCGGGAGAGTTAGCAGTTACAGGGTTGTGTGCTTTGTTGTGGACACTTGCAGCCACTTTCTATAGTAAGTTTCCACTGGCAACCTTGCAGCTAAATGAATGATTTGGAATTAGTTTGCTCTCGTGGTTTTAGTGTTTTCTTTTGTGTCAAAGTCAAACTTTTGATTTGATATGATACCAGCCCTGTAGCAGAATATCTGCTGCAGCACATTCATGAGCACGTAGGCCGCCGTTGTTGTTGTTGTTGTTATGAGACGTTGCGGGGAAGAAGTCGGGCTCGAGGGTCGAGGAGCGGGGCAATGACGTCAGTGTATGCATTTTCACCGTCTACATGAACCTTTTTTTCACCCTGAGAGCTAGTTTCAAAAAAGTGTGTTTTCAGGCCCCGAAAACGCTGGATCCGTATTAGGGCGGGGCGATATGGCCTTTTATTAATACCGCAATATTTTTAGGCCATGTCAAGATATATATATCTCGATATTTTGCCTTTAATTAACACTTTGATGCATACAATCACACCAGTATGATGATTCTATATGTCTACATTAAAACATTCTTGTTCATACTGCATTTATATATGCTAATTTTAAACTTTCATGCAAAAAACTAAGTCAAAGTTAACAAAACTGTATTTATTAAACAGTGAGTGGCACAACCATAACATTGTCATTTCAAAACAGACAGTGCACGTTTTGTGCAAAATTAAAGTGAGCAGTAGCAGCAGTGAGCCAGCCGCCGCTGCCCCCCTGCGCAGACCAGACGCATATTTCTCCTTGACGGTCGGTAAGCGCTTCTGCTCAGCTGTTTGATTCAGAGCTATTTTTTTCATTTTGTTTGTTTGTTTTCATCTCTCTACTCTGTGTGGATACACAAATATGATCGCATTTGTCAATCGCGGTATTTTATTTTGAAAATTGACCGGATTGTCTCGTGTTTCTTTGTGTGACTTCCTGCCAGAATTGACGCGATCGCTTGCGGCTCGCGCACAAAATAGACGCCGAAACGTAGGATCTCGGCGCTTCTCGTCTGATCTGAACTACACTATCAGTTAACAAGGGTGCTGAAAGGAAGCGGGCTCCGCTCCACGGCTATTCACGGTGCTTCCGCAGCCTGTGTGAAGCCGGCGTTAGCACTTGCTGCCGCTACCTCTCTGCTGGGTGAGGGCGTGTGACGTTGTACGCACGACAGACTGGCGTTTGTAACTAGGTGCGCTTGTTTTATCCCTTGTGAGAGGGAGAGACGAGAGTGTGTGAGAAACCTGGAGTTAAATGTCCGCGGCTAAAAGCGTATACTCGAGTTTCACGATAGGCTATAGTCATTTTCTACATCGCACAGACTACAAGCCGCAATATATCGAGTATATTCGATTCACCCAGCCCTAATCTGTATGGACGGCCGGCTGAAACGCACAAAAACATTTACGTGTCGACGGCCTCTAACAGTAGTTCCGTAATTAATTTGTGCGCCAGTTTTATTTATTTTCTATACCGTGTAAATCCACGCACAGAACTGTGACCCCCCTACCGTTTCGGTTCAATACGAATTCATGTATTGTTACACCTCTAATCCACTTTCAATCTTTTTCTGGAATTCACATTGTTTAAATGCCTTGTGGTTGACTCTAAATCAAGGGACTTGACTTCATGTGATTTCTTTGATGGCTAACTTGTACAGCCATGATGACTTACTAGTACTGATGAAGTATAAATTGTTCATTTATAGCTGGTGTTGTTGATCTGCATACTGGAAAAAATGTAACGATTGAAGCAGAGCGCTGCACAGACAGTGCCCTGCTTCACACATTATTCAATTATTTAAACTCTGTAATTATGACCCAATGCTAATAAAAGTTTTTTAACGGCAGGGTTTAGCGATACCTTTCTAGTAGGGGAGTAACGATACATGTCTTCGTATTGAACCGAAACGGTACGGGGGTCACGGTTCGGTGCGTGGATTTACACGGAGAATACACGGTATAAAAATAAATAAAACTGGCACGCAAATTAATTACGGAACTACTGTTAGAGGCTGTCCACACGGAAACGTTTTTTGTGGGTAAACGCACAAGTCTTGTGCGTTTTGGCCGGCCGTCCATACGGATCCAGCGTTTTCGGGGCCTTTTTTAAAACCAGGTCCCAGGTAGAAAAAGAAGAAAATGGCACCCCTCCGTTTCATGTCCGTTTTCATGTAGATGGCAAAAACACATACGCTGACGTCATCGCCCCGCTCCTCGAGCCTGACGTCTTCCCCTGCGACGTCTCGTAACAACAACAACGGCGGCCTACATGCTCGTGAACGTGCTGCAGCAGCTATTCTGCTCGTTTGTACGACGGCGTACACAACGTTGTAACGATGCGTTGTGACATCGCTACGGGCCAAATTGTCATCTTATGGATATTTATTGATCGGGTGGTCGGGTGGATAGTCACCGTAGCTTTCACGTGTTGCCATAGCAACGGCAAACATCTGGTCAAGCTTTGTCTCTTCTTCTGCGTTTTTGGTGTATTTTTGTAGCAGAAACAGCGCCACAAAAGGGCCTGGAATATGTACTACAGTCTGCTGAGCCATTCTCAATGGATTCAGAGCTCCGTCTCCTTTACGGAGTTCAGGGTGTTGCAACTAGCTCAGGAGAGAGACTGTGTGACAATAGGTGCTAAAACCTGAGACATGCACAATAAAATAGCCTTGCCTGCATTTTTTTCTTCTTTTCTGTCCCCTCCATTGCCCCGAACTCGTAACGAACCGTGATGTCTGAACCGAGGTACGTACCGAACCGTGACTATAGTGTACCGTTACACCCCTACTTTCTAGCATTGGTATACCGTGCAGCACTAGTCTGCCCTGTCTCTACCTGCATAATCTGTCAGGATCTCACAGATGGATTCTGGGTTGGGCATGCTTCAGACTCGTGGTGTGAGTGGTACCAGAGATAAATTGGACTGGGACATAGTGTGACACTCCTTATAATAAAAATGTCACTCTATGCTAGGTTAGGTATTTATTTGAAATTTGTGCAGACTTGTAAAGTAGTAGTCATGTTCTCTGTCTTGTTATAGCATAGCGTGAATGGTCCCTTAAAGGAGTCATCACCTGGAAATCGCAATTTCTCTTGTTAAAACATGCATATCTGTGTTTGACCTCAGTTGAAACTTGCCTGAAAGGCTGGAGTTTGAAAGTGGCGCCGTTTTTTCGCTTCTGCTCTTTTTCCGAACAGGAATAGCACACAAGGGTGTGCATTCCTAAAGCACGAGATTTTGATTCTGCGCCTTCGGTGACGTCACCGTGGCGGCTACTTGCATAAGCCCACCCCTCTTTCACCACCCAACCCCACCCCGTCCGCTACCTGAAATCGCCGAAGCGCCGCCATTATGTTTTGGAGTCTGCATGCAGGCAAGCCCCCCCGGCTCTGTCCTTCCTGCGGCGAATCAACGCGCGCCTCATTACATATTATACAATGCACATCCGGACCAGTCAAAACCTCGCGCGTAATCTCGCGTGATAAAATCGCGGTACGAAAAAGGGTCAGAACAAGCTCAATGTTTGATTAAAATTTTTTTTTTTTTTTCTAATAAGTTTTACGAATTGATCCAAAGCGATCCAAGGGGGGCTGGATACGTATAAAACCAGGTGATGACTCCTTTAAGGTGGGCTGATCTTTTAGGTGGACCAGCGCTAATCTTCTTTAAGTGACGAGCCACACCTCTGAGTTTTGTGACGCTTTTTTTTATTTGTGACCGATATCAGTAATATATTTAATATAAATACATATAAAAACTAGCAATCCTTATACACATCATATTTTACATGCAGCCCCATATATGGTCTCCTTTCTTTATCCCCTGAAAATGAGTTGGTATTTGTTCATACCTCCTGAAATATCTGATAGTAGGACAGAACAACCAGCCACATCTAAAAGCTTAACTGTGTTTGACTGGAGAACTGGTGGTCAGTGCCTTTATTGGCTGTACGGCTTCTCAATCGTTTTAAGTACAGAAGTGTAATGAGCCTCACCAATTAGAGCTCAGGTGATGGAGAGAGAGCGACATTGAATCTGGCAGAGGAAAAGATCGCCTTACAATGACTCTCTGTCCCTGTGGGCTGCTGTTGCAGAAGAACAGCTGTTACGAGCCCACATTAAAAACGTGTGAACAACTAACATAATAACTCAAAGAAACGGATTTTCTGGAAAGAAAAAGTTTTGGTTTATTTCTTTTCCATATATCGGTTTAGTTAACAGAAAAGAGAGGGTTGCCACAAAAACAGAAAAGAAAGCAACCGCTCCCGCCATAAAATAAAAGATCCAAGATCAACAATAATACATACGGGTTTGAACAACAGGGTTCTAGTTCAACAAAAGAAAAAGTGCGACCAGCCAGCGTCTGCCACGTCGAGCGTGTGAGAGAAAAAGAGAGACAGCCATCTTAGAAGTAGGCAGGCTTATATACTCGGGAGGGCCGGCCTTTTCAATTAGTCACTGCAAGGTAACGTCCAGTCTCCTCCTACCAGGAACAAGGAGGCAGGACCCGTAACACCCCCACCCTTAAAGAAATAAATTGGGGTTAGAATTTTTCAAATTTTCACAAAAAAAAACACCTGTTACAGGTAATATTTACATCAGTGGATGAATGAGGAAAGAAAAGAAAAAAAAGAAAATCATCCAATTTATTTACACAAATTTTTCAATAGGCCTACAAGACCTATGCACGTGAAAGCGCATCTGCCACAACATTTTCGCGACCACGGATGTGTTGGATGTTAATATTGAAAGCTTGCAATATTAAGCACCAGCGCATTAGCCGTTGGTTGTGATTGCGCATCCGGTCCAGGAAAGTTAGCGGGTTGTGATCTGTATAAACAGTCACCGGATGCGCTGCACCACCAACGTAAACTTCAAAGTGCTGGAGCGCCAGCACGAGGGCAAGGGCCTCTTTTTCTATAGTGGAATAAGCGCGTTGATGGCAGTTAAACTTTCTAGAAAAAAAACAAACGGGATGTTCCAGTCCGTCATTACCACCCTGCATAAGTACTGCACCGGCTCCTAGATCACTTGCATCTACCGCAAGAACAAAGGGGACAGTAAAGTTAGGAGCGGCGAGCACAGGGGCCGTTGTGAGCAACGCTTTGATTAAATTAAAAGCGACACGACTCTCCTCGGTCCATACAAAAGACCGTTTGGTGCTGAGGAGGTCAGTCAGAGGGGCGGCTACCACGGAGAAATTTTTGCAGAAGGACCTGTAATAGCCGACCATACCAAGGAAGCGTCTAAGTTCACGACGAGTTGTGGGGGCAGGATATTTAAGAATGGCCTCAACCTTCGAGTGCACCGGGCGCACTTCACCGCCACCAACCACTTTGCCCAAATAAACAACTTTGGCTTGGCCAAACTCGCATTTTGCCAGACTTACTGTCAGACTTGCAGCGGACAATCTTTCAAACACGTCTCTCAGATGGCTAACGTGAGAACCCCAGGTGGCGCTGTACACCACCAAGTCGTCGAGGTACGCCTCACAGTTAGACAATCCAGCAAGAATGTGGTTGACCAACCGTTGAAACGTAGCTGGTGCATTCTTAAGACCAAACGCCATGACAGTGTATTGTAAAAAACTGTCTGGTGTAACGAATGCGGCTATTTCTTTAGCACGCTCAGTCAGAGGAATTTGCCAATAACCTTTTAGAAGGTCAATCTTACTCACGTAAACAGCTGAGCCAAGGCGATCTACGCAATCGTCCATGCGTGGTAACGGAAAACTATCGGGCTTGGTCACAGCGTTGACTTTTCGAAAGTCTGTGCAAAATCTTGAAGTGCCGTCTGGCTTTGGCACGAGAAGGCAGGGCGAACTCCACGGGCTGAAACTCTGCTCAGCAATACCATGGTCTACCATGAACTTAACTTCTTTTTGAAGTTGGAGGCGTTTTAGTGGGTTGGCGCGGTAAGGGTGTTGTTTAATGGGTCTGCTTTCCCCAACATCAATATCGTGAGCAATGACTGTGGTACGACCTGGAACATCCGAAAACAAATTAATATTAGAAGAGAAAAGAGAAATTAAATCTTCACGTTCTGAATTAGGTAAATGTGAAAAAAAATGGTTCAGATCCACGAGGATTTCAGAGTTCCTCAATCTGCCCTCGACGACCTCAGCGGCAGGACAGCGAACCCCCTCGTCGTCAATGTCATGCGGCGGAGCAGCAGGTCCACGCTGTCCACACGGGGGCGCTGAAGTAGAGGCGGCAGGCCGACAGGTAACAGGCAGAGCGGTGGCAATTTCAGCACTTGCCGTGCTGGACAGCGCCACTGCTGGATCGATCACATGCCTCATTGAAGCGGGCGAGCTTTTAATGCAGGCGGGAGGATTAATGTCAGAGTGATCCCGCTCACAGTAGCGTTTAAGCATATTGATATGACATAAACGAGATCGCTTTCTCCGGTCAGGGGTAGCTATGACGTAGTTCACATCCCCGACACGTCTTTCTACAAGATAGGGACCGGTATAGCGTGGTTGAAGCGCGGAGCCGAGAATTGGAAGAAACACCATGACTTTATCACCAGGTTTAAATACCCGGCGGACAGCTTTTTGGTCGTAACGCTGTTTCATTCGTTTCTGAGTAACGCCAAGGTTTTCTTTAGCCAGCTCGCAAGCTCGATGGAGCCTTAAACGAAGTTTAGACACATAGTCAGACAGACTGCGGGGAGGAGGTGATGTGTTCGTGGTCAACATGGAGTCACTGAGCATTTTTAACGGGCCGCGTACCGTATGCCCGAAGACAAGCTCGGAGGGACTAAACCCCAAGGACTCCTGCACTACTTCACGCACAGCGAACAAGGCAAACGGAATACCTTCGTCCCAGTCACGCTCAAACTCGAGACAGAATGCGCGGAGCATTGATTTTAACGTTTGGTGGAAACGCTCGAGTGCGCCTTGTGTCTGGGGATGATAACAGCTGGACGTTGTGTGTTTAATGCCTAGCTGTTCCATAGCCTGTTTAAACACGTTGGACATAAAATTAGTGCCCTGATCTGTTTGCACTATTTTCGGGAGGCCAAAGAGAGAGAAAAACCCCACGAGAACCTTAATAACGGCAGCTGCGGTGATTCTTCGGAGTGGTATAGCCTCTGGGAAACGTGTCAGCTTGCACATAATTGTGAGCAGATACTCCTTTCCGGACTTAGTCCGCGGCAACGGACCCACACAGTCTAGGATGACCTGTTCAAACGGTTCCGACGTGACGGGTATCGGCTGTAGCGGAGCTGGAGGAATCAGCTGATTAGGCTTTCCCGTAACTTGGCATATGTGACATGTTTTGCAGTGTCTCGCAACGTCACTCTTGAGACCGGGCCAAAAGAAATAGCGCAAAATGCGATCGGATGTTTTATTGATACCTAAATGACCCGCGAAATGGTGATCATGAGCAAGGCATAAGATTTCATTTCGATACGGCATCGGAATGACAATCTGATTCAGCACACGCCACTCATCCGCAGCAGAAGCCACAAGCGGCCTCCACTTTCGCAACAAGACCCCCTCACGAATAAAATAACCATGAGGCACAGACTCAATGTCTTTCTCAGAGACAGCCTCCGCCAATAGTGTAGAGAGAGAGGGGTCGTTTTTTTGTTCGCACACAAGTTGTTCGCGACTGGGAGACAATTTAGAAACGCAAGGAACCGTAGATAGCGGGGCCGACTTCACAGACGTTTTACCACTAGCAGACGACATGGAATGAGCGATTAAAGTATCATAGAGATCAGAAAACTCATCACTGCGTTCACGAACAGGGGTCTCTTTGGCTATTTTCGCCATGGCGCGCGTAACAACAGTGGCGTGAAAAACCTCAGGGTATTTCACAGCCACATCGTCAGGACATTCACTTTTAGAAGCCGAAGTCACAACAGGATTATGGGTTACCACAGGGTTAGGAAATACCTTCCCACCTGCCAAATCATTCCCAAGCAAAAACGATACATTTGCAATAGGGAGAGTGGGACGTACGCCCACTTTTACAGTGCCCGTGACCAAGTCAGAAGAGAGTGAAATCTCATGTAGTGGCACATTCACAAATCCCATATCAAAACCCTGGACTAAGACACTCGCACCAACGTGGGACTTTTCACTGAAAGGCAGGACATTCTCCAAAATGAAACTCTGCGACGCAGCCGTGTCGCGAAGTATTTTAATAGGAATGCGTGCATTAGGCTCTTCGAGCAAAGTGACAAAACCGTCCATAATAAATGCTGCAAAAGCCTGACAAATACTCTCGTCTTTCCGAGACGTCAAAGGAAGTGTCGAAACATATAAACCCAAACCAGATTCAGTCCTGGATGAAGCCGTGGAGTTAGACTTGTTTTTCCGTTTTAGTGAAAAACAGTCGGGAATTAAATGGCCACGCTTTTTACAATATCCACAGACCGGGACATAATCTTTAGGGTTAGTCACTCCTTTATGCTCCGAAGGTGGAGTGCTTACTGCTACAGCAGGAGGAGAACCTCTTAAACTACAGTTGCGGTTGCGGTTCTGCTGAAAGTTCACATGACCAGAGCTCACGTCCCTATGCGCCAGCACGTAATCGTCAGCCAGCACCGCTGCGCTAGACGCCGTCAAATCTGTGTGCTCACTGACGAACGTGGCAACACTTTTCGGGAGACAGTTTTTAAAGTCCTCTAGAATTATTGTATCACGAAGGTCCTCAAATGTTGTTATATTCTGTGAGCTAAGCCAACGATCAAACAACAACTCTTTCTCCCGCATGAACTCGACGTGCGTGAGCGACTCAGGCTTCTGGTGATTGCGAAACTTCTGTCTGTACGCTTCAGGAACAAGTGAATAAACGCGCATGACTGATTGTTTTACTTTCTCGTAATCAGCAGCATCCTCTAACGACAGAGAGGAGTAAGCCTGCTGCGCTTTTCCCACAAAAACGCACTGCAACGTCATGGACCACACATCCCGTGGCCATTTCAAAACCGTAGCGACTCTCTCAAAATGAGCAAAGAACTTGTCCACATCCTTCTCATTAAATGGTGGGACAAGTCTTATATTACGAGTGACATCAAAATTATGGCTAGAAATGCCAGATTCACGAGCTTTTAAATCCAATTCTTTTAAACGAATGGCTTGGGCGAGTTCCATATCTCGCAGTCTAAGCTCATGGTCTCTCTTCTCACGCTCTCGAACCGTCTGTCTGTCTGCTTCGAGACACGTCCTTTCTCGCTCCCATTCAATCTCCTTTTCTCGTAACTCCAATCGACGGAGCTCGAGTGCCGCTTTGGTGATCATAGGTGTGATTGGAGGATCAGGAGCAGCCGGGGGTGTTACGGGTGGCACCTTGTCTCCGAATGTAAATATACCGAGACGGCCCAAAGCTTCCGTAAGACTATCTAACAGCTCTGCTTTAGATGGACTACCCCGTACCTCTATTTTATAATGACCGGCAACTCTCACCAGATCGTCGCGCGTCGCGGCAGAGAAGGCGTCGGGAGTGGGAGATTTAATAAACACGTCTAAATCGAACATGGCGAAAAAACAGCCAAAGAAGCAGCAGACAAAACCGGTAAAAAATTCATAAAAAGCGAGAAAAATGAAAGACAGTGCTGGTAGCCTGGCACACTGGGAAAAATTGAAATACTGGATCAAAAACGCAAACCCCATAACGCGTCAAAAAGGGTAAACAAATGCGCGGACGCAGTAAAAACGACAAATAGACAATTTAGATGTGCAATCCTTGGGATAAACACGCAAAACATGTTCAAATCCCGGACGAGCCCCCATTTATGTTACGAGCCCACATTAAAAACGTGTGAACAACTAACATAATAACTCAAAGAAACGGATTTTCTGGAAAGAAAAAGTTTTGGTTTATTTCTTTTCCATATATCGGTTTAGTTAACAGAAAAGAGAGGGTTGCCACAAAAACAGAAAAGAAAGCAACCGCTCCCGCCATAAAATAAAAGATCCAAGATCAACAATAATACATACAGGTTTGAACAACAGGGTTCTAGTTCAACAAAAGAAAAAGTGCGACCAGCCAGCGTCTGCCACGTCGAGCGTGTGAGAGAAAAAGAGAGACAGCCATCTTAGAAGTAGGCAGGCTTATATACTCGGGAGGGCCGGCCTTTTCAATTAGTCACTGCAAGGTAACGTCCAGTCTCCTCCTACCAGGAACAAGGAGGCAGGACCCGTAACAACAGCTCTATCTCCAGCTTTGTTTCTTGTTCACCCACGACTAGAACACAAAAGACCAAATTTAGCCAGGCCCATCCTTCCACCTAGATCAATGAGCAGCATCACACAACTGTCAGGAAGATATGATTTTTACACTTTACTCCCCATATATCTTTTCTGTTTGCAAAATGTGCATGTGATGGTGAACATGTGTGTGTATGTGTCTTTGTGTATATCATGCATTAATTGGATGGTCTTCCTCTCAGCTTTTGTCATGTTACAGCACTGCAAGAGATAAAGAGGAAGCCACCCACATGAAGGGCATCGTAGATCGAGCTACATGTTCTCTCTCTCTCTCTCTCTCTCTCTCTCTCTCTCGCTCTCTCTCTCTCTCTCTCTCTCTCTCTCTCTCTCTCTCTCTCTCAAGAGCAGGCAGGCAGGGCCGAAACGTTTTTATTTTGTATTTTTAATATTTATTCAGGAATTTGTTATTACACTGTACACTATGTGGTCATTGTATTCTCCAGCTTTTTAATAATCTGTCAAAAGTGGATGCCAGTGAATTAAGCAAACTGCCACAGCATCCTCAATTTCTCGATCCACTCTTGCCCAAGTTGAAGTGGTTATCTAAGTTTAGGCATGGCTAGCTAACATAGAAGAAACCACCAAGAATAAGCTTGATTTTAAAAATGATTCAATTCAGCCGAGTGTTTCCAATGAAAGAAGCTAACAGCACTAGCTCCCAAATTGTAGCAAGAATTGATTTTAGTTGGAAAGATGAAAGCCCCTTGAAAAGACATGTTGAAACGTATAAGGTACGTCATCTTAAATAAATTATAGCACATAGATGAAACCGCTTACAGCAAAACGATGCAGTCTAAACAATACCTGCAATGTACATGAACCCATGTACTTTGTGATAAATCATCCTCTAAATTGTGCCTACCTAATTGGCTTATAAGAAATGTGTCATTTTAGATTCCAAGCAAGATCTTAATTATGTGATCTTACATGAAGATTCAATGCCCGTTTCAGCAGAGATAAACAGGATGGAGGGATCTTAAAGACAACGTAGACTCTTTGAATACCACACAACTTAAAAATGCTGCATTAATGTGATATAGTCAAAACTCTGGGTGCTGTAGTTATTTAAATCAAGCATAGGCCATCATTCTTCAGTTATTTGGTTTTGGATATATATTATGTGAATGAATAATACATTGTTTCTCCTGCTCTGCCTGTCGTTATTAAAGACATATAAAAACCAAATACATAAATCATGGAAGGACATGAATTAGAAAGCAACTAAACATGCTGGCCACTTGAAGCACAGGTATAGATTTAAAAAACAACAACAATTTAGGTTTTCACTAATCAAATGAATGACATGCCTAACAAATAAAAGGAACTCACACTAAATTCCAGTTAATCCACTATAACCATGAAGTGGTCCTGCTCACTGATTAGAATTTGATCCGCTATAGCCAGGACACTGTGATAACATGATAGCTCCCTATAAGCGTCCTATCATGTCGAGATGGTGACCCTAGATATGTGAACTATCCTAACCATTTGATCTCCATGCCTAACCTCAACCATGTCTTGTCATGCCATGTCTTTTGTTGTTTATAATAATCACTTGTATAAAAATGTGGCATTTTAGAGATGGTCATTAGCTCCTGAAAAAGACATTTTCATATCTTATTTTTGGGTCCAGAAACCCACATGACAACTAATTTCTCTGCTGAATCCGTATCGTTAGCCATTATCTGTTTGAACTCTTGGCTTTGGAGCTGTGTATAAACAGCGTCTCGAGATTTCTCGATTTCATGGGGAATTTATTGTCATCCTCTGCCTAAGTCCCATGAATGTATTTACTGCAAGAAGCAATTCAGATGTCACACTCGCCACCCTCGTGCATGTTCTGAAAGGCGTTCAGTTGAGCCAGATAGCAAGCCTCCATGGGATGAGTTGGAAGGAGATGAGAAAGAGGAGCGGGCGGGTGGGTGCTTTAAGTCAGTCAGAATGACTCTGGAGGTCACTCAGAGCTGCAACTAACTGCTGTCTCGCTTTCCAGCTCCCCAAACCTCCAAAAGCTCGTCATTGTGTGCCTCTACTGTGGGAGCTAAGCTGATTTTTTTTAAACAATGGCAATAGTAATGGCCTTGCTCTCAGCCTCTGGCTCCAAGGGGATTGCTGAATATTTCACTGCCCTGTGGTTGTGTGTGTGTGTCCGTACTAGGGCTGAACGATTTATCGTTTTCTGACCGAAATTGCGATTTCAGACAACGCTATCATGTGATCGCCAAAGCTGCGGTTTTTGCAGCGCTCCTGACTCACCCAGGATCTGTTGTCAACTATTTTACACATGCCGTCTCCCGACCATCCTGCCAAGCTCACCAATCAGACTACTCGTGAACAGGTCACGCTAACCAATCAGTATTAACCTGCTCCGTATTTGTAATTAGTCAGAAATTACTTCAACTGGACCAGAAGCGGAGTTAGGGGATTTAATCGCCAAGAAAAACAGCACGTCCGTCATTTGGGAGTATTTCGTGTTTGAGGCTGCAGAAACGGGTACTGTGCAAAACCTGTCGCGCTAAAGTTGCAACATCCAGCGGAAACACAACCAATATATACCGGTGCTATAATCTCCCGCGAGAGGGTGCATTTCACGGCAGGGGCGCTGATCACGGCACAACACCGGCACTTGAAAAATCACCACAGACATTTGCATGACGCGTGCATGACGAAAAAGTCCGGTGACTATGATGATCAGGCCCACTGTACAGACTACAATTACAGCATCTTTTGCCAGTGTAACTCCGTACGATAAGAGCAGCGGAAGACACCGGAAAGACGGATTTAAAAACCTCCTCCGCACGCTGGACAGATATACGATTCCCTCCCGCTCCGACCTCTAACAGGTTGCCGTCCCACAGCTATACGCGGAGTGCAAAGAAAAAGTGGTAACCAATAAACGAATGACCCACCTATTTTAATGTCTGACATATTTTTTAGAAGGGTCATTTTATTTCAATAACAGTTTTTGTATTTGATTTACAATTAAATTATTACAGTTAAGTATTTTTGCACATTTTAAGACAGTCAAAGATGGCTCTTTTAGTTCATTTGTAATAACTGCCATTGGTCAAGGACTTTAAAGAATGAACATGCATGTTTCTTGTTAATAAATTCATTTGGAAGCAATTTTTAACTTTAGTCCTTGCATTAGAGTAATAGCATTCAATGTTTTAATGTTACTGTACATTGTGAATATTACACTGAAGCTTGATTTGAAGGAAATCGTGAATCAAATCGAAATCGCAATATCTGTCAGAAAAATCGCAATTAGATCTTTTCCTAAAATCGTTCAGCCCTAGTCCGTACGTTGTAATTGTGTGTTTGAGTCTGTATGAGACTGTGGCACATCGGGGTGCATGAATCAGGGCTGTTGGTCCTTCGGGAATGAGGGATGGCTAAGAGCAGATTGTGGTGCTTCTCTAGAACAGGCGGTTTTGTGAAGGTCACGGCTCTGAATAGACATCAAGAGGGAGGGCCACCTGCCCAAAAATGTCTGCTGCTTTATTTTAAAATTATATTAAAGGTCTGAGTACAGTTCATTAAAATATATGCAAAAAAGCACTATTTAAATTTACCTAAATGTTCTAAACTATTTGAGTGGTCGTAATGGAGCCCTCAAGTGTTTACCACAGGTTGAACATTTATTTTTTGTGGTTTCCTTGGAGCAGCATTAAGCATCGGGATCCTTCAAAGCAGCAGTAAATATACAACCTTTCTCATGCTGGCACATTATTGCACCATTCTGGGAGACTTTAAAATCAGTCTGCACTTTGGATTGCATTTGGATATTTTGGAACCAATGAAAATAAAATACCAACACATTTTTGGCTGGCAACAGGAATGAATCAAATGAGAAACGATGTTTCCTTTCACATAACAACCCGACAAGATATTTGTGGCTAAACTTTTCACTCTCAAGCTCGTCAGTCGATGGGGAAGGGAGGAGAAGAGCAGTTTTTCATCTCCCTCAGACTCTGACCTTAATAACACAGGTCCAGTCCTCGGCTGCCAGTTTGTTCCAAAGCGAGCTGGAGCGTATAATGCGGCATGATTAATCCATTTATGGTGGTAATATAGATATGGGGTCACGTGGAAATAAACAGACTGCTGTGGAAGGAGATAATGGAGTGACTGTCTGCCCAAAGGGGCACAGAATAAGACACAATGCATGATTTAGTTCAGTTGTCCTATGGTGCTCAGACACAGGTCTGTGTGTGTGTGTGTGTGTGTTTGAATTGGAAAATGACAATCAATGAGAGGTGAGCTAATAGATGATGATTTAAACATTTTAAACAGGTCTGATACCGACCTTTCCCACTCTGACCTTTCCACTGTCATTATTGCATATTAATGAAAGACACAGGTTGCTGATATTTTTAATTTTCCAGAATGTGTCATAAGGATAAATGCCAGTACACCGAACCTAACCGTTGAAACCGGAAATCGGCCCGACACTAACAATCTGTGACTCTGAGGTTACTTCCAGACACCATAGATGGCCTGGCCTTAGACAATTGATGTCTCCTTTTGAGTGACTACAATAAATTAATAATTATGCTATTAACTGTGAGGTAATAAGGCTTACAGAACTACACTTGCAAATGAGACTAATGTCTGCATCATTACATCACATCAGTGGAATAAATTGAGGGTATGAGCTTTATAACTTTCTTTCTGATCAGTGTGGATCAACAGAGACATAACACAAGACAGAGGACCTCTGATTGTCATGCAGTTGTCATGCAGGTTTATCGCAACTGCAAAATACATATGAAATACTTGAAAATCACTTTTTTAGATTTACTCCATAATGAAAAAAATAGTTCTGAATGAACAACAGCTGAGCAGAAGCGCTTGTCAACTGTCGCCGAGAAATACGCGTCTGGTCTGAAGTCCCATAAACACACTCCTAAACCTTGTGGAACGCCTTCCAGAAGAGTTGAAGCTGTTTTAGCTGCAAAGGGTGGACCGACGTCATATTAAACCCTATGGATTAAGAATGGGACGTCACTTAAGTTCATATGCAAGTCAAGGCAGGTGAACAAACAAAATTATTGACTTGCAGTTACATTATGTTGTTTTAGTGTTCCCTTTATTTTTTTGAGCAGTGTATATTTTCCAAAGTCACTATTATAAAGTAGTCTCTATATTTGTGGAAAGCATTGGAGTTACTCCCCAGACTTACCAAACAGCTTCCACGAAAAGATGATGAATCATGCAAAGGAACAGACTGTGTTTGTGTTGTGTCTTACTTTGGAGAGTTGTCATGGTCGAACAGGCTCTCTTCATCCTACACCACAAGCTGCTGGTTGTCGTCATGCTCCACAGTCCCAGATGTAGTCTTTCACAGTGGGTCCAAACAGACGAGAGGACAACCACCACCAGGACTCACTAGGAGTAACGACGGAGTGTGATGGAGAAGCTGGAGGGGCACAAAGTGAACGTAAGGGATGCGAGACCTTTGACATGTGTACAACATGTACAAAGTAGCTATATGGTTATTTCAGCCATGAGTGATGAAACATTGTTGGTGTCTACATGGAAGTAAGCCCGCGCCGCTGCTGTGTGAACGTGGGGGAAACACTGGGTGTGTGAATTTTCTCCGCCGCTGCAAGAAAAATCCTTTAAAAAAAAATATATTTTTTTGTTTTTTTTTTGTTTGTTTTTTTACGTAGCTCCTTTTAGAAAATGTACAGCGCGTAACGTCAATTGCGCAGCACGTGGCACATCGTCACGTAACCAACATCAAAGAAGAAAAATACACAGCGAGTGTGGCAGTTGTTGGCAGTAGGCTACCCTACACGGTTGCAAAGTTACATTGATTCTAGCAGTAGCGAGTGAAGCGGAAGATCGAAGAAAGAAGGAAAGAGTGAGACAGACAGAGAGAGAGAGAGACAGAGAGAGAGAGAGAGAGAAAGTAAGTAAGTTGCTAAAATGTGTCGCTACATGACCACCAGTGTTAAAAACCCTCTGAGCCCAATCATTTTATCTATAAACCGCAACCTCCGTGCCGTTTTTCCTCTAGTATTGTGTGTGTGTGTGTAGGCCTATGTGTGTGTGTGCGTGTTGTCGCTCTTTTTGGGATCACTCATAGCCTTTACAGGAGCTTATATCCAGTCAGGAATTTATAGCCGAGGTATTTTCGGGAACTTTGAAAAATGAATCCATACTGTTAGATCCGATGTTGTTCTTTATTGCCATATAAAATCCGTTTTCATCGCGTATTTTAGTTAGGGATTTGTTAGCGCAGCACAGGTAGGCGGCTGCGACGCTGCCGCCGTGTGACCGCAGGCACTCCACAACCGCACGTGAGAGACAGATGGCTTTGAATGTCCATCGCTTGTGTCTCAACTTGCGCCACAAGAGGCGGCCGCAGCACGGGTAGCGTCCACGACACTGTCCTGTGACCGCCATCCAACCATTCAGACAGACTTTTTTTGGTCCATGTCTAAAAATAAATACATTGACATGTGATTTTGTTGTTCTGGTTTTGTTTTTTGCCAGTGCCATACAGACACAATGCTTTGGGATATGTGGTATTTTACATATTTGAAAAGAAACTATTGTACTGTCACTTTCATAGAATCGGCTTCTTTATTTTATAAAATATCTACAACAAATATTAACTGTAGAATCGAATCGTATCGTTACACTGTATGGAATCGATTCAAATCAAATCGGTCTGTAATAAAAGGATATCGTTTTTGAATCGAATAGTAACCTGTGTATCGAGATGCATATCGAATTGTTTATCACAAAGAGATGTGCAACCCTAGTTAATATCAGAATATATTTTGATTGGTGCTATTAAGTTTAACTTTCCTTGACAGAGATCACAAACATGTTGGGTTTGGCCCCTACCTTTCTTATGGGCAACTTTTGCAGCCAATTTTGTTTCTGATGAAGTTCACTTCCAATTGTGGAATGAACCCTTCACTTCGGCCAATGCAAACCAATTTCCCCTCTCCTTTCCTTGCAGTGTGATGGCGCGAGGTAGCTGTCAGAATCAATCACATAATTTTGTAGTTTAATGTCCAATTAGTATTCCAAGGTCCTTTTTAAATAAGCAGTTTGTCAACATTGTCAAGCACTCTGCACTGTTGCGCTTGTCCTTGGCTTATGGGCCAATCAAATTTGATGAAGCATCCAATCAACACAGATCATGAGGAGCCAGCCAACACTTAAGTGCCTATGTCATGGTGTGTATTAATTTGATTTATAATCCTTGGTTTGCGCATGGACTGCATCATGAAAAGCCATGAGGCCAAGAACACATTAAAGCTCCTGGCCTTTGCCTTTATTAGCTTGGCTACCTGCCTGTTCCACGGAGGGAGAGATTGAGGAGGATTTGGACACATCCTCATTTGGTGGCATAAGGACGTTAGTTACCTGCTGGCAAGTAGGGAAACACAAATACAAGGGGACTGATTGGCTACTTTGTGGTGTGTGAACCAGTGCATTAGAGGCCGTCCACACGTACCAAATCATTGTTTTTTCTCTGTTTTCCTTGGCGTCGTTTTAAGAAAATCTGTGTGCACACAAATCCACTGTAATCGACTCTCCAGGCCTATATTTGGCGCAGTTTCTGCTACAAAAATACACCAAAAATGGCGAAGAAGAGACGGAGCATGGAGAAGTAAACACGTTGCTTGACCGGATGTTTGCTGTTGCTATGGCAACAAGTGAAAGCTACGGCTGCTATCCACCCGGCCACCCGATCAATAAACACCCATAAGATGACAATTTGGCCTCAAGTGCCGGTTGTTTGTTAGCATCGTAAAAAAGTAGCAAATCTGCATTTTTACCCCCCGGAATATCGCCCCCCCTCTCTCAGCTCCGGTTTTTTCATACAGTGGTCCTAATACGCCGTCGTACAGAGAAGCAGAATATCTGCTGCTGCACAATCACAAGCACGTAGGCCGCATATCAGGGGCCTGGTCCTGGTCTGGGTCCTAGGGGCAGCTGGCTGAGGAGAGCATTTCATACACCCCTCTCCCGAGCAACACTTTCCAGTTCCATCTGGGGGACCCTGAGGATATAAACCCTCCAGCGTCTTCTGTGTCTACCCTGGGGCCTCTTCCCATCCTGATCAGATGCTTAGACCACCTCAACTGAGCTCCTGACCTTATCTCTGAGGCTGACCCCAGTCACCCGACCAAGAAAGCTCATTTCGGCAGCGTGTATCTGCGCTCGACCCAAACTAATGCCCATACGAAGGCTTGGAACTTAGGTTCACTGGTAAATCAAGAGCTGTCTTTCCGATTCAGCTCCCTCTTGATCACAACGGTACAACGCTTGCATCACTTCTGATGCTACAGCAAATCGCTTGTCCACCTGACGATTAATTTCCATGCAAATCACAAACAGGATTACCTAATCAGACCCTCTCTACAAAAAAAGGTTAAACTTTGTATTAGAACGTTGAGTTGGAGTTTCATAGAGAAGAATCCCCTTTTTGAACTGTCAGGCAGGAAAAGGTTGCACACAGTACACAAATAATGATGATGAATTTTTAGGGTTGAACAATGAAGCTTAAGATGGACAGATAAGAAAGTCGGCAGCTAGACCGACCACATAGAGAATGAAATCCACAGATGTCCATAAAACCAGACAGTGACCGACAAGACCACATAGAAAGGAAATGTACTTCTCCGAGGTTGTGGATGACACATGAGCTCAGGGCTGTGGAGGAGGAAAAGGTTTGAAATTGAAAGAGGGCAGCAGTGCTTCACTAAAAACTGGCACACATTTCCCTCCCTTGGCTGTGTCATCTTCTCTGTTTGCCCTGGAGCGCCTCTACTCAGCATCAGCCTGCATGTCAGGGCTCATCTCACAATCTCTTGCTCTTTTTTTATACGCAACCTCCTCCCGGAGCCAATCTCTTTAAGCCTCCTATGAAGAATAGGATTTGTATTTTATCCAGTAGACACATGTCATACTGATACAGGGAAAGTCATGAAACTTAAATACAAATAGCTAAACAATCACAACTGTGTGCTGCACCAACAAAATGTTTACCAATGTGTCCTCAGTTTGTGTTAATAGGGTTCATTCGTCTGTGTGTGTGTGTGTGTGTGTGTGTGTGTGTGTGTGTGTGTGTGTGTGTGTGTGTGTGTGTGTGTGTGTGTGTGTGTGTGTGTGTGTGTGTGTGTGTGTGTCAACTTCAAAATCTCACAGGCAACAGGTCAACATCTGTGTGTGGCTCGACATCAGGAAAACTTTGATTGGGTGGCATCATCTTCCAGATTAAAGTCTCTGGGGTCATCCCCTCCATTAAGCTCTGCTCAATCACCAGTGGTTTTCTGTGTGTGTATGTGGTGGTGTTTTCTTTTTTCTGGGAATCTATTTAATCCTTAAGGCTTTTACACACCACAGGGCTTAAAGTATCCCGGCACTGTGCCAGATTTCCGATGTATGGCGTTTGGCTGCGAAAAAACGAGTTCATGAGTTTGTCTGCCAATGATATTAGAGGAACACAACTCTTCCTCGCTCAAACTACATTATTAGCCAATCAGAAGTAGAATCCTGGGGAAGATACCCTCGTAAATTGATAAAGGATTAAACAATAAATGGCACTGGGTGTGGATGGAAGAGCTAGGGAAAGATTGATTCTGCACTTTGTCCTCGAGAACGCTATATATGCCCCCCCCCCCCCCCCCCCCCACACACACACACACACAGACACACAAGCAAGGATAACGCATGACCTTTCTAAGGAAATTCACTTCAAGCTGGGTTAAGAAAAGCATGGTTCAACCAGTGTCACACACACACACACACACACACACACACACACACACACACACACACACACACTATAAAACAGTTCAGGCTCAACCCCTGTGACACCAGGGGCGTGATGAATAAATGACACAGAATGGGAAATACTCTGTGCTGCCTTTGTCATATCAAGGTTGAAAGGAGTAATACAGTTTGCTACTCAACCCGTTCCACAGCTTGAATGATTGATGGATGCCAACAGCATTTCTTATCTTTTTGTTTGCTATATATTCACATTCTGTGTGAAAGTATTCATGACAGAATTGATTGAAACAATATATTGACATGACGATTAATTGCACAGAAAGTTTTCCTTTGTTTGTGTCAAGGCCTTCCAGCGTTATTTGGTTTGAGTTGAGCCGTTGTTGGAGCCAAGATGTATCTCATTTAAGATCTCCATGTGCAAGACATTCAGCATTTGATTGATTGAGTTGATTTATTAATAGCTCTGCCTCGAGGCGGCTAAACGAAAAACAAAGTGTTGTATTGTAATCCACATAATACAAGCGTGGGGTTATCGGGGTAATTTGTCAAGAATGTTTAATCACATAGTAATTATTAATGTTCATCATTTAGTAAAACAACTATAGAGCTGCTTTTTGTTCTGCACTGAATGTTTGTTGGTTTCTGTACTGGTTTTACTAACCGCTTGACTGATACCAGGAACAGCTGCTGTGACTGAAATCGCATTATGCCAAAATCCTAATTATATCAACGTTGAGTAAAATGATGATGCACATTGAGACATCATTATCCAGACATTTTTACCGAGCCATTGTCCTGAGGTACAATCGCTTTAGCTGCAGGATTTGAGGCTCTGACATTGTGCTCTTGCTCTGGCAAGTAAGGAGACTTCCCATCTTCTAATATGCTGTATTTGTTGTCATTTGTTATTTTTCAGATGATGAAGCATGCATGGGACAGCTACCGACAGTACGGCTGGGGTCACAACGAGCTGAAGCCCCTCGCCAAGAAAGGACATTCCACAAATATCTTTGGTAAGCCAGAGAAACCCCTCTCTCCACTGCCGGCTGTGCCCATTGGCAGTTTGCTCACACAGTTGTAAATCACACATGGATGCATGCATGAATGCACACACTCTCCGTCTCTCTCACACTATCTCTCTCTCTCTCACACCTCTCACACACATGCCCTGCCTTTTCCCTTGTGGACAAGGTTATGTGATAATGCCTCCAGCAGGATGCATATCACTTTGAGAGGATGATCATGGAATCCACAAGCAGAGGAACACACATCAGTGACATGCCAGATAAAAGACAATATATTTGAAGTATTTGAAATGTTTCTCAAGCCATTACACTGTAACACATTACAATGCATTAGACAGTGGGAGCACACACTTGGCACTGTCTTGTCAGGGTCCAGTCATGAGGGAAATTCCTGTTAGAGACAGGCACGTAACCATTGGCAGGGATTGTTGTTTTCCCACAGAGAGATCAATCCAGTGAAGCCTCTCATCATCTGTGATTTGTATTTTGGAGGCTGTTGTTTTTGGTATCCACCTCTGCAGCTACCATCTCTGGTAGTACAGGTCACAATGGGAGAAATATCAGTTTTCACTGAACACACACAGTTTTTATAATGATCAAATTCAATTTTGAAAAATAGACTCTGAATTACGTACAACTTAGTTATGCAGACCAGAGCTGTCCTCCAAACCTCATTGAATCAAATTATCAGTTGACAGGCACTCAAGTCGAACCTTGAACATAGATGATAACAGAACAGCATGGCCTATGCACTTTCCCCCGCAAGGTAAAATAATTAGCGTACTCCGACAGTTGACCCTGCTCAACACCTGCACCAATAACAGCTGAGCAAGCTTGGAACCAAGCAGACCCGTGGTCAACTCTCCACTTTCCTGTAATATTTTGATATGCTATTCTATATGCTAGGCTCGTCTGTCACAGCTAAAGTTACTATGTAATGTCACACAGGGTATAAAATTAGATTTTTGACCCACCTGCCAATGGCAGGTAGGGTCTGAAATTTTACCGGCCAAAATGTATTTTTACCGGCCACTGAACTGTGGTCTTTCACGGACTCCAGTTTCATTGTGCTCGTTCCGACCACGAACGAGCAGGAACGGTTGGACGAGTGCCGTTGACAGATGTTGCACTTCATTGTATTCGCACCGCTGTTGTACACTAGCCACTCTCTTCTCACCCCCATTTCATTGAACCGCCACTTTTCATTAAATTTTCTTTTAGGCTGTGTTCCTCCACAGCTCTCCTCCTGAGGTCTCTTTTCGGGTGGTTTTACACCCGCAATGTGTCGCCACATCTTTAATTTCTTCTGTTTAAACCTCTTCGTATTCGATTCGTAGTCGTCGTCTTCTTCTTCGTCTCCTTTCTTCTTCTTCTCTTTTGATACATTTTTAAATGTTGAAAGACGGTGGACAGCGAGGGACAAATTTGAAATTTGAAACGCAATCAGTAGATCTGCAGCCTGTAGAATTGTGTCTGTCACTGTTTGGAATTTATGTTTAAAGTTACATAGCAAAGTCGGCATATTTCAGCAGCCTGCCAATGGCGTGTGACCTATTTATTTTACTCGCCAAAACATATTTTTACCCGCATTTAGCGAGTGGCGGGTGCCAATTTTTAACCCTGATGTCACATCACATTACTCTGTATGTGGTCAGCTTTTAAATTAGCGTATACTTTGCTTCCTTCCTTTTCTGTAGTAATGTTTAAGAGATTTGGAAAAGGACAGGTATGGATTATTGTTAGCCAGAAAAGATCAAGGTTAGCGTTCCTTTATTATTTTCTATGTACGGCGATGTACTGTACAGCACAGCTGTGTCCCCGAAGTGACCTTTTGGTGTTCTTTATTTGGATACGACGTCTAACATCCCATCTGGAAAGGTCCAAGTCCTTGCTGTTGGCTTCTTCTAAAAGTTGAACAGAGTATAATAGTGTGCCAGTGAAGACAGGGAAGACTTCAAGCTGGTAAACCTGGATGTAATCGATGGCATCTCCCTGTTGTTTCCTGAATGAACCCAGCAGCTGGCACTGGCCAGGTACATGTTGGCACTGGTGGACATGAGACACCACACTAAAATACATTTTTCCCAGATTATTTTCGGTGTTGACACGGTCAATACTCAAGAAAAAAAAACACTACTTTATTTTTTCACACTAGCTCATCACTGTGGACGACGCTGCAAATAGACTCTTGTCAGGCATCACCATGCCACCTTGCCGGTGTGCTGCAGGCATCCTTTGCATTCTATATTATTCCCCTGTCACGATTGAGGAAATCATTTACACTTCCAATTCATTTATTGTATATACATTCAAATACATTCTAATTCTGAATGATATACATATTGGTCTTTGCTTAGTGTGAATTCATGCATGTGACAATGTTGCCTTGTGCTTGTTAATCATATTTTTTCAGTTGCCAGTGTGATCTATGAGATTTCCTGTGTGTGTGTATGTGCTTGCTTGGATGCATGCTTATGAGGCCTTTGTGTGAAATTATAATTTTCCGTCTGGCAAATTGGCCGGAGGCACCTGTGTTATTTTATGAGCTGCTGCTAAATGGTCGAAAGATGCTGTTTATGTGTGTTTCCACGGTCTGAAATTAGCACCCGCCACTCGTCAAATGCGGGTAAATTGCTGTCAGCAGCGGTTGAAATTGCCAGCTGATCCACCACTTTGGCAGACAGGGATAACCATAAGGGATGGGAATAAAGGAACATTTCCCACCGAGAACTGGAGAAGTGGTCGGATTACTTGGAATGGCATGCCTCTGTGACTGTGGATTCCTCTTACTGATTCTCTCCGACAGTCACATGCACAATGATGTTACACCATACATAAGCTGTATCATATTTGTGACCAGCCAAGGCAAAACCAGGAACAAGTCAGCCTCGGGGCATTTTGATTACACAGATTCTGAAAGTGTAGTTTCTAAGCTTTCCAATGATGTCTAACACATGGAAATCCGATAATATTTGACGAAGTTGTGGCAATTTGAATGTATGCTTCTCTGAAAACCGTTCACTGAGAAAACTGGCCTGAAAGATATGCAAATCTCACCTCACCTCACCTCACCTGGCCAGATAGGAAAGACATTTGCATCTCATTCAGATAAGCCCTCCCCCCTACAGATGTCACTCAGTTATATCTGCTATCTGTTAGCCTGCAGGCACCGTCTAAGTAGCTAGTGCTAATGATTCAGCAACTAGCCTATTGTCCTCAGGTAGGCTAGTTGCTAAACTATTAGCATCACACTCAATTCAAGCAATGCCAACAGGCCCCTTGGAACATTGCCAAAACCTCCCATTACAGCTTAGTTCGATGTGCAAATCCTTTTAAAACAACAGTACTGAGCTAACTTAGCCAGCTAAGCAAAGTAGATAACTTGGATGTTAACGGAAACTCACCCCACTAAGAAACTGAAAAAGTATTCCTGAAAAAGTATTCCTGCAGACTTCTCCTTTCTTCTTCCGTAGCATTTGCAGTCAAAGTTACGGATTTCCTCCGTTTCGCTGTCTTTATCCCGTTGAAATGTAACCATAGCGTCTGATATCTTCCGCTCCAGCTGATTGGCTGCGGGGCGCTGTATAATTAGCCATGTGTGCCGCTTCTAACGTGATTGGCCGAAAAAATAACAACAGCGCGTGAATGGCCAACGGTGATCAGTATGGAAATGAACTGCATAGCCACAGACAGACAGACACAGTGAGGTCCCTCACTCAACTTACTACAGAGAATTGTCCCACAAAGCAACGTTGCAGAACCAAACTAAGGTAACGTAGTAACTGTTACTGTCTTTGGCAACGGGGAAACAAATACCGCAGCTGTACGTGGAGAAGCGTCCTTCCTCCCGCCCGTCCTACCGACTCCTCCTCACATTTCTGCCCGATAAACAGCGTCTGTCACCGGCAAAAAAAACTTTAACTCACCGAGTGTTTATGATGAAAAAAAATCTCCGCGACGGTCAGCCCTCCGGACCGAGACTTCAGTGAACTTTAGCCTCCGTCGGGTTTTGAGTGACAGGGAGACTCCAGGGAAACCCCTTGAAAACGCACACACGTCATCATCATGACGTGTACCGGGACGTCTCTTTGCGCTGCTTTCTGTGAATTACACAGCGGTTCGTCTTTACTCCAGCGGTGCTTCGCTCCGTGTGAACGAACAACGGCGGAGAATTAGCGAACGACCGCTGCGGTGTTTGTGGTGTTACTTACAGCTCATAGTGCTGATCTGGACCGGAAGTTGTGTCGCGATTCTGCCTTCTCGTGGCGCGAGACAGGTTCGTGGATCTGAGTGTCGCGATTTCAGCTTCGATACGTGTATCGTTACAGCCCTAGTGGCCAGTAACACACAAGCGAGACACAAGGCAAGGAATTGAGCCTCGCACTCTTCACAAAAACAACTTCCATTATTGATGAGATATATCCTGTCCTACAGAACTTGGCTGTATTGATTATGTGTGTGCATGTGCATCTTGGAAGAGAGAGAAGCACAGCGAAGGCAATATATTGGAGATTCAGTAGACCCTTGTTGCTACAACTATTAGGAGCATTGACAGCTTGGACCAAAGGGACGCAGACGTGCAGAAAGGCTGAGTGATTGGATAGAAACTAGGGATGCAACAATACAGTTAGCCCATGCTTCAATACGTACCTCGGTTCTTGGGTTACGGTTTCAGTTCAGTTTCGGTACACATTTTTTTTTTTTTACACATTCAGACACATTCAAGTGTATTGTAATTAAATAAATAAATACGTTAAAAAAATGAACACTTTCAAATGCAAAAGTGCTTCTTAGCCTTAACGACTGGTATAGGATAAAAGGGGGTAAACAATTTCAAAAGTAAATGTACATGTAGAACATAAAGTCACATAAAGTCACTGTTTTAAATAAATATACCTGTAAACATATAGTCATTGATTTAAATAAAAAATCCTGTACTTCAGTAGCGTATATATGATGGTACAGGGGGACGGGTTCGGAGTACTGCTCTTCATCTCCACTCCAACATATAGCGGACGTCACAGTGAGATAACTCTGTCGCCCGAGAGCTCCAACTATCCGTGGTCAGTGCTCGGCTCTGTGCTTTAGCCAGTTCCACGTCCATGCCTTTCTGTTGTTTTATAGAAGTCGGGAATTATGTTAGTGCTGAAAAGTGTAGCACAGATGAAGCGTTTTGATTAGGTGACGGAAGCCCGCAACTACGGAAAAGGGCTGCAAATCTTTAGCAATAAACATCCCACTGCACTTGTTGTGTTCTTACATTTACATTTAGGGCATTTAGCAGACGCTTTTGTCCAAAGCGACTTACAATAAGTACATTTGCCAAAAGAAAGAAACCACAACATATCATTGCCGATAAAGAGCGAAAAAATAGAAACAAGTGTTCCTCGTAGTCCTCGTCTGAGTAAAGTAGTAGCTGTTCAGCAAGTATACCTTAAGAACAACAGTGCTATGAGCAAAGAGCTATAGGTAAGAACATAGACGTGCTTTTTTATTTTGGGGGGGGGGGGGGGGGGGGTGTTAGTGGGTCATGCTATGTAGAGTCGAGGTGAAGTCTGAACAGGTGAGTCTTGAGCCTTTTTCGGAAGATGGCTAGTGACTCAGCTGTCCTGACATTGGTCGGGAGTTCGTTCCACCACTGAGGACCAGAACAGAGAAGAGTCTGGACTTTGCTGAGCGACATTTGTTTGATTTCAGCGATGGTGGTACCAGCCGGCCAGCTGAAGTAGAGGAGCGAAGTGCTCGCTTCGGGGCATGAGGTTTGACCAGTGTTTGAAGGTGGACAGGTATAGCCATTTAACTTCAGTTTTGAAACTAACACCAGAACACTTTTATATTGAAATATGTCTTTTGCTGGTGCATTATGTTTCTGCATCAGGCTGGAATAGAGCAATCTTCCTACCTGACAAAAGCAGGACATATAAACAGCAGTTTGCATACAATTAGCTTTTTATGAAACATGCCCCGTGTAAAGTTGTTAAAGCTAACAGGGCAGAGCTGTGATTACTCGCTCCACACCTTCGTCTTGATCTGACCAAAGACAAGAGGCCACAATGGTAACAAGAGGACTGGGCCTCGCATTGTGGCATCAGACATAACCTCGAGGTTGCTGCTTGGCTCTGCTCTGTCATGTTTCTTTCTTTCTTTTCCTTCTTTACTTCTGTGGAGAATTAGTGGAGCTGATTTTGAGTACAGATACAAACGGGGCCTTTGTGTGGAGGATAAGCGGTTCAAGCAAGGATAACACATGACCTTTTTCTGAGGAAATTCACTTCAAGCTGGGTTAAGAAAAGCATTCAATTCAGTTCAATTAAATTTTATTTATAGTGACAAATCACAACAGAAGTCATCTCAGGACACTTAACACATTGAGCAGGACCAGAATACGCTCAACATTTCCAGAGTCAACACATTTTCAAGTTCAAGTCCTAACATCACCCAGGAACAAGCGTTACAGCGACAGTGGCCAGAAAAAACTGCCTTAATAGGCTTTTAGGCAGAAATCTGGTGCAGCCCAGGCCCTTGGGTTCCAACTGCATTTGGTGTTGGTAGTATGGTAGTAGTAGCATTAACAGTAGTGGTGGTATTAACAGAAGCAATAGTATCAGCAGTAGTAGTCCATGGCAGCAGGCACAGCCACACCGAGATGGATCGATCCCAACCACGTCACCGTAGACCAAAAAGCAGGAGTAGTTGAGCAGCATCACAGCAGCAGGTGGAGCTACTATATGGTGTTTCCAGCTTCAGGCCAGTTAAGCATGGTTCAAGCAGTGTCACACACACACACACACACACACACACACACACACACACACACACACACACAGAGTAAGAATTCCCAAGTGTAAGTGAATGAGGAAAATCGGCAAACTGTATTGATTGAGCCTGAAAGCTTTTGACACTTATTGAGGTTGTTGTTCAGTCAAAGCAAAGGCCGGCCTTCACGGGCTGCTGAAGTGGCCTTGTTTATTGTAGAAGGATGACACAAGCTCTGATCTTTGAACACACTCCTCAGTATTTGCTGGAAAATGCTCTCAGGGGACGCAGGTCAGTTTACATTGACCCGGCCTTCAGTGAAAGTCCAGACCGGAGACTCGTCAACCCACAGTAGTGGACAGAAATGCAAATTTTGCCATTTTGGAGTTGCAGTTCTTCAGGTGAGATGAAATGAAGCACACATCACCTGATTCTGGATATAAATTGAAGTTGAATGAGACAGGTCTCTCATTACATGACCCTCAAATGTATTACATTTCAATAATCAATAATTCCTGGGAGTAATTAACAGAGAAACAAATGTGGCTTCTCCACTGTGAGGATTTGCTGCTACCTGGGTTCAATATTATTGTTTAATACTTTAGATTAAATTATTCATTGTTTAATAGAAACAACATCAGTAATGACAATAGCCAATAATATTTGCATGCCTCAACAAACCAGAATACATTTTAAACGACAGGAGAGAGACAGTTGCTTAGTAGTAGGGAAAACAGTGATTGGTCTTTGCTAATTATTATTCAGTGGTTGGAGGATGACTTGAGGTTCTGCTTTAGAAATACTTTTCAGCCAACAATTGAGGATCCGGAGTGTTGTCAGTCCCGCAGTGCTTCTCTCTATAGCTGTCATTTGGCTTTTAATGACCTTATTGGAGCTATTTTAATGGAATTAACCTGCACACCTGGCATAGTGAGTCTTACTGCTTCATTGGTCTCCCAAAAGCTTCCTGTGATTTTTTAAAAATCTAAACTTGCAAGTGGTGAATCAAATTTCTCAGCAACAGTGGCATTTGACATGCTCACAGTAAATGATTATCACATACTGCGCCAGGCAAGCAGTTGCTAGGGGCCAGTTAGGTAGGCGGCAGTGGAGATGATTCTGAACTGGAACAGGGTTTAAACACCTCCCATTGCTGCAGCACTGGCACCTGCTTTCTCCGTCATGGGAACACTTTGGCTGTTTGCATCATGCTGCTGGGTAAGGCTGGGTATCCTTTGAAACTTTTAGATTCATATAACCTTGAATTCAATACCGATACCGCAAAAATATGTTTTATAATACTTTGCGTGAATAAAAATCTCACAGCCTCACTAGACCAACTATGTTTCTATAAATAACTACAGCTCATATCTCTGCTATATGTAAACTTGTTTGTTATGTAACATTCTGTTTTCTTGAGGTGACGGTTCATAATGAAAACAGTCTGTCATTGAGAATGACAAGTGTTATGAGTTCATTGTTAAGCGATGTTGCCAACATCAAAAGAAATGAAACATTCATTTCATCAACAAACTGTGGTCTCAAATTGAACATTTGAGCCTCTAAGGCAATGGAACAACTACCGTAAATCACAGAAGTTTTCCGATACAGGCTAGGATGGTCATTATTTGGTCGTGTGTGATCCAATACCCTGCCCTAGTTAAAATGTCATTACAATACAGCAAATCATAAATGTCACCATATGGGATCAGAGCAGAAATACTGTGTGGTCATGTATTTTGGGAAATAATTTAGCTCTATCTGATCATCTTCATGATACTCTGGTGATGAATGAAGGGTGCTCAATATACATTCTGTTTGGTTTAATGCCTCATCCACAGTCCTATAAAACCACAATACCAGTTCAAATACTGCTTTGATTCCCCGGCTTTTCTAATCAATAGACAGTGTAATCTTCTATAGGGCTATTGAACATTCGCTGCTTCTTGCTCTACCTCTGCAGGGAAACCTGGATACTGTGATAACCATGAAGTCAGACACTCTTGCTCATAGTCATTTAGCTTTACCCCCCCCCCCCCCCCCCCCCCCAAGCATCTAGGTCATGTCTTCAGAAGAATGGCTCCCAGGGATAAACAGTGCATTGCATCCTGGAAAGGGTTGTGTGGGGGCACCATGGCTATGCACCCATTGGTGTAAAGACCAATGAAACAGAAATGACACGTGCAGCTACAGAGTCACGCAAGGGCCCAAATTTAGTACTATAACAATACATTGTATATGGCCATGCACCACCAATATGTAGTTACCATGTGAAATGGCCAGTGGAATAGACTGGTACACTTACTGAAAAGCTGGAATAAAAAATCAATGCAATTGCAACACCTAATGCATGGCCAAATCGGTCACGCTACTGGGCAAAAACAACTAAGCCAGTGATAGTTTGTCTTCTGTCCACTGGTTGCTCACTGAGTTGGTTGATTTGGGTTCTTTTTGTTTTTGGTTCTTCTTGTGTGCTCAGTGTGTTTGTTTCCCTCTTTGCGTTGCTGTTAAATCAGGCCTTCGCATTCAGACGCTTTTCTGAAGGAAAGTGAATAAACATGACACAAAAGGCTGAGTAAGTTGGATGGGAAGAGTCCATTTCTTGAGAACAGAAACATGCAGTCAACTACTGTTGATCTGCTTATTTGCAAACCAGCAGTCCAGTCAAACTCTTCAAAGCCAAGATGCGTGAAATGTATTAAGCTCCAGTATATTGGTCCATGTTGAAATAAAGTGCTCTCTATGTGCCCTAGCAGGATGGATTGATTGCAAGGCAAGATATTAAATATGAAGACGGTAATCCTAGAGTGCCTCTTCAGTGATTATCTTAAACCATATGCATACCGCTTACTGTCAGCTGGGTGCTTTTATCCAAAGCACTTTACAGTTCAATTTATTTTTATCATGGTTGATTCCAGTAAGGACTAGAGTTCCTGATGTTATATTCCCTACACTGATGGGAGTTGAGAAAATGTGGACATTAAAAGTCATGCATCACGCACCCACTAGTTATTGACCAGTTCTCCTGTGGCTTTGTCACCTGATGTAGAAATCTTGTTTTATAGATGCCACTGAATTAGTAGCTAGTTGACAGCTTGTATTTGTATCTGCTATGTGTTGCTCCGGTAGATTTTTATACTAGTCAATTTACTTTCTCAGATTTTTGCAAATCTATTTTTAGAAGTATCTTCTGATCTATCTGGGTTTTCCAACAACCTTCTTAAGCTCAAAGGGATACTTCTGATTTTGTGTAGCGAGACTGTATCAGGTCACTGTATTATTTACAGTAGATGGAGTTGGAGAAACACACAGTATGCCAGCATGGATGCAAGGGATGTACTGCTGTTGATGGAAGCAGAAGCAAAACAGATTTTATACTTAGTATATAGTAGTATATATAATTATAAATTATATTTACTTATTATCTTGCCATCAGACAGCCCTTTCTGATGGGGATTTGAATCCGTTATCTACGCTGTCTTCAAAGCACCCAGATATGACTGATTAAAATGGTAATTTTACATCGCAGAACATGGGAGTTGAATCCAAACTAACCCTTTTAAAACCCCAAAGTCACAAAATACACAAGCTAACCGACCGTGGAGGCGGTAGTCTGGTCTGAGGTGAAATGTCTTGTTTTGTCATAGGAGCCTAGTGGCTTTGAAGAGAGCATAGAATATAAAGGGCTGTCTGACAGCAAGGTAAAAGATAATATTCAAAAAATAATCTCAAAGTGTCTGAAATACGTCCATAGCTGTACAATACTTTGCTCCTGTGGTAGTACTCCTGTGTTTCTCCTCACACCATCTACTGCAGGTGTTCTACTCAGTGACTATGGAGAAGTACCTCTTCCAAGCCCACTTAAAATAGACGGACCATTTTTTTTAATACACCCCAGGAACATGTCCTAATCTCTTTCATATTCATAAGCTCATAGCCACGGCTCCTCTGCCACGTTTCCACAAATAATAAAACACTTTGTATCCCTGGTTAATTAATCGACATAATGAATGCAGTGATTTCCCACGATGGGTGAGTTAAAGCGTCCGACTTTGAAAACAATGACACACTTGAAAGGACCACACGGAGCTTTTCTTTTCTTTTCTACTCAAATTTCTTCATGACTGTGGCAATGAAATATTTACAACCTTCATTGCATGTCTGTCTCTGAAGAGGGATCCCTCCTCTTGAAGGGGTTTTTGTATTTCACTCATCCAAATCAAGGCTCCATGGACAGAGGGTGTCATATGTTGTACTGATTCAGAAGCACTCTGAGGCAATTGATATAAGTGACATTGCTGATTTAACCTGCCTTATCTAGCTCTTTAAACGTTAACTCTTAGAGTTGGCTGAAAACACTATCTCCAGGCAACAATGACAACCATGAAAAATGGTCTTAAATATATTTTTTTAAGTTAACATACATCTATAACTCACTGCCTTGTAATGATTTGAAATGGCGAAAGGATGAACAATTGTACTCAAATTAGCTGTCTTATGTGAATAGAGACAAAATAAATCAGACTTAAAGGATTTTCTTATTTATTGAAAAAAAATGGATATATATGTAATATGTGCATTCAGAAATTATTATTTCACATTCTGTTATGTTGCAGCCGTATGCTAAAATCATTTAAATTAAATTGTTTCCCTTATCAATATCCACTCAATACACTATAATGACGAAGCAGAAATTGCAGAAAATATCTGCAAAAGTAAAAAGGGAAAAACTGAAATATCACATTGACATAAGTATTTAGACACTTTACTTGGTTGAAGCACCTTTGACAGCGATTACAACGTTGAGTGTATTTGGGTTTGACCCGACAAGGCTTGCACATCCGGATTTGGGGATTTCCTGCCATTCTACTCTGCTGATCCTCTCAAGCTCTGTCAGGTTGGATGGGGACCGTCGGTGGACTGCCGTTTTAGGTCTCTCCAGAGATCTTGGATTGGGTTCAAGTCCGGGCTCTGAGTGGGCCACACAAAAACGCTGAGGGTCATTGTCCCGTCAGAGGGTGAACCTTCGGTTCAGTCTGAGTGCTCTGGACCAGGTTTTAATTCAGAATGTCTCTGTACTTTGCTCTGTTCAGCTTTCCCTGCACAGTCCCTGCCTCTGAAAACACCCCAAACATGATGCTTAGAATTGAGGCCAAACAGATCAGTCTTGGTTTCATCAGATTAGAGATCTTCTTTCTCACAGTCTGATTGTCCTTTAGATTTTTTTTCAAACAGGCAGTCTTTCACTGGGGGGAGGCTTCCATCTGGCCACTCTGCCATAAAACCCAGATTGGTGGTGTTGCACTGATGGTTGTCCTTCTGGAAGTTTCTCCCATCTCCACACAGGATCTCTGGAGATCAGCTAGAGTGACCATCAGGATCTTGATCTGCTCTATTACCAAGGCCCTTCTCCCCCTATTGCTCAGTTTAATGGCAGCCAGCTCTCGGAGGAGTCCTGGTTGTTCCAAACGTCTTCCATTTAAGAATTATGGAGGCCATTGGGCTCTTTGGGTCCTTCAATGCAGCAAGACTTTTGGTAGCCTTCCCCAGATCTCAGATCTTTGCTCTGATATGCATTGTCATTTGTGAGACCTTATATAGAAAGGTGTGTGCCTTTTCCAAGTGTATTTTCTTTGTTTTCCCTTGAGTAGGACATTGACTAACATGACAACAGTCGAAGCTTTGACACATTTGAGTCAGACTTAGTTTGGCCCCTACAACATTTTCTGCTTTGCTGACTTTGATTGCCACGTTTGCAGTGGAAAAAGAAACTAAAGAAAGAAGTGAATTCTGGTCCCAACAAGATGTCAAAGTTTCCTTCAGAACTCTTCAATGTGGCGCCCCTTTACTCGCCTCTCTCCTATCAGATTAAAGTTTCAACAGAGCAGCTGGTGCCAAATTGGACAGTCGGAAGCAGGAGGATTTGCCTGCTGCTGAGTCCAGCAGGAATGTGCCTTTGTCCTTCAAACAAAGAAAAGGTTTTAGGAAAGTTTTATGAAAAACATTACCTTGTAAGTTCATCCCTGCAGGCCTTTTTTCTCCTTATTGTTCACATGTATGTGACCAGATGGTGAAAATAGCTACAGTATATCAAGAAGTACCACTGAATAATTGGATGAGTAATTTCAGAACTATTACCCACAATGCAGCTCTACATAACTCTGAGGCTGTTAGGGTCCTATTAATATTGGTGTAGCCCGTTACAGACTCAAGGGAGCTGAGGAATACTCTGGTGGGAGGGAAGCTGTGGAAAAGGAGCTTCCTTGTTCCTCCTACCTGCTTCATGTTTATGTCACATAACTGTGGAAATGCTGGGTGGCATTTTTTTCTAGAGGGACAGTTCACCCCTTACCTGTAATGCTATTTATCCCTCTTGTATTGGTGTGAGATGGAGATATTGGCTATAGAGACGTCAGCCTTGTCTCAAATAATGGGACTACATGGCATTTTGTGCCTGCAGCGCTTACCTGGCGATAGGTATGTAATTTACTCTAGCTGCCTGTGCTTCATATTGTTACTCTATGGATTTGTTTGTCACTGCAAAATGTCACCTCAGTGAGTCCACCACTTGCCGTAAGCCGGGTTAGTTTATACAGACGTTTGCCCGCTACACGGTTAACGGTTTATTGTGACCACACCTGTGACCATGCTGTCTAATCAGCATCTTGATCACATCCGTCAGGTGGGTGGATTATCTCGGCAAAGGAGGAATGCTCACTAACACAGATTTAAACACATTTCTGAACATAATTGGAAAGAAATTGTCCATTTGTGTACATTGAAAAAGTCTGAGATCTTTGATTTCGGCTCATGAAAGATTAGAGCAAAAGCAAAAGGGTTATGTTTATATTTCGGTTCATTGTAATTACAGTGTTATCAATCCATTTGACAGAAGTGATACATGTTATCAGAGCAGGGATAGCAGTGGTAACAGTAACCACAGACGTTATAGTAGAAAACGACTACTGCTTATGATGACAGCAGAAGAGGAGGAGATGATGATGTAAATATGAGTAAATAATAAGCCATTTTTAGTTTTTGCATCAGGCAAAACTCTAATCACGTAATTTACTCAACGTATGTTCGATGTCAAATATATTTGCTGTTGATAATACTATTATATTATTATATTATATAGATCCTCTATGGTTCTATAAGATAATGGAGGGAATAGTGACACAAACCAGAGAGAGAGAGAGAGCTTGTGAGAGCATTACACCTCAGCTCCTTCCCTCCTCTCCATCACTCACACTTTACATCCTGACTGACCAACCTGATCACTGTTCCTCCCAAAGGATGTTGGTAGTTAATCTGCATGGTCTTACATGTACCATCTCGCACTAGATATTGTAATGAAAGCAGTCCAACTTCATGTGAGGGGAGCACAAATTGGACGTTTCAAAGACTAGATCGTCATAACACGGTGTACAAAAGGAAACAAGAAGGCCAATTACACCCCAAGTTCCCAGCTCAAAGCCTACATTTTCTCTGTCACAGTTGGGCAGATGGATAATTTAGATTACTTTTCGGGTGTCTTTTTCCCAAAGAGGCAAAGAGATGGAGTGCATAATGTTAGTCTTTGTAGAAGTCTACGTTCACTGTGTCCTTGTCAGAGATTGTTGCCCTAAAGGAATACATGGCTTTAGTGTAGTCTGTACCTTGTTAAATCTCTATATACAATAACGCTTCACTATCCTTTTTAGATGCAACATTAAACCATAAAAGGCCCAAGATAGAATTAGAATCAGAGATTTTGACAAATGTGCCACCGTTTTATTCTGTATGAGAGAGAGAGACACATTTCTAAATGATTTTCCATGATAATAGGGTTGTTTAGTTTGGTCAGAAGTTGGCGCTATAGGCTGCGCTTTACGCAAGGAGTAGTAGCGAAATGGAAAACAAACAAGTTGCCATGGCCATCGTCGCCTACGAAAGAAAAATGGAGAAGGTCTTGAGGAATTTGTTTCAATTAAGCAAGATTTATTTGTTCTTTAATGTCAGCAAGAATTGTCCAAGACTGTGTGTGTGTGTTTGTGTGTGTGTGTGTGTGTGTGTGTGTGTGTGTGTTTGTCTGTGTGTGTGTGTGTGTGTGTGTGTGTGTGTGTGTGTGTGTATATATATATATACTGTTTTTGACAAAGGCATAAACCACCTCAAGCGAGCATACACATTCATATTTTTTGCAATTCAGGAAGCTTTAACCATTTTGCTGTTTCCAAACATTGTTACAACTTATTTACTTAAAAATGTGCATAAACATACATTAATGGAAACAATGGACTTTCTGTCTTGTCCAAATTGAACCAGGCAAATACCAAAGGCCACACAGCTACCATGTTATTTAAAACTGTGTATTCAAGGAAGGCTCTACAGTAAATAAATATATCACCATGACAGTAGATGCACTATATGCATCACTGTAGAAATGTCATATGAGAATTATAGGGATTTACCCAAAGTCCATGCAGCCTGTGGATTTCTGCTATGGGATTCAGTCGGATCCGGGCTTGGCCTGTAGCACCAGGATTCAGCTGCACATACTGTATATATGATGTAGTTGGACCACATGTGAATGAAATTCAGAACTAAGTTACGGTGTTCCTTTGATGCTTTTACTCCATTTTGCAGACACATTGTATCCGTTACAGCTTTAATGCAAGCTGCACGTGTCACAGTTTGCTGAACAGTTATTTGTTTCCTTGTCTTTGTACAGACAAGTGAATGGCATCAAATGAGTCAACAGTAACACCAGTTCAGGCTGAGGCCTTTTGGCACGGGGCCTGGACACCGGCATTCAGGCTGGGGTTTAGTCAGGGAGCTGATGTTGAGCTCAAGGCCCAGTTTGACCAGTAACCCTCTGAGGCAGAAAGCAGAACACAGCAGATGTTTCAGTCTGGTGCCAAATAAGTTGGTAACCAGTTGCCCACTGCCAGCCAGACTGGTCTGAATTAGCCCGGGTTTGGCTTTGATTATCTCTGCTGGGCTCATTACAAAACGGGCTGAAATGCCACAGTGGACCCGGAGCAACGGAGCAGGAGGAGATGGGGTTGAAGCGTGCAAAACTGTGCAGCAGCCTGTGACGGCGAGTGTTACTAGTCTTTAATCCGACACGGTTAACATAGTGGAATAAAGACTCAAAGCTTTGAGCTAAATACCAAATATCTTCACTCTTTAGATAAGTTGTTTACATCTGTTATTATCAATAGAGTTATTTTGGGGGATTTTGAGATTAAAGTTCTTTGTGTCGGAGCCCAGCTGATATATGGATGTCAGCTGATTTAGTTTTACATAAACAAATGAAGAATACATAACAATGTTTGAGCTACATATTATTCTTTACAGTAATCAGCACCAGCTGAGTTGGCAGAGAAGCACCTGAATCAACTTTTAAATCGTAATCGCGATTATGTAGTTAAGACGATGTTAAAATTTTTTAGTTAAGTTAAAGTTCTGCACTTTATTCATTCATTTTTGTTTAATGGACACACCTTAAGAAACATGTGAAAGTGAGGTTCTTCTCTTAATCCCAAAGGGATTGTTTTTTATTATTATTATTATTATTATTTTTTAGAAGAGGTCTACAAGAAGATAACATGGAGCAAAGCCAGATGGCAAAGTTCATTAATTGTTCTTTATATTAATCCCTTGAGGGATTTTTTGTTTAATAAGAGCAAGGTTTGCACTCAAATCCCAATGGGGAAATTATTTGCAAAATGTTCAATGAAAAACAGCATATTATAATATCATTTCTTTGCCTTTTGTCATTTCACAAAATAATCGTAATCGAAAATCGGATTTTGAGAGAAGAAAATCGGGATTTTATTTTTGGGCAAAATCGAACAGCCCTATTCGTTGCACGTTAACTCCAGGGAACTGAAGAAGATTTTTGGTTGTTTTGTTAGTATAACCAGCAGCAAAAGTGAACTGCAGTCAATGAGTCGCAGCCCTTAAAGCCCAGATGCAGATAACGTGCTCATCAAAGTCTGCAGCTCCCTGAAGACCCCGAAAGCTGCACCCAGTGTTCGCTTGTTATCCAATACTAATTAATATTGAAAGCTATAAAGTGAAGTCCAGAGAGGGAGTCCTTCGAAATGCAACAACTCTAGTGTTTTTGTCAAGAAAAACCTTTACTTCCAGTCACGCTCCTGATCCTGCTGAGAAACACAAATGCCTCACACAATACCGAAGGCAAGGAAGAAGCACGCACCATGCATAAAAAAACACGGTTTTGTTAAAACACAAAAACAAATGAAATTGTGCAACATGCATAGACAAAGCACACATACACACCAATCTTCTCTGACACGCACATACACACCAGTTTCCAAGGCTGGGGGACGGAGACGGATGACATCACATGTTCCTGCCTCGTGTGAATTCAGACCGGAGAGCTGGATCCTGTCGTAATGAAACTGGCACAGGGAGAGAGAGATAGTGGAAGACAGGAAGTGAGAGAGGGGTGTCTGAGAGAGAATCAAGCCTTTTTACACTGCCTTTTCGATCACTTCTTTTTTCTGCCCCGCCGTCTAAAAACTACTGAGACGGAAAGGGGTGACAGAATGTTCTGCCTCTGAGACGCCAACGAAGGCGAAGGGAGGCGAGCCGGCCTCTATGTAAACAGAGCGAGCCGTAACAGAACGGACAGTGACGTTTTGAAGATGTGTTACGTGGGCAACGCGCCACCGGAGAATTTAACAAGCTCAAAGTGTCGGTCTGATGAAGATAGAAAGCCGGTAGTTGCTCATGTGAGGTTGCCGTTGCATCATCAACACGTCGTGTAAGTCGTGTTGTGTAAATATGCAAGACGAGCAAAAGTTCATCTGTATGTGCTCAAGCTAATCGGATTTCTGACGCTCAATTAATACGTGACACGGCGCTACTGTGTTATGCATCCGCCTCTTTGGTTCCGCAAAGCCGGGATGCTTTGTAAAAAGAGACATGCCGCAATATAAAGTCTTTATAATAATAATAATGGATTGGATTTATATGCCGCTTTTCAAAACACTCAAAGCACTCTGACAGGGTTCCGGGTTCCATTAATTCACACACAGTCATACCGGTGGTGGTAAACTACGATAGTAGCCACAGCTGCCCTGGGGCAGACTGACGGAAGCGTGGCTGCCATTCTGCGCCTACGGCCCCTCCGACCACCACCTCAAACATACAGCAGTCATACACATTCACATGAGGCAAGCTGGGTAAAGTGTCTTGCCCAAAGACACAACAACCATGACACAGTGACAAGGGCGGGGATCGAACCGCCGACCCTCCGAACATTGGCCAACCCGCTCTACCAACTGAGCCACAGTCGCCCCAAACGGTGCGATTGCAGCATATAGTTGACTCCTTTCTGTGATTCCGCTGGAATCTTCTGTGTAAAAAGGCCTAATGTGGTAGATTGGAAGAGGAAGTCAGGTTCAGGTGAGGTAGAAAGGTGTGTGGTGCGAGTGTGTCTATGTTAAGAGAGGAATGGACTTAGATTTTTCAGCTGAAGTTGTCTGTGCGTGTGTGCTTGACGCTGCAGTGATAATTCCTTAAATAAGCAAACCTCATCCCGGCCAATAAGTCTCAGATAAGCAATGCCTGGCAACCCAAAAGCTACCTTTTGAGAGTGCCAATTCAGCTTCATTTGATGCACTTGGCGTGGTATGAAAGGGCTGCACAGCCGTGAGATGCAGGGAGGAGAATGGCGCTTGTGTTAACAAGAAGGACAGTGAAACAATACAAGCCCAGATACGAGCACTGAAGACAGGTTAAGGCATGGAGAATAAAAAACGGGGAATAAAAAGGGATATTTAGCAGGCGAAGTCTGCTCAGCAGCAGAGAAATAGACCTCGAGAAGGGTGAAAGGAGTATCAGTGTACGGAGTATGAATGGAGAATCACAGAAAGAACTGCAAGATAGTGATAAATGAGAATAAAGACGTTTCAGGAGAAGAAGGGAGGGCAGATGAAAAGATGCAGGCTGTGATTGAGAGGAGAGACTTAGCGGTGTGATCACAAGGTTATACACAAACATTAAAGTGTGCTGAACTTCACAACAAACCCCACATGAGAGTCAGAGAAACTTGAGAAAACTGCAAGTTAAGATTCTCTTTTACTTCGAAGTTGAGGCTGAAATTACAAATGGAGGGTGATAAATGACAACCACGTGTGATTGGATAGGTTGCTACAAACACAGGAGAAATATTCAAAGTAGGCTGAACCACAACCGTGAATTGGAAAAGAACATTTGCCATTTTTGAGGACATTGGATAACTTCCAGAATGTTTAATTTAATACATCAAATCTGTTTGAAGTACCTCATTGAAATTATTCTATCCCTACAAACAGCATTAAATGTTTTAGGGGCGTTGTAAATTGGACATTTGGGCAGTAGATTTGAGATTTCATAGACTAAACAACAAATCTATGAATCAAAAGTCTAATCAGTAATGAAAATAATTGTTTGGTACTGCCCTATCATGTTTATTTTAATGAAATGATAATCAATCAATGTTAACAATAGATTCATCCTAGTACACTAATACAACTAATGCAAATTGCAGATATCTCTAGATACCTATAAGACATTATATTGGACATTTAAATCAGGTTTGCTTTAACCCTATGAGAACCACAGGGTCGGTAGTGATCCCGGCCAACAGGATGTCTCTAAGAGGCTGCAGCAGGCTCAAAACTAGAGTTACTGCTTTCATATGAGAAAAGATAAGGAATCCGTTGGTACCAACCATGGCATGCCACCTGGTGGTGAAGTTGGCTGAATAATGCTCTCTAAGATGTAGGCAAAGTGAAAACTGACCTCTCACCAAGATATGTGAATGAAAATGGGTGCTATTGTACTATTGGTACAAAGTGGGCGTGTCTATAAAAGGGAGAGGGGGATATCTGCAAAGGGGAGACTCTTCGATACCAACAGAAACCATTTTCATTCAGTTTGGGGTGGAGTTATTGGTATGCAGTGTACATTTGTTTTTTGTTTTTTCCTATTCTAAATGTTGTATTTGATTAATTAAATAGCAGAAAGTGGATATTTCTGGGCATCGCTGTTAAAATGGCTGTTAAAACTGTGGGCATGTCACAGTACAGATCGAATGGCCCTGGTGAGAGTGGTGCCCAGAGTGAGTTTGAGCTTTTAGGGAGGGGGAGGGGCGAAAGTGCACCACTGTAAAGGAAAGGAGTGCGCTGGATATATAACACATGACAAAACGAGAGCATCATTGCAAAACGGAATGCTTCAAAATAATCGTTTTCTTTCGATTACCTTATTTTCATAATCGTTGGAAGCCAAAATCATAATTGAGATTAAAATTTGAATAATCGAGCAGCCCGAAGCTGTGCCAATATTTGTTTTGGCAAATGGACATGTACTACTGTTGTGGGACCACTTAGCTTGATTGCGGTTATCAGGGTTAGTTAAACTAGATAAGTAAAAGATATCCTGGGTATGTTGAGCTCGCTTCACTAAGTGGTGTCCACTGTTTCTGGTAAGAATGCACTAATGGAGATGTGATGAGAAGGGTTTCCAAAACAACTAGGAATACACTTTTTGGTACTTAAGAAGGGAAAAAACAGGGAAAAATACAGGAAGCACTACATTCACATTCAAGACCTTTGACAGGCCTCTATCTTGGCCTCAATGGTGTCACATTGCTATGAATGCCTACAGCGTACCTGCAGGTGATGACAGTGACAGAAGGGACCGTGATGGGGGTTGTTCTGTGCAGCAGAGGGGGCGTCGCTCCAGCAACAGTCGGGACAATCTGTCCTAATCCGGCAGGCGGCCAGGGCATCTTGGTCTCAGCCCGGCCTGCCTGACTACAGAGTATTTTTGGAGTGATTTCCAGGTTCATGTCTATAATAATAATAATGCTGCAGCTCCTGCATGAAGCCAGATGCTCTCCTTTTGAAAGGAGTCATGGAATCAAGGAGTCTGATATGAAATGAGGAAAGATTACCGCTGGAATCTGCTGTGATTGTCTGAGCATGGATCTGAACCAAATAGAGCGAGCAGTATTAAAGGGGAATCAAGACGATCTGACAAGATCTCAGAATACCTTGCTGCATTGTTGCATATCAATGGGGAGATTAACTCCTTCAGATCTGTAGTTGTTTTGTTTTATGTAAAGTAAAATCCAACAATGTTATATTTACTGTTCAAATGTTGTGCTTATAGGTCTTTGCACACTGAGTCTGTTTTTTTCCATCCATATCCGTTGCACGTTATAAGTTAATAAGTTAAGTTAACAAGTAAATACAGCCTCAAGCTCAATCTTGTTTGTATGCTGACTCACTCAACTTTACTTTGTTTTTGAAATTCTGCGTTTGATTACTGTGTGTCCACACGGCCCTGCAGTCTCATGCCCGCGGGGCGTTTACATTTGCTAATTAGAACAACTGGCACGTGCTTTCAATTTATGAAGACGTGGGATTCATCATGATAATAACATATCTGCACTTTAAGAACACTGGAAATCCAGCATCGATTTTTTTTCTTAAGAACCAGAAAAAACAGGAAGATATTGGTGAATGAGGCCCAGTGTGTCTTTCTCCTCCTTTGTACAGCCAGAGAGGAGAATTATTATATAGAAATTGCATTTGAGAGTGGAAGAATGATTTTTTAAGCAGAACGAAAAAGACCTAGATGATTCATAAAAAAAGGACTGGACAGACTCATGTACAGGATGTGCTCAGTGTTTATCTGGTAACCTCATTGCACAGCACCTAATATTGGTTGGAGGGGTAACATTGCACAGATTACAGCCAAAAAATGTTTTATTAGTTATCCACTCATAATTCCCAGAGGTGTAAGGTTGTATTGTTAGTTTTCAGTGTGGCTGGACACATGATTTTCCTTTTCCTGATTGCTTTATTGTGTGTTTCTTGTAGGCAATTCCCAACTAGGGGCGACCATTGTGGATGCCTTGGACACCCTCTACATCATGGGTCTGCACGATGAGTTCAAAGACGGACAGGAGTGGATCGAACAGAATCTGGACTTTGGAGCGGTGTGTACCTAAACCTCCTTTTATATACATTTAACTGCATGGAACGATAGTTTAAACAGCATGCTGAGGAATTCTTCAGATTTATGCTTCTGTTCTGTTAATGGTCTACATATTCTCTGCTCCCACTATGAACATGAACCAGAGCCTGGATGACTCACATTTGAATGAATCTCAGATTGAACACTTTATAGATTGATTAGCTTCTCCTGCTGAGAAAAACACACTTAGAAGAAAGATCTTAGAAATCACAAATCATAACTTCGGATGCTTCATTTGGTCAATCACTTTGATAATCTGCTGTCTCCGATGAGAGCCATGGCTGATAGATGAGCACTGAGCATCCAATGAGAGTCGGATAATAATGTAACAGAAACTACTACCCTATATAAACAATGTGCATGGTCAATAGTGCATAATCTGGGTGCAGAGTAAGGTGCAAAGAGGTTGTATTTAGTCTGTATCTGTATTTAATCATTGGTGTATTTTTGACTTAACTTGAATGAAACCAATCAGACTGTGAGATCCCATTCTCGCTCTGCAAACAGAGAAGTTTTTCTGCAGAGGAAATGGGTTCAGCGGACCCTTAACCTCCACCGTCTCCCAGTCCTCTGTCCCATCAACAACTCCATTTGACCTGTTTAACAGGGGATTGTGTCGGTGGGTGTGAGGGTTGTCATGATACTAGAATTTCAAACTCGATACCGATACCCAGGAAAATACTCAACATCACAATGAGAGAAGTTATCTGATTTTAGTATGCAGGTTTCACACCCTGACTGTGGCAGTGTTACAGACACACCATACTTCCATCAATGGGTTGATCCACATCAGTCAAATCTAAACCAAGTCAAAATACAAAGACCTTGAGGAACACCACAGATGAAGTCAGGCCGTGATTAGGTATCGATAGCTTTTAAAAAATGTTGGTGATTTTATGATGAGCACTTCTGTTCTGTTAACTGCTCACAAACCCCCTTATTGCCAAAATATCAAGGAAAGCCAGGTCATTTTAGACACTGATGTCAAATAACAACAAATGTTGTCACTACAATGATATGGCTACTATTTGAATGGAGTCACAGATTTCTAGTAATACCCTCTTAAAGCAAGTAAGACCCCACTATGCAGAAATATTCAAATACACCATTTTGGAATAGGAAGAAATAAGAAGTTTGTTTCTCCTCCTCCTCATTTCTTCTCTCCTCCACATCCTCCTCCTCTCCTACTCCTTCTCTGCTCCTCCTCCTCATCTCTTCTCTCCTCTGCATCCTCCATCTCTGCTCCTCTCCTCCTCTTCTCTCTTCTCCTCTGCTCTTTTGTTTAACAACCTCCTTTCTTTTCCATCTCTCTTGTCCATGTGAACTGCAGCTCTCCTCATTTAAACCATGTTTCAGTCCTCCTCCCCCATAACAGCCTCCCTCCCTCCTGTCAATCACCACTTTTCCCTTCAGTTATGTTTTGCTTCCCTCATGCTCTCCCGACCCTCGTCTTCATCCTGCGTTACCATTTTCGTATCTCTTTTTGTTCACAATTTTGTTCTTACTGTTAATCTTCCCTTCTGCTTTCTTTTATAACCTCTGTATTTTCTACACATCGCTAGGTTTATTGTCTTCAATCTCCCGTCTTTTATTACATTGGACAATCACGTTGTTATCTGTCCCTTTATGCATCATCTGCCATGCCTATCACTTCTTGTTACCTTTTTAACCCTCTGTCCATCCATTTATATTTTTTCTTCTGCATTAACCAGTCTTTTCCTCTTTTTTTTTGCCCTGTAGCTTTTAGCACTTAACTCTCTGTCTTAATCCAACGTCCATCATTCTCCAACTTGGTTATATCTTTTGTTCATGTTTTGTTTCTCCTGTCAGTCAGTCTACATGTATTCCCAGCTAACTAATCCCCCTTTGCTAAACTATCCACCTGACATGGCTTTCACCCCTCTTCTATCCTTACATATGCCACTCTCCTTTGTTCTACATTACCTCTTATCTTTTATTCCATTTTCTACCTGCTTTCCCATTACGGCCAAGCTGTCATCCCTCCTTCCTACCCCCTTTCTACCCCCCCCCCCCCCCCCCCCCAACAATATACCCATGCCTTCTCCTTACCCTCCCTCCTCTTTTTTCCCTCCCATTTCTTACTTTCTGTCTGACTCCGGAGACTTTTAGTCCCCCAATCACGGGCTAGCAGCTAGCAGGTAGGCAGAGGGGATCTGACAGTCTGACACTTGGAGGGCTAATTAACCTCAGGATCATTGTGGTCGAGCAGCAGAAAGAGGGATGCAGGGAGGGATTGGGGATGGAGATTGGATGGGCGGTAGAGAACAGAGGAGGCAGCAAGAGAAGTCTGAATGAAGAGGATAGAGAGATGAGGAAGAAAGAAAGGAGGTTGACCAGTGAAGATTAATCACAGACTGAGGAGATAGGGGTTTGGATAGAAAGACCAAGAAAGATAAGCTAAGAAGACAGATTGAGGGGGATAAAAAGTGGCCATGGCTATAAAGAAGAAAAGACTTTGGGGGATAGGATGAGGGAAAGAGGGAGAATCAATTGAACCTTTGAAATCTAGACTTTTTAGCATTGCTTCTTTTTATTGAGGAGTCACTACATGTCTTAGCCAGCCATGCAGTGTAATGTTGTTCTCAGAATAAATTGGGTTACTCGTACTACCTTGTACAAGACTATTTGACAGTTTGGGTATCTAGAGGATGTGACATATAGCTGATGTCCTGTACCGAACGGTTGGAGACCCAAACAGCTACCGTTCCATCCCTCCTTGTTCTGTATAACTTAATCTCACTGTATACTTTTCACCACACTTATACTCAAGACCTTTGCTAGAAGCTCCTAAAAAGGCCATCTCCAGTAAAATAGAAAGCTTTATGGAACCTCGATATAAAATAAGACATATAGCACCACAATCTCTAGACACATGGGAGATGTATGGACTACACTGAAGGTGAAGACACTCTAATCACTGACAGATAGACATGGCTGGGGCTAGAATTAGGTTATATGGGTTTAAACTATGCGTTCACTTTTACTTTACTTCCAGACGTGATGATTATCGGGGTTGATCTGCAGTTATGATATAAATTCAACATCTTTTTGTTAACGTTGGAAGTGTAAGTCTGATGAATATAAAAAGACATGCCCACACAGGCATCGTGTGGGTGTTTGCATTCTGAGAGTAGGTAGGTGTGATTTTGGAAGCAAATTGCTTCCAGCAGGTGTTTAAGGGGGCTGGCTGTTTAAAAAGCATATCCACAATGTTTTACATTACATACAGTGTTTATCGGTTTTCCCCATGGTTCGTCTGCAATTCTCAGAGGGAGGACGTTCAAGTGGAAAATTAAGAGATAAAGTGCATCAATATGATGGAATAAGAGTGAAAATGAGAGTTGATTTTATGAGTGGGAAGGAACGGTTGAAAGATGTTGTTTGTATCTTGGGACATTGTGTAGTTATCAAACCCAAAAAGAAACAGTTATATAATGCAGAGGGAATAAAAATAAACACATTTACCTGACAAAGGAAACATTTGGATTCATTAAATACAAGTGTTCACGTTCAAATTCCCCAAATGAAAAGTGTTATTTTTCTAGCACAGTGAAGTCCAAAGTACCTGCAGGAGCAGCCACTGTAATAAAAATGTGCCTCAGCAAAAAGGTAGGGAATTAGTAAGAGTATTACAAATGCAATAACAATGACATGAATATGAGTCGATGAGAAAAAATTGCAAATGTGTTTGAATTGAGTAATAAGAGTCGAGGCTGGAGAGGAGAAGCTGTTTGGTTACACAGGAGGGGGAATGCAGGGGAGAGATTAGAGGGAGGACGAGACTTAACGAGCGAGAGGAGGAGGGAGGTGTGTCGCTACGTTCTCATTAACAGCTTGGTTTGATGCCTCTATACCTGCATGTATGAGGCCAAAGCATTCAGGCATTAGCTCCCAGCTACTCTAACAGGAAACGTTAAGATAGCGTTGGCTCAATCTTAGCACTATGGCCATGGCTTTTCTCTGGCTCTTTGCTCAGGCCTTTGACAAATCAGGTAAATCTCCGGCTCATAGGGAGCAGTTCTTTCCACGCCTGCAGTGGCCTGGCCGTATAATTGGCAGCAAGAGTGTTGTTAAGCTCGGCCCTTGTGAAAATCAAAGATTTGATCAATCCAGAGTGTGCAGCCACACCCAGCTTCTCTCGCAGGAGCTCTAAAGCAGGAATAAGGGCACGGCCCGGATTTCCATGGAGGAGATTAAAGACATCACTCTTAGTCAAGTCTAATCACTCTCCTGTGCGTGCATGTGTGAGTGCAAGTTGCCGAGCATTACACTGACCGTAACTGCCCGTGTGTGTGTATGTGCCAGTTTGACCTTTTATAGCAAGTTTTTGCTCTTTTTCACTTTATAAATTCCTATTTTCACATTGAATCGGTTTAAATCAGGATGCCTTTAAACTCTACAACACTGTGAGGTTTACACTGTCCCGCCTCCTTCCAAGGATGGTTCCTCCTTCTTGTGATTGTAGTAGTTTTTGACGTCGAGTTAACATTGTGCTCAGCTCGATGCTGTGAACACATCGCTCCAAGACAGCATTATTTATTATTTATATATATTATTCAAGCGATCCGTGAAACCGTCCTTGTAGTCACGCTTGATGCTGTCGCTGGCACACCTGTTCACAAAATAGCCGTTCCTATTTCTAGCCTGTTTCCTCCAGGGGCAACAACAACTAAAGTTTCTATTGTTACCAGCGACACGTCCCCCAGATTTTCCCTCAAACAGTGTCTCGAGTCTTTCAACAGTTCACACATGACACTCGAGCACCGATGTGCTACGGCCAAGCCAGCGGAGATTTGTTTCTGACATTTGGCTTTTCACCAGGAGCTCCAGAAACGTTTATAGCATTACATACAACAGTCAGACACGTCGTAAACTAGCTGTCAATGAACCCGGATTATCGTACCCAACCCACTTTTTGGGGATTTAAAAGAAAGTGAGTTCACCCGTAATGGATGCCCTCCTGAGCTGCTCCCCTGATGATGGCACACCACTCGTCGTCCTCGGTGACTTCAACATCCACTCGGGAAAGCTGCACTCATCTGAATTCATCGACTTCTTTTCCGCATTTGACCTTACACTCTCCCCCTCTCCACCAACTCACCGCGCCGGGAACCAACTTGACCTTGTCTTCACAAGATCCTGTGGCATCTCGGCACTCTCTGTTACCCCGCTCACCGTGTCCGACCACCACTTTGTGACTTTCTCCCTCCCCATGAAGCCCACCACATCCCTCCCCTCTACGCCTCGAATGGTCACCAGCCGCCGCAACCTGAAATCCCTCACTCCCTCCGCTCTCTCCTCAACTGTTATCTCCTCGCTACCATCCTCAGAACAGTTCTCCTTAATACCTACTGAGGAAGCCTCCTCCATCCTGATGTCCTCACTCTCCTCTTCTTTGGACACTCTCTGTCCCCCTATCTCACGACCTGCGCGATCATCTCCCCCCCCTCCCTGGCTGTCTGAACCTCTGCGAACCAACAGATCATTGTTGTGAGCGTCAGAGAGAAAATGGAAGAAATCGGGCCAGCACAAGGACCTTACTCACTACCACCACCTCCTCTCTGACTTCACCTCAACTGTTTCAGCAGCTAAATCTGCCTTCTACCTGGCAAATATCAACTCTTCTGCCTCCAACCCCAGGAAACTCTTCTCCGTGTTCTCCTCCCTCCTCACCCCTCCTACCCCTCCCCCCCCTTCCTTCCTTACTGCCGATGACTTTGCTACTTACTTTACCAAGAAAGTAAATGACATCAGCTCCTCATTTACGCCTATTCCCTCCCAGAAGACATCTCCCCCAACCCTCAACTCGGATGGTCTTACCAGCTTTAGCCCCCTCACCTCTGAAGATGTCCACGCACTTGTTACATCTAACCGTGCCACCACCCTCGACCCGATCCCCTCCTCTCTTCTCCAAGACATCTCACACGACATCTTGCCATTCCTCACCACCCTGATCAACTCCTCCCTCACCTCAGGTGTCATTCCAGCGGATTTTAAGACAGCTACCGTGAAGCCTCTCCTTAAAAAACCCACCCTAGACGCTACTGACATCCAAAGCTACAGACATCCAAAGCTACAGACCTGTATCTCTTCTTTCATTCCTCTCTAAAACCTTGGAACGTGCCGCCTACAACCAACTGTCATCCTATCTCTCGCTGAACAACCTCCTAGACCCTAATCAATCAGGATTCAGGACTGCTCACTCCACTGAGACGGCCCTCCTCACAGTGACCGAGTCCCTGCGAGACGCCAGAGCCTCGTCCCACTCCTCCGTTCTCGTTCTCCTCGACCTATCTGCTGCGTTCGACACAGTCAATCACCAAATCCTCCTCTCCACTCAGGCAGAACTTGGCATAACTGACTCTGCTCTCGCCTGGTTTACATCATACCTGACAAATCGCACCTTTCAGGTCACATGGAATGGCTCTATGTCCAAACCCTGTTCTCTGGACACGGGTGTCCCTCAAGGCTCAGTATTAGGACCGCTTCTGTTCTCACTATACACCAGATCACTAGGTTCTGTTATCACATCGCATGGATTATCCTACCATTGCTACGCAGATGACACCCAGCTGTTCCTCTCTTTTCCCCCGTCCTCTGACACTCACATTGCAACTCGCATCTCGGACTGTCTGGCTGACATCTCTGTCTGGACAACTGCACATCACCTCAAGCTTAACCTGAATAAAACCGAACTCCTCTTCATCCCAGGGAAAGACTGCCCTCGCATGGACCTGTCGGTCACTGTCGAGGGCATCACAGTATTGCCGTCGTCAACTGCGAGGAACCTGGGTGTAATCCTCGATGACCAACTATCCTGCACCCCCAACATCACTGCTGTGGCCCGATCCTGCAGATTTGCCCTCTACAACATCCGCAGGATTCGGACCTTCCTCACAAAGGATGCAACGCAACTCTTGGTCCAAGCACTGGTCATCTCCCGCCTTGACTACTGCAACTCTCTCCTGGCCGGACTCCCGGCCTCTGCGATTAAACCATTGCAGCGTATCCAGAACGCTGCAGCACGCCTTATCTTCAATCTACCCAAATTCTCCCATGTGACCCCCCTCCTCCGTGACCTCCACTGGCTCCCTGTTGCAGCACGCATCCAATTCAAGACGATGACACTGGCCTTCAGGGCCATCAATGGAACGGCACCCATCTACCTTCAAACACTGGTCAAACCTCATGCCCCGAAGCAAGCACTTCGCTCCTCTACTTCAGCTGGCCGGCTGGTACCACCATCGCTGAAATCAAACAAATGTCGCTCAGCAAAGTCCAGACTCTTTAAAAAACCCTTACCTATAGCACTCTGATCGTAGCACTGTTGCTCTTGAACTACTAGTTTACTCAGATGAGGACCTAACACTTGTTCTATTTTTAGCTCTTACTTTATCGGCAATGATTCGTTGTGGTTTCCTTGTTTCCTTCTTTTGACAAATGTACTTATTGTAAGTCGCTTTGGACAAAAGCGTCTGCTAAATGACCTAAATGTAAATGTCTGTAGTAATCCCTCTTCATTTCTTTTGAAGATTGCTATATAATTGACCTTAGTATATTTATTACATGAACAAAGTAATGAAACATTTTGGAATCAATAGACTCGTTGCCAGTCCTCCTTTGAGGCTTACCCAGTGTTTTGGGCTGCCTGTGTTGCTGCAGTGTAGGTGGTCGACATCTTCTCACTCCAATGCTTCAAATAACACAGTTTGGTCAGAGATTCAAACTACGACGCTGCACTTTCGCTTGTTAAATGAACAAAATATGCTGCTGTCTTCACAGAACCGAAGTTTGGTTTCGTCAACAAAAAAAAAACTTTGTTATGTTTAGGAAAAGAGCGGGGTTAATATTAAAGCAACACTAAAGAGTATTTAGTGCCTTAAAATAATGTTTCCAAAATAGTTTCAGTGGTTCATCACCTCAAAACCGGGTCAACGGCACTTCAGCATTCGCTCTGCAGCCCTCTATCGGCTGTAACCGCACTATGTAACTTTGCCTCGTCGGGTAGCGGTTTTGTAGTTCTAATGAGACTACGAATTTGACCGGCTTTACGGCAAGCGTTACAAAAGCCGGTAGGTGGAGGCTCTGCGTAGAGATCAGTGGGAGAACACCCGGCAGGTGCGTGGAAGATACCTTGCAGCTAGGTAGTTTTTAAATTGGCGTCATGGCAGAGCCTGCAAAGAAAAGGAGGAGTATAATGTCCGATGAGGCGAAGAAAAGAAAACGGGAGCATGACAAAGAAAGAGCTCGTACGAGAGTGAATATCGGACCGGCTCACACTCGTTGGCGAGAGCTGAAGGAGGCTACAAAATGCAAGACGGATGGTGACTTGGCTTTGTTGCTGCTGGACTTGTAAATAATAGGGTTGCACGTCTCTTTGTGATAAACGGTTCGATATGCATCTCGATACACAGGTTACGATTCGATTCAAAAACGATATCCTTTTATTACACACTGATTCAATTTGAATCGATTCCATACAGTGTAAGAACGATACGATACGATTCTACGGTTAATATTTGTTGTAGATATTTTATAAAATAAAGAAGCAGAATATATAGAAACAATAGTTTCTTTTCAAATATGTAAAATATCACATATCCCCAAACATTGTGGCTGTATGGCACTGGCAAAAAACAAAACCAGAACAACAAAATCACATGTCAGTATATTTATTTTTAGACATGGACCAAAAAAAAAGTCTGTCTGAATCGTTGGATGGCGGTCACAGGACAGTGTCGTGGACGCTACCCGTGCTGCGGCTGCCTCTTGTGGCGCAAGTTGAGACACAAGCGATGGACATTCAAAGCCATCCGTCTCTCACGTGCGTTCGTGGAGTGCCTGCAGTCGCCTACCTGTGCTGCGCCCGCCTCTCCACCTCCACCTCCTCCATGTTCCGTGTTGTCCCTTGTTTATCACTCATACAAGCTAGCCAGCTACGGCGTTTCACTGGCAGCTTCAGCTCTCGCGTTGTTTTAGAGACGCTGGTGTAATGCCGCCCATAGATATGATGCGGCCGACCGCTTCAAAGTCTCGCGATACCCGATCCATGACTCTGTAACCGATTCATCTAGGAATCCATTGATAATTCGTATCGATTGAGGAGGCTGCTACCGATGCAGCCGTATCTCTCACTTATTGAACCGAATATCCGGTCGCATCGGTTTATCGTTTACAACCCTAGTAAATAATACCGGTAATAATTTTTTTTCCAACAGTGTGCATCTGTGTACAATACATTGTTGATTATTTTATTGGCTCATGTTAGCTAATGCGTTAGCTATTGTGCTAATATATATGTAACTATCGCTATGGTTCATGTTAGCTAATCTTAGCTAAGGCATTAGCTACTCTACCTTGTCACTGGACATCGTTCAAATCGTTCGTTTCCAGAGCCGGTTCTGCATATAAACAAATAAGGTGGGTGCGACGGTAGGCTGCGGTAGGCAAAATTATTTACGATGGCAGTAATGGACAATTCCCTTCCAACCTGTAGGAGGACCGAAGAGGAAAAGTTCCTAAGTGTTGCTTTAACTTCACTGACTAACAAGTAAATTGAGATGTAACACTGACCGCGTATCTGACGTCTTGGCAATGGGAACGGGTTGAGGTGGTTCTTCAGTTGAAGGGGGCCCCGTTGCCGTGGCTCCTTCCTCACCTTGTGAGCGGCATGGGGGGAGGCGGGCGCCCTTCGTCTTCATATGCTACCCGCGTTGCGTTGCACAGCCGGCTGAGTAATGGCAGAGTGTCACTTTAAGGAGACTTAATAAATCCACTTGGCCCATAGGTGCTTTCCTCATGTGCATTTGTTTTTCATTGAGAGAAGATGAGTTTCTGCTTCCCGTCGTGATTGCGGTGTGCATGCAGCATCAGCCTTCAGTGTCCAGGGAAGCTGGCCAGAGTAAAACACATCCTGTATGTGTGTGAATGTGACATGACTTCACTTAAATCTTACATTAATTCAATAAAGTGCATGTTGACTGTCCAGTACTCATGTTTGTGTCAAAAAGTCCTTGCTTAAAATCGTAATTTGTCAAATTGTAATTTGATATGTTTTTAACAAATGCACGTACATTTTCATGGCGTCACCCCCTCCCTCCGCCACCCCTCGATCCAGCCGCCCACCTGCCACCACCACAAACACCGGCCTCACCACCAATGAATGATTAAATAGCTGCCATGTCAGGTTGAGCCAAGCATGAGTCATTGTTGGAGTCTCCGGTGTCCTGGTGGGGCCCCCGCACTGCAGCTTGCCCTCAGATGATGGATGTGTCGGTGTGAGGTCCGCATCCACCACCAGGCTCGAAGATCCCCCAAATGAATGGACCCTGTTAACTGAGGCATTAATAACCCTGGTTAAATTGTGAATGTGATCAGAGACGATGCGGCAGCGATGGAGGGATAAATTAATGCTGGCTGTCAAAGAGTACGTTGCAGCCCAGCTTCATTAACCAGATTAAATCATAAAGGAGCGAGAGTTCCTTATTCAAAGTGTTTCACTGGTGAAAACATCAGCACTTAAATGTGACATGTGTCATGTTCTTTCAGACATGAGAGGCAGAGAAAGATGGCGTAACAATCTGCTGTTTATTTTTCATGACACGTTCAGCTTTTCCTGTCCTGCACTGTGAAAGCTGTCATGTCATGATTAGATGCCCCCGTTCCCGTCCTACGCCCCCCCCCCAGCCTTCCTGATGGTGAAAGACGTTTGATGGTGACTTCCTCCGCTCTGTGTGTTCTTCACGTCATTGCAGAATTTTAATATTTCAGCCAGGTCGCCTGGATGACATGTTTTTCTGTTCTTCCAACTTCAAGGACTGTCATCGTATTTTTATTCATGCACTAGTGAGATATTTCAGCCCAACCTTGTGTTAGGCTTCAAATGCACACATACTGCAGATACACACTACAGACTACCGGGAATGGAAGTGACATTTCTCAAGGAGTATCTGCTGTGAAGATGAATGGAATAACAATTATTCTCAATAGATGGCCATTAAAATGTCAGAAGTGTAAAATGCTCATTTAAATTTCCCAAAGCCTCAGACATCTTCAAATGCTACATTCTGTCCAAAACCCCAAACCTTTTACTTTCAGCAACGTAAACAGGCAAATATCATCTTTTCAGAAGCTGGAATCATAGTGTTCTTTAAAAATGATGAATTGATCATTTAATTGCAGCTGATTACTTTTCTGTTGATTGACCAATATACTATATGTAATTAAGAGTCAGAGCCACGGTTGACTATATATATTAAATACACCCGAGGGTGTGATGGACACCAGGAAGAGGAACTTTTCCAGTAGAGACATGATCCAATTGCAATAAACAACAGAGACTTTCTATGACAGGAAAGGCTCTTACGATGTGGTGACAGATTTCTGTAAGTCCGGGTGCGTGGTGGATATTAATAGAGAAAGTAGAAAAGGTTGGAGAGTGGATGTAATCCTCAGGGGAGAGTGAGTACAGTATGCCATTAAGAGCTATCGTATGATAGAAGATCAGAGAAAGAGATGACTGCGGTCCTGTTTTGTAGTTTCAGAACAAAACAATTCATCTTAATCCAAACTGTCCGTCTATTCTTGTGCCGCTGTCAAGCGTCATCTCACAACCTACGTGATTCTGTTTCGCTGCAGGCGGATTTAGCTCCGGGCTGTTTTACAGCTCCTCTGCTCATTGGGGTCTAGACTCCTAAACTACAGCCGTAAATGGCTAACAAGAGAGCGTGGCTGACAGACGGGGAGTGGAGGGATGGATGCTGCCAAACAAAGCTGGCATTGAGCTTTACGAGCGCTTCCCATCCCTTCATCACTCAGTTCAGCAACATCCAGGACGAGCTGCCCCTGTTGTTCGGCTCTGGGCCTCCTCCTTTATTTATCTATTCTTCACATTAATTGTGAGTTTCTAAAAAAAAAATTAGCTCCTTGGATATTTAGAATTATTGTCTGACATATACACTCCCAGCAAATATCGGTATTAGTTGAAATGAGTTTTATATGGCGGCTAAGCTCAATAAACAGATTCTAGATTCACGTGTAGGATCTGGAGGCATCGGGACAAGAATGGTCTGGATTCTGGTTGGTGTTATATTATTGAGCAATCATGTTCCAGGAGGCGGTGCCTGTATGGAAGTAAAGTCTCTCGTGGTGATCAAAAGAAGCGGAATGGATTTGCCACGATGCAGCCGAGGAACCCACCAGTTATAGTCCGACGATGATTTAGCTTGTTGTTGGTTTAAAATGAGCTTGTAAACTGGCTGCTTGTGAAACTATTCGGTCATGCAGGTCGTCTCTCAACCTCCACTCCAGTTTGCATATCAAGTTGCTAATGGAGAGCCGCACGAGAAGAGGAAGTCCTGTCCCCAATGTCCACCGGCTACACCACAACCCCAGAAATATAGTCCCTTTTCCCCAGAGGCTCATCGTCCTCAGATCGGCAGCAGATGGGCTCCGAGATTGTACAAAGTTTGAAAGTATGGAAAAAAAAAAGTTGATATGGTTCAGAAACATCAAGATTCAACAGAAATGTACAATGTTTTATTACATTTACGTGCCATTCTGGCAACATTCTTGGCATTGTAGCGAATCAAAGGACAGAGTGTGAACTGCTCGATAGGAAAGGAACGTAGGTGGAGCTCTTCTACTACACACATGGGATCTGTGGGAGGACCCAGCTGCAAGTGTCACAGGTTCATAATCACACATTCTGACAGGGTGCAAAGCCATTTTAAGGCCAGGTTGATTTGCTGCCATGAGAATGAAGGCAGTTAGTAAAGATGCAGGTGGAGCGGTCCTTTGTGTCAGTAGGGAGGGAGATTCGTACCGACCAAGAGGCCAACATCCAACCAACTACAAAGGGCTCAAAGGCCCAAAGGTTTGATGTTGGAGGGAAGCTTCACATGATACGCCTCGACATAAGGCTGCAGGGCCCAGCAGATAAGCAAAGCCTCCTTCTGGAAGTTAGACACGGGCAGAAAGGGCAAGCAGCAGAGAGAGCCCATGGGATGGATTAGGGGTAAATAAACAGAGTGTAGCTGGAAGTCAAGTGCAGAAGGGCAGTGATTTGGCCACCACCGCTGACCCAAAATGTGAAGTTTCAGCATCAAATTAGATTATGAATGTTGTCCATGGACACCTGCTCCTGACTTAAAGACTCCAGGTGCCTCACCCGGTAACAGTGATCACAAATAGTTATAGTGATAAATATCAGTATCGAGATTGAAATGATCTATTTTGTGAGAGATTTTTGGCCATATCTACAGTTGAAGACATACACATTAAAGCCCCATTTTTAAAATTCAGACAATGTTCCTGTTCTCCTCCCCTTCTCTCTCTCTCCCCCGTATCCCCTCCGGAGTGCATTTACCGTAAATCGAGGTCATGCAGACTTGCCCTTTAGAGAGATGCGCAGGTAAAGTCCTCATCTCTTGCATGTTCTCATTTCTTGTGTGAAGATATCAGAGCAAGGTCACATTGTAATTTGCAAGCAGCTCTCAGCATTTGAATACGCTGTGCTGCGAGGTGTGAGTGGTGTCTTACTGCATCAGTGTTGCCGTGTTACCAAGAGAGTTGTCAGTCGGAGAGATTTCACGTTAATTACTTCACTGTGATATTCTCACGTGTTTTAAGTCGTCTTAGAAGTTACGCATGCTGACCCGAGGCCAGACTGCTGTGGTTCCTGGGAAAGCTGACTACACTAGAAAAAGACTAGCTGCAGAGTGATGATCTCTCTCCTTCCTCATAGTCATCCCAGCTGTAACATGAAACCCAGGAGGGCTAACGTTACACAACATCCCCATTTTAGTCCGTAAAATGCAGAAAATAACTTTCTTTTGTTAATTTATTTTGAAAATAATAAGCATTCGGCAGTGTTGCTTATTGGCCATTATTCTTACTGTAACAGTTAAGACACTCAAATACTGGCATATTGTCAGTGAAACAACTAATACAACTAACATAATGTGATAATAAATGTAGGCCAACTTTCTCCGGAGATCAAATTACAGTATGTGTGATTGTGTATTGCTGCATCATAAACCTGGGCTGTAGGTTGAGCCTTTATACTCACCGGATGCACGTTGTAGCGGGGCTGTAATTCTGTATCGTCTATGACTGTGGTCGCATCTAAACAAGGCGTAAATGAAATGTTTGAAGTGTCTCTACAGAGCAGGCACCCAGCCAACCGTGCTGAACCAGCTAGCACGCTACAGCCAACTGTGGGCTGATTTCTGGGTAAAACTCGTGTCCCAGAGTTCCTGTTGGCCTTGTGCGAGTAGTCGACATGGGGCGCACCAAAAGGATGTCGCACCGAACCGATCATCCTGTTACAACCCTGGACTTGCATATATTTTGTTGAATTCCACATCAATCTGTGGATAATTGTTTATCAAGACCAGTGAAAAGGAATATTTCAAAGTTTGTAATCAACCTCCTACTTGGCTGTGCGGTGATGGAGAACATGTTCTAAGTGTGTATCATTACAATCCGGTCAGAAAGCCTGTTGCTATGGGTTACAGTCTGCCATTTGTTACTACTGCTGGGCAGAGCCAGTCAGAAGTGTAACCATAAATATAAAGAAAATGTATTTAAAAGATGGTATCGATGTTATTTTGTGTTCACAGATAAAACACAGTCTGTGTTGTTGTAGCTAAAGAGAACAAGATGCTCTCCCTCATGTAATCTGATTTATTTAATGATGTCATGGGGATGCAGTCTAAGTTGTTATGAAATAATAATAATAAGCTAATTTCTTTGGGACAGACTGTTTTTGAAGAAAGCAGTTGTCCCCGTTCTCTACCTCTGTGTTTCAGATTTGTTTTGGAGGTTTTTGCAAATCAGTTTGAAGGAAAAGAGATGAAAGGAAACACAGCGTGTGCTGGTGGTGCAGAAACCCCCGGGAGATCATGAGATTTATTTCATAGAATGGTGTAAAACCAACGTCCATATAAAAAGATAAATAATAAATGTATTTATAAGGACGGTGCACATTGATTTACATTTCTGTAAATGTGCCTGTGTTACACTAGACAACACCAGTAGAGCATGTCATCAGTTGACTGCCTCCATAAGACACATTAACACATAACCAACATTAACACCACCATGGGTGTGACACGACAGCTACAACCAAAGTGTTTGTTACCCTAGCCGACGTGTTTTTAAACCCTAGTGGTCTTTTGTTTTCCCAGAATGCCGAGGTGTCTGTCTTTGAGGTCAACATCCGTTTCATAGGAGGACTGCTGGCCGCCTACTACCTCTCTGGACAGGAAGTAAGTACTCATCAGTGTGTTTTTTTTTTTTACCTGAGCAGTTGTTAATGTGAGTAGACAAGAGAAGCAGGAAGGAGGCCTCCTGTCCTCTCTTTGTCTCCCTTTTCCTCTTCACTTGTTCCTTTCATCCTCTCTGGTCCCATTAAGGCCGGCGGTGATTAAGGAGCTGGTGCACGTTGAATGTATTTCTGTTCTCTCTCTCTGTCCATCTCATCCATGACAGCTTTCATGCCCAGTCCTCCGGTGCTCCCTCCTTGTTATGAGACCAAATACATCAAATGTGTTTCATTTTACTTAGAATCCTGCCTGAAAACACATTTCAGCGTATTCAAGAGAAAACATCAGTAGACGTGTTGAGAAAAGCCAGAAATATAGCTGCAAATGATTATCATCACAGAGGAGTTTTGCAGAATTATCACAGAATCAACTTCTTGATTTTCAAGTTTTGCAGCCAACTTTTAATTTACTAATTTACTTGGGTGATGGTAATATTTTCTTTTGACTTGATGTAGAATTATGATCATAAGAATTCAGTTTTTGATCCATGATTAATCTGATGAAGGTCAGCTGTTATATTAGGAAAGGCGGGGCTTGACTTTGAGTTTTAAAGCACATGAAAACGCGTGGGAACGGGGCAACGGCATCGTCTTTGACCTCCTTTAGACATAATAATGTGTTCATCTTGATAAAAGTGAGAATAATCAATGCGGTGGAATCCGCGTCTGCAGTTGTGAGTCGAGAAATGCGGAGCCACTTTATAATTCACACAGGGACCGAATCCGTTATTGTTATATTGTTATTGTTATTATTCTATTATTATTTTTTACATTGTTTATAGCTAATTTCCTCCCTTTTGGTTGAAAACTGTATTTGAAGTTGAGGAAAATACTAAGCTAATTAGTCTTTATGAAGAAGGTATTTTCTGGCCATCATTACTTATCACATTAAAAAAGACTAATTAGAACATGAACACTGTTGCCTTGGAAACAGTAATATTCTGACATTCAAAGTGAAAAAATGTGTCTTGATTTATTAAGACCAAAATAAATAATGACATGGGTGTGGAAGTGGATTGACATTTTCTAACTTTTCAGGGTTTTCTTGAGAAAATAAGAGAACAAATAAACCGAACTGATTAATTTCCAGTTTGATTTCAGTCCTTTGTTTTCAGAATAGGTGCAGTGTTTTGTGTTTGTTTTTCCATTTAAAAGAAGCAGAGGCCAATGACAGCTTAATAAATGTTCACCTGAGCATGTGAAAACAAAAAACAAAGCAGGGAACGTATTAGTCACCTGTCAGTTGGTAAAAGTAATAAAAATCACTCAAGCTAATCTAATTGCCTTAAAGGGTTGACTCATTCCCACAAATAATAAATGGTGCTAGTGTTGAAAATGATGCAAGGTTGTGGGTTGTTTTTCTGAAAGAGATCTTAAAGTTTACAATCTCAAATAATTATTTTTTAATGGCAGCCTGATGATTTACAGTTGACCATTACAAATACTTCCCCTCATGCCTGCTTTGACAAATAGACATTATAAGAAAATCAAGTGCCTAAAGGAAAGAAACAAGCAATCATTAGCATCAATTACATTTCCTTTAGATTAATCACAAGACAATATACGAGGGCACGCTTTGATCAATTGGATCACAAATAAAAAAAATATAATAAAAAAAGGTAATAATCAATGAATGAAAATAGTAATAAAGTAAGTTATAACAATGGAACACTTTTACTTTTTAATTGTTACTTTACCTGATCTTTCACATCTTTCAGTCACTTCTTTTCTAACCCCCTCCCCCCAAAGATTAATCAGAGTCCACTGGAGCGATAATAGAAGCAGTGGGTGGTGGGGAAGGAGGGAGGTGGAGCATGGGAGTGCTCTGAGGAGAGACAGTGATGGAGGGAGTGGAGGAGAGGGAGGAGGAGGAGCAGGACGGCGAGGATGAGCGGAGGGTGTGTGAAGGTGATGCTTACAGATAAAGAGATGGGAGTGGAGAGTGAGGATGATGAATGGGCGTGGGGGAGAAAAGCGAGGGAGACTCGTTCTTCACTCTCATTGCACATGTCCTTGAGCAAGGCACTTAACCCCTCAACTGCTCCAGTCGAAACAGCCGCAGCGGAATAAATAGTTAAGTTACTGGCAGCTCCCCGGGGGAGGCTGTGTTTAACCGTGTGGATATGAAGCCCACTCCCTGCAGAGGGAGTTCATCAGCGTCTCTCTGTTGGATGCTTGTCGTCAGAGATGACGCTGTGTTAGTGGAAAGGAGGGGAGGATAGAAAAAAAGAAACAAGAGAAGAAACATGAGAATGAGACAACATGAAAGACATGTGTCACAAAGGTGAACAAGGAAGACCAGAAGGGATAAAAATCCATGGATGGAAAAGATCAATGGGGCTTTTATGTGTTACTAAAGTTGCAATGAAGCTGAAGTTAGAGCATATTTAACATCTTTACCTCCCAGTGAAACAGAATCTCTGGACTGTGTACCGCTACGAGACTTTGGGTTTAAATCAACCCCAAACGGACTGATTGCTGATTTTCAACCGGCCCTGCATCCTTGCAGATCTGGCGGTACATGCTGATGAATGCCGCCGGCCTCCCTGCCGGTCCTTTCACGTCATCCGGCGGGCGATCATCTGTTTGTGTTACTGTGCTCCGGTGACAGAGCTGGTTGGAAATTGGCAAGAGTTTCCCTTGAATAAATGAGACCTCAGCCTCATTGTTTTGTAATTGAAAACATTTTCCCCGTCGATATCCAACAAAACATCTCTTCCTGTCTCTCCATATTGCTCGTTTAGCTTCTACCATCCACACACATGGTTTAATATGACCGGTGTGGCTAGCTGTTCACCAAAAGGCTCATTTGATTGTATTCTCACTCTCTCAAAAACGTCATTAAATCAAGTGTTTTTCTCCTGCGTCTATAAAAACACCCCTGCTGTTAGTCCTCTCATCCACATCATTCATCAACTTAATTCTCTACATAATCATACACATTAGTGCAATATGTAAACTGTTTATCATCATTGTTTTGCTGACTTTAATTGAACCAGAATAATAGCTGATGTTAATGTGCAAAAACAGAAATAGTATACTCCCAGTTGAAAATAACAGGGTTAATGGGATGCACATGTACTCGTTACCTTCAATCCAACGCTCTGTGCTCGTGATGGGTCCGAGCGATACGAGTCTGGACCTGAGAGCTTGCTTTGGGCTCCCCGTCCACATGAAAGACGTTACTGGACACAATTTGTTATGTTGGACTTGGCATCTGTCACCCATGAGTGGATTGACCCATGCTGTAGACACCATCTGTGAATTTCACTATTGGCCTCTTAATTCATATTTTTATGCTGCTTATGGGCTTGATTGCCATTGAAATAAAATAAAATGGTATCGATTGCTACAGTATATTTCCTTCAATGGATTCCAATGATAGTTTCTCTTATCTTTGTAACATTACAGATTAAGAATATATTGACCAATAATGCAGAAGACGTGTGGTGTAAAATGTTGTGCAGATTTGCCCTAGTATGCTGTTGTGCTACTAGCTTCTAACTTTTTAATGAGATTGAATTGCATTTTTAACCAATTACTATATATAATATTATATTAACCAATAATTGATTGCTGTTTTGGCAGCTGACTATCGGTTCGAGAAAATGCCTACAATTTGGATCCCTGCTTCTGTAACATTTAAGTGAACTGGAAAAAGGAAGCGTTGAACGTGATTGAAGTTGGGCATACGAGAGAGAGAGAGAGAGAGAGGGGGGGTAGAGAGGGAAGAAGGGAAGAGAAACACCACGGACAAACATGAAGAAAGAGAGAGTCTGAGATCAGCATTCAGCAGGAGGAGGTGTAGGTGTGGGAGAGTGGAGGAGGTGGAGCAGCAGTGATGGATTGTGTTTACTCCACTGTCTGTCCCCAGCTTTCTTCTTGTAGTCTCTCCTTGTGTTCCTCCCTCTTTCTCGGATGCCCTCCTCACCACCTTCTCCTCTCTCTCCTCACCTGTCTCCTCTTTTCTGTCATCACCATGCTGTTCTTTCTCTCCTTTTTACTTCCTTCCTGATTAGTTCTCCTCGTCCTTGCTTTCCTCTCAGCTGTGCTTATTGTCTTTGTGTCTCTCCTCTTCTCATTGCTTTCTACTTTCTTTTCTTTTTAATTTATTTCTCCTCGTTCTCTTCTCCGTTGTCACCTGTCCTTGGTAATTATTTTCTTTTCTCATTATTCTGTTTCTTTCTTAATTTTCTCCTCCCTGTCTCTCCCCCAAATCCTCTATTTGCCTTTCCCTGGTGAGGTTTATTAGACTTTGGCTTGTGTTTATTTGCTCCATCTCTTTCTCACATTTCTGTCTTGCTGCATTAAATCTGTATTCATTCCCCTATTGTCTTTCACTGCTTCTCTACTTGTCCCACTTTTCTTTTTTTTTAATTTTATCTCATCTCTCTGGTGGAGCCCTACTCTCACACCCTTTAATCCTTTCCCTTCTTTAATCTTTAAAAGGGTAAATGTCTTCCTCCCTTGCTCCTCTTGTTCCGAGCCTCTCATCTCTCTGCCTTACCCTTTCCTTGAAAGCTCTATCACTGCTTGTCCTTTCCCGTCCTCCACACTTGTTTGTTTCCCATGTCCTCTAGTCTTTTACCCCACTCGTTCTCCTCTTGTTGATGTTCTCTTCATATTTTTAACTAGCTCACATTTCTCCTGCCGGCTGCAGCCGTGGCAGCGTTATTCTTGGTGTGTTCGTCTGTCTGTCCGTCTATTCTCGTGAAAGCAGTATCTCAGGAACACCTGACTTTCTTCACATTTGGCACAAATGTCCACTTGGATTCAAGGTTCAACCATAGACTGTATAAGGAGTGGACATAGTCACCCTGATCTTGCCCATTGGTTTGTGGACTACACTTTTTGAAGCCTTGAGTTCGGCATTTTGGCTGTCGCCATCTTGGATTTGGACCATCTTCTGGTGTGAAGCTGTTAACGTTATCTTCATAATTCAAGTCAACTTTACAGTCATCTGAGTATCTTATTGCATTGGTAGCGACATGTCAATCACAAGGTAGCCCCGCCCCTAAAGCATCCCCTGCTTTATATATTTGACTCTGAATTAACCGTAATTTACCTAATCATGTTGTATTGAAGACGACTTGAGACCACAAACTCATGTTTGACAGTGTTGTGGTCAAAGGTCACCATGACCTCAAAAAACATGTGTTTGGCATTATTAACTCAAGAATGAATTTGCTGATTACGACAATTTCCCACAAATGTCTAATAGGATAAAATGAATGAATAATGAAAATGATGATACCATGACGTCCTGTCTGGGGGTCATTAGTGTTTTCATCTTAGAACTTTAATGTCCCTTCACAGTGTGTTTTCAGTGCATGAAAATGCCTTATTCAGTGTTTAGTTGTATTTAGCTCCACCCTCTCGTGTCACATCTGGTTGGTTAAAAACAAATGGCCAGAAACTCAGGATGCAACGCCCCAAATGTTGAACTGGAGGCTTGAAAACCATAGTCCACAAACCGATGGGTGACGTCATGATGACTTTATCCACTTCTTACTGTATATACAGTTCATTTCCTCATTAGAAGTAGTAATTGCTGAGATATTAAATGTAAAAATGATAAATTGATCTTACTGCAACGGTACACAGCACAATCTACTCTTCCTCCCGTGTATCTCCAAGTTTGAACACCACTGGTTTAAAGTTTCCTTTCTCTATCTTACATACATTATGCATGCAGGAAAAAGCTGCAGGACTTTTTCTCTGTGTTCTTTCAAACAAAAAAAGGAGAGAGTAGAACCACAGGGATGAGTTGAGCAAGGAACAGCAGATTGCACAGAGAAGGAAGAAGGTCAGGTGATGAAGCAGAGTCCCTGTAATGCAGGATAATGGGATGAGAGCATCAAAAAGGAAAGCTACAGGATCTGCAGGCATAAACGCTGCAGCACAACTACCCTGTGGACGGATGGAGGGAGGGAAGGGAGGAGATAAAGAGATTGGAGGATGACAGAAATGGAACAGCAAAATGGATGAAGGAAAAGGCTAACCAGAGGGCCTTTTTAGGGAGAGATGGTTGAACAGAAGGACGGTCTTCAGGAGCATAATAAGAAATAGGAAGCTGAGACAAAGGGAACAATTTTGTTTGGGAACTGCAAGAGTTGGAGGCAAAACAGAGAGAAAAGGAAGGCAAAGAGGTGGAGGTGGAAAAGTACAGAAAACACCTTTTGTTTCTGCAACCAACAATCGTCATTTGAAGCTTCTCCAAAGACACCCCTTATATTTCTCTCTCTCATTCCTGCCCCTTTGTCTCTTTCATTACCTCACACTTAACCCTATCTTCCTCCGTCTGTCTGATGATATAAAGCCAGACATGGATTGATACAACTGCAGTATATTCACTGACGGTCTGTTTGATCTCGCCAGGGAGAATTTATTTCTCCTGCATGTTTATTGTCAGCAGCCGAACCCATCAAACAACTTCGGGGTGTTAGACTCCCTGTGACTGACTGTGACTATGCCACTGCCCAGCAGGAAGGCAGATCCACACACACGGGATAAAAGGAAAGCATTGCCAACACTGTGGTTGAGCAGAGTTTTTAGAGATGCAACACAAAAGACTGCAGACGGTGCAAGCTTGTAGCAAGGTGAATGTGCATGAGTTCGTGTCCCAACAGCAATTTGAGGCTTTTAACTGTTAGGATCTAACAGGTGTGTAAATGTCAAGTCCAAATGCAAACAAGTAGTCTCTCCTCATTCACTCGTTTTGAACATAAGAGTGTCGGAGGAACTGATGCACAAAATAAAAAGAGGGTTCCTGTTGATGCTCGGGGGAAGAAGGACCTCTGCTTTGCCCTGCGATGCTCGCAGGTTGTTGAGGATAATCACAGATCACAAATCTAGTGACCAGGCGATAACCTCCGCTAAGGTAACCAATGCCTTAAAAGTGCACTATTTCTAATGGCCATCAGGGGGATTTCTACATCATAACCTTGTCTATTCTCTTTCTGTAAAATGTCTGATGACTCATCCTGCACTAAAAAAAAAAAAAAAAGAGACTTTGTGCATCTAGCTAGCCACATGGGTCATATAAAAGCACACTTCACCGTGTTGTGGGTCTAGAGGGAAGACGTGTGTTTGGATATCGGTGGTGTAAAATAGAAAACAGCACGGCTGAGGACTAATTAATTCAAGAGAAACTTTGACGATTTTCAGCCTGTAGGGCTCCCCGCTCAGAAGTACACCGGATGACGCTAAACGAGCGACAAACAGAACTGGTTGAGCCAGAGTCAACCGTAGCCCTGTGTTGCACTAAACTCTTAAGTCCGTCCACTTTTAGAGTTCCAATCAAATGTGGAAGATTTGATTCCAATATCTCTTGTAACCATACTAGGCTCATATACTCTGCATCACATTGCAGAAGCTAACGATGCTGTAACTTGGGTTTCATTGGGACTTGAAACAGGCAAACTTTATTGTTTTGTTGTTCTTCCTGTAAGACAGCAGCTCATATTGAGGCCACCCAGTTGTTTCTAGCAACAATCGTCTAGCTTCCCCTGGGAGTCCTTTCCCCCTTTGCACACATTGCTGTGATGACATGCTCAGTAACTGGCTTCTGCTGTGCCAGCAGGCAGACACAAACACACACACACACACACACACACACACACACACACACACTGAAAACCATAATGGTATAACTAACGGGGGGGGGGGGGGATTTTCATTTCTTCACAGCCTTATGAATTCCACTCTGCAAACAAATGGCTCATCTTGCCCATGCAAACCAGGGGGAAATTACAAGCTGCTATCTATCTTACTTCAAATCAAATAGTGTGATTCAACCACATTGCAAAAGCCACATAGGGAGACGACTTGGAAGGACAATGAGTTTAAAAGACAGTTCAAATGAGATTAAGTTGGAGAGGTTTGGGTGAGAGAGGAAAGGCTGTGGAGGGGGACGAGGACGGAGAAGGAGTGAGAGATTTTTGTAATGGAGATGACAAGCTGGAAGATGTGATGAAATGGACCATGCACTGACTGCAGGAAAAAGAAAGGGGTTAGAGAATTAAGTTAATGAGGGAAAGACGAGAAGGATGTGGAGTGGGAAATGAATAAAATGATTTCTCCGGGTGAAATACTAGCATGCCGATGTGGTGTACTATGGTAGTTGTACTTTTCAGTGGCTGAACCACTGGACTTTCCCAAGGGAACTGCTCAAAGAAAGTTGACGCTAATGTGCATATTAAGATCAGCTTAACGCCACGTAACCACAGCATCCAGTCGCAGCTGTTTATGCATTTGAGTCCACTTCTACTGAATGTTCCACATTTGAATTTTATTCTTGCATATAAAAAGATTCAGCGTTGTTCTATTTCCATCTGTCCTCAGGGGAAAAGACATTGAAGACAGGATAGTCTAATGCAGTATAAGCACACCAGGTGGGACTTCCACAGCAGAACGAGTCTGATTTCTTTCAGAGCTTGGACGCTGAAGGCACAATAACTCAGTCATATCCTTTGAAGAATCCATAGTGCACCCATTTCCATTAATGCCCGATGCTAAATATCTGTCAACGATGACAGCGTGCTGGCAACAGTTGCAGGGATCATGCAGCTAATTTGATGATGGCGTTCATGGCAGCTCATCTTTGTGCCTGCTGCCTTTGATGCAGCCCCACTGGATGCTAAACAATATGAGTAAAATGGATCAGCTGATGGCCGAGTGGCATGACGGAGTATGGAAGTGACACCCAGTTACCACTCACACACACAGTGGGTGACTTAATTCCGTCTCTCCTGCTGGCCCTCGGGGCCCTTCTTACCAAGTGGGCGCATTCAGCACATTTCACAGTCTACCCATAATCTCTTTAGGAGGCTCCATTACATGTCAGCAGTGACCCACTGCTTCCACCAGAGTCTCTGAATGTCTGCTTGTGTGAACGGAGTGTGATGGTTTGAATGCATCAACAGATTCTTCATTGGGATGTAAACATTGTGGATCTTATTAAGTCATTCTCTATTTCATCTTAGTTCTTTTCACACAGTGCATTTGTCATGGAGACAGGTTAGTGAGTGTATTAGTATTGCAGGGATTTTCTATGCAGAATCAAATGTCTCTGAGATGGACTCTGATGTCTCACCGAGCGGTGAGCGCGTGACCCAATCTCTGCGGTTTAAATTTGAGTTTTTGTCCTGCATCCCTGTTTGTACTTTCAGAAATCCGATTAAATTGTTTTTTATAAGAGTTGATGTAAACCTAATGACAGCTGCTTCATGATAAAAGCTTTTAGACAACAAAGTACCGGGGGGTCTTATTGTGAAGAATTCATAGGAAATTAAATGTGTTTATCACAATTAGTGGGGCTTTGTAAGAAGCTGTTCTTAAAGACAAAACAAGTCTACAAATACTGTCGGGAGGAGGAGGACAAGCAGCAAAAATCGTCTGGGACTTTGTTAGGAATATAGGATGAAACGCACGCCTTGAAGTGGGTAGCCCTGTCCAAATACAGATGCAAATCCCTGCTTGGCTCGGTCTGACTGGGCGCGTCAGCAGACACATGGGTATGTTGCAAAAAACAACAACAAGGGCTTTATCTTCACAGGATAGTGAGGCCGATACATTAATTCTCACATGGAGTGAAAGCACACTCATTACATCCGATTACACAAGATCTTCTCCGAGGAACACTTACACATTGCTGACGGGATTGAGTCAACAGTTCGGAGTGTATGCATAGACATACTTTGATCGTGTGCTGAGAGAAGATCTGCCTTTACCTTTTTAAGTGCAGAATACAGTCCAGCCGACAGCTGGCTCCTCGTCCGTGTTTTTGTTATTTCTATATGTGATGTTTGGTACTTGCACACTGCTCTGTGTTTCTGTCTAGAATCATACTGTCGGAGCTTTCTCTGGCCTGCAGCGCATTTAGTCTCTCCCAGCTGCTCGCAGCTTACAAATGACGACCTCATGTGTACTAACTGGATCATTGGCCGACTTTAGGATGTGTTTGAGTGGCGGATTACAGCTCTCGCTATCCCTGGGAACGTAACATCCATGTGTCATTTGGCAGATGATTTCATCCAAAGCTCCTTCGCCCCCTATTTTTTGGTTCCTGCTAGGAGTCGATCCTCTCCGGCCGGCTGTCGAACGTCAGTCTCCACCACAAGCGTCCCCTGTAACCTGCTCACCCTTCCCTGCCACACTCTAAATCTGCTGTCTGGGAATTTGGCCCATCGAAACAAACAACCCGGCGGCCTCGGGGCACTGCTAATCCTGAAAGAGGGAGAGAATGCAGAAAAGATTAATAGGAAGAGAGAAATGGACTGGGGGAGAGTGTTGGAAAAGAGATAGGACACTGAATGGGTGAAAAGTTGGATAAGTGGGAGAAAGGCAGGATAAGGATACTGGATTTTACTTTTAGGCAAATATGTTGGCATATATTCAGTTATCAAACAACAGTACTTTTTAATTAAGACCCCTTTAATTCCCTTGATAGAGTAATTTAAAAAAAAAAGCTTGTCAGTGCTTCCTGGTGGACAGACTAGGTAATGGCGATGCAGGTTTCAGAAAACCTCACATTGGCCAACATATGTTCATGCTGTTCAAATTGGCTGATAGTATCATACCAGCCGTGTGTGTGTGTGTGTGTGTGTGTGTGTGTGTGTGTGTGTGTGTGTGTGTGTGTGTGTGTGTGTGTGTGTGTGTGTGTGTGTGTGTGTGTGTGTGTGTGTGTGTGTACTGAGAGAGTACATCCTTCAGTGATCGATTTTAAAGTGTGCTGTAATGCATTTTAAAAGGCAGAGCACTAACGCTGTCAGACCGGGAGGGAGAATGACAGAAATGAGTTTGGGAATGCCAGACAGCTGTCTGGCTTTTCTTCCCCCCAAGGATTTTTTTTCTTACGTCAAAGCTTTTAATATTGTAATCTTGTCTTTGTGCTACAGTAAATATGATGTCGGTAGAACGAGGCACATGGGTCTCATGGTTATTTTGCAGCAATGATTTGGAGATGTGTGACGGAGGAGCAGGACTCAAACTTCACTTCGTTTTGTTGATGAATTAATATTGCAGCAGTTGGTGAAAAGGAAAGACTGTCAGATGAAAGAAGGCAAAATGAGGATGTGTTCCAGGAACTAATCAGTTTAATGGTGGCCCCATATCACATGCTCAGGCATTTTTTTAAAAAGAGTTTCTGTTTAAGAAAAACTGTAGCTGCAACCAGAATATAAACATTTGCCACAGTTTATTGATTGACAATGGTTCGATCCTCCCTGGGTCTTCATCAAGTCAAACATATTTTGCATGGCATGCAGTAGTGTGTAGACCATTTCCTCACATCTCTAGTTAACACAATATTTAACGTGGTCCTTTTGTGTGATTCTTTGGGAAGAAACTCAGTTAAATCGAACAATCGATTAGTAACAAACTCAGATGAGTGTTAGTCAATTGAGAATTTCTTTGTTTACGGTAGCATACATGTTTATACTAGTGCTAATGCTGAGTTTAGGTTCCCATCGCCAAAAAGAGACGCTTCTTTTCATGCCATACTTTGATTAATACATTTAAACATGTTTTCTACAACAGTCATACGACTTTTCTTAATAATGAGTAAAAAAATGCTCAAAATATCGTATTAAATCAGGAACTCCCTTATCAAGGATCAAGTAAGGAAGATTATTAATCCAACCAAACAATTGATTCCATTATGGTACTTGTGCTTCAAGAAGAATTATATGTATTGTTTAGTATACATGGCTTTACTCTAACTAAAGAGACTCAAACTGTCTTCTCTTGTCTTGTGAGCAAAATAATTGCGAATCACAATGTTATCCCGATAATTATCATAATTTGCTGAAATGTAAAATAACTTATTGCATCAAAGTTAAGTTGCATTAAAATAAGGTAATCATAAATCTCCTTGCATAAATAAACAAATTGTGTCATCATTTTTACTTCTCTATGATAGCTTTTCAAGTCACTGATGACGATATTCACGATTATCCCAAGAATGAAAATTCACCAGGATCTACTTGGACTAGGATTGTGTTTGTTATCCTGATTCGCAATAAAATAGAGAGGCTGCTAGCTAGCTACATTGTGGTATTATAAACAAGGTAAGGAACAAGTTCAGGCATACATAAAGCAGGTAAACTCTCTATCTACCTTCAGTCTTTCCGCAGCTTTACTTCCTTTAACAAGCAACAACAGCAGGCTTGTTTCTTTAGAAGGCCCGGTGGCTTCTCCTCGAGAGCAGCCTGTTCTGTCAGCCCTGCCTGGACATGACAGCAGCGGAGGAAGATGACTATCATTACCTGCAGAGTTTGATCGGGGGGGAAGCTGGCCGTCTCGTCTGATGGCTGGTTTGGATCCTGTCCCTGCGTGATGACATCAGCAGCAGGATTGCCAATAAAAGTTTGTTGAGGGCCAGCAGACAGGCCACCGATCAATAGAGGGTTTATGATGATTGGACGTGCAGGACTACACACATCGTGACCTGACACACAAACATAGAAACAAATAACCAATTGATGCCGTCTTCAGGTCTGGAGATACATCATCAGAAAACAAACTGTACTATATATCTCTAGCCAGCTTTCTGTCCAAATTGTAGCTGAAAAGTTTGTTGATTGAGATGAGAAGTTGGTGCCAAGCCTCTAAAATCTTTTGATGGAATTATTGCATTTGTTTGTTTCGTGTATTGATTTGAGGAAGGTTAGAATCTCATCGCTTCACACATATCTGATGTTTCTGTCTGCTGCCATTTTTCCTCACTTCACTAGCCATTTAAGTCAGTTTGACCTCCTCACTCATATTTGTCCTGTCCTATCCATGCGCTTCATATCCCCCCGTCTGCAGAAGTACCTCCAGAACCGTCTGACTGCGTACCTCTCCTTGTCTCTGCTGATTTGTCCCATGTTTAACTCTACAGTTTGACATCCTAGCCCTCTGTAAGACACCGCCACTGGCTGCTTCAGTATTCACCAGCATGTGTTGTTATTGCTCCCTTTTACTAGAAGACAGCAGGAATGTTCCATAGATCTGGTCTCTATAAAACTGTTCAGCCCTGACAGATTGTGTTGATGAATCGGCCTCCGTCTGCCCCGCGTTGGCGTCCTTTCTCTTTGTGTCGCCGTGTCACCATGATGCTAAAAACTACCTCGCTGTGTATTTATCCCCCAACTCTTCTTCACAAGTCAAATATACTCTCACATTGCAACACTGGAAATTCAAATAGTCTTTAAAAGGCAGCTGTTTGCTTGATGCCGACAGGTTGGAAAGTGGAAGGAACTCTATGATACACATCGTCAACAAGAACTTATTCTTTTTATTATGATAGAATATTGGCTCAAAATGTAAGTTACTGCTACAAGACAAATAATGAAGTAAAACATTTTGTTATGATGCCAAAATTGATACCCAAGTGTTTTATACTGGAGCAAAGAAGATGAAGCATCACGGTGAATGTTGCCATACGTATTTGGGACAACACTGTGGTAACTAATTAAGAATTATACTTTTTATTCAGTCATTAAGTCTTTGTCACCTCTGCCTGTCATTACTGTCTGTACATTTCAGCATTATATTGGTATGCAGTGAGTTCAGTGGCAGAATAACTTTATTCCCCTCTTATCTCTTTGACTGGCACGCTAAGAAAAGAACAAGGGCTGCAGCAGGTTTTCCTGAGCCTTCATCTGTCAGACGAGTGCAGCGACTTGTGTAATCTCAAAACGAACACATGTCCATTTCTCGCCATCAGTCTGTAGAAATTAGACGCCAGTCATGATAATAGAAGACTCACCCTGACTGTGTGCTCTGGTATCTCACTCTGCTCCGTCGCTGTAGTGTGACCTCCAAGCTTTTCTTCCAGGCAGCTCAGTGGCACAGTATTCTGCCTCATTTGCTATTACTGCAGCACAGTTTGAAGGGAAGGTTTTTGCATATATTAGTCTCCATAAATCTGTTCAGCTCTGACCATGTGGCCATTATTTTGCAATCCTTCGTCTCCTGACATCTCACTCTGCCTTACTTGTCTCCATCCTACATTTGTTTTGCTGGTTGGCAGTTGTTTTATGTTTGTTTCCATCAGCAGTGAGAGGAATGTTAAGCAGGGGAGGTTGATGGGCTGCACAACGTTCCAAGTGAATATGATAAAAGGGAAATTTTACTTAAAGGCAACCCTCTGCTTTTCTCTCCAGGTCTTCAAGCTGAAGGCGGTCAAGCTTGCAGAAAAGCTGCTCCCTGCCTTCAACACCCCCACAGGAATCCCCTGGGCCATGGTCAACCTTAAGAGGTCAGTGACCCCCTTCATCCAGTAGCTAACCTGACAGGAGTGTAAAGTGAGATGTGACACTCAAAATGAAACTAACTCTGGTGTGATTTGACTGACAGTTTGTCCATTTAAGATTTCTTTGTTTTTGCTATTTTGAACTACCGACCAAATTTAAACCTTCAAGTGTCTGTTTTGCCCACTAAGAGGCAGCAGAAACTCAACTTTTTTTTTAAGTTTCTATGGAAACAATATCTTGACAGTGTATCACCACCCTTGTATGATAGACTGTATGATGGTTTCCCTCATAGTTTCCATGGAGGAGCTTGTCGCCACTCTATCTGACAGCTGTAACATAAGAGCAAGGAGGACCATCGTACATACAGCAACAAAGGCACAACTCTCCCAACAACATTCTGTGTCCACCTGGCTGGTCCCTTACTTTTCGGCCTTATAGTGTCTTTATTTATTTATTAGGTACACCTTGCTAGTACCGGGTTGGACCACCGTTTGCCTTTAGAAGTGCCTTATTCCTTCGTTGCATAGATTCAACAAGGTACTGGAAACATTCCTCAGAGAGTTTGGTCCATATTGACATGATAGCATCACACAGTTGCTGCAGATTTGTCGGCTGCACATCCATGATGTGAATCTCCCGTTCCACCACATCCCAAAGGTGCTCTATTGGATTGAGATCTGGTGACTTTGGAGGCAATTTGAGTACATTGTCACGTTCAAAAAGCAGTTTTAAACCACTTGGACAAGGCAGGACGGATCCACGCTTTCATGTTTACAATTCTGACCCGACCATCCGAAATGTCGGTGCAGAAATCGAGACGTTTCTCCCAGTCTTCTGTTGCCCGTGTGAATTGTAGCCTGTCAAATGAATGTAGTGGACTAAACGTAGAGTATTTACCATCGAGATGAAGCAAATTAGAAGTTTAAAGTAGCGTTAAATGGAAATGCTCAAGTAAAGTACAGGATGGGTGATACTGATCATTCTTTTACATAATAATCATGTGATCCATTGTTAATATAAAAGACTTAATTATTCATGCTGTAATGTATTAAATAAACACTTAAAAGTGTATTTAAAGTGTAAATTTGCTTCTGCCCACTTTTCTGTTAATACAGGACTGGATTTGTACAGTATAAAAAAACATCTTCAACAGCCTCACAAATAATAGTACTCTAAGTCCCTTAACAAACACTTACTTTTCTGCCCATTTTTGCAGCAACGACTCTATCTGGAATTGTCTTTTGTTTAAAATGTTAAATTCAGACCACCCACACAGGTATTTTCTCTTTAGTTGCCTGATCAGACCTCTGCACAGGACTGTGTGGGTTTGTACCAACTGTACTTACACCTCCATCTTTATTATCACATCATCTGGTGCCCTGGTGTTAACAGACATGCATGTGTATCCCACCAAACACACACACACACACACACACACACACACACACACACACACACACACACAGGGAAAATGCAGCAATGCATGTTCATACATATGCATAGACATTTATTTTAACAGACTGTATAACTATGATATAAATCATATCAATCAACCTCTCTCTTTTTCTGCTTGTTAGGTACACACAACACACACACACACACACACACTAGTAGCAACCCATTAATGTTGCACTCATGTGAAATGAAGCAGCAGCAGCAGACGCCTCCCGTCTGTGTCACATATGGTCGTGAGTAAACGTGAGCGGGACAGAGTGGTGAACTGCTGGTGAACCTGTTGCACCGACACCAACACCAACACTGTGTGTCGCGTTGCACCAGATTGAACAAGGTGTTTGGGTCTTTTATTGAGAAAGAGAATGTCCTGCTTGAAAACTTGGACCAGTGGAAATATCTAACATTTAGAGAGAAAGCCTTTTGCCTGTTAGGGTGTATAATTTTGGTGCTGTGATATAGAAATCCCTGTTTAAACTGCACTATTATTATTGATTTACAGAGAATTCATTAATTATTTATTTTTTTATTAGAAAATGAAACCACAGATCACTTGAAGTTGCAATCAAGATCCCTACTTTTAATCTTTTTTTTAATTTCTCACTTTTTTAAATCAATTTTAGATGCTGGGAGCTAATATTTGTAGATGTTTTATTATTTTATTATATATGCTAAGATGAATAAATGCTCAACTAAATGATGATAGTTACTAATTAATTAATTAGTTATGCTATCATTTATGATATCGCATTTAACGTAATCTTTTTCAATGATTACCAGATGATTTGTAAACCTTTAAGAAATTGTTTGTAACACCTATATACATATAATGTAGATAGATGAACCAGAAGCCAATTATTAACCATGAACAAAGTATTAATTATCAAAATGAAGCTTACAGCTGCTTAGTAAAGTCCTATAATCATCAAATGCAACTTTATAATAGCCATCCGGTTTGTAGATGGTGTTTTAAATTAACTGGTCCATCATCAATGTATGATTGTATAAATTCATATGTGGTTCACAAATAATTTGGTAATCAGTAACTTATATACTTAATAGGACATATACATTGTTATTTGTGCAACAATAACCTTTTAAAATAACAATTTATACAATTATTAATAATTAGTAAACACGAATGATCATTGCATTGATTGTTAACTGTAAAATATAAATTCAATTAAGTTGAATTTTTCAAAATACTATTTATGAATTATTTGATTCTTTTTTTACCATATTTTTTGTGTAGAATTACCTTATTAGGCCAGAGACATGATATGATATGCTGTGATATGATATATGATATGCTTCATCACATCAATCTCTCTCTGTCTCCTCCTCTTCCTCCTCTTCCAGTGGCGTCGGTCGTAACTGGGGTTGGGCGTCGGCAGGCAGCAGCATCCTGGCTGAGTTCGGGACTCTCCACATGGAGTTTGTCCACCTCACCTACCTGACAGGGAACCCCGCCTACTACCAGAAGGTACTGCTGTCATTTAATACCATCTATGTCCTCACTTCTACTGCATCGACTCTATCTTGGTTCCAGATGCTATTGTCCGGTTCACGTTCCACTGCAGACTGTGATGCAGGGTTGTTTTGTAGGGCTGCCGTTTTTTTTTTTTTTTTTTTTTTTAAATGTGGGTCGAGTGAATGGAAAAATAGAGGTTGCTATCGATTGTAGCTCGACTTTGTAAAAGCTCTTCTGACCAACCAGCCTGTGGTGTTTTAAATCCACCATCTTATATCTTATATTGGTTGAGGCGGTACCAAAAACGTACCAAGTGCTATCGCCAACTCGTTTCTGCTTATGTTTTCTCTGCTTGGTTATATCACTGTTTATAAATATAGCTGTATTTCAGTCAAATAAGCAATACATTTTTTTAAATGATTATCCTGTTCTTTGAATGAGTTACAATTACTTAAAAACATGTGCTGTTCTGTCAATTAAAGGGAAACAACACAATAAATATGAATTGAGCAACACTGAATACAAAATTAAAATAATGAATTACACTTGTGTGTTGTGAAAAGATGTCTCTGGATTAAAACTTGTGTCTGGTGTTGATCTCAGGTGATGCACATCCGGAAGCTGCTGGCCAAAATGGACAGACCCAACGGGCTCTACCCAAACTACCTGAACCCTCGAACGGGTCGCTGGGGCCAACGTAAGCACACCTTTTGTTTGTTGTTTTCTTTAACAGGAACTTAAAAATGCATCAGTGCATTTTATATTGGCAATACACGTCCTAAAAAATGCACATGCACATTCACATTTCTGCTTCATTGTGGATTTAAGTAAATAACAATGAAGCTCTAGAGAAATATTAAACCTCAGGTGTTTAGATGCATTCATGTTTTTACACATTTTATGAGAAAATACACTTGAATTCTTGGATTATCGATCTACAAGCAGCCAGTCAAGGAAAAGAGTCAAACGTCTCATGTGAGCGTCAGACGATCATGCACTCAGAAGTGCGTCAATATGAAGAGACACTCGCTGAAGGAAAGGGAAGGGGCAGAATGGATCGGCTTTAATGAGAACAAATTGAAGTGAGTAGAAGAAGAAGGAGGAAACACAGTATTCCCAGTATATTGATTACATTCTGGCAGTTTGCCAAGAGAAATCAACAGCTCACTAATTGAAGTTTGACGTTCAACAGTACAGAAGTCGGACCCTCACACACCTGTCATGTCTGGTTTAAGTAATTTATGGCAACTTAATAATTAAAGCTGGTGAGAGACGCCACATAAACACACCTACAATCAATGGCCACCAAAGGAAAAGCTGTTATGGTGAAAGCTGGAGGAAGAATTTAGGAGTCACTTAGCTGCTCTGAAGGCTGCTCGTACGGCAGCTGATACTTCTGCATCCCTTGCCAGACAGCAGCAAAGGGAGCAGGCTGTGTCTGGGTGGGATCTGACTTTTAACATCCTTTGGGCTCTTTGCAGGCACCTCTCCTCACCAATATCTCTGATGTTCATTGTTAGATGGGTACCACTGATGTTCTGGGCGGTTTATTGATAAAATAAACTTTATTTGTCGAGCATTTTTCAAAAACACAGTTAAAAAGTGCTTTTAATCACCGGCTGTCCTGACCCGTGCACATCCCATACCAGTTTGTAACAAGGACAGGAATTTTGCATTTTGCCTTGTTAAAGGACCACACTGGTCTAATACTGACTTCTCTCCATTAGTAGAGATGTCCCCCATCTTCAACACATCTTGTATGCATCAGTGTCTGCAGTGTTTACTTTAGAGCTCAGCCTCCCTGTTTCAACCACAGTTCACTGCCATTCATGTTGAAGCAGTGTGTAAAAACATTCTGCAAGACTGTTAAGGCTCTGGGTTTATATAACTCAACCTTGAGGAATATTTTAAAGTACTGTATTACTCTAATAAAAGCCATTAAAATTTGCTAGCCGGTAATATCAAGTTCAAGAGAACCTCAATAACAAGCACACTCTCTGAGCACAAGGAACACATGAGCTGCATCCCATTGGCCAAAAGTAGGGCTGTTGGATTTTGCCCAAAAATAAAATTCCGATTTTCTTCTCTCAAAATCCGATTTTCGATTACGATTACGATTATTTTGTGAAATGACAAAAGGCAAAGAAATTATTTAAAATATGCTGTTTTTTATTGAACATTTTGCAAATAACTTCTCCATTGGGATTTGAGTGCAAACCTTGCTCTTATTGAACAAAAAATCCCTCAAGGGATTAATATAAAGAACAATTAATGAACTTTTCCCATCTGGCTTTGCTCCATGTTATCTTCTTGTAGACCTCTTGTAAACAAAAACAAAAAAACAATCCCTTTGGGATTAAGAGAAAAACCTCACTTTCACATGTATCTTAAGGTGTGTCCATTAAACAAAAATGAATGAATAAAGTGCAAAACTTTAACTTAACTTCGATTTTACGATTTTCACGTTTTTAACATCGTCCTAACTACATAATCGAGATTACGATTTCAAATCGATTAATCGAACAGGCCTAGCCAAAAGATATCTGGCTGGCTGTGATTGGACTTTGTAACCAGGAAGTGGTCAGATAAACAAGCTTGTATGAGATGTGATGTCAGTCCTTTTGAGCCCTCCTCCGAACATTTAGTCATTTACATTTACTTTCATAGGTTGGAATTTAAATGTTTGTACTTTTCTCCCAAACCCAACCAGGGAATATTAAATTATCCATTTAGTTTATTTCTCAACATTTCAGCAACTGAGAAGACATTTAAGACGACGGTTATGTCAAGATCTGTGGGTTATTATTTTAACATTCCAACAGAATATTAAAACATTGTGAATATCAAAGTAAAACTTTTTTATGTGCACTCTCCATTTAAAACTGAGCAGTCATTTAGAGGATGGAAGATGGGAACAGATTTCTAACCATAACTGTGGACTACGAGATGAAACCTCTCTTTCACTCGTGGACAGAACAAATGGAGAGCACTCATGGATGGATGGATAAATGGAGAGGGCTCATTAATGGATAGATAGGTGACTTGGCAGTCAGACCGATGGACTTGTGAGTGCACACTTTGGGTGAAAGCAGGAGAAAATAAATAGATGGACAGATTGACTGATGGATGGATGAGTACATTAACAGATGGATAGTTGGGCTGGTGATGACCGATGTTTTGTGTGTGTGTGTGTGTGTGTGTGTGTGTGTGTGTGTGTGTGTGTGTGTGTGTGTGTGTGTGTGTACAGCGTATGGCTGAAAGTTCCCGGGCAGAACTTCGGTTTGGCATGACGTGCTCAAACCTACATGCAGCGTATTCCACTTGAACCGTACTGTGACGGTTTGTTACATGTGCACAAAGTGTTACAGCCCTAGTGTGTGCACAAGTGAGTGTGTGTCTGCATGTGTCTCTGTGTACATAGCACCTCACACATCTATCTGCTTCCATGTTTACTGTGTGTGTGGTTTGGCTCACATTCACACACATTAGTTTGCTGCCATTCCACCTTGTTGTCTGAACCAATTCAGCTGACTACAGCAATGCAGTGCTGGTTGATATAAAGCCCATTACTACTCTACCTGCATGAAGAGGCTGCATGTCAGAAGGGAGCTAGGCAGTGGTGTAGTCTAGTTTATTGTAGTGGGTATACTGTGATGATTCCCTCCCAGCCTCGTACACACACGTCCCAGACCGACACCCCATAAGCACCACCACACTCACTAATGCATACAGTCGGCTACATGCATCCACACATAATTGAAAGCATTCTGAAAGACTGGGTATGTATTATCAACAATTTATTATAAGCAACACAATTTTATAAGCAACACAATTTATTATAAGCAGCACAATTTATTATAAGTAACACCATTTATTCTAAGTAACACAATTTATTATAAGCAACACAATTTATTATAAGTAACACTGTATTCTAAGTAACACAATTTATTATAAGCAACACAATTTATTATAAGTAACACTGTATTATAAGTAACACAATTTATTATGAGTAACAATTTATCACAAAATATATATAAAATCTTAATCTGAGAAACCAATGTAGTGGACTAAAAAGTACAACATTTCTATTTGAAATGTAGTGGAGTAATACTTGAGTATTTACATTTTTATGCTACTTTATACTTCTAGTACTTTATACTTCTAGTATAAAGTTATATTACATTATGTATTATGTATTGATTATTTACATTTTATGCTACTTGTATAAAGTAGCATGAAATGTAAATACTCAAGTAAACAACAAGTACCTCAAAATTGTAATTTAGTACAGTGCTTCACTCCCCCAACTTAGGCTATGTAACTAAACTAGCCTGGTAGTCTACAAAGCGTTCCAGATATTTTTGTACTCAGACATCCGAGGTGTGCTTTGCCTCCTTGCTTGTGTGGCAGAGCGATGGCTTCTCAGCCATGTTGTGACGTACGTACTTGGCTGGAAAAGACTTACAGGGGGCCCATTGATGCTGATCATCATCAAATTGTTTACATTGGACAACAAAATTGTAGATCTCTTGTCCGTGCAAACATTGTTCATAAGACTGAAACCCCTTTCACACTCAGCCGTGCTGCAGGGGATGATCTGCATGCATCGTATGAGTGGTTTAAGGCTTTCAGGCTCAATGTGTGGGTGCTCAAGGAAGTCTCTCATACCATTAACTGCTTGGTCTTCACAAAGATTGAACCGCCTGCACAATCGTTTCACTTGTGACTCACCATACCGTATGCCAGGTGTTGATGGCCAGTTGCTTGTGTCCAGAATGCTGAGATCACAAAGTGTTTCACCTTCAAATGAGAGGCGCTTCTCCAAGTTGTTGATCAGACTTTGTAGGAACTGCTTTGCATTGACTGGGGTGAGCTTTGCATTTGACTCCAGTGAAACTGATCCAAAATGTCCCGAAGCCTGTGCTTTCAATGCCTCCTCCGATTTCTCTCCTGGAGAGTCATTGAATGATGCCAGCACTCGGATGGTGCGCTTCAGAAGCTGTTCTGTTCTCGAAAGTGTGATTGAATGGGCCTGGAGTTTCTGAGACAGGTTTGCAAGTTCAGACAGTGCATCGTACATGAGTCCAAGGTCACACAGAAATTCTTTGCTTTGCATACGATGTGCTAAGCCTCTGTAAGTTTGCCTCTCTTTGCCGTTTCTTGTTTGGTCTCCCGCAGCATTTTCAAAGTGTCTGTTGAGTGCTTCATATGACCTCCACACAGCTTTTACAGCACGGAAGCTGCTGGCCACCCATCGTGTATTTAAAACTCTGCCAATTTTCAGGACTTGTGAACCCACTTCTTGTGCTGCTTCCAGAAGTTCCCGTGAATTTTTATTGGATGACTGTAGAGATTGTGGATCTTCTCCATGAATGCTTTGAAGTGGTTGATTGACTGAACCTCATCCACAGCATCAGATACAGCCAGTTCCAAACGGTGGTTCATGCAGTGCCATGTGAAGAGGTTAGGGTACCTTGCAGTCAGCCTGGTTGCCACACCAGAGTTCTTCCCCAACATGACACTGGCTCCATCAGAAACAAATGAGACCCAGTTCTTTTGAAGCCATTCTTCACTGAAGCCTGCAGTGTCCAAACAGTTCAACAGAGCTTCCTCTATGCCCTCTGCCCTTTGGCTTTCCAGCTCAACCAGCTCCAGAAATACAAACTCAGGAGTAGTTCCATCTACAGAGGCTTTCACATTGACAATCATGGCAGATTTGTGACTGAGAGATGTAGCCTCATCAATGAGAACAGACAATTTGCTTGAAGAAGACACAATGCTGCTAACAATTGTTTTGAGTGCAGACTAGTGCCCATGTTGACACCATTTTTTTTCCTGAAGCTCAATGAGAGTGTCATGGTCAGTGAAGGGTCGGTTCATCTTAGCAAGATAGTATGCTGTTCTGAATACAGCATCTGTCTCAGAAAACACAGTTTAAGACACAGCTCTCACCATATTCCCAAGTAAATCCTGTCCACCCTTTTCAGTGAGGTCCTGAGCTATTCCGTGTGCCCTGGATGTCTGATATCGTCGTATCTTGTTCCTCAAGGAGGCCAGGGCTGTTTCTCGGTTTTCATTTGAGCCAGAGGACTGATCTTAAAGAAAGCACACTCCTCAGATATGGACACTCGTTTTTCTGTGAGGACGCCAGTTGATTTTGTCGTGCTGCAAATAGCACAACCTGGAAGTAGACAAAAACATGACTAATTAACATCATCATACAAGTTGTCCTTTTTTGTATCTTTATTAAAATATCACCTAGTGCTGAACAAGGCCATAATATAATCAAAAGTATTTAATGAATTGTTTACAATCTTCGCAAACAAAGAGATCCTGCTATCTGCTGATAAATGCTGATGTTAAAGTGATGATTTGGAGTAAAATGCACCAAGCAAGCAAACTCGCGTCACAGAAACAGCTGGGTAAACGCCGACTGCCATTAAACACCAACGAAGAAGAAGAAGCTGGGTAAACAGGAAGTGCCATCTACGCAATAGCGGTAGCTTTAGCAGTAGAAGCTATCAGGCAAGTGTTCTTTTAAATAAACTCCTGATGTACTTACAAACTTTAAAATGCCTCGTTTTGTGAGTACTGACCATCGCTAAAAATGCTTCCGAGGGGGTATTTGGCTGGATGTCATGGTGGAAATTACCTAGGGTGCATTTTACTCCGAACCATCACTTTAAGCTTGCTAAAACTTTACTTATTTTTCATTCATACGTTTTTTTTTTTTTTTTTACAGTTTATTTTTTTGATTAACTGTAGACATTTATTTAGTTGATACATTTTTTTTATTTAAAATAAGTGCACTGCAGACAGAATGCAAATCTATGCAAACATCTAAGTAAACAGAGACAATGCAGACAATAACATTAGTGTTAAATAAAATAAATGTTCATTTAAGTTTAGCAATTTTGTGTCTTGCTGTTTGTTATCAGATGCAAAAAAAAACAACATATCGGCATCGACATCGGCCATTGAAATACATGTATCGGGTACCCTTTAAGATGATCATGAATTAACTATACTGTCATTTGCATATAGTAATTGACTTTATGAATTTCAATTGTTTGTATCACAGCTTTGCATGTTGGCTGATATTTACCTAACTTTCTGTCCCTCCAGTCTAACCAAGGATGCCTGACTTTAAACTCCCTAGCTTGACTCTCAGTCCACAAGGCTGGCCAGTTCTCATCTAAAAGAAACAAGGAGATATACAGTGGGATAAAAGCATTGAATTCTGTTGACTACTGGACCCCCCACACGCACACACACACAGCTGTCCCTGCTGATTGATACTGCTGCTGTGCCTTGGTTGCTCAATAAAGAAAGGTGCTACTAAGCTCACATTATTTACCTAACTTGCGAACAGAGACGCTCATTAGAGAAATGTGCCATGAACAAAGACAAACGATGAGCGTTTAATCTAGCTATAATGTTGCCTTGCTATCTTAGCTAGTTCGCTAGCTAGCTAGTAAGGTTAGCTAATGAGTCAGCTAGATTTCACGGAAAAACTATTAAACACTGACCGACGTTGAGAACATCGAACATAACACAGCAGTAAATATAATTCAATACGCACACCAACAATCCCCTGCTATTACAATAATATCTGCTAACTTGTATATGATTTTCACGTACCTGGTGTAACGTTAGCATCAGGCTCTTTCTCTGTGTATGAGTAGTCTCATCCGAAGCGGCAGCGGCAACTTCGGGGCAGCCAGGCTTACGAAAACATTCTAAAAGTGTCGTTTGCTTTCATTTCATCATTCTTCTTGTGGTGATACTATCACCGTGATAGGCTATATGCTACAACGCTGAGAGCTAACTGTCTAGCTGGGGAAATGACCATGACCAGCAACTGTGTTCGTTGGTAGGTGACGTCAGGTGTAGGTCACCATCACTGCCAAACTCAAGCCAGAGACAAAGAGCGCTCAAGGGGAGGGGGAAAAAGAGCGCATTTATTTTATTTAGTTATTTACCCGGTATTTGCGAAACAAAACCACTGAAGTTAAATTTCTGTCACAAAACTATAGTGTTACGGATCTTTGCGCATTTTTAAGTGGGTATACGGAAATCCTGGAGCTTTCTTAGTGGGTATATGGTGTATACCTGCATATCACGTAGACTACTCCACTGGAGCTAGGTGAGAGGGAGTGTGACTAATGTGAAAGGGTTCATTGCTCTTGAATGTTGATAAACCCTGATGATGATGATTAGAACACATTTCACCTCATTTCCAGTTTGTTTATTAGCTATGAAGTAGTCATGACTAATCATGCGTCGCTGTATCTTTCTCTACTCTAGATTACTTGTACAGTAGCTGGGTGACTCTTTGCTTTGCAGTGCATTCTAGGATTTAAAATGGACCGTGAAGTATCTGAAGGCATGAGGAGAAATGTTGGCACGAAACTACCAGCTGAAGAAAATGCAGAAACCTCACAAACAGCTGCTTCAACCGAAAAAGAGAAATAATTAAAAGAGCAATAAACAATAGTTGATGTGCTAGTCAGCTCCTTTTACAGGTTGTTCAAACCAAAAACATAACCGGACTTCACATAGTATTCACACGGGCAAAGCAACAACCAAATTATTCTTTCTATCTTTAATTTCTCTGATCTGTTGAGGATTACTTTCTTTATTGTGACACTTAATGAGGCAAATCTTTCAACAGCTTTTTTCTCTCTGTTGTGCTCTCGGTATCTCGTTCACTTAATACTGTCAAACAGAAATTTAACCTTGGGTTTTGGGCAATGAACTGTGGAAACAGGAAAAAAATGTAATTCTGAAATGTTACTGTTGTCTGGGCCCACAATAACCACTACCACCAGCCAAAATGTGGCAAGTAGAAGACCACCATGTGGAGGTTTTGTCATCGTCTTAAAAAGTCAAATTGGTTTGTAAAAGTCAAATTTTCAGCCTCCCTGCCACAGGCTACTAATAATTGTCTATATTGAAACTATATTTAAAGAGGGTTAAATATATTAAATTATTATAAATATATTTGTGAAAACACTGTTTTTGCTTTCGAGCCTCTGGGTCGGCGTTCTCTCACGGCAACAGCTGGCTGGCATTGCTAGGAGACGCGCTGTAAACCTCAGGGTTGTGCTTCTGGCTGGATCAAGCCTGAAGCTTAACATCGCCATATAGTGTTAGTTTAGCAGCACTAGTGATTGAAGTCATCTCTCCCTTTACAACAGGAACAACACCGCCATGCTATCGCAATTATCATTAAGTGTCAGGAAGGCAAAAAAAAAATCATGGTACATTTATGGTCTAGTGGATTGTAATTTGCATATTTTTTGAACACCTGTAACTGCCGCGTCGTTCAACACGATGCATGCATTTGTACTTGTTACAGGTCCATTTAGACTGAGCCTTCAGGACTGAATTCAGGCAGCACAGCTGTCTGTTTCTACGTGCTGGTATCTGTATATCTGGTACCTGGACATAAAAAAAAGACAAACCACCAGCCAAAAATCTGTGAAGCGAAGTGGCTGTGGCAAGTAAAAGACCGTCTAACGATTGTCTTTCCTCTTGGTTATGTTGTGACAATGTGTTTGAATGGTAGAAGCATGTGTGGAGAGTGAGTGGAAAAGTATCACTGTGTATGAATTTGTGTGTGTGTGTGTGTGTGTGTGTGTGTGTGTGTTGCGTAGGTGTGTAGACAGGAGTTAAGCCAGACTAATGAGGAAGGAGGCTGAGTTCCTTTATGAGATCCTGCTGTGACTGACAGCCTTATTGCCACACACACACACACACACACATACACAAACATTTTTGTAATTTTTCTTTCACCAGTAATTTAAATTCAATTGTATACTCATACGGGAATATTGACATTTTCTTTACAGGCCCTTCTCTCACTCAAACATACCTCAAAGTTGATCCAACTGTTTTCGGATTGGCTCCATAGCTTCATTTACAGTATGGTTATAAATTGCTGAAGAGCTTCCACACCAGTGAAGGGTATGAAGTTGGATGTTGGAGGGCGGATGCTGAGTTTAAGGAGTGTGGAAGTAGTTGGACAGAAGAAAAATCTTGAATGAGCACTGTTAAAATTTGCAAATATTGTCCTCTGTGTTAAATGGCCGTTTGAATTGTGGGTGGTGTTTTATCTTTTTTCTGGTCCGATTCTGTGATTTCACTCTACTTGTTTCTTGTGTTGTGCTCCCTGTGATACATCATGGTCCACAAAGTGTTTTTTTGTCTTTAATCTTCCCCTTAGATATCTTTTCACAAACTTGCTACCATCTTCCTCATTGACTGCTCAGTGTCTGCTAATGTCACCACTTCACCATCTTGTGAAATAGTGACATTGACTTGACTAATACATTCCCTGATCCTGTACAATCATCAGTAATCACTGATTGTATGTAAGCCTCATATTTCCAGGTCTTGGTTAAAAGGATTGCTGAATTGTGGCTGTGCAATAATTCCCTACTGTACTGTAGAGGATCTCTCTCTCAGCAGCTGTAGCTAGCGTTAGCACGCCTGCAGCCAGCGTCTAAACAATCTAACTTCACCCCTGTGAAGTGAAGCATCCTATGAAACCAGAATCTTTACAGGAAATATCACAGTATACACAACACCGCAATAACAAAACAGGAAGCCAAGCAAGTGATTCGTCCGCGTCATCAACAACAGTGTTGCCCTGGTGACTGACTGACAGGCTGCGGGTTGTAGAGTTGGTTCGAGTCGAGAGATAGATGGATTTCATTTCATTTGTTTACCTGATTTTATTTCATTGATGTTGAGAAGTTTAGCTTATCTGCAATTAATGAGATGGATCCATCTCGGGCTGCCACCATGGACTACTACTGTTAATACTACTACTACTGCTAATACTACTACTACTGTTAATAGTACAAGAGCCTGGTCTTCTCAAGATTTCTGCAAATGGTGTTGCCAAGGGTGTACATCTCAGGATGAAATCCTGATTGTCACAATGTGGCTAAGTGGATGGTGGTTATTCCCCTCCCTGCTAAGAATGGACATTAACTGGAGTAGAATTGATTCAAATGGAATGTAGCACAATACATTGATCCATTAATTAATTAAGTCTATTTGGGGCTGTTTGGAGTAGGCTAAAAAAAGTAGCTCAGATGTTTTTTTTCTTCCCAACCACATACTTCTTTAGCTGTTTTTTGCTGATGCCTGGAAATCCTTCATGGAAAGGTCCTGAAAGGCATCCAGGTCTCTTTTCTATGCATCTATGGTTCTGCAGGGATCTCTTGGGGACTTCTGAGCTCCTCACCATTAACCTAAAGGTGAGCCCAGATGCTCTGTGAAGTAAAGTCCTTTCAGCCACTTGTGTCAGCTCACAAGAGCTACTCTACTGTAAAGCACCAGGACTAAATCCTCATTGCTCCTCCTGAATGAAGTTCAACAAATGCTGCGATTTGGGCCCAAAAATTCTAAAAGTGTTTTTTCTTTCAGGCAACGGACTCAAAAATGCCACTTTTAGTACTTCATCAATCAAGTATGATAATTTGACGTGAAACAGAGCCATCAGAAGAGGGCTGGTGACCTGCCAGATGCTGGCAGAGCAGACATATTCCAGATGAATACAAACTATATCAGCATTCATCTAGTTCTGCTTGCTTTCCTCCCAGGATAGAAGAGTGTCATATGTGAAGCATAGTAATTCATGAAATGACCATTTAAATTTCTACGTTGAAAAAGAAAACCTTTCATTTCTAACAAATGCATCTTTAACTGGCAAATAACACACTGAAGAAAGTCTGTGTCATTGTGAGTGCTTTAGTGCTGCATGAACACAGCGCAGAAACACAACATCTGCTGCAACATGACACTAGGGCTGGGCGATAAAACGATAAAGATACATATCGCGAAATAACTTTTCCTCGATAGAAATATGAGACACGCTCGATACAATTTCGATAGAATTCATTCGTCCATGTTTTGACGGACATAACGCCTGGTCCACACTGGACGCGGAAGCGCCGCGGTGCGGTGCGCCGGATGGCTCATGCTGCAGCATTAAAAGATCTTCAGATTCGGATATTATGTCTACTGGTATTTCATTGCCAACTCTCACCTGCACTAGCGAGCGATCCGCGCACCCCCGTTCAGACCAGACGCGTATTTCTCCGCGGCGGTCGACAAACGCTTCTGCTCAGCTGTTGTTCATTCAGAGCTATTTTTTCCCATTAAACCCCATAAAATTAATACGCCATGTTTCTGTAACCAAGAAGTTTGTAAACTTCTTGTATTTATCCGTTCTCTCTCTCTGAGCGAGAGAAAGAGAGCGAGAGAGAGAGGGACACACACACAGACAGAGAGTGTGTATGATAGAAGACAGTAGTAGTGCAGATATACAGTTGAAATACACATTTTTTTATCTACTCTTCACATTTATTAAATGTATTGTCTCTTCCTGTTTCCCAGTGCGAGTTGAGATACACAAATATGATCGCGTTTGTCAATCGCGGTATTTTATTTTGAAAATTGCTTTTATTTTGAAAATTGACCGGATTGTTTCGTGTTTCTCCGTGTGATTTCCTGCCAGAATTGACGCGTTCACTCGCGGCACGCGCAAAAAATAGAGCAGACGCCGAAACGATCGCTTCACAGCGCGGGAGGGCCGCGCGTATTCGCGGCGCTCCGCGTCCAGTGTGAACGACACCATAGCTTAACAGGGGCGCCGAATGGAAGCGGGCGCCGAATGGAAGCGGGCTCCGCTACGCGTCTATTTGCGGCGCTTCCGCGTCCAGTGTGAACCTGGCGTAAGAATAGCCAATCATAATTAAGTAGTGCTGCACCGAACCAATCATGCTGGAATAGAGCCACGTCAAGTTAGGTTGACGCACACAGCACACGTAATAGTAATTTTATTTATATATCTTGATATATATCGATATCGACTGATATGAAAAAAAATATCGTATCAGGATTTTTTCCCATATCGCCCAGCCCTACATGACACACAGTATTACTATTTCCATCAGGATTGTACTCGGTTGTCTTTGATTGGCTAACAAACAGTAAATTACATTATCACCCCAAATTGACTTTACGTAACGGGTGCAAAGAATTAATACTCATGAATTAATTTTGTTTCCAAATGGGAGTAAATCTGTACCAGTCAGTGACACGCTGCCCTTCAATGTTATTGCTCAATCACTAGCCTTCATGCTCTGTGGAAATTGACAAGCTTTGTTGCTGACGACAGCCTGTTTATAAGAAGTGGACGTAGTCAATGAGACGTCACCATTGGTTTATGGACTGCAGTTTTGAAGCTTCCATACTTAACCATAATTTACTAAATGAACATCATGCTGTGTTGAAGAAGACTTGAAACTAGCAATTCGTCCCCTGATGGACGGTAGAAAGAATGCAGGTTTAAAGCCCTTCACACCCGGACGTTGCCACCTGTCGTCTGGATGTACTTCCACATGTACAGTTGCAATCGGACATATTCAACCCCCTCACCTCAAAACATGTTATAGTGATGTGAATCAAGGTTTAAACAATCCTCATTAAAAAACAAAAAATAGAGTTATTTTGAGATCTCTAAATTGACTTTGCTTTGAGTTTAAATGAAAAATGTAACTCTTCTTTACTAAATCTGCAGCTCCATTATTATTCAATCCCCAGCTTCAGTAGTTGGTGGAGCATCCTTTAGCCTTTATAACTTCCAATAAGCGCTTTCAGTAAATGCTGACAAGCTTCTTACTCCTCTCCTTTGTCCATTCTCCACACTCATTGATGTTTGACGGCTTCCTTGCTGCAGCTGCATTCTTTTAAAGATTTTCAGTAGGATTCAAATGTGGTGACTGAGAAGGCCACTCCAGCACATTCGTGGATTTATTTCTTAACCTAGCCTTGGCTGACTCTGAGGTGTGCTTGGGATCATTTTCTTTCTGGAAAGTCCAATAATCACAGAGGTTAAATTTGTCAACAGAGGGCATCAGCTTGCTCTTTAAAATGGCCTGTTATTTCTGAGAATCCATGATGCCAGGTACACAGTCAAGATTTCCAGAAAAACTTCCCCACATCATCGATGTCCACCTCCATTCTCGACCGTGGGGATGGTATTCTTCTGGTGATAGGCCGACACTTACCTCTGGTCCATGTGTCCAAACAGTTCCAGTTTAGTTTAATCAGTCCAGAGAACTGTCCCCAGAAGTCTGCAGTCCTATCCAAATAGCTCCTGGCGTATTCTAGTCCATCTTTGATGTTCCTCCTGGTCCAGAGTGGAGTGCGTCATGGAGTCGGGCAAGTCCTTGTTTATCCAGTGCTCGTCTTACAGTTGCCACTGATGCACTTGCCCCAGCCTTTGTCAGGTCATCCTGTAGGCATTTTACACTAACACCGGGGTTTTCTTGACTAAGATGCTACCAGCTATTCTGTGTTTTCTCCCACGGCCAGGCAGGTATGCAGCTGTGCCATACGTTATAAACGTCCTCATCATGCTCCCAATGGTGTCTCTTGGGACGATCTTTTTTTGGGGGGGGAGGGGGGGAGGGTCGTCTTATATCCAATGCCCTTTAGGTGCAATTAAATAGTTTCCTCTCAGCTAAGTCTTACCCCTGATTGCAACTCACCTTGAACACTTCATGGGTGGGGTTTATATATGCATCAAAGCTGCAGCAAATTAAGCATTATTATAGAGTTCCCAAAGACTTAATTATGTTTTAACTCCACTTGAACTTTAAGTGACAAAATACACCATTACACACGAATACTACATCATACATCTGTGATGATTTTATGCAAAACTCAACTGATAGTCATCCAAAGCAAAATCGAGCTCTTTGGAAAAAAATACGTTGATAAGTCCGTACAATCTTTGGGGGGTTGAATATTTCCGTTTGCGACTGTATAATGACAAACATCAGTGATGCCTCCAACGTTTTTTGTTTGCGTTCTCTCTGTGACAGAAGATGAATAATTCATTGCTCCTTTTGTATTTTTCCCCGTCTTTGCATATCTCTATATTTGACCTACGGGCATGTTAATCACACATGGAAAAGAATCTGTTTAGATGAGACACAAAGCATCAGCATCAGATGTTGAATATGAAGACATAAAGCTGAAGGGATGGTAACATGGAGAGGATGAGGACTATTTCAGTTTCTGTCCATGATTGCTCCCCGAACTAGTGTATTGAGATCATAATGCCACAAGAAGTGGACGTGCTGAGAAGTATCTAAGTACTGGACAAAGACTGTACTTAGTGTACTTAGTTCTGTTACCTTGTATTTGTTCTGCACAACATCACACATGAGGGGCATATTTTAGTTTGTACTCAACCACACTTATTTAAAATGGATTTACTCTAGAGGTTACTAATACAAAATATGATCAATATGTTGAATTATTATAGATAATGCTACAAAGCTGTATAGAAGGAATTAAAACAAGACCCACCTTTACCAACTGCAACAACGTGATGCATATATTTATCTATTAATCTATTAATTCATATAATTCAATTGTTTGAGACATTTTTAAATTAAACTACTTTGTACTTAAAGTATATTTTCATTCAGATTTTTTGGTACTTACGTAATGTTTTACTGGAGGAGTTTTAGTCTTATCGTAATCAAGGAGTTTTACCACCCATGTACTTAATTTCTTCAGTTTAAAGTAACTCTGAAACGTGTGTATGTCGTTCATTAAACCAAATTCACATAAAATCAAAAAATAGATTTAGTACCATAAAGCAGATTGATGTTATGAATAATATTTTATATATTGGAGAATTGCCCCCTGAAATAGACCAAAGTGTCATTAAAAAATAAGAGCAAGTTGGCTCCAAACTACCTCTGGAGAAACAAGTTATTGTCATAGTCGGACCAGAATGAGAGCTGGCGGCGTCCCATCCTCTCTATGTGGCGTCCTGTAAATTAGGACAGCCATGAAAGCTGTGTAAACTTTCAAAAGGACGATTGGGGACATTGAAATGTGAGCACATCAGGGAAACGGTAAACAAAAACCAGCGTGCTGCCAAAATCTTGTGTGTAGAGAAAACAAACCATCCAGGGTTTCCATAGATGCCTTTGATGCCATGCGTTGCTCTCTGCCAATGACTTTCAGGCAAAGTCGAAGCATGAATTATTCCCTTTAGCTTTCTTATGTATCCGTCCCTCACTGTTTGTCCTCATTCCCCCCTCTCTCTCCAGACCACACCTCAGTTGGAGGACTTGGGGACAGTTTTTACGAGTACTTGCTGAAGGCATGGCTCATGTCAGACAAGACCGACACAGAAGCCCGCAAGACCTATGATGACGCCATCGAGGTAAAGTGCCACCACAACCTATTTGCATACGTTGCACACTTAGGACCACAGCTCCCGACCAAAGAGACAACCGTTTAACACACTGTGCATCATCTGAAGAAAACCAATTCATTTTTATGTTTAAAAACATCTTCCTTTGCACCATCGGTAAACTAATGGCCTCCTTTGTGGCTGTCGACTCTTGCATTGTAAAAACACACTACTTAAAAACACTGCTTCAGAGGGAGATAAACCATCACAGCAAAGACAAACGCATCATTTGATTACATTTCACTCTGCTTCCTGTCAAATCTGCCGACATCCACAGGAAGAAACCAAATGTCCTGGGCGGGGTGTGCTTTTGTTGTGTTTTTTGTAAATGCTGTCAGAGTAGCAGGAAGCAGAGGTTAGTGGTCTGTCAGCCATTAAGCGTGAGCTGAACAGATGTTAGAGAGCGAAGGGTGAGGGATGTGGCTGGGTTTTAAATTCTGCACTCGCAACTTTCTGTTCTGTTTTCTTGTGTTTGACCCTCATACACATGCACTCAATGTCAACGCCCCATTCACATAACTTACACCTCTCTCTCACACACACACACACACACACACACACACAGACACACTCACTTAATATTCCATTCGTAACCTTCAACCACATTCATGCTATTCTGACCTTATCCACACATAAATTCCACACACATCCAAATGTACTGTTTCAATCACCACCTGCATACAAATACACTCCCACACACACTGATGTATATATTTGTATCCTCTATCCAGATTCTGAAGCTCATACATTCTTATTATCACATTTCTCCCTCCAGGCCATCGAGCGCCACCTGATACGCAAATCCAACGGCGGTCTGACGTTCATTGGTGAGTGGAAGAACGGCCACCTGGAGAGGAAGATGGGCCACTTGGCCTGCTTTGCCGGCGGCATGTTTGCGTTGGGCGCTGACGGCTCGCCCGACGACAAGGCGGGACACTACCTGCAGCTGGGAGCTGAGATCGCACACACCTGCCACGAGTCGTACGACAGGACGGGTGAGGAGGGACACACACATTTACTTTTACTATGAATTAAACCTCTGTCATAGCGCACTAAAGATTTGTCTGTTCAATCGAATATTCTAAATACCTATTTATAGTAAAAACCTGAAGGGGATAATACTTTACATTTTATGACAGTGGTGTTTCGTGAGTTATCATCGTCCTTATTCTGTATTATACTCAAATACACGCATATGACATCAAATCAACAAGTGCTTCAATGTCAAAGTACGGAAGCCTGAGGGGAAAAAGAGGAAGAAAAATAATTCTAGTCATCCATTTTCTAAGTCTGATCGAAATAGTCTTTTCTCCTGATTTTGACTCAAGAATGGGTGAAAGAATGTTTCATCGGGTGATTTTTCTTTCTTTCGTCTGTGAATCAGGGGAGTTTCTTTCTTGGGAATTGTTTGTTGTAATCTTAAGAGAAGAGGCTGAAGTACACGTCTACACCCTGAGGGCTAATAGTATTCAGCGCTGATTAAATTTTGTTTTTAGTCAAAGTAAAGACATAACATGTTATCTTGCTAACACAGAAGTTTTAGTTATATTTAAAACATGCAGCAGTGGTGCACTGGAGCCTCTTGTAGCGGTATTTAAACAACAAACAAACAACCACACAAAAAATGTCACTTTCCAAAACTTGAATACACTTCACCCTGAAAGAAAAGTGACTTTAAATTCTGTCTTAGAAATGATATGTTTTTAGAGACTGTAGGTCGTTTGGTTACATTCTTTTAGAGGATATTACATTTGCAGTTACTGCAAGCATTATCATCCATTATCATCCATTCACAGGAGACCTTTCAAAATACGTGTGTGTGTGTGTGTGTGTGTGTGTGTGTGTGTGTGTGTGTGTGTGTGTGTGTGTGTGTGTGTGTGTGTGTGTGTGTGTGTGTGTGTGTGTGTGTGTGTGTGTGTGTGTGTGTGTGTGTGTGTGTGTGTGTGTCACTTAATTAGTAGAAAAACGGTGGTTGTAAAAATAGAAAATGCAGTAAATTAAAGTAATTGGGTCTGAGTTTTTAGTGCTTCATCACTGACAAACACTAATTCACATCAGCAAAAGGTAATGTTTATCTCCTCTCCTGTTTTTCCATCTTTCCCTTCTTCTATTCACTCCTCCCCTCGCTTCCTTTTTGATTCTTCATATTTGTCTTTTTTCTATTCTCCGTTCTCCTTCTATCCCTCTTTTTGTCTTTTGCCTCCCTTCTTTTATCTTCTTGTCACCCTCCATTTACCTTTCCTTTCCTATCCTTACCTCACCTCCTCTCCTCTTTATCTCTCCTCCTCTTCATCCCTCAAGTGTTGAAGCTCGGCCCGGAGGCCTTTAAGTTCGACAGCGGTCTGGAGGCGGTGGCCGTGCGGCAGAATGAGAAGTACTACATCCTGCGGCCAGAGGTCATCGAGACCTACTGGTACATGTGGAGGTTCACCCACGATCCCAAATATCGGCAGTGGGGCTGGGAGGCGGCACAGGTAAATACCAGACATGTTCAAACTACCTAAAAGGGCTTCATGCTGTCATTTGAACGGTAGTAAATCCCATGTACATTCTGTAATGCTTTGTACTGCCGGAGACGTCTGTTGGATGTTAGAATACCTTGTTCTCCCAAACAACAAGCAGCTCAATCTTTTGGATTTGCTGGCTTTGTTTAGTAAAGGACAGCCGTGAATCTTCACATCTTGGTTTACACACAGAGCATCACAGGACAGAGAGCGCAAAATCCAGTGGGATTTATGGGAAATGTAGTCCAATAATGATGTATGTATGTATATATATCAGTATATCATATATACAGCTACGGTTTTTTCCCATGTGTCTATGACAACCAGTGGCAGGACGTTGTTTTAAGCTTTTCTTTAGCTCTATGTATTATCTACACCGTGACACTGTGCATGAACCTGCAGGTGAATGTCAGAGCTCGAGTCTTTCAGGTTTTATTTGTTATTTATTCTTCCTTTTGTGTTTAAATATGAAACGCTTAATGAAAGTAGAACAGAAATATATGCCGTCTCATCCTTTCCCCTCCGCTGCTGAAAGAGGTTTAAAGGGCTTGTCTTCTATACACCACTCAATGTGTCTCCGTCTGAATCTCGTTTAAATCCACTCTTTTCAGACTCACATTTTATGCTCTTTCTCCTGCCAATCTTCTTGTCACCTACTTCTCCTCCATTTTGAAGCAGTGACACTACGTCTTTGTCCTCTGAGTGGGAGTCGGTGCATACGTTCTCCTCGGGGAAGCAAATACATTTGCAAAGCGTGTTTATGAAGTATGAGTGACACTGAAGAGACACTGAAGAGAGCCCGTGATGAGGGGCTCATCTTTGCCTCTCTTGCATTATGTAAGATGCATATAAACACTAATGCAGCTGACGGAGCCTATACGTTGTTCTGATCTTACTTAATTTAAAACAAAAAGCTTTGGTTTACATGTGCAAAATCGTCTTTTAAAAGTGTGCATTAAAACAACATCCAGTAAGGACACATAGAAACCTAGAAAAACACAACACAGAAAAGAAGCTGCATTGGAAGGAGCACCAGCTAGTCGTTGTGGAGGACGCAATCAAAGTGAAATAAATAAAATGCTGCGTGCTGACGTAGCAAACTGGCTTCAGGAAGTGGCTTTCTGTCGTCGTTAATATACAGAGATCATGTATGGCGACATGTACGTTTTGAAGACGTGGTACGTGCTCGGCCCGCCACCGGAGGATTTAACGAGCTCAGAACGTTGGTCCAAAGAAGAGAGAAAGCCGGTCGATGCTCGGGTGAGGCCAACGTTTTTCTATCACATCAGAAAATATGACGACAGACATTTGAAGCTTAATTCAATATAACCCCAACGGAGGCATTGAAGGTAAAAACACATTGGGTACAGCCTGAGAATCAACACACGCCCCTTCACTGTGCAGCGTGATGCTCAATCCTCCAAAATAAAAATATCAGCACCCCACTTCCATTATTTAACGATGTGTAAATCTTCTGCTGTTAGAAAGGAAAAAAGGATAGATTACTGCTCGGTAGACGATCAGTATCTAAGGTAGTTTATGTTACAGTAGATGTTAAATGGGGTTGTTGCTTGTCCTCATTTGCTGTCACTGCAGCATTTGTTGTCATAGTAACACAGAGGTGTCAGACCTTTTCTGACTAGCAACACTGGAAGCAACAGCTCAGTAACTTGCTATTATTTACTGGATTTGGTGTGCTGATACCTGACTGGCTGTCTGTCCTCCATGTTTGTTGCTTTTGTTCGGGTTAGTCCAAACATCGACGTGTTGGAAGCATGGGAGATAAACCCTCGAAGGCCAAGATAAAGGACAGAGTGGGGTTTTACATTTGCACAAGTGGCTTAAATCTGTCCTCAAACGATTGGACACCATTTGACCTTTTGTCCCAGAGATTGGCCTGAATGCAGCTTCAGAAGCATCTTTCATTCTGTCCATTCATTGGAAATCTGCAGACGAAGTCACGAAGGCCACGGGCTCTGCCTCGCTAAAAGAATTTACCCAGCGGCACCGTCTCAGATGCAGCTTGGCATGAATCGGAGCGTTCCCCCGTCATGAAGCTGCTCCGTGTCGAGGAGGGACGGAACAATTTAGAGAATAAAAATGTAAATGCAGGGGAGGCGTTTGTGCTAATCTGCTTTTACCCTACAGCTGCTGTTTCCTGTATGGGTCTCCCCAGGACTCGCTCTAATCTGTCACAAGCAAAGAAATTAATTATAGCATGCTTTGTAAGCTTATTAAAATTGTGCTCTCCACCCTCCCACACCTTTTCTCTTTGCCCTTTTACTTCTTCTCTTGTCATTCCTTTTTTTCTGTCTTCCAATTTGTATTTCTGTCCATTTCTGTCCCATCAAACCTTTCCTCTTTGTCTTCCCTTTGTCTTCTATTTGCTATCTTCTCTCCTCTCCTCCTCCCTCTTCCTTCCCTTCCCTCCTTCCTCCCCTCCTTGTCTCCTCCAGGCCATAGATAAGTACTGCAGGGTGAGTGGAGGTTTCTCGGGGGTGAAGGACGTCTACTCTTCCAACCCGACCTACGACGACGTGCAGCAGAGCTTCTTCCTGGCTGAGACACTCAAGTAAGCAAACCCTTTAATAATGGCTTCCATTGGCTTGAACTCTAACTGACTTGTCAGTAAAACGTGATTGCAACAGTTTCTTTCCTCATACTTATTTATTTATTTAAATAAATGAGCGAAAGGTAAAAGCAGCATCATGTCACTCACAGACCTTCAACAAGCATCCTTTTAGTTTTATTTTAACAGATGATGAAAATATAAATGACTTCAGACTTCAAAACACACACAAACTGCTTGGTTTGCATTAATAAATAGGGAGTTATGGTGAGGAAACTTGACACTAAATATCTGCAGTGATTACTATGATTGGCTGTGTGCCACTGCGCTGATGTCAGGCTATGGACTGGTTTTGTTCTGCCCTCCCAGTCCAATTCTGCCCTCCCAGTCCAAGTCTTGTCTGTGCCGCACCATGAGTGACTCCTGCTGCTGTTGAAAGTTTTAAAACAAACAAATAAGTTAGAAGTAAGAACAGTAACCTAATATAAATATGTCTTCGTCACAAGTTTTCCAATGCGAAAATATAACTGCAGTTATATTTTATATAAATATATTAAACATAAAGAAAGAAATAGAAACGTTGGAGATGAATCTCTCACAAGAAAAGTATGCATTTTCTGCCAAATATGTTATAATAATGAATACTGCATTCTTATTATCGTGTTTACCGGAGGTATCATTTAATAAATAGAAACATCTGTGTTTGAATCAAATTCCCCAGAATGCAAAAGAGATGCGTAAATGTTCATTCTTCAGTTCTTCAGTTCTTCAGTTTGGTGAATCGTCTGTGGAAACGTGAGGCATCTTTATAGGGTTGAGATGGAGTTCATGGATGAATTAGCTTCCTTGAGTCAGTTCTAACCCTTCAGAGAGGCAGGAACCAGCCAGTAGAGTACATGTACCTGTTTCCTGCACCACAGCAGTGAAGGGAGCTGACTGCGTTGGAGGCGGAGCTCTGCTGTTTGTAACTGCAGCTCTTCATCCATCAGCTCACTATACCTCGATACCTTGAGCAAAACTGGATCCTGTTGCTTAGTGACATAGGGAGCCTTCATTATGAGCCTGTGTAAACTTAAACATGATTTAAAGGTAAGGCCTCTGAAACAGTATGATCAAAAGGAGCCAATATCGTTTCTTTGTTTTTATCCAGCTAGTCACCTTTCTGTGCCATTGTTGCATCAGCATTCAGCCTCTCAGGGTCATGAGAGTCAACACGCTGGCATCTCTCACATTTCTTTCTGAGTGTTTTAAAGGCTGATTAATGCAAAGGGCAGCTCTCACACGTGTGTGTGTGTGGTGCAGCAGCATCAGCATCAGCATCAGTGATGCTGAAGGAAGGAGAGGCTCTGAATGTGGCTCTCTGGTTCCCCCTGCTGGCAGAATGTTATCTCCTCCTGGCAGGACACATTATTCAGTCACTCATACCTCATGATAATCATGAAACAGAGCAAACTGGCCTTTATTAGCTGCTCTGCCAGCCGTTCTGTTTCCCGTCCTCCATCTGCGCCACGCAGCAGGACGAGTCTTTGGTTGTACGCGTGGTTTAAGGTCGACGCCAAGCCGGCTGCTTACTCTCTGAGACGATGACATTCGAATGCTTCGGCGTCTTTCTGCTCTCAGTCTTTGTCCCCGCTGGCCGCGGGCCAATCACATCAAAGCAATACAGCCGCAGGGTGCCAATTGGCTGCCCGGTGATCTGATCTGGTCAAAGATGTTGCATCCAAACATCTGTTGATCTGCTGTGTGAAACGTCAGCAGCGTGTGTCTGTGTCGGTCAGGTTTATTTAAATGTCATCAACCAAATGAGCAGCTTTACATTTGAAGTTTATTTAATCTGCATACACTGGAGCACTCAACCAACCGGTTGTTATGGTGTTTATGGAGATTTCTATGATGAATATTCACAAGAGATGTATGAAACATGTAAACACACGTTTTAATGTGGTGCTCGGGTTTGATTCTCTGTGGAGAAACGCATCAGTAGAACTCCTTTGCACTCCCACAGCCGTACATGAAACGGGACTATTAAAGGTGGAAAACAGGTGTAAAGGTAAATAAAATTGTAGTGGCTAATTGTAAAAGAGTTTTTCAATTTTGAAACTTGCATAAAAGCCCACTGATGCCCCAGTTTGATTAGGATGTCCAGGCAGGATTCACGTTTGGGTTCATTTCATTTCCAGTTCAAAGTAACCATTTCATGCTGCCTCTCTATTGCTCTGTTAAAACACCGTGTCCCTTCTGGTGCCTACAACCACCGGATACCTCTATCAATGCCCAATACATGTTTGGTCTGCTGCTTAGTGCCCCAGTGTACACAAAAATAATAATCAATACTCAAACAGTAATATTTATACAGTACAAAGCATTTAACGGTCGCAGAAAACCCCCAATAACAACGTTTCTCTCATTAAGATTAGATGCAAATAACAACATATAGCGTTGTGTTGTCAAAACACTAATGAAAACTTGGAACTGTTTTTTTTTGTGTGGTAAAAAATGCCCCCAAATGTTCCCCCGGCTGCTCCACTTCCTGCTCCTGTCAGCTCACACAGCGATGTTAGTAACACGCCTCAGGTGGACGCAGCCAAACTGGTTTCAAAATAAAGATGAAAGAATTTAGGTGAACAAACGATATAGAGGCGATTAACAGCAGTTATTTAAAAGGCTGTTGACAAAACAACGGTCATGTTAATATCTATGTAACTGCTTTTTCAGGATTACCTTTTTTATTTTAGCTTTTGTCCGAGTGGCAGTGATGTTATTTACTGTCCCCCCCCCCCCCCCCCCCCCCCAGGTATCTGTACCTGCTGTTCTCCAGCGATGACCTGATGCCCTTTGAGAGTTGGGTCTTCAACACGGAGGCTCACCCACTTCCTGTCCTCCACCTGGGCAACATCACGCTGCCCGGCAGCGAGCCGGCTCAGCGGTAGACAGGACGGGCCGTTTTCCTCCACCACAGCACCGGGGGCCGCCACCTCTATGCCCGCCCAAAACCAACCCACCACCCACCAACACTGGACAAAGTTACATTCAGCTCTACAGACTCACTGCTTTTGGACTGCAGACATCGACCCGAGGAGACGGAGGGAGAGCCTCCGCAGCATCGAGAGGCCGATGGAGTGTTCCTCTCTTCTTCTGTGTTACTCTTTGACTCTCTGTCCATCTCTCTGTCTTCTGCGTCACTCAGAACGACGTGGGTGTGCTGCTCAGCCTCACGACTGGCTTCAATTGAAGGACCGAGCTCCAAAACCAGAGGCGTACTTTTTTTCCCCGTTTTTTTTAGTGTTGATTTGAGATTTGACCAAACTTTCCTCTCAGACCGACTGGAGCTGAGGCACTGATGGTGCATTATGGGGTTTCTGTGAAGGATTATGCAGTCGGTTTGACACTGTACTGATGGAAGTGTCATTGTTTTCCCCAAGCAGACAGACTTCAGGACTTTACAGGGTCTGTTGATAAGGTGTGATGCTTTTTTGTTTGTTTTGTTTGGACAAATCGTTACTGTGGACGCAGGGTTGAATCGAAGCCCTGCACCCAACGCCGCCCCATTCCACTTCCTGTTTAATCTTCAGATGAACTTTGACCTGGAACTGTTAGCAGCTCTTCACATCATTAGTGCGAGGGCGGGTTGTGGCATCAGTGCCCTCCCCCTCCTCTCATCCTCCTTTTTCAGAAAAATGGACCATTGTAAGTGAGAGTGTACCGACACAGCAGCAGCAGGCCTCCACCTCTCTCTCCTCCAGACGTCACCGACTCACAACCCGGAACATTCTGCTGCTCCTCGTTTGGATGCTGCTGTTTTTATTTTTTACTCCTACATCTTTTTCTGATCACACATACCTTCCTCTCCAGCTTCTTCTGTCGTTTCTTCCATTATCTTATTTCCTGCCTTTTCATAAATCATTTTCTGGTCATACTTTGTGAGATGAGGTGTGTGTGTGTGTGTGTGTGTGTGTGTGTGTGTGTGTGTGTGTGTGTGTGTGTGTGTGTGTGTGTGTGTGTGTGTGTGTGTGTGTGTGTGTGTGTGTGTGTGTGTGTGTGTGTGTGTGTGTGTGTGTGTCCTGCTGTAAATCATGTATTTGTGCACTTTGGAGGACTGAAGAAGGAAGCGGACTCGCAGCACTGAACAGCTGAATAAATGCATCTCCGTGCTGAGCTCTCGTGCCACATTTGCTCTTTTCGACTCCATATCACCAGTTTGAACCGCCGAACTGTAGGTTGCTTGAACTCATTATGTTTAAATCCTCACACCATTTTCCCTTCACAACGCTGCTCTTATTCTCTGCTTTTATTATCTTTTAATGTTCAATGCCTTCTCCTCTCTCCTCCCTTAGAGGAAAACTATTAAGGATTTGATATCGTTTGACTGTTACTGACTCTTTATTTGACTCGGTTCATCATATGGCCCAACAATCATCAAACAAACATCAAAATCTTCAAATTGAGGTCTGAGGTAAAGTCAGACATTCTGAAACGGAGCAGCTCTCGGCCATTTTATTAATTACAATTTCAAAATGTGCATCGTTCACATCATCCACTCCAGTTCTCACTCTCTGTTGCATCCAAAGGGGCGTGAGAAGATTCTCTGATCTGGTTGCTCAGATCATAAATAATACAGTCACACACAAAATATGTTGGCAAATAACCAAAGCAACTCGACTCTGGAGCGGTCCAGGCAGATTTATTGAATGCTGGACCTTCAGTCGGGTTTAACTCTTCTCAGTTCAGTGTCATCTGCTGCGTCGAGCATTACTTCAAAGGAACAAGGTTTCTCTGCTAAAATCAATGACGACTCATAAGTGGTGCTGCAGGAGACGACAACATATCTCTGCTGTTAACCTTAAAGCTGAAGACCAAACCCATCAAACACTGTTGGACCTTCCGCTTCGTGAAATGTTCAGACCTGCTCCTATTTCGGTTGATTTAACAAATAATAACATTTCTCATTTCAAATGGAGTCTAAGTTTTCCTTTAAAGTGAAAAGTAAAGACAGATACAACATGTGATGGATGTAACTTTGCAGCTGAACCGGAGGGAGTCGACCGGCTTCCTGCTGCCGTGAGACTGCATGTTAAATAATTATTAACAATGAACTTCTAAGTTCAGTAAAACCACTTTATGTTGTTCTCTATGTGTAAACCTCCATCAGCAGAAAGCTTTCATTGTCTTTCTATTTAAGTCTGTTTGTAGAGATTCAGTCATGCTGTTTCCTTCATAGTCACTTAGTCTTCGTGTGTGTGTGTGTGTGTGTGTGTGTGTGTGTGTGTGTGTGTGTGTGTGTGTGTGTGTGTGTGTGTGTGTGTGTGTGTGTGTGTGAGAGAGAGTGAGAGAGAGAGAGAGAGAGAGAGAGAGAGAGAGAGTGTGTGTGTGAGAGAGAGAGTGTGTGTGTGAGAGAGAGAGTGTGTGTGAGAGAGAGAGATTGTATTGAGACATGTTCTGTGAGCTCACTAATAAGTTTGTGTGACATGAATCTGCATACATATCGGCGGTTTAGAGGAAGGAGGACACGGAGCAGTTTGACTACTATTGATGACTTCCATGCAGGAGTTCAGGCTGAAGACGAGGAATTGCACTAAACCAGGACGACTTTGTGTGTCTGTGTCTGATTCTTTGGAGCCTTATTGTCAGATGTGTGACGCCTTGGCCAATATTGTGCTCTTTTCACGTCCTCTGCTTTGTGTTTTTTTGTAATGCATCGCTGCGATGCACATTTCTTCTTCTTGTTTGCACAAACGTGGCCAGACGTGGAGATACATGCCGAACTGAGATGGACTAACGAAGACAACACATGACTGCTCAGAGAATGAAGGCTTTTTAGCATCTTGTTTACTGCTCGGCCACATGACTCATCAACAGTCTAACTTACTAATCGCGGAGGGATAACTTTGCCTCAAAATGCTGCTCATCTCAAGTGAACATCAAATGTTGTCAGTAACACAAAGATAAGATCAAGGTTATTATTTAAGAGATGAGGCTGGAGGCATTCTTTACTTTTTCTTATTAATAATATAATCATACTGTTTATTTACATAATTGAAACTGGAATAAAACACATTCAGGACTGGTGACATGAAATCAAACCATGACAAGAAAACAAATTCAATGTCATTGAAACACCCAGAAATAATATCAAAAGATAGAAGGCAGTAAAAAGATGTTGAAATGAAATGATTTAACAGATAATATGATTCATTCAGCTGAGGGCCAAAACTGATCACCTTCAGTTACCCTCGCTGAGTCCCAGAAAAAAGACCAAAACCAACAATGACTTGATCTAAGCAGCAGTGTGCGTCTTCCTCTCTGCCATAGAGCTCCATCGTTGTCCAAAAACCATTAAAACCACAAGATTTATTCTTTTATTACACACATTCACATTCATGTTATACTTCTGCACCAAATGTAGATGAACCCACAGCTGAAAATAGTCCCCAACAAATGAACTGATAACTCCTGTTGGAGCAAAACGGACAAGGTGTGGAAGTACAGAGTGGTGTATCCTTGGTTTTGGTCTTTTCATGGCATAAGACCACAGTAATAAATCATATCTGCCCTATTATATTTGACAAACCGGTGTGGCTAGAAGTTGCAGACATTTTAGGAAAATATCTTAATATCAAATATTAGTTGGGTTTAAGGCCACATTTCTGGCCAGAATCCAGGTCATTTTTGAGCTGAATTTACATTAAATTAATCCAATTTTCATTTTCCAATGAAACGACACCCTCATTTGTGGTTTGAAGTGTGAGGCAGCCTCTCATAACTCGTCTACACATGTGGATCTGTACATACGGGAACTTCTCTGCCCATTCAACACATTATTCCCTCCATGCGTTTCATCCACTCTTCCTCTCTGTTGGCAGTCACCCTCAGCTGTCCACTAATGCAGTGTAGGCTCGGCTCTCAGTATCTATCCCTCGGTCTATGACATCACACTGACATCACCGCCACCTATATCTTACGGGGGAGGGGGGGAGCCCAGACGAAAAACCTGGGCGGTCATCGAGTCGCTCGGAGCGACGTTGATTTTGAAAATTGAGTGTTCTGTATTTGTATTTTTACTGAACTAAAAATAATAAAAGTAAAGTATCTGTAAATATGTTTAAAAATGAGACAGAAATTCAATAAAGATGTTATGAAAAGTGAACAGAAACGAAGAGTGTATTCCGTGTTGTGTGAGTTTTTAACTTTTACCATGTGATGATTTCTGTAGTTCGACAGTGTAACAACAAGTGGAACCTCCATGTCTGAAAACTTAAGCCAAGAACTGCAGTTCCTTAAACGGCCACATGAGGCTGGCTCGAGAACAACTCCATCCCCATAATAACACCCTAAGTTAAAATGGTCAATGCACATCTATATAACTCATATCCCTCTGCAGAATGTTTATATAACTTTATATATTAAAAACATTTCGTTGTTTAAAGACACTAGGGAGTGGACAATACATTTTTGAAGCCTGTTTTTAGCCAAATATAGCATCCCAAATAATATCACATGATTTACAGATGTGCCTTATTAGTCTAGCTAGCGTTAGCTGCTAAGATGCTAAGTGGCCCTGCGGATACAACATTTGCTTTGCGTGAACACACCTTAAGACTCTGAGGAGCAGCTCGTCACTTATAGGAGGATAGCGCTGGAAACTCTTATATCTCTGAAATAGTTACCAAATATCACCAACTTGTTTTTGTTTCTGAAAACATGTTGGGTTTGAAGTTTAGCAATGTGATTGCTGAATCTGTCCTTATTATAGATCAAAGGTCATATTGATAACATATTTATGTAAATGAATAATTTTTTAAAAAGCATACATCCACAGAGCTTTTAGGAAGGTGCAGAATCAAAAGTATCACTTCTCGTGAAGAAATGTTTTTGATTGTGAATTAATCATTATAACCGTTGCCCCGTTAAAAAAGTTACATTGGTACCGTTAACTACAAGATTTGTATTTTGAACTTTAAAATGCAATAAAATTATGAAAGATCAATATTTTTCCATTTTATTCATGAAGGGGTTCTTGTTTAATTTAAATCATAATTTAATTAATCACAATTTACAATTAAATTGGGTACACCCTGGACAGGACGCCAGTCTATCACAGGGCCAACATGTAGAGACAGACAACCATTCACGCTCACATTCACACCTACGGGCGATTTAGAGTCACCAATTAACCTATCCCCATCCTGCATGTCTTTGGACTGTGGGAGGAAGCCGGAGAACCCGGAGAGAACCCACGCTTACACGGGGAGAACATGAAAACTCCACACAGAAGGAACCCGGGGCCGACCCGGGAATCGAACCCGGGACCCTCTTGCTGTGAGGCGACAGTGCTACCCACTACACCACCGTGCAGCCCCTATAATAAAATATTCTAAAAAAATATTTGACTTTGAGAATTATTAATATCACCGGCTGACCCATCTGAATAATAACTGAGAACTTTGGTGCATTATTACTTTTTGTATAATGTCAGATTGATCAAAAAAGTTACGTTGGTACTGTTAAGGCCAAATGTACCATAGACTTCCATTATAACCATATTTTTTTACCTCCCCTTTTAAATTAAAGTGAAAAATTGTGAAAAGGTTTTGTAAAAATGAAGTCACAAAATTGCCCCATTAGCCCCTCCCCCACTGACCTCTATGATGACCCTTTACAACACATTGGCATCCTTGTGTAATTATTTTTTTCCCAACTAAAATGCTTTTGATGTGTAGTTAGTGACAACCTCTATTAGTCAGAATGGTTGAGGTGAAAATATTTTCCAGGAGTGTGTCTGTCTGTAATCAAACCACAGGCACTGAAATCCTTATGTAAAAAAAATTTGATTTTGTAAATGAACCGGTATGTTTTATTCCTCGGTCATGGCAGGACAAAATCTGGATTTTCATCATGTTTTGCTTTCATTTTGAAGGAAAGGCCTCTTTTTTTATTGATTTGATTTTCATATGGTTTTCCACTGAGGTACAAACAGGCCTCATGACACAAACTTTCTTTCGCACTGCAGGATTACAGGCCACTGTGACAAAAATGGCAAATTTGTTCTGCTATGGATAGAAGAGACTGCTGCCTGCATGTTCATGACAAAATAAGACTGTGTGTGTGTGTGTGTGTGTGTGTGTGTGTGTGTGTGTGTGTGTGTGTGTGTGTGTGTGTGTGTGTGTGTGTGTGTCATCAGATAATTCGGCTGCATAAACAAAACTCCTGCCATATGAGAGGAGAGAAATATACATGGTATGGATTTTTAGCCAAATTACCTGATGACACATGCAAATACACACAGCACACACCAGGCGCGGCGCTACTATTGGGCCTGGTGGGCCTGGGCCCACCCATTTTAGGCCTGGGCCCGCCCATTTTGACTCATGCCTACTGATTAGTGAGTGATTTTCTTTCTAGCTGTTCATCCAATAAGCAGCCTGAGGAAAGCTTTGAGTGAAAGCTTCTCAGCCAATCAGCGGCTTCTACCCCGTGTGGACTACTAAGCCCGCCCACAGGCTGCATCGTCACCAGCAAGTGATCCAATAAAATGAATGACTTTGGCGCGCAAGCTTTGAGATGAGAAATCAGACAGAACAGACAGACCATGATCCATGAGATAGACACAGACGGTAGCTATTAGCTTATATGAAACTTAGCATGGCGAAGCAAAGCAGCTTGTTTTCATTTCAATTTTCCAAGAAACGCTCCGAGGAGCAGGAGAAGAAAACTACCATTTTAAGTAACGTTAGTGATCAATTACCATCCAGCTCAGCCGGCCTCTCCACGTCAAGTCCTCCCCTAGCCACTCCCTCAAACCAGCAAGGCAAGTAACGGTTAGGCTAAAAAAAAAAAAAAAAAAACGGGGTATAACGTTAACGTTAAACTATAACGTTAACGTTATACCCCGTTTTTTTTTTTTTTTTTTTTGGCTTATTTTAATTGGCCCATCCACTTTTCTTGTGGCCCACCCACAATCAAAATCCTGGCGCCGCTAGTGGCACACACAAGAAATTATTGGCACGTTTGTTCCTCAGTGGAAACCCATATGAAATGCATAAAACAGCTAGACTTGAGTAAAAACATAAAGTTTGAGGCCTTTCCTTGAAAATTAATGCAAAACATGATGAAAATCCAGATATTACCCTTCAATGGTCAAGGAAATACTGGTTTTATGGCTTTCTATGAGTTTACAAAATATTTCCTGGAATATATTTTTTCACTTCAACCATTCTGACTAAAAGAGGTGATCTCTATCAAAACCCTTTTACTTGAATTCTTTTTTTTTACTGGTTCGTAGCCATTAATTACACATCGATGCCAATGTGTTGTAAAGGGTCGCCATAGAGGTCAGTGAGGGAGGGGCTGTGATTGACTTAATTTTTACAAAACTTTATGAAGTTTGCTGCAGAGAAATGATAAAAGTCAGGCAAAATTATTTTTCACTTTAATTTAAAATGGGTGAAAAATTAAAGTGAAACCAATAAAAAAACCAATAAAAAAATTGGTTTTAATGGAAGTCTATGTTACAGATGTTGGCCTTAACAGTACCAGTGTAACAAAAACATCTCACACAGTCAAAATTCAGTGGAATGTGGATGTCCGGACCTCATTTTTATCGCTAGGGAACAATCACAGCCAAAGTTATTGCAATAAATGCCCCCCAAACTACACACATTTCCCTAAGCAGTACCAAAATGTTGTCGGCTTGTGAGCCAATAGAATAATGACGTTGGTATCACATGGTATCTCTGTAGTCAGGGGTCAAGAGTCTTTGAGGTTGCAAGTTAGTGTGGAAAAACGAGTTTGACGGTAAGCGGGCGACATTTCGGTACCAGTCCTAAGTGCTGAGTGACAAAAGGAGGAGCGAGACCACAGTAAACATTGGTTCAGTGTTTGATCGTCGGAGTCAGCTGAAGGAGTTTCAAGGACTGAAAAGCCGAGGTGGCCACTTTTCTTCTTGACCGGTAAGATATCGTTAAAGCTAGCTTTTAGCTAACACGGACACTGGCAGCCCATTGAGGGCACATGCGCTTCGAACAACAGCTGCGTTGTGACGTGAATGCAATGGAAGGGGGGAGTGCGACATCTAGTGGCTGGATGTTATCAATGTTGTCAATAGCACCTTTAACTCGTCAGTTTGAAAGTTTCCAGAGGTTGCACTGGTTCCCCCTAATTTGCATAAGGTAGCCTAGACCTCTTATTTATGTAAATTAGGCCCCACTGTGGAATCTCCCCACAGCACGACCAGCAGACTATGACTGAGCCTATAACTATTGAGCATTCCCACAAAAAAAACAATAATGAATGACTTCTGATCGTCATGGCTACCACCAGCCAGATATCATTGGAATTGCACCATTAAATTGTAATAACATTGACAGTGATTGATGAAAGCACCAGCATCAGAGAGGATTGAGAAGCCGAGTATGTCACTACAACTGGAACTGCGTCATTCAAACTACGGCTCCTAAAAATTACCAACACTGTCCATTTAAAGGGAGACAAGCAAAACTATTTTTTTTCATGCACGAGTCAATTTTGGGCAAATTCTTTCAGACTAGAGGAAAGAAAACATTCAAATTACACGTTAAGGTGTTTTTAATTCTACTACTTTGTCTATTAGTGTCCATTAGGTAATGCCTCATTTACATAATTACACATAACATTTGTGAAAACTCTATGATGGATGTCATTTTACAATCCAGTCTTTAAAGGCTGTTTTCTCTAAATGAGTTTTGCACATATTTTTCCATTTTCTGAAATTATGTAATGAATCACTTGTGGAAGTTTCATGGTGATATCTTTTAAGAAATAAATATAATTTAATGAGGGTAAAAATATCTAAGAGGTGTTCTCCATCAGTGCCGTAGACGTATTTCAAAGAACGTTCCCATTCGAGTGGAAAGTACTCTGCACTTCCACTGAGCTGCTGTGGAACTGCAATTACATGTCATTTCATTGCACTATCAATCAAAGTCACGCGGAATCAGGAAATGGCACGTTGAATATGTCAAAGTCAGCGTTCAGGAGAAAAACCCACATTAAAAGCTTAAATTGGAAATAGAAATAACTGATGTGTGTTCTGCTTTTTTGTTTTGATTTTCCTCTTTTCTTTCTAATGAACCTTTTTCATACGTCACTGGAGTTGTATGTCATTTCAGTGGCGTGGCCTGAACGGGTGTACTTTATAATTTAATGTAGTAATAGAATACTATCGTTTTGTACACAACTAATACGTCATGGCCTAACTTCCCTCCGGGGTGTTGTGTGTGTGTTATTAATGTCTGTGTACACACTGAACCTGCAGAGCTACTAAGCCTGTGGCACGTTACGCTCCAGACCACATTTAGAGCTCTTTGATGCCTGCAGATGCTCTGAATATCAATATTCATGATGGCAAATATTTAGCTTGGGCAGTTCTGTGTGTGGTGTGTCATACTCATGAGAATCATGAGATTAATGTCTTTGTGGGGAGTTTCTTTATCCGCACAACCACCAAGAATGAAACCCAGGTGACGTCTGCTGCGTGATGGTTGGAAGCCACCTGATTCGTGTTTGACATCAGGCAGCATCTCTTCACTGCGACCGCGATGTCAACTCATAGTAGAGTTGCATGTGACTCGTCTGTCGGACAAGCTGTTTGTGTGAATGAGCAGGGTCAATACAACAGATTCAACGTCACCAGCTGGGGAAAGAGTCCTTTCTAAATATTCGTAACATTTTACGCAAACATTTTTTTATTATTTAAGCTTTTTGAAAATTAGTATTATTTAGAAAAACAATCTAAATAAAGGACCTGAGTGCACATCTTGATTTTTAAAGCGTCTTGGTGTTTCACATGCTATACTTTACATTATCTTATGATCGTTTATACAGTTTGCGTCTAAAATTACAAACAGGCAGGGGGACTAACGATTGTTATATAAAATATAAGAAAGCTTACAATAGTTCTATGTTTTAACAGCTTTTGTTGACGCTGAAATATAGACGAAATGTATTGTTTGATGCAAGATGGAAACCTCCGGTTCAGAAAAGTGAAACCAATGCTTAAGTACCTTAAACATGGTCGCATGGGCATCTATGAGAAAGTGAGCCTTCTTCTCTCTTGATTTATGTCATTGTTACATAGTAAACATGGGTTTATGGTCTCAATCTGTAGTTTCAAGTCTTCTTCAATCCAGCATGATGTACATTTAGTACATTATGGTCCTTTTAGACTCAAACCAGAAAGCAGGGTATGATTTAGGGGCGGGGCTACCTTGTGATTGACAGGTTGCTACCACGCTACCACTACGCTGCAAAGATGACTTCAACCAATCAGCCTCCAAAAACTTCCCTTCACAGGAACCTGAAGAACCTTTCCTCAGAAAGACCAGCAGGGATCGACCTCACAAGGACTGGTAACAATCTGGGCCCGGTTTCCCGATAATGTCCACTCTTAGCGCGCTACGAAGACTCCTACGTTATGACTTACCAAAGTTGTTTACCTCGATAGTCGGAATTTATGCAATATATCCGCGTCGGTCTATATATCCATGGGATTGAAGTTGATCTTTATGAAATCATGTATTCCAACTAAACGGCTCCGAGGTCGGCGACGTCTTTGGTTCAGGATGCGTTGTATCACTGCCATAGTTTTGCCACCGTTCACAACCGTTACCGGCGTCCATTTATGACATGCCTTGACATTGACTAGGCATAATGGGCTAATTAAATGACACTGTAATATACCTAGGCTACTTCTGAGGTTGCGGTAAAGCTAAGCTTTGTGATGAAATGCATGCACATTTTTTTATTTTCTTCATAAATGACTTAAAACCACTGGTGAAATACAACACTGGCAATGTGCAGTTCCATGCGCAGCGGGGATTTCTGGGTTACTGTACAGTGGCGGCGACTAGCGTCAGGAGTGGAAACATCACTACGGTAGAGCTAAGAAGGCTCTAAGAGTGCTCCAGACCACTCTTACCAACGTGTGACGTACGAAAAAGATTCGTAGCAAAGAACGTTTCGGGAAACACGCGAAATGTTAAGTAGGAACTCTAAGTAGGGGTTACGAATGACGTAGTGTTAAGAAGGCTTTAAGAAGGCTTCGTGAAACCGGGCCTGAATGTGATTATATTCACATTCTTTGTTTGATGTGTTGTTTAGTCAGGTTTGTATCCATAGCTGAGTTGTTAGGGATCAAGAAACGCAGTTCACTAATCCAACCTTGCTCACGGCACTACATATCTTACATTAATTACACACACACACACACACACACACAAATCTGGTCTCAGACACTCACACGGCCCTCACAAAGAACTAGACCACATCGCTGACAGTCAACACCTACAGCTGCCATTTTACACACACACACACACACACACACACACATTCATATTTCTCCTTTAATAACCGTATCTGCTCTACTAGTTCTCCAACAATCGTATACATTTTGTCTCGGAGAACCCGACATTGTACGAGAAACACAGCAACAACGACCTCAACAAACAATAATAAATGAGGGATAATATTTGACTTGAGCTGGGATGCAATGAAGACGGTAACGCTAGCGTTTGGTCACAGAACGAGGCTCGCCAAACATTTCATGCTGTCCAAGTAGTTTCATTCACTTTGTATGGGAAGGAAGACCTTGAGCCCCTTAGACGTCAAATATTTGCCACCTTTTAATTGTCCTCCTTCATATTCTGTTTGCACCAACATGCTCTCATGTTTCAGGCGCTCCCATTCGCTAGATACAATGTTTATTATTTTTGGTCTCAAGAAGAACCACGTTCTCCTGTCACCAAACAGGAAACATTGCTATTCCCAGGCAGTGGTATCATTGTTTTACCATCTGGTAGATAACTGTTCCCCAAATCTATTATTTAGTCAGAAACAGCTTTCAAGCTGCTGCCTGAAGAGATATGAAGCTGTCTGGTTTGAACCGTTCCCACGTTCAGGTTGGCAGTTAATAAGTCTCACTTTCTGGTCAACGAGACCCCATGACGTATAAGAACTCATTCCACGTGAAATCATCCGTTCTTTAAGGCAGACACTCAGGATGGTGTGGAAATCAAACATATTTGAGATTTACATTTACATTTAGGTAAGTAGAGGTCACCTCGAGAACACCCTTTGGACGCGAGTCTCACGAGACAGGCTGCGAGATTCAAGATGGCCAAAACAAAATGTGCTCTCTTTCTGCCAAAGTGAACTCATTTTCTAACTGAGCCTCCACAACCACTCGACCCAGAATATCTGGAAAATACACTATATGATAATAATTCACTCACCCATCCAAATAATTGATATCATATCATATTCATTTATATGAATTAGAGTGGAGACTGAGAGCCAGGCCTTCCCCTCCAACATCAGTGTGTGACCTCACAAATATGCTTCTGGAAGAATGGTAAAAGATTCCCATAAACACACTCCTAAACCTTGTGGAAAGCCTTCCAGAAGAGTTGAAGCTGTTATAGCTGCAAAGGGTGGACCGACGTCATATTACACCCTATGGAATGGGATGTCACTTAGTTCATATATGAGTCAAGGCAGGTGAGTGAATACTTTTGGCAATACAGTGTATATTGATGAGTGTTTCATCTGCCTTTCCATGGTGGTCGAGGTAAAGGAGAAGGACAAGACTAGGACAGCTTCCACACAGGTTCACTGAACGGCTCGGAAACGTTCACTGAACGGCTTGGCTAGCAGATACCAAATAAACTCACTCATAATGGACCGGCTACCTCCCAGTATGGGAGGAGTCTCGAGGAAGTAGGGGGAGACTTACCATTAGCCCCCTCTAATGGCCACCTTCCTGGGATATTGTAGTTACCATTTACACATCTGTGTCCTCCCCGAGTGCATGAACATGTGGCACAACTCTCACATACAACACTCCACAAACCATATCCTAATCTGTTTCATGTATGTTTGTTACACATGTTGTTTCCTGTTTAAGAAAAAGTAAAATTATAAAAAAACAACACTTCCCTGGCACTTTAAGCATGTAGCGTGTTTTCCTGAGATAGTCGAGGGAAGGTGAACAGGTGGCGAACGTGTGTGTGGACGATGTTAGTTTGTTATTGCCAGACAGAAAATGAGTACAGCTGACACACAGAGCTAATATTAACTTTCCCATCTCAGTGTCACATACATGTCGAACAGCTAGACTTGTTAATGGGAGTAAGTATCAGAAATGAATAGACTTTCCGGAGGCAACCAATAGACACATACGATGTCCATTCATTCCTGATAATAGACACCTCCCAGCGCTATACCATGGTCACTAAAATGTATAAACATTCATTTATATTTCTGTGCGTTTTGCAACGAAAATGTTGTAAATGTATTATTATAGTTTTATTATTATAGTTTGGTCTCTTGAACTGTTCCTCATGTGACCTTATTTCACCAAAAAGTATGTACGGTGGTCAGGGAGATACCAATACTTATGTTGATCGCATTTGAATGGTACCATGAATTACACATTTGATGTTTGTCAATGTAAAACATCATCAAGAATGTTTCAGTACGTCATCGTATCATTAAGTGTGAAACCGCTCAGTGAACTACTTTTGTGTGTGTTTTAGTGCTTCATCAGTGTGTTTAGGGTTTCTGTCGTCGCTTCCTATTCTGTCCGGGGGAAACACGTCTTTCACACAGAGCTGATGTTGTACTACCACAGCAGAGGTGACGGAGCGTAACTGTATGACATTCATTCACACTTACATCACGACCACAGCAATCGAGGCGTTGCAAAAATGTGTCAGAGGAAAAAAAAGCTTCCATCAGTGACAGGAAATTCCTCTCTGTTAGTTACCTTCTTTTGATTTATTCCCCAAATGAGAGCCGTGACATGATGACGCAATATATTAGTAACTGAAACTTCTCTTTTCAGACACGTGTGCATTCAGTACAATCAGACCTCAGTAATCCTCTCCATCCCTTGCGTGTCATTTCGACACGTTTGGCTTTGTGAACGCATCAAGGTTGGTTTCCAGGCCTGCTGAACCAGAGCTGCCCTGTTTATAAAATTACTCATATATCCTTGCTGTATTTGGCCTTGCAGCAGCTTACAGTGAATAGCCTCAGTGTTTGGGAACAGACGAGGAAGACAGACGTCGCAGTAATTGTGGATGAGCTGCACTGGTTACGTGAAGACGCAAAGCAGGAAAGGAACGATCGGCAGCTCTGAAAGTGATGTAGTGATGAATCAGGGCCACAGCCCAAAAGTCTGGATTCAACTATGGGGCTTTTACTGGACTGCATGGCCCAGCCCTGATGCAACAAGTCAGCCAACCTAGAAAGGAAAAATAGGTCACCTCTTATCGGCCTTTTAAATGGACTCACATGAGCGTTTTCTCATTTGGTGCACCTGCTGGCAGGAAGACATTCTTCCAAAACAAGGCACTCAAGGCCTTTATACACACCGGTGGGCGTGACGAATGAACGGCACGATAATGTGAAATACACAACAGTTAGCAGCTTTTCAATAAAAGGTTTGAATTGATACCTCTGTTTGCAAAAAGAAGTCAGATTGGATAGAAATAGAAAATAACCTTAACTTTTTTTTTTTTTATCTATTTATCAGTAAACATTGCAAAGATGAGTTTATGGTCTCAATCTCTAGTTTTAAGTCTTCAATACAGCAAATTGTAATCATTAATTTGGAGTCAATTTGGAGACAAATAGACCATAAAGCAAGGTGTGCTTTAGGGCGGGGCTACCTTGTGATTGACAGGTCGCTACCACAACGTTGTCTGGTCTGGGAGTCTGTTTTCTTCTTACAACTACAAAAAAACTACCTTTTTAGTCACGCAATATTCATATATATATATATATATATATATATATGATTTTTTTTTCCAGCCTCACAGCCTCTCACACTCAACCACTTACCAGGGGACGTTGGTCCAGTGGGCGAGTGAGTCAGTCAGTCTCTGGGGACAGATCTCTCTCCTCTTAGTCATCCAGTCAGACAGTGAGGTTATTGGAAAAACTGATTGTTTAGAGGTTTCTGAGGGAATGCAAGCCGACATGCAGACTGACTGAACACCAGTAAGGTTTCACTGAGACTGAAAAGACCAAACGCTTTAGTTGTATCTCTGCCGTGTCACTTTCTCTCAGACTCACTCCATCATAGGCTTTTCTCTGTCACATGCTCTTTCTATCCCGATGACTTACAGTCGCCAAATGACTATGGTTTTTGGAGAAAACATCCCATGAGTTTCCGCTCATGGGAGGGGATTTCATCAAAACAGCCCGAAATGTTTCATAGGCTATATGGGTGAATACTATTAAAATGTAACACCCAATGGTCACATAAACTTCTCTTTTCTCTTCAGATGCACTTTTTAAATATTCTACCCCTAACTTGCAAATCCTGGTCCACCTGCAGACCCCTTCTCTCCCTCAGAACCCCCCCAGTGATGGAGTATCTCCTGTCCCCTCCACCCCCCTCATTCATTTTATGTCACTTGTTTTCTTGTTAGCTGTTTTTATTTTCTTTGTAAATAGAGCCACGGTCTGCTGACTGCAGCCATTAAAATGATTACACAAACAAACAAGTCTTCACTGGTTTCTTTAATATCTTATTTTGTGTGATACATTATATTGTATTTATAATTTCATTTATGTCACTTGTTTCTAAGACAGTTTTTATTTTGTAGTTCTCTTTAAAAGACATTCATGCAGTTTCTGTGTTAGTGTATGAAGATTGGTTGTCAAATTGACTGCAATACAAGGAGGCCACCAGCTAAATCCTGCCTCGGGCACCAAATCGGTCAGGGCCGGCACTGCATAGGCTGTTCAAACAAAGTCCACAAAGCAGCGTTTTATCTTCTGCACTGAGTAGAAATACTCCAAGGAATGTTCAGTACTGTCTTTCCACAGTGGAGTCACTCCCAAAAATGCCTTATTATTATTCACTAATGCTCGTAATACATTTTTTGAGAAGTGACTCTGCAGGGCGACATAAATCACAGGTTAAAGGCAGGAGGAGTACATTTTTGTTTTTTAACCACAGCCTTGAGCAGAGTAAAAGTGCAGCAGCCAGATGCAGCCATCGAGCAGGTTTTGACCTTCAGACGAGGTTTGATCATGTCATAATGTGCATATGGAGGGGGCAGGGGGAGTAATGTACCCGATAGCCGACAACAAATGATGTCAGAGGAAGCGCTGGCTTTTAACCGTCTGACTGAGTCATTCTGAAGAGATTAGCACATGTTTTCGTCAGCGGATGCAGTGGAACCTTTAATGGTACTGTGTGTGTGTGTGTGTGTGTGTGTGTGTGTGTGTGTGTGTGTGTGTGTGTGTGTGTGTGTGTGTGTGTGTGTGTGTGTGTGTGTGTGTGTGTGTGTGTGTGTGTGTGTGTGTTTACGCACCCACATGGGTACAATACGTGCATCCAAGTACATGCAAATCAATTATGTTAGTACGTCCCAGTGTGTGTTTAATGTGTTAATGGCGAGGGCTGCTTACCCGTCCGTGGCCTGGATACACTGAGTCACCTCTCAGATGGCACGGCGCCGAAGAGAAGCAGGTGGCAGAGCTCCAGCTGCATAACAGGATGAACACACATGCACACACACACACAAGGTTCAGATAGACTGAGCCATGTACTTAACCGCATAAAAAAAGCTGCAGCGGTTCATCCCCAAACGAGCATGGTGAAAGCGCTCTGTCGTGGCCTCACAGATACTTATTCAGGGTGTCTATACATACTGGATATGTTCACAGACAGGAAGCAGATGGCTTGGCACAAACAGCTAACACAACACCTCATACACAGACACGGGAACATTTTGCTCTGTCAACAGAGGCCAACAGAAATCAACCGTTGTCGCATCATGGAGGTTGAGTGGAGAGTTACACACTGGACCACCTGAACGAGATACATGTAGAAGATTGTTGTGTGGTTTAGCGTAAGAAGCAAAATATACCATGTGTTTAGCCCTGTACAGTTTTGTAGCTATAGCCTACTTACGAAAAGCAATGCACTGTAATTAGTATAAAACCCACATAATCAATTTATATGTAATCTATGATGTAACCATGCTGTAGTATAAAGAGCATCCATGAAGTTGGGAAGTTAGAGTTGATTCCAAAAACACAGGACTTTCAGCCTGGAGGCCAATCTGCATGTCCTGAAGGGTGAATGTGTGAAATCAGTCCTGCTATAGTGAAGACATGACCAACCCTGCTCTGCCTCTAAATGTCTAGTTATCATCGTCTTTGTTGGTTAGGTTGGTAAGGTTTGGACATGAGGAGTGAGATTGATTAGATTTTGGCTAAGAGTAGGGCAGGTCATTCATTCCCCACGGTAATAAAAAGGATCGCAAGCAGGACATCACTATGAACTATAACCTCTATCATACAGCTACTACTATTGACACTCGTATCAGTGATACCCCCGTCTGAAGAAGTAGTCGGACTATCACTGCCACAAATATGATCTTGTTTCCTGGTAAAGGTCGTTGGATGAGTGCTCCTATCAGGGGTGGACTGGCACAAAGACTGCATAACCATCTGACCCACTCTTTTCTCAACTTTTTGAGAGGTTTTCTAGTTTTTAGAGTTTCTCAGTTACCTTCGAGAACAGTTTTCTGACAACTAGCCAATATGCTAATTTTGCAAGTTCAAGGTGCATGTTTGTCACAGTTACATATTGTATTGGTTGCCAGTCTGAAGGCAGACACTAGAGAGCATAATTTAGGCATGGGAGGGGCTTGAAAGAGTTTGGCTTGAAAGAGATAAGCACAGAGTACAGACAATGCAGTTACTTCTGGCACCACACTTGCATGTAGTACACTGTGTACATTGTAATTGCTTCATGCGTGAATCTTGATATGGTAGTGTGTATCCAATACGACTGTTTATCTCCTGGACCGATGAGCCCTGATGTTAGCTAGCAGCGTTATCATTTGTGATACCAAGTCAATACAGGCTGCTGAATGAACCCAATAAACAATACTGATGACTTTTTTTATCTAACTTCAGTTTGACGGTACTTAGCTAACATATAATGCCAGGTTCATCTGTATCTGCTGCTGGAACCTCCCCTTCTGCTACGGAGCCAAGATGGCGACCATTGAGGATCCGAGCTGGACAGCAGTAGCTCAGTATGAACCGGGAGCTGGAAAGGTGCCAGTTTGCCTCCAGGGAACTGACCTACAGCAAATCAAGGATTGACTGAGGTGAATTTTTTAAGTAAAATGGTGACTTTACGATGCACAGAGAGCCATAGTTAATGAGTAAAATGTACAACTTAATGCTTCATCCACATATCTTTGTCACACCGTAGGAAAGGACAGATAATTGAGCCTTTTGCTGGACTTTTCTCTCACAATTGTAGCATAAAAGTAGTGGAATTAGCAAGCTAGCTCGGACAGCTGACTAGAGGCTAAATTTGTGGGTGACAGTAGACGTTGAGTAACATTAACAGTGTTCTACACTGAGCTTACCATTAGTCCACCATCCTGGGGGTCATAGTTGAATGCACTTAGCCACATTAGTCAGTGTGAACATGCTTCGTGTAGCGGTGGTGGAGGAGATGGGTTAAAGAGGGGGGATGACTGGAGACAGCAGAGGGAAGAGGCTTGGAGAGCGACAGGCTGGTGACTGGCCGAGGAAGCAGGGGAGAGATTGTTGGCAGGCAGGCAGACTGGAATCCACTGAGACTGGAACAACAATCTGGCCAAGAGTGGGAGGGAAGCCAGGGTTGACATACTGGAGGGCTGATGAGCTGATGGCTGGCAAGTGTGTGGAGCAGGGAGAGGTGAGCAGCAGATTGCAGGCAGGTGTGCTGGTAGGCTGAGACCAGGTGAGCAGCAAGACAGGCGAGAGACTCAACGAGAGACTGAAACTTGTGCATTAATTGGATTGTATGGATTTTTGTTAAGTGTCTGTGTTGGTCCACAGCACGGCAGCAGTCCAAATTCTCTCTATAATCCCATGTATCTTTTATTATTATTATTTCTAATCGTTATCTCCTTGAAGATGCACCAGACATCTCCATCTCCATGAGAGCTTGTCTTCTGATGAAGCTTCAGACCAGTTACTAAATGGACCTTCAGATGTGATCGTTTTGTGAAGTCTTTGACTGTTAGTTTACTTGAAGTGTCTCGGCTGTAGCTCACCAGGCAGCGTTGTTTTATTTATAATGCTCAGACTCAATGTTTCACATTGAAACACAGAAACACAGTATCCAAAGCACTATGATCAGATTGTGCTGCTGCAGTGGATAGTTCAGAGGTCAAAGGTTAATATTTGTCGACAGTTCAACAAAGGCCCTGAGGTGTTGACGGCTAGCAGGAGGCTAACAGAACGTCTGCTCTTAGCAATGCTCCGTCTAAACAAAGTGCTAAAATTTGGCAAAAGGTCGACGTATAATGCAGCTTGATTCTGTTTAAATTGGCTACACCTCACAAAAGTTATGAACAAGCGCCTTCTCACTCCCAACTTAAATGGGACAGCGTAGTATTGGCACTATGTGTCAAATCTGATCCGACCTGGTCTGCATAGAATAGGGATGAAGTCAGGGTGGATGGATGCTTCAAACAAACCCAGGACTTTCACCCAGGAGTGTTGCTGTCCCATGTGAAACCACATGTCAACGTTGAGTTTCTTTGAACTTACATAAGTTAACTAACGAAACATACTTAAGTTACATAACAAACACTTATTTGAACCCAAACTGAGATGTTTTCGTAGACCTCACCATGTAGTTTTGTTTGGGTTCACAACACTAAACCACGTGTGGAAGTCTATCGTTGACGTGACGCCATGTGGCCGTATCTGACAAGCTGGGAGTGAGAACGTGTTCAGTAACTTGATGTTTTTATACTTTTTTATACAATTCATGTATCTGATTATCTTATATATATATGTGATATATATATATATATATATATTTGATGAGGATGCCTAAAATTAAAGCTGTGACCAAGATGTAAGCGGCTCATTAAAAAAAGTAAACTCAAAAAGACTGAATGTGTGTGTTTCTAAATTACCTCAAATATATTGAAGGCATTTAAGTAACTTTTCGGTTGACACATGACTCTATACTATACTGATACTATCAGAGGAATTAGTGGTGAGCCATTTACTTTTTACAGTTTCAGCTTTTTCTCAATTTGAAATCAATGAAATGTAATATCTTTATGTTTTGGACATTGATCGGACAAAAAAAGTGATTTGAAGATGTAACCTAGGTAAATGGAAAGTCATAAGCTTTAATACACCATTTCTGAAGGAAAAACAATTCATATTTGAAAGCCTAGTTTAATTAATAACTGCACATTTGCCTTTTCAGTTCATTTATTTGTATTTATTTATTTATTTCGGGCATGTCAGTTAAATCATCATCATCACATCATGTAGATGTGCTGCCAGAAAGTAAATCCTCACCAACTGACACCTTCTGCATGAAAACTGTGTTCCCGCTGCATGAAAGGAGAGTCCTCCGTAGGTGTTTCTACATCAGGAAGTTTAACAGGAGTTTTAATGAAAGTATGTATGATGCGGCCAGATACACACACACACACACACACACACACACACACACACACACACACACACACACACTCCGGGAGGGAATCCCCTTTCTGGTCTACTAGTTTCCTTTGAGTGCTGCTGACTCACTTACACCACTGACACTGATGTACACCCCCTCCCCCCCCCAACACACAACCACATCCGTACAGCTGACATGGCTCCTCCACACTGCCGATCAGTGGTATCCCCTCACCTCCTTTTTTTCCCACCAGTAATGCCGCAGAGAAAGCGATGGATCTCATTTGCGAGAAACTGCTTCTTGAGTCAGATCAGCCACTCTCTTCTTCATTGACTCACGTATTGATGTGCGTTTCCTGTAGCTACTGAAACATATCTATCATCATGTTTTCCAGACAAGTAGAAAACACACTTTAACCGTTGTAGCCAGTTAAACAGTTTTAGCACTCTGACTAAATGAAACCTGCCTGAGATGATGCTATGGAGCAAGGCCTCTCGACCTTAAGGCCCATGATCGTTAAAACATTACCGAGGATCATCTCCCAAATAAATGAGACCCAAACATGACGGATCATGAAGCTGGATGCAGACTCCGAGGACATATGTGCAGCACCAGAAGTCTTTCATTGACATTTCTCCTCTGTTTCAAAATAAAATCCTCATTACAAGCAAACTCTCATTGCTGCGGCAGGGACATTCTGTGGTCTGTGTTTTACTTTCCAAGGACTCATCGTACTCACATACCTTATTGTGGTTTCCTTGTGTCATTCACAAGAATACAGCCCTGGCTTAGCGAGTGTGTCACAGGAGGGTCCTACTCTGCAGCTGTGCTTTTTGTCTTGTGTGTGTGCAAAAAACAGCTTGACAGAGGGAAGTTTTCATGTGATTTCCTGGGTTCCACTGAAACATAAGGGTTTCCCTGCTGTGTTGGCATTCACCCAGAGCATATCTGCCTGCAATGTTTCCTGTGAAGGAGAAAGGCAAAGTCCCTTGCTTCCTCTGCTGTTAAACAACAGCCTGTTCTGCCATTTCCAAAATATACCACCAGATTTCTACAGCTCCAACCCTATACACAGGGACCTGCATTATACACCCAACCACTTAAATGAGCACAAGCTGTTTTATTGTGGTCATTGCACAGATGAGTGGGCACTACATACATAGATAACTTGAATTGCTTTCATTGGAACTATTTTCTACCGAGGAATAAAACAGCTCAGAGAGACATTGGGAGATATCATGTGACAGTCCTGTAATATCCCTCGTCGCTTGAACAAGACTAATAGAAAATTAAATGGAAGACATTAACTCCACTGTTGGCATGTTGCTAACTTTAAGATAATCCTGATAAATGGGAGTCAAATGAATATAATATACAATCCAGTTTTTAGCAACACCAAGGAATGCCGTCTGTACAGGTTATGAAGTTCAGTTCAGCTGAAACTGTTTTAAAGATGTGTTAATTCAACTTACGGATAAATTCAAATCATTTTTTGGTTCTACTGAGCAACTGCAACCTCATGCAGAACGCTTACATAATTTTTATCCTTTCATCCATTCATGCATTGGCCTTATTCATTCTTAAGGCTTTATGATTTTACTCATTTGGCTTTTTATTCTCTTTTTTTGTATTTAATGTATCTTTTCTCATCTCTCTCTATTTTTTATTATTTTTTTTATCTTTATAAAAATGTATTTATACGTTTGGGACAAGGACAACATCTAAGTAAAACAGTTTAAGTTAAATTAAACTAGAAAAATCTACAGATAACAATATTTTTTAATCTTGAAAAAAACTAAAAATATACAAGCATGGCAGACATGTAATCAACATGAAGGTAAAGAGAAAAATTCATAAGAATTTAAGTTATCATTATTTTAAAAACAATTGGGATAAATAAACTTCAATAATGTAACATACACGTACGTAACAACCACAGTTAATCTTGCAGTTGTACAGTTTTATTACCTTTAGAGTGTTAAGTTTGAGAATCTTAATATATTCTTAAAATTCACAAAGAAATATCCAATGAAATTGAGGATAACTACTTTAAGTTTGCATGAATGCATATAAACTTTACCACATGTAATAATCAATTTTTATATTGATCGTGTTGACAATGTATGACATTTTTACTTAACTTTGATATTGTTTATTATTTTACACAATTTGGAATATTGAATTAGCCAAAAAGTAGCTTATTCTGCTTCGTTATTGAAAAATCTTTTTTCTCTATGTAATTTTGTATTTTTAATTTGAAAGAATAGAGATTTGTGGGGTATAAATTGTCTTTAATCGTATTAGTAGTACAATATGAACAGAGCTGCTGCCTGCCTGGAGACGGTCCCGGTTACTTGGCAACGCAAAAACCTCGTCGACCAATCAGATGCTTCACTCGGCGCATTGGTACAATCGAACTCGACGAGTTTATGCCAGTGTGATCTGCCGCCGATGAAAGTTTTGACTTTAAGGGGTAAATATACAAATGTATGCTTTATTTTGACCACACAACTTTACATATGTTGTTAATAGTGTACATTAAAACCTAAAAAGTCACACACTGCGTGGATGGGGAGGACTGTGTCGCGTCACGGCTGTGCATCTGCTTCAGTGGGTCGTGCTTCGGCTTTATAAAACGGGCGTGTCTTTGGTCGCAGAGTGATTCAAATACTGACTTTTCAGCTGCGGTGCTGCATGTGTTTGTCTCCCAGCCGGTCGACTATGTGGAGGTGTCTGTGCGGACCTAACATCTTCTTTTTCCGACTTTGAATGCTTCCACAGCACGCAATTTGGAAACGTATGTACTGCCGCTATCGTCTTGTTTGTTTCTGTCATGGAAAGCGATGTTTTAAAATGTGTCAAAACGAAAATAACGTGTTAAGTTTAGACTCACTAGATTAAAGTTCAGCCATGAGTCGGCACCGGCATCATTCAGTGTATTTTGTCGTACGAGTATTTAAATGGGTTATTCCCGAGGCATGGTACGTGACTTTGGTGATTTCTTAGAGGGATTTGGTCGCCGTATGGATTAATATTGAGGCAACGTTAGTCCACTTTACCTTACATTTGAAAGCCCATTCTTGTCTTTAAATTTAATGTTAGCCGAGTACCTTTACCGGTTAGCTTAAAAGTGAATATGTTGCATTTTGTCGGTATACATTGAAAACAAATAATTACTGATAATGTATTTGTGTAACGCGTGTAACGATACGTTAACTCACTAAATGTATTTAGAAAACACAGGCTTTAGTGTACTTCAGGCTAGTTTAGTGTTTGTGTCTCAATGGTTCTGGAATAAAAGCAGGCTCGCGCGGTGAGCTGTTCTAGAAGCCTCACGCGCTCTGTCCTTAACCGTGTCTGTGTGCGCGCGCATGTGTCGTGCTCGCATTCTGCTGTTCTCGTGCTGAATGGGTCATGACGCTGCCACTGTTTCATTACATAGTTTAAAGCTGGCAAGCCGAAGGCATAGTACTTTTATATGTGATGATTATATTGATATTGTGTTTGACGTCCAGCTGCTGCGAAAGGAAAATGGAGTTTCAAACGGTCTGATTAGTACATCTCGTTTGGTTTGTAACATATCTGAAATCTGACATCCTGTTTTCTCTCCTGCCATCTCAGTTAACCTGAACTTTGTGAGAAAATGGATAACAAGGAGGAATCAAAGAGCTGTTGTGTCAGTGTCCTGACCTGGGAGCAGGTGAGCCGGCTGGATGAAGTCCTGACGGAGGTTGTGCCCGTTCACGGACGAGGCAACTTCCCCACCTTAGAGGTGCGGCTGAAAGACATTGTGGCCCGGGTGCGCTCCCGCCTGGAGCTGAGCGGCATCAGAGTCAAGGACACGCGGCTCAATGGCTCCACTGCCAGCCATGTGCTGGTGCAGGATATCGGCTGGAGCTACAAGGATCTGGATGTCATCTTCAGGGTGGACCTGCCACACGAGGCCGAGTTCAGGCTCATTAAGGACGTGGTGCTGGGTACCCTGCTGGACTTTCTGCCTGAGGGTGTGAACAAAGAGAAAATTACACCCATGACTCTGAGAGAGGCTTACGTCCAGAAGCTGGTGAAGGTCAACACAGAGCAGGACCGCTGGAGCCTCATCTCCCTCTCCAACAACAACGGCCGCAATGTGGAGCTGAAGTTTGTGGATTCGATACGCCGGCAGTTTGAGTTCAGTGTGGACTCTTTTCAGATCGTGCTGGACTCCATGCTTGCCTACTACGATCTGGCACAGGCGCCCATGTCGCAGGCCTTTCACCCCACTGTGAGCGGGGAGAGCGTGTACGGGGACTTCAGCGTGGCACTGAGCCACCTGCGGAACAAGCTCATCGCCACGAAGCGGCCCGAGGAGATCCGAGGTGGCGGCCTGCTGAAATACTGCAATCTGCTGGTGCGGGACTTTCGGGCCGCCAGCGAGGAGGAGTTCAAGGCCCTGGAGCGGTACATGTGTTCCCGCTTCTTCATCGACTTCCCTGACATCGGTGAACAGCAGCGTAAGGTGGAGTCCTACCTCCAGAGCCATTTTATAGGCGAGGAGAAGAGCAAGTACGACTACCTCATGATCCTGCGGCGAGTGGTCAACGAGAGCACGGTGTGCCTCATGGGCCATGAGCGGCGGCAGACCCTCCACCTCATCTCATTGATGGCCTTTAGAGTGCTGGCGGAGCAGAACGCCATTCCAGATGCGTCCTGCGTCACCTGCTACTATCAGCCAGCGCCTTATGTCCGAGACCACAACTTCAGCAACTATTATGTGGCCAACCAGAACATTCCAACATGGTTGCCATGTAACTGACGGAAGTAGTGGAAGGATGTACAAGAGGGCACTGCTGCTGCTTTTGAGAAGAAAGAAGGAATTAATAATAATAAAAAAACTCCCCCCCCCAATATGAGGCAATAAATACAATGTTCCTCTCAAGGCACAATTATATTTAAGTGGGCAATTGTTTTGCTTTGTTTTTTGGAATCCTTTCTCATTCCTCATCTACAGAGTCCTCTAGGTCATTGAATAGAAAGTGATATTTTTAAGTGTTTATATATATTTTTTTCTCATCATGTTTGGTTGTTTCCTGTTTATCAGAACTGCGTTTTGTGCCTTAACTTGCAAGTGTACCCCCCCTCCCAATGGGCTATTTTTTGAAGATGGGGGAGAAGAAAATATTATAGCCTTAAATTAGTTTTTTTCCCCTGAGATTAGATAAAATGTGAAAAGGTAGAAAAAAAATAATAAAATGGAAAAAATAGTATTATTGGGGAAGGGGTAATAAATATAGGTGACAGCCCCCCAAAAAAATCTGCGCACCAGTGTTTAAATGTTGTTCACTGGGATGAGAAGATGGCCGGTACACTTAAAATGTTGTTCACATCAGAAATGAGGGAGAATTGAGAGGAGTCGATTTGTTTTAATCCTTTTTCGACATAAATATATTTTGCAGACATCTACCTAATATGCCGGCAGTGCCTGTGATTTGTAAACAATGTGAGAGGAAATGTGTGTATTTTTATTTTCCACTGTGAATTTCAGTGTAGGGCGAGCCCCCCCCCCCCCCCCTTATCCAGTTTACTCAGCCCTGTACTTTTGAGTCGAGGCCGGCTCTGAGCAGCAGTGAGACAGTTTAGGCTTCAGATGGACGGGCTCCTGTGTGTCTGAGGACTTCTAGTTCCTGTGTTTTTAAGTCTCTTCCAAAGCCTCACCAATGACCTCCAGATGGCACAATCATAGGCTTTTGTGGGAAGCTGACTGACGGGGTCAGTGGACATGGGCCTGTTGAGAGCATGCGGCCAGCATTTTGCCTGGAGTGAGAGCTGGCTGGGAGTCCTGGAGTGACGGCTGACTGGCTGTCCCTTCCCTTAAAAGGAGCATCACATGGTGGACTCACCAGGGTTGTCCCTCATAACCATTGCAGGCTCGCTAGCAGCCCTGAAATGGGATCCTCCTCCTGACGCAGCTCAGCGACTGGCTCTCAAACTATAGGTCGTCTATAATTATCCTCCTTTTTTTTTTTTTTTCCTTGGGGGAGGCATCGTTCAGAGCAGGGAGCTGGGGGCTGCTGTGCCAGCAGCAGGAGCACTGCCACCGTACATGTGTGGGGAACCGAGTCACTTCCTGTCCTCTTATCGGGTGCCTGCTGGAACCGTGCTGCGTTTGAACCCCTTTTGTGGTCATGGGAGCATGGACACCGGGGAGTGCAAATGGTACGTTAAGAGAAATGCCAGTGGGATGCCGCTCCCCTTTCGGACTTGGCGTTTGATGCATCCTGCAAGTTACAACTGACTTGAGTCACAAGGCCTCTGCAATGTGATGGGGTGGCAACGCCCCCCCCGAACTTATGAATTTCTAGCCAAGCCTAATATTAGCTGTTAATTTTCAGCGCTTGCAGTGTGGCCTTGCTAGCAGATGGGCTGCGCTGTATCTGTTGATAGTATCCAGGTTCAAGAGGAGAAAACGTTGCTCATAAACTTTTGTAAGTGAAAACTGATGTCTATTTCCCCTCAGTTCCTAGTAAGCCCTCCCTCACTGCCTTGGTGCTGCTCTCCTCACAGCTGGTGTTTATACCAGATAACCAGCAACACGTCTTATCTGGCTGGACTACAACTGTGGTCTGGTGCTGGCCAGGCAACGTGTTCAGGGTGGTCAGCTTGGCATCTTCTGCAGGTCCCACCCAGGTTCAGGACTTAGCGGCTGAACTTTTGCTTGGGAACTGCCTTAGTCTTTTCAACAACAAGTGAGTTTACACTGTCTCGCTCTGGACCAAAGTTACAACCAGCAACTGAAGCACTTGAGTGCCTTTTTGACTTTTTGGAGAGTGATTTAGCTTTTTAGATGTTTTTTTTTTAATGGTGGTCGGGGAGAAGTATTTTTTTCAGCCCCCTTACACCTCGTGAAATTTATGATACAAGACTGTCATTGTAGCTTATTGGAGAATACATGCATTTCTGGTTGGGGAGCAACATTTACTTTTTTTTTTATTTCATTTTTTTTTTATGTTCCCACTTTTTTTAGTTTGTCTTTTTAGTTTCAGTCCAAACCATACTTTTCCTTGAAACCGATCTGTCTAGTCATTCCTATCACAGTCTTCATTTTCCATTTTCTTGGACTCCCTTCTTTGTCTGTTCCTACAACTTTGGGCCTTGTTGTCACTGGCAGCCAAGATAACCTCAGTTGTGCATTAATATAATTTTGGAATCCAACTGTTCATTTGTTCTGATCTAACCAGACTTAATAGATTTACACACCTGTTTTATTTAATGGACTGCCTAGCATTGTAGCTCCAAAGCAGCAGGGCTACATTTGTTTGTCCCCATCCAACCAAAGCAATACCTAGCAGTGCACTGACGCGCCATACTTTGGCACAGTAGCAGGAGGTCACCCAGCAGAGACCCCATACTAACAGAAGCACTTTAAAGAGGCCTTGTTTTACTCCAAACCCAGCCACCTGAGAGGAATGTAAATAAGCTAATGTGGTGGTCAATTGCTGGAGGGTGTTGAGCTGGTTCTCAGGGACATAATGTGTTTTTGAGAGCTTTGTTTTGTCTCTTTTTTATTTTGGGAGGGTAAATTGGTTTAATTTGCCCTCGACACTGAGACGTCCCCTCCTACTACCTTCATTCTGTGTCTTTTCTTCTCTCTGTATTCATTGTAACTCTCGACTCTCCCCTTCTTACCCAAACTGCAGATCGTGTGTAAGTTGCCTGAATGTGGAGTGAGACAGCAGACTTCAGCTTGCTACAGCCTGACAGCAGCACTGGGTTTTAGCTCTGTTCCTTATCATCACTCAGTAGGTAGTCCCTTCTTTATTTAGTGCTAACTGCTGGATTTATCACCACACTCTTAACCTTAACACAATCTCTGCCTTGTTTGAAAGCCAGGGGACAACACGTTGATGTAGTGCTTTTAAAGTCCATTTGAGGGAATAGTTGCACCAAATCTCAATCATTCCCTGGTTTGTTTATCCCCTCATGATGAATTGGTTTATATAAGCTTGAAGCCACTTTCAAAAGCAGCAGCCCAGTAATGCTGCTGCTGCTGCTGCTGTCACAGGCGTGGGGGGGAAGTCTGCTGAGCAAGGTGAGGACTAGTGCCTTCTGCGGCGTTTTGTTGACATCACTCACTGGAAGTAGTTTTGAGTGATGTCAAAGAAGATGCAACCAAAAAAAGAAATGTGCATTTTCTAGTCAGTTGATGATGAACCCAGCCTGCAATGTAAATCTGGTGTGTGTGTGTGTGTGTGTGTGTGTGTGTGTGTGTGTGTGTGTGTGTGTGTGTGTGTGTGTGTGTGTGTGTGTGTGTGTGTGTGTGTGTGTGTGTGTGTGTGTGTGTGTGTGTGTGTGTGTGTGTGTGTGTGTGTGTGTGTGTGTGTGTGTGTGTGTGTGTGTGTGTGTGTGTGTGTGTGTGTGTGTGTGTGTGTGTGTGTGTGTGTGTGTGTGTGTGTGTGTGTGTGTGTGTGTGTGTGTGTGTGTGTGTGTGTGTGTGTGTGTGTGTGTGTGTGTGTGTGTGTGTGTGTGTGTGTGTGTGTGTGTGTGTGTGTGTGTGTGTGTGTGTGTGTGTGTGTGTGTGTGTGTGTGTGTGTGTGTGTGTGTGTGTGTGTGTGTGTGTGTGTGTGTGTGTGTGTGTGTGTGTGTGTGTGTGTGTGTGTGTGTGTGTGTGTGTGTGTGTGTGTGTGTGTGTGTGTGTGTGTGTGTGTGTGTGTGTGTGTGTGTGTGTGTGTGTGTGTGTGTGTGTGTGTGTGTGTGTGTGTGTGTGTGTGTGTGTGTGTGTGTGTGTGTGTGTGTGTGTGTGTGTGTGTGTGTGTGTGTGTGTGTGTGTGTGTGTGTGTGTGTGTGTGTGTGTGTGTGTGTGTGTGTGTGTGTGTGTGTGTGTGTGTGTGTGTGTGTGTGTGTGTGTGTGTGTGTGTGTGTGTGTGTGTGTGTGTGTGTGTGTGTGTGTGTGTGTGTGTGTGTGTGTGTGTGTGTGTGTGTGTGTGTGTGTGTGTGTGTGTGTGTGTGTGTGTGTGTGTGTGTGTGTCCAACCTGCCTTCATGTGTTTACGGTTGTTTTCCCTGATGAAAATGTGTCACCCCCCCCCCCCCCAGATGACAGTGGGGTGCAGCAGGGCTCATGCCAAATTTTGTCCTTTATCAGGGTTGATCATCTATGTATGAACTTTCTGTGAAGGATGACGTGGAGGTTAAAGAGAGAAAAAAAAAAAAAAAAAAGGATGAAGTGTATTTTGCCCTTTTCTATTTCTGGTCCCCACTTTTTTTTCTGCTGTAAACTTCTTATTGATGCCGTAGCTTCTCTCCCCCCCTTTCTGTCCTTCCTCTTGTTTGGGCTTTTGTTCATGAGTACAGTGTGTTTTCTAATCATGACGCCTGTAGATGTATTCTTTGCTGGGGGGATGTGGAGGAAGCTGTGGATTAGATACTTAGTGGTTATGCTTGTCTGAAGTACAAGTCTTACCGTTGGAATGTGACGGAGACTCTCCGACACTTTTCTATGACGTTTTTTTTTTTTTTTTTTGCAGCAGATTTGTGTTTACGTTAATGCGTGAAAGTGTGTGTGCTTGTTCGCATGCGTGTATGAAGGGATGCCTGTTGCAAAGTTTAAAAGGGGGGGATATGAAATTTGTCGCACTATATATATATTTTTTGAAATAGTTAATGCAAAATAGCTTTTTTGTCAGCTTCGTGATTGTGACGATGAGTTTGATGGTTACAACCATTATGCTATTTCATTTTTCAGGACTTTTACCTCACTTGAGTTTTTCCTTTTGAATGGAAATGTAAATGTACAACAGGAAGATGTTTGAAGAGGGGAAAAATGAATAAAGAGTATTAAATGCAATCTGTTTCAGCTGTATTTGTTGACGAAAATCTCACATGTCAAGCGAGCTGTGTCCATGATGGATTTATCCAAACTAACATTTCAAGAGGTTCATGTGTAAACATTTATTTTATGGCAGGTAATACTGTATTGTTGCGTTTAAACTCAACTGCACTTCCAACGGTTAACTGCCGGACATTTGCAGCATATGACCAATCACAAACATGGTCAGGTTTACCGTCAGCAGAGCGGCATGTTTTACAGAATATTACACTAATAAGAAGTTAAACACATTTGCAGGATAAAAGCAACAGAGTTTAAAAATGTAATTCTAGATCTGACTATTGTTTCTCTGAAGCAGCACACCCGGTGGTGTGAATCTGGCTGGGAGCAAATAAAAAAAAAAGTGTGAATATAATATTCAAAGCAGTAATGTGGTCATGATTTTGTACTAGTTGATCTCTCTGGAACAGGTCAGGTGTGCAGCACAAGTTACCATGGTGATCTCCGGTAAGACTTAAACCTTGCTGAGCACAAATCCTGCTACATAGTACTAAAGGGATCAAGTCCACCTTCTTGGTTAAGGTATTTAATTTTGTCCACAGAATAAAATACTACTTAAAATCACCTTTATTTATGGGATCGGCTCCAGCCCCACCGCGACCCTGAATACAGGATAAGCGGTAGACGATGGATGGATGGATGGACCTCTATTTATCATGAGTATTCGTGGATTTAGGGAAACAATGTTTATTCCATTTTCACATTAAAATAAAAGGCGCTGCTTTCCACGGTGTGCTACCTGCAAATTAACACATTTTTAGCATTCAAAGAATGGAGACAAAATAAGTGTTTTCTTCTCAGAGATTTTTGTCTCACCTGTCAAAACGAGTCCTATTCAGCGTGTTACTCTTCTAGTCTGGACTGCTGCCGCAAAACGCTTCCTTTTGTTGTGTTTGCAAGTGAAGTAGCCTTTTTGTTGTTTTTGTGAGCCTTTTCACATTGAAAGTGTTCACGCTGCGAGCAGAGCGTGTGGGACATTCCAATGTGAAACTGCAGCAATAAATCAGCAGGACAAATGAAGGCAAATACAATACGGGCTCAATAAAAGGGACGAGAGTACACAGCAGCAGGGATATCCTGAAGATTAGGACACCGTAGATTGCAGGAGTAGGAACTGTGACGGGTCAAGTGTGTTTGAGATTGCTCCATCCTAAATGTCCGTATGCGTATAAGAAATAAAAGCTCTGTCGGCAGTTTTCATGAGCTCTATTTCTTCCATAGAAAGTGGCGATGGAGGTAAGTGAGTCTTTTTCTCTTGAATAAATAACCCTCAGGTCTTGCTTGGTGATATTCTGTTTATGTGACAGTAAAATTGTTCATTCATAACAAACATTAACTTAATTGCTTTACTGTAGTCAGATTATGAGGCAATGGGCAATATTTATTAAGCCTTTTTTTCTGGTCATTTTGTGTCTTTTTTTATTAATTTGGGGTCTATTTGTTTTGGCCTTTATGTTGTTGTTTGGGTCTGTAGTGTTTTCGTTTCATTGTGATCATTTTGAGTCTCTTCCTGGTTGGTTCATGTCTTTTCCAGGGACATTTTGTAGGTGAAAGCAAGGGGCCCCCTAAAACTGGCCCCTCACACTGGCCCCTGACACTGGCGCCCTGACACTGGGCCCCTAACCCTGGGTTCCTGACACTGGGCCCCTGACACTGACCACCTGACACTGGGCCCCTTACACTGACCCCCTGACACTGGGCCCCTGACACTGACCCCCTGACACTGACCCCCTGACACTGACCCCCTGACACTGGCCCCTGACCCTGGGCCCCTGACACTGGGCCCCTTACACTGGGCCCCTAACCCTGGGTTCCTGACACTGACCCCCTGACACTGGGCCCCTGACACTGACCCCCTGACACTGGGCCCCTTACACTGGGCCCCTAACCCTGGGTTCCTGACACTGGGCCCCTAACCCTAGGTTCCTGACACTGGGCCCCTGACACTGGGCCCCTGACACTGGGCCCCTGACACTGGGCCCCTGACACTGACCCCCTGACACTGGCCCCTGACACTGACCCCCTGACACTGGCCCCTGACCCTGGGCCCCTGCACCTGTACCTGGTAGGCACATTCAGTAATCCATCTATGGCCGTCATGAATATGAATATTTTATGTTTGAATAAGCTTACAGAAATGATTTTTTTCAAATCTTTTTATTACATTTTTGCAGACATCACAGAGTAATTTACAACGAATTACAGCGTCTGTATAGAAAGCAGAAGGAAAGCCCTATAAGAGTCCCTCTAACCCACTCTCCTGACTCTCCTTCAGTCTTGTGTGCATCCTGATGACGACTTTAACCGGAGACGTTTTTCATCTCCATCACCGGGGAAGCAGTTAGTGGCCAATCAGTCAGCTCAGCACTCAGAACCTTAACTGATCTGGTCTGAGTTCAGTGGAAAGCACTCTCTCCCTGTGCCAGGGTGTTTATGCAGTAATGAAGCCTGTGCGTTATGGACAGGAGTACTTCAAAGCATTAAGCCTGTGGCCCTTCAGCCTCACCATACATGTGCATGAACAAGAAAGGCTACGCTGCGACTCCTCATGTGCGTTTTTGTTATTATTAGTTCCACCTTGTTTTGCTTGCTGTGAAAGTAAGATTGTGTGGTTGACCGTGCGTTTTTTCCCTTATCAGACGCTCGTGTTGAGTTATGGCGTGCACCAGAGGATGGTGCACCATCAATACTCGTTATCTGTCATGTCAGACAGGGCGCCGCCCCGGCCCTCCCTCCCTCCCATCCTGAGTCACTAGCTGCCATTCATAAAACGTATTGACTTATCTCCTATCTAGTATGACTCACCATGTGCGGCAGCAATGCCCTCAGCAACCTCACTTTCCATCCGCCTCCTCCTCCCGATGCTTCTTTACAGGCCATATGAACCTTTTACTCTTTCATCCATGACGCACTTTATCCCTCCTCCTCCTCCACCTCCTCCTGTCTCCACTGTGCTTTATGGCTTCATATGAACAGAGCTGTGAACAATCCTCTCCTCCTCAATCCTCTAGAGTTCCCTCTTTATTGTGAAATGCAATGCATATCTGCTTTGTTGTTGACTGTGCATCTGACGTACAAAGTTGACTTAAATAATTGAAATGCTTGCACCAAGCCTTTTCAGGCTCCTTAAACAACGCCGCAGCATGGATGCTTCACCTGATAACAAACAGCAGTCTTTTCTCTCTTGCAAAGCAGCACCTGGCCCATCAGTCAGCCACACTGTGTTTATGAAACTGCAGCCCTCAGAGCCACAGCATGCTACTTTTTTCTTTGTCACACCAACATCAGCAGGTGAACCTTCAGACCCCGACTATGGTCTGATTCCTGTTTGGTGGGTCATGTAATGAAATGTTTCCCATTTTCATTCTGATAATGGAAATAAGGATATTCTAGTCTGACAGACCTATTGGCTCTGGAAGATCCACAGTAGATGCAGTCAGATTTGAAATATATTTCAGGAAAAAAAAGTACTTTTGTTACGTGAGTAAAGTCTGGAAGTTACGTAACAAAAGATGGTAAAATAACTCATCGCTGTCTATTTATCTGCTGTGAGGTTGGCGAGAGCCCAAACTGCTGTTCTTATGCCTATTACCTCAAAAAGACAACACAACTCAGCCTGTGTATAAAGTATGCTCCTATTTGTACACATCTCATTTCCTTTTATTGAGTTGGCACCTTTTCTCAGTCCCAGTTAAGAGACTCGTTTCCTGAGTTTCAGAGGCAGAACCAGTGAGGTGGCAACTGGCCTCCATGAGGGAGTTTCACAGCCTCGACAAAACAACACAACCTCCCTTCCCCTGTACACACACACACACACACACACACACACACACACACACACACACACACACACACACACACACACACACACAAACCCCATCCAGCAGTGTCCATGTCAAACAATGCAGGATTTCTGGAAAAATACTGATACAAGTATGCAGCGAGACAATGGAGAGTTAACACAGAGCAGAGAGCAACGCCACCATGCCTCTCTATGTTCACACACCTGCCACTGGGCTCTGAATAGAGAGCTGCAGGGTCGACCAACAGGAAAGGAGCATTGCCTCGACTGAATGTTTCTATTGGTACTTCAGTATGTGTAACAATAAACAGTAGACGGGGCTGAAGGGACAGCAGCGCCTCACAAACGACATCTCCACACGGATTGTTTGTTCATCCCAAACATACATTTCCTGAGTGCATGCAGGAACTGATATCTTCTATTAGAATTGAGTTTGTTCCTATAAAACCACAGGAGAAAGAAAGAAAAACCCTCACAGACTTTGATTATGACGTGTGCAGCAGCTGTATTTATAGAGTGGGAGTTTTTCTGTTTCACAATGTCCGCTGCTTTTTGACTGTGGGGGGCAGAATGAAGTTACCCTGATTAGTAATAACCAGAACTGAGTGTGTTCCAGAAATGGTCATGATAACCATGAAGCTATATTGAGTCACGTTCTCTCAAATCTGTGTGAAACGGTTGCGACTGTGCCGGCCCTCGGCCCCTGGGGCCCAGGCTGGATCAATTAACCCCTGATTTGGGGGCTGACATGCAGTACAGGAGATTCCTCATCAGCATCCATGCGAGTGATCCAGGAGTAACGAGCTGTTGGAGCGATGGCATGTTTCCTGGGGTGATGATGTTTTTGCTGATTGTGTGATTTATTCGTTCATGTGAGTCAGATAGTGAGTTGCAGAGCAGATGAGTGTGTTGACCAAGCTGCCCACTCACGTCTGGTTCTGCTGGCCGAGGATCAGCTGCTGTTACATCACACGCCCTTTTCACTGCTCCTGCTTGTTGTGATACTACTTTATATTTCTACTCCACAATGTCTCAGAAGGAAATATTGTACTCCCCAACACTCGTTCCTTATTACATCCTTATTCGTTTATTCATTCAGGCTCATTTTTATTTGATATATTTACTTACTTTGTAAAGTGATATTAACCCAAAATATGAATAAATCAGAAAATGATGATGTAATATTGTATGTATATGATATTGTAATTAAAATGATCCCAACCTACCAACATTAAATGATGAACACCCATCACTAATTATAATTCAATGCTAATTATAATTATGCGTGGGTCTGCATCTTTTACTTTTGATACTTTAAGTATATTTTTCAATTTTTTTTTTAAAGTTTACTTGTTTTTTTTAAAGCATGACTGTTAAATACAGGAGTGTTTTTACAATTTGCTACTTTTACTTAAAGGCGCCCATATCCGGGGGTCTGGGTGATTCATATTGGCAGGGTTTTCCTGCCAATATGCGGAGCAGCCCAGCGTGTTTGTGTCGCACCTCATTAGCCGTTTGGTATGAACATAAAAACAATGTGGAGAGCATCTGGGCGAGCTAATGCATGGGGGAGGGGGAGATGATAAGAATGTTCACGTCCAAGTCATTTGTGTGTCGATCATAATCCTTTTCTCTAATAAAACATTTTCCCAAACTATTTTTTTATTTACAGAATATGATTTATAAGGAAACATTTTTCAAGATTTTCCAGAAGAATGAATGCTCAGATGAAGGCTCTGAGCTCACAAGCCAATAAGTGGACACAAGCACTGATTCTGTTAAACGTTAGATGTTACTCACGTCACCTGTCTAAAAGAATTGCTTGTTAAGCATCGGCTCTCATCTTGCCAAAGTCATGCCAGTACTCTTATTTGGTTTATTTCTTTATTTAGCTTATTTTTTGTTGCCACAGAACATGGTTTCTCGCCTGGAGCTCTGTGGTTACTGGCAAGCCTAGAGGTAGAAATTAACGTGCTCATTGAAGTAGATGTCTCTGCAACACAATATAAACACGCCAACACTGTAACCTTCACATTCCACCCATCATGTTGTTTTAAACTAAATGTAAAACTACAACTTCCACCGGTGCCTTCATGACCTTTGGTGGTACTGATGGTGGCCAACATGCTGGGCACCATCAGTAATCTTACATTATATCTGCCAGGTTTCGGGCAAGGAGGGAGGACTCAGATGCAGAGGCAGTGTAGATGGTCTTTATTCCAAAAAACTCAAAAGGTGGCAAACGTACAAAACAAAAGATCAAGGAAAAATAGACTAACTCTAAAAACTTAAACTACAAACAAAAGATCACTCCACAGGGAGGAAAACATGACTGCAAAAATACCAGCTTAACTTGGATTTCTTTGATGACTGTGAATCGGTGTAGGCTCATGACAAGACGAGAGACGTAAGACGAACTGGCACAAGACAAGGGGAGACGCAGACTTAAATACACAGAGGGTTAATGAGCAATAGGTGACAACAATCAGGGATCGGGGATGACATCAGACCAGGGAACACAGGAAGGGCAAGTGACCTGAAACGAGAGGGGAGTTATTTTCAAAATAAAACAGGAAATGACAAGACAAAAAGCAAGACGAGATATTACCTCACCGGCGTGACAATGTCCTGGTTTTGATATGCAACATCACTGAACATACAATAAAAAAACTGCAACAGTGTTCCTTAACATAGACTCTCAGTCTCCTGAACCTTCCTGGAGGCATGAACACTATTCTACCCACAGACATTCTCCCATTTGGTGTTTGGATGCTGAGAACGGAGAGCACCGAGTCGATTAGCTGGTCTGAGATCCGCTGATAGTGAAGCATTCAGTTTTCAGTTAGTTGTTTTTGTTTTGTCTGTTTCTCAGCAGGATTATAGAAAAATTACTGGCCTAATCTTTACATCATGTCATGGTGAGGAGGAGAATGCCTTTAACTAGTTGTGGCTCATTCACTTGGCCACGAACTGCAGTTACTCTGCATTTGTGCTGCCCCAATTCTCCTGCAGGTGCAGGAACAGTGTTCACCTTCTGTGTGAGAAGAGCAGCTGGTGTGAGTATGAATGAGTCATCGGGATCAGTTGTCACAGCGACAAGGATCTGTTTGTGGTACTGTCTGATGAGTAAGGTTGCAATGTGATGTTTACCAGGAATAATCAGAGGAGTCTTCTCACTCTGATCGAGGCTTGAATGCTGTAGACGACCACCAACTCGCAGGAGGCCCTGAGTATCAATGAAGGGATCCAGAATTTTGAGACGACTGCTTTTATGGATCTCCATATGCCTCTGGATACATTTGATGGCTTAATTGTAGACTTCCTCTTGAACTGCTTGAACAATGATGGCTGGTGCTCAACTGCCAGCCCTTACAAGAGCTGTTCTTCAAGGTTGAGTTGAAAAGACGTGCTATGTGTACGAGGCGAGCAACAGCACAAGTAGTACGCTTCCAAGTAGAGTATCTGGAAGATCGCTGGTTACCAAGCTGGAGGTGCTGTCAGAGCTGCAGGAACAGAACGAGTTGTGTGGTCTGCAGGGTTCTGGTCTGTTGGAACATAGTGCCACTGGTCTGGAGAAGAGGATCTACTAATTTGAAGCACTCGGTTACTGACGTAGACATAAAAAAGTCTGGTTTCGTTATGAATGTGACCCAAAACCACCTTGCTGTCTGAATGGTAGGTTACAACACCAAGCTGGAGATCTAATTCAGCTAAGACTAGGTCTGCTGACTCAACGGCGAGTACTGCTGTGCAAAGCTCGATTCATGCTATTGTGTGATCTGTAACTTTGAGATATGCCACTGTGGTAATAGCTCTAGTTGAAGCATCACAAAAGACACATAACTCTGTCTGGCAGCTGCTGAAGCTGACTTTTCAATGTCAGATCTGGGAATGGAAAGATTGGATAGATCTGATAATGAAGCTCTCCATGATGTTCAGGCTTCCTCCATTTCTTGAGGCAATGGCACGTCCCAGTCCCCATTCTCTATGATGATTTCTCTCAAGATAGCCTAGTTTCACCTCATCAGAGGCACTGAAGAGGAAACGGTCTCCTTGTAGATCCCAATTGAGTCCAAAACTGCGTTGCACTGGCAGCATGTCTGCATCAAGACTACACAACCTTGTTGTTTGCTGCAACCGTGTGCAGCCTCAGGTTTGATTGAGAGAGAATGGCTTGTGTCTTATTTAGCAGGTTGAAAGCAGCTTCCACTGTCAGCAAAGACTTCAGGCCATCATGGACATAGAAGTCACGCATCACAAAGTGCTTAACATCAGGGTCGATGTGAAACTTGCTGACCTGAACAGACTGGTGTAGGACGTGAATAGCCATGAATAGCCACTGGTGGTGAGGGACTATTACCAAAGACGTTGACCCTCATGTGACCCTCAACAATGTTTTTGGAGAGGTCATTGTCCTGGATCCAAAGGAACTGTAAGAAGTTGCTGTCTTCTTCTCTCACCAAAAAGCAATAAAACATTTGTTTGTCTGCTGTAAAGGCAATTGCTTCCTTCCTGAACCAGATGAGCACTATAGGGACCACCTGCTAGGTGGTCCCTATAGTGGGTGGGGTCCAGAGTGAAGAGGTGCAGGTCCAGAGTGAAGTGCTGTGTTATGTCTTTCACTTTTACACTCAGAACGTTGGACTTTAAATGAGGAGGAGCAGACGTTAATCTCCTTTAAGGAACTCCTCGGCTCTTCGGTGTGTTTGCCTCTGAATGCAGGACACTTGTATAGAGGGTGGGGTTTTCTATGGATGGGACATAATTTATCACAGTCATCGGATTTTGTTGTGAAGTCACCAGTGTTTGAAATAGGTCTCCTTTAACTTTGGCTGACTGAAGCTCCATGAGTAGATCATTAAACTTCGTTAGTTTGGAATAATCTCGGTTTGTTATTCTTGGTGTCAATTTGTTTGAAGAGAGCATCTTCTTTCACTTCTGCCAAGCCATAACTTCGAGCCTGTCCCGTATCATCTCCAATCCTGCTTGATTGATTGTTTTGCTCTTATCTGTTCCACATGTTCTGCTGACTCTTTGCCGAGCCACTTTAACAGAAGATCCATCTCCTCGTCTGGTGTCAGGTCCAAACCGTCCGTGGTGGTCTGAAAGGAACGTTTCCAGGCTCTATAGTTCTGGGGTTTGTCATTAAAACGAATTAATCACGACAAGCAATGTATTCTGCAAAGTCATCCATGTTGGAGCCATCATTGTTGTCGTTGACATAGGATGAGTGCGAGGGGAGGACTATTGTCATTTTGAGGTCTGAAATGCTGAATGGAAGTAGCACGGTCATTGCCAAACCTAACTGTGCGTGGCTCATGAACACACTCATCTTCATAGATGTGAGGCTGCTGTGAGGGAAGATGAGATGATTGAGAGGCCGTGTTACGGTACGGTTTTGGAAGACGCATTTTACTTCAGGGTTGAGATGTGAATGTGCGAGGCCGTTGTTCAGGGCTGACTCTTGTTGCTGGGACGTGTGCGTTACGTGCCTGGAGTTCCAGCTTTCATTCTTCAGCTTGGTCAGCAACACATTGTTCAATACGTTGGGTGAACTCTGCACTCAACTTACAACTGTGTTTCTCACAGTGGAGCTCTTTCTCCACATCAAGACATCGTTTCTTGGTCCACAGGTTTATTGCTGTACAGAAAGGTGAACCTGAACATACAAGAAATATGACTCTGTATTAATATCAATGTAAATACACAGTAAGCAATGGAAATATACTGGCTAAGTTACCAATATGCATTAAAGTCATATGTTTTCACAGTGTTCCTATATTAACGTATTTATAACATTTTAACCACAAATGAGCTGCATCAATTATATTCAAATATATCATGAATTATTTATTTACTTATATTTATTTACTATATTTATCATGTATATCCTGACACAGTAACTCAAAGCACCTGTACCGTTTGCAGGTGAGAGCTGGAAGCTGTCAACGTCCACGGCTCTCCTTCTGCTCTGCAAATGCTGCCACTGCATCACCGCTCTGAGTCAGATTCCCGACCATCAGAGCTGCTTGCTTCGCTTTGATCAGCCGCACAGCAATGACTGTACTCCCACAGACGCGTCCGCCTGCCTCTGCAGGATTACCGAAGTGCAAAGAAGCCAAGCGTTTTATTCTTTTCTACACAAGTGAAATTTAACTGGGTTTATTTCAAGAAAGAGATTAGAAGATGAATGTAGGTTAGAAGAGATTGATTCCAATCTATTGTTCAAAAAAGTCATTTCAAGCCCATATGTTGTGCTAGTATTTTCTCTTTTATCCTTTGGAGTTGCACTTATCACAATTTAAAGTGAGATAAGTATGTATATTGATATTGCGTTGTAACCCTTTTAATAAAGCAAATGTCTCTTGCAACTGCTCACATGAAAAAATGCTTTGTGTAGTTTTTATTACAATCTTAAAAATGTTGTCTTAATGGGTGTTACCAATGACCAGCCAATTCACATGGGCCTCATCTATTACAGTTTTTCTCGATTGCTAAGACACATTTCTTGAAAGCTGCTCTCCTTTTCTCTAAACTGTGAACACATAACCCAATTTTCAAGCTACATTCACAAAACCTCAGACTCTTCTTGCAAAACCAAACTTTCAACTCAAAACAGTTTAATCGGTGCTCAAAACTGAACTATGTTGTCAAATCGTGCCCCGAGTCAATCAAAATTAAAAACACTACAGAGCAGTCACTAAACACTACGTAGAAAAATAGAAAACACAATGCTCAGGACATGAAGCTGTAGAAATAAATGTTTATTGTTCACTGTAGGCTAAATGCATGTTGCAAAACAAAAAACCTGTTTATTTAGCACTTGTACATAGTAAAAAATAAAAGTACCAAAAACAGAAATCCTGTGCACGTAGCACTTGTACAGTAGAAAAACAAACAGAAATCTTGAGCATTTCGCACTTGTATACAGTAAGCCTACGTAAACATAAAGTACAAAATTATACATGGAATACTAGGCCTACAAACAGTTAGACTAACCCTCCATTACAATACTACAGTACATTGGCACAGTGATGTACTGAAACATATTTACTTACAGTATACTGTGGTACAGTATATAGTATAGTCATACAGTAATTGCTGTCAACATTTACATACTATAATGTCAAAAAAGGTAATTTCTTCTCTAAATCTCTAAATTTCTTCTCTAAATCTTGGGATTATGGTGGACACCGTGAATCTACTGATGTTTGGTTGTACCCTTTGTCCGGCCTCCCTCATGCTCATACCATGGACAAGAACATGGTCAATCACAGTAGCTCTGATTTCATCAGATATTACTGTTCTTTGTTTTCGCTGACCACCTCGACCACCTCTCACACGAACTCCTCCTCTCAGATTTCTATCCATTGTAGTGCCTCACAAACCAGTGCTCTCTGAATATATGTTCCCTCACATCGTTAGCCACAAGTGTGATCAATTTTGAGTTGTTGTGTTCAACCAGTGACACCTGTGCTTTACTTGTGTTTGACTTTTGCCACCTGTGCTCACCATTATGCAACACAGGTGCATCACAATGAAAATGTGTTGGCAAGTTGTGTCTAAACAGGTGAAAAGTGCTTATGGTTTTGCCAAAAGAGTGACTGATTCAATCAGTGGGTTCAGGCAACGGAGCATTTGGTTCAGACAATAGGGTTTAGTGTTTTAGCAATCGAGAAAAACTGTAATTGTGGATTTGTAGACATTTGATAAAATGGTAGTTGTTTCCCTCTCATCAGTAAAACAGAACGTACGCTTGCCGTTCATATCAGATTCAATGTTCAAAGTAGACTGCAATTATCAGAACAATACGAAGGTTAAGGCTTCCTCGAGTGGCTCAAAGGTGAACTGCAGATAGAAATGTTACAGTTTTTCTCGATTGTTTACACACATTTTCTGAAAGCATGCCTCATACTCTCAGAACTCTACACACAAATCAAAAAACACACACAATGGGCAAAACCCCTCAATTCTCCTGCAAAATGAAACTTTACATTCAAAACAATGTTATTTCTTCTCAAAATGGTATTTTGTTTTCAAATGACACACAAACCATCATATGAATAGACATTTATAAGAACCAGTTGAACACTGATGTGCTCAATGTAAAACACGATGAACACTTCTTCCCCATTTGCCATAATGACTTAGGCCTTTTTTTGTTCAGTGTTACACTCACTACAGACAGTACCTAAATGTGTTGTAAAATTTTTTAGAATATTGTTTTTATATATTTTATTTTTCCCACAAGAATACTGTAATGTATACAGTTTTCATCCCAACCAACACAAAGTTGCATATACAGTGTTCTACATACAAAACCAGAAGAAATGACTATATACAGTTACAAAAAAAACAACAACATCCTCTCTTCTGTTTCGGTCTGGCCACAGCACCTCATCCACATCATAGGCAATGCAAGCGATGGCCGAGCAGCGGGGGAAATATCACCTAGCATGGCAAATCCATGCTAGGCTCCTCCTCGTCTCTCACTCCTCTGGCTCTGCCTCTGTTGCCAATGTTGGCATCCATTGCGCCAAAACAGAAGAGCTCACCTGTTGCACTTTTATGCTAATGCTCTGATTGCAAATTGTAAAACTGTGTTGCAGGTGTTTTCCCATGTGATGAGTCAGTGTGCTTAGTAGGGAAATTAACTTTAGAATTTTGAATGGCAGTGTGTTCCTTGTGAAAACAAGAGATTTTCTTCATGAAAATTGTGCCAAATGCAGAGAATTGTGTGTAGTGTTTTGAAAAAAGTGTGTTTTAAAACTGCAATTTGAGTGTAAAGCAAGAATTGTGCTTGCAGTTTAGCAGAGCTAGTTTAGGGTGTTGGTGCATGAGTTACATGTTGTGGTCATTGTGTCTCAAGTACCAGTATTTGTGTGTAAACAATTGAGAAAAACTGTAACTGACAGACTATGGAAGGAATTCTGCAAATGTGTTTTACCCTAATAAAACCTCCTGCAAAAAACCTGCAGGTCAAAACTAATCTTTGTCTCAAGTAAAGGTATGATGTTCTTTACATCAGTACAGTTACTTACTATTATACTACGTTGCCAAACGTCTGTGGACATTCAAATATTACAGCCACACGTGGTGTTGATATGTAGTTCGAACTGACCCAACTCTTGTGGGGAGAAAAAAAAACTATTGGCACAAAGTTAGAAACACACTATTGTCTAAAGATATTTCTGTACAGTAAAAATATCAGATGTCCCTTGATTGAAACCAATCAGACCAACGGTATGTGGAACAATACAAAATGTGTCCTTCCAGATGAGTCTGAAGCAATATTTAACCCTAGTTTGAAGATCAAGCTCACTGTCCTGAGATCAGTTACACAATCAGTGTTACATGCAAATGTGCAAAGCAGCTCCACCTAAGAACTACATTTACATTTAGAGCCATCAAACCCTCAACGTCCGTGCAGTGTGTCCACCTCCTGGACTTTGTCCTGTGAAGGAAACAAGTTGAGCAGCTTGTGCAAACTGTCTACACTTCTCAGGAATCAAGCAAGCTGTGCAAACATCCCCCCGCACCATGAAGCCCCAGAGTGTCGTATATGGGAGGACAGCAAGGTCCCGAGAAACAGGTGATGGGTGGTGTGTGGAGGCCGAGCGAGGGGTGACCGACCTGTGGCTGAAACAGAGAATAGAAAGAGAGAGAGAGAGAGAGAGAGAGAGAGAGAGAGAGGATACAGCATGTTTTCGTGTACCTTTCCACGCACCGATGGCTTGTTTCCCAGAAGGATTCGCAATGAACGCCTCCACCACACACACACACACACACACACACACACACACACACACACACACGCACACACACGCACACACACACACACACACACACACACACACACACACACACACACACACACACACACACGCGCACACACACACACACACACACACATGGATTACTCGACAGGCCTACTTGGCCCAGCTAACCAAAGAGTCAGTGTCAAACAACTGCAAAGATCCTGCAAAGAAATGCAAAATAACTACTTAAAGAGACAAAGAGACACAAAATAACGAGTGTGTCTTATTCCTGCGTAGGATATATGGTGGGACTTTTTACATGTTGTGCTGATGTCTACACACAAACACACACACACACACACACACACACACACACACACACACACACACACACACCACCGTCCACCCATCAGTCTCTGTATAGCGTATGCTAGTGGGCCTGCTGTGGGCCTGCTGAGGACCACCAGATTTACGTGACGTAACAAGTTTCCTGTATATTTCCAGTGTAGTGTGTTTGTTGGCTGAGAGTGTGTTTCTGTACCTCCACTGTACTCTGACATGCTGTCCACATTATATTCCTCTCAGACCGAGTCCTCTCCTCTCCGGCTGTGTGATCGGCTTCCAGGCGAGTAAGAACCTGGGCGTCCTGAATGCTCTGTCCAACAGCCCGTCACTGCAGCATGAAGAACACAGGTCAGATCAGGTATTGCTTTTAAACTATCGGGCTGTGTATGAGGTGTCCTTCAGAGCCAGGATAAAGAGGTTGATTTTCAAACAAACTTCGAACAGGATTTATTACTTTCAAATTCAACAAATCCATTTTCTTGTCAAATTCTAAATGTGTATGCAATAAGTTGCAGGTAAGGGGAGACACTACAGATGGAAAGGGTCAAACAAATGACTGAACAGACATCACCATGAAGACTCCCCGGTTGATTACTTACATTAAGACCATTTCAAAACATTTTCTGAACATTTATTTTTAGGTATACAAACAAGCCATTATCTTATGAAATGTGCACTGATTTACATACATTCCCAGAGAAGCGATCCAAACACTGGATGCATTTTATATATCACTATACAAATCAGAAAATACTGTCAACAGCCATGAAGTCCCCCCTGCTAAGATATGTTGGATAAATCAGGCTATGGAATGTATATGAGCCCACCCCCCTGTAAAAACCTTCAGAATATAGATAGGAATACATCTGAGACATTTGGTGGATGTAAAAGTGGCTGAAGTGGAGATTTCTGGGTCTGTCAAAATAATAATTATTGGAGAAAACAGCCTTCAATTAGGCCTATTATTTGTACGTTTTCTGAAATGTTATGTTGAAATATATGAATGAGACATTATCTAAAGGTAATATTTGGCAAATTTGGGAGAAATCTACAGATTAAAATAGAAAATGCCGTAAAATAAAAACATAAAAATAATAAATTTTTTATTTTGGATGTTTTCTTTCCACTCGACTGTACTAATAAAGTGCATAAAGTGTCAAAAGTGAAATACGATGGCGTACGCTGTAAGGGGGGGGGGGGGGGGAAACGGAGCCTAGAGCGGTGGGCAATATTCTGAGAAAAAAGTCGCAAATTTGCTAGTTTTAAAGTGGCAAATTTGCGACTTGAAACTAGTAAATTTGCGACTTTTAAAGTGGCAAATTTGCTAGTTTATTACAATGCTAACAAATGCTTTATTGAGCGGGTGGTTTGCCTAAGATAGCGGTAGCTTTCACTTGTTGTCATAGCAACGGCAAACATCCGGGTCAAGCTACTTGATTACTTCCTCTATGACCACTAGCTTAGCCAAACCACCCGATCAACAAACACACATAAGATGACAATTTGGCCCATATAAAATTAACCAACAATAACGATCAGCAGCCATCACCCTTAGGACCTTAGCAAAGCGTTGTCGCACGTTGGGTTGGATTAATTAGAAAGATAAAAGCGACATTCATGGGAAGTTAGCTAGCATAAATGCCGGTTGTCCGCATCGGCATCGGCAAATTTGGGACTTTAAAACTAGCAAATTTGCTAGTTTTAAAGTCGCAAATTTGCCACTTTAAAACTAGCAAATTTGCGACTTTTTTCTCAGAATATTGCCCACCTCTGTTGGCTCCGTTTTCCCCCCCCCCCTTACAGTGGCCCTAATACGCCGTCGTAGTGAAATGACTCATTCTGCAGTAAAATGTGTACTGTGATATACAGTATTTGCCATTATTGGACAGTAAGTTGCATTTTACTGTCATCAGATTCACTATTCAGTTTATTCCTGATGAACAAGATGAATGATTGCAACTCAGAGATGGTTGTTTTCATAAAGAGGGCAGCCATCTTGTATTGTGCTCTCATATATAATTACGTCCACAATGATTATGGGAGAAGATGTTTTATTTTATTTTTAATGTTGCTATGCATGTTGCCATGAATGATGATACTCACATCTGTTAATCTGTTATTATATAATAATAACAAAATGTTGTTATTCTACTTTCACATTTAAATAAACAAAGCCCTGCTGTCACACATATTCCTGCTCATGTTCAAATCTTAAAAAAAATAAAAAAATAAATAATAATAATAATTCATCATGTATCTCCCTAGAAGAAATAAAAAATAAGATAAATATTTGATCAATTGGTCAGCTCTACCGCTTTCAGATATTATCATCACTTCCCATCATGTCTATGTAATCATATATGGGGAGTGATGAGCCCGCAGCCAAACACATTCTATTGCTAAAATAAACATTTCAAACGTGAGTTGTCTGACTGAAATGCTGTTTATGTGAGTATAAACTTACTAATCTGTTCATCATTCTGGAGTTCTGCTAAATATGTATAGACGAGCTGCGACATTTTAGCAGAGGAAGTTGAAATGAGTGCACATGTTGAGGTTCAGTTTTCTTTCTCACAAACACTTTCCATTGAACCAGTGACCTCTCGGTTGAGGACAGCATTTGCACATGCAAAAATACATAATGTAGGAAGCAATAACTGTTAAGAATTCTAATTGGCTCAAGGAAGAAAAGGTTGCTCTACTTGAGGAGTTGAAACCTCAATCAATGACATAACAACTTTTAAAAAATGTAAATAACATTGGGAGACTTGCAAGCACCAGATTTATTTTAAAACGGTTGCAGTTTGAGACTTTTAATCCCTCATATGGGTCAAGCTTCAATAAACCTACATTTCCCATGATTCAATTGGATCGATCTTCCTTTTACCTGTTCCTGCCAGGTAGATTGAAACCCCATTTCTTTTTCAAATTGAATTTATTTCAACACTTTTTCATAATAAATTATATTCCCACACAACTAAACTGCACTCTGAATTATGTTTCCAGGGAACTTTAGGTTTAGTAAAATGTAAGTAAGTAAGTAAGTAAGTAAGTAAGTAAGTAAGTAAGTAAGTAAGTAAGTAAGTGAGTGAGTGAGTGAGTGAGTGAGTGAGTGAGTGAGTGAGTAAGTTATTTAGTTAGTATGTTAGTTAGTTAGTTAGTAAGTGAGTGGGTGAGTGAGTGAGTAAGTAAGTAACTAAGTGAGTGAGTGAGTTAGTTAGTAAGTAAGTAAGTAAGTAAGTAAGTAAGCTAGCTTCAATAAACCTACATTTCCCATGATTCAATTGGATCGATCTTCCTTTTACCTGTTGATGAACCTCCAAGTCTCCAGCCTCTGCTTCCCCAATGGAAGACGTGTCAGTGGGGTTGAGGAGATCCTCGAAGTATTCCTTCCACCGCCCGACGATATCCCCAGTTGAAGTCAGCAGCTCCCCACCTCCACCGTAAACAGTGTTGGTGGAGGGCTACTTCCCCTTCCTAAGGCGCCGGATGGTTTGCCAGAATTTCCTCGAGGCCGACCGATAGTCCTCCTCCATGGCCTCCCTGAACTCTTCCCAGACCCGAACCTTTGCTTCAGCGGCCGCCCGTGCTGCAGCACGCTTGGCCTGCCGGTACCCGTCAGCTGCCTCGGGAGTCCCCCGAGCCAACCAGGTTCGGTAGGACTCCTTCTTCAGCTTGACAGCATCCCTTACTTCCAGTGTCCACCACCGGGTTCGGGGATTGCCACCACGACAGGCACCGGAGACCTTATGGCCACAGCTTCGAACAGCTGCGTCAACAATGGAAGCAGAGAACAAGGTCCATTCGGACTCAATGTCCCCAGCCTCCCTCGGGATCTGGTCAAAGCTCTCCCGGAGGTGGGAGTTGAAGACCTCCCTGACAGAGGGTTCCACCAGACGTTCCCAGCAGACCCTCACAACGCGTTTAGGTCTGCCAAGTCTGTCCAGCTTCCTCCCCTGCCAGCGGATCCAACTCACCACCAGGTGGTGATCAGTTGACAGCTCAGCCCCTCTCTTCACCCGAGTGTCCAAGACATACGGCCGGAGGTCAGATGACACAACCACGAAGTCGATCATTGACCTCCGGCCTAGGGTGTCCTGGTGCCATGTGCACTGATGGACACCCTTATGTTTGAACATGGTGTTCGTTATGGACAAACCGTGACCAGCACAGAAGTCCAATAACAGAACCCCACTCGGGTTCTGATCGGGGAGGCCGTTCCTCCCAATCACGCCCCTCCAGGTAACACTGTCGTTGCCCACGTGAGCGTTGAAGTCCCCCAGTAAAACAATGGAGTCCCCGGTTGGAGCACTCTCAAGTACCCCTCCCAAGGACTCCAAGAAGGCCGGGAAGGCGCAGGGAAACGACCCTCTCGTTCACCGGGGAAAACTCCAACACAGCCGAGCTGGGGGGCTATAAGCAAGCCCACACCAGCTCGGCGCCTTTCACCGCGGGCAACTCCAGAGTAGAAGAGAGTCCAGCCTCTCTCAAGGAGTTGGGTTCCAGAGCCCAGACTGTGCGTGGAGGTGAGCCCGACTACCTGTAGCCGGTAGCGCTCTACCTCCCGCACTAGCTCAGGCTCTTTCCCCCCCAGTGAGGTGACATTCCATGTCCCCATGGCTAGAGTCAACGTCCGGGGATTGGGTCGCCGGGGCACCCGCCCAGGACAGCCACCCAAATCCCACCGCACCGGCGCCTTCTGAACCCTCCTGCGGGTGGTGGGCCTACAGGAGGGCGGGCCCACGTCGCTCTTTCGGGCTGTCTAGTTAGTTAGTCAGTTAGTTAATTAGTTAGTTAATTAGTTAGTAAGTAAGTAAGTAAGTAAGTTATTAAGTTAGTAAGTAAGTTAGTTAGTTAGTTTTTGGGTTAATTACTTAGTAAGTAAGTAAGTAAGTTATTAAGTTAGTAAGTAAGTAAGCATGTTAGTTAGTAAGTACGTAAGTAAGTGAGTGAGTGAGTGAGTAAGTAAGTAAGTAACTAAGTAAGTGATTGAGTGAGTTAGTTAGTTAGTAAGTAAGTAAGTAAGTGAGTGAGTGAGTGAGTCAGTGAGTGAGCGAGTAAGTAACTAAGTGAGTGAGCAAGTAAGTAAGCTAGTTAGTTAGTAATTAAGTAAATAAGTTAGTTAGTTAGTTAGTTAGTTAGTTAGTTAGTTAGTTAGTTAGTTATTTGGTTAATTAGTTAGTTAGTAAATAAGTAAGTTAGTTAGTTAATTCGTTTGTTAGTTAGTTAGTCAGTTAGTTAATTAGTTAGTGAGTAATTAAGTTATTAAGTAAGTTAGTAAGTAAGTAAGCACATTAGTTAGTTAGTTATTTGGTTAGTTAGTTAGTTAGTTAGTTAGTTAGTCAGTTAGTTAATTAGTTAGTGAGTAAGTAAGTTAGTAAGTAAGTTATTAAATAATAAGTTAGTTAGTTAGTTAGTAAATGGCCTCATTTATATAGCGCTTTTCTCCAAAGCGCTTTACAGGAATGACTGTCATTCACCCATTCACTCACACATTCACACACTGACGGCGGAGTCAACCACGCAGGGTAGAGTTCTCAACGGGTCGGTCCAGCCCGACAAACCCGACGGGACCCGAAGTTTCGGGCCGGTACCGGGCCGAAAAAATACGCAAATGAGCCGGGTCGGGTCGGGCCTCGGGCTTCCTTTTTTTTATAAAACACATTTCATTAAAAAATAAAAAATAAAAAAGGCCCAGGTGACGCGAGCCAGGAGACAGATGATGCGTCAACATCAGCAGCAGCACCCGCTCCCGCTGCAAAGAAGACACCGCGCTTCGACCAGTGGGAGAATATATTGGGTGAGACGGGAACAGACGAGGATGAGGTGGACAGCTACGTCCGTCAAAGGCCAACAATGAGTGACGACCAGGACCTGCTGGGCTGGTGGAAGACCAACAGCAGTGTCTATCCTAAACTGGCTCAGTTGGCGCGGCAGGTGCTCAGTGTGCCAGCCAGCAGCAGCAGCAGCGAGAGACTGTTCAGTGTGGCTGGCCGTACCATTGAGGAGAGGAGGACGCGCCTCAGTCCATCCACTCGTGTTATCGTGATAACAAGTGTATGAGGAAAACAATGCAGGCGCGCGGGAGGTCGGGTTCGGGCCGACAATTCATGCTGGTGTGTCGGGCTGCGTCGGGTTCGGGTTTAAAAACCCGCGGGCCGGGTCGGGTCGGGCTGTAATTTTCAGGCCCGTTGAGAACTCTAACGCAGGGCGACAGCCAGCTCATCAGGAGCAATTAGGGTGAGGTGTCTTGCTCAGGGACACCAGGCACTCAGCTAGGAGGAAACGGGGATCGAACCGGCAATCTTGCGGTTGCCAGCCGAACGCTCTACCTCCTGAGCTAAACCTCCCCAGTTAGTCAGTTAGTGAATTAGTTAGTAAGTAAGTTATTAAGTTAGTAAGTAAGTTAGTTAGTTAGTTAGTTAGTTAGTTAGTTAGTTAGTTAGTTAGTTAGTCAGTCAGTTAGTTAATTAGTTAGTACGTTATTAAGTTAGTAAGTAAGTTAGTTTGTTAGTTAGTTAGTTAGTTAGTCAGTTAGTCAGTTAGTTAGTCAGTTAGTTAATTAGTTAGTAAGTAAGTAAGTAAGTTATTAAGTTATTAAGTTAGTAAGTTAGTAAGTAAGTAAGTTATTAAGTTAGTAAGAAAGTAAGTAAGTAAGCACGTTAGTTAGTTAGTAAGTAGGTAAGTAAGTAAGTGTGTAGGTAAGTAAGTAAGTAAGTGAGTAAGAGGGTAAGTAAGTAAGTAAGTGTCAGTCGAGTGACGTGGGACTATGTCACCAAGGGACGTTAGCATGCCTGCAGCCAGCATCTAAACAATGGAACTTCAGCCCTAATAGATAGCAGAATTCTAAGTGAAGCATCAGGAACTTGATCAACATGTTTATGTGATTAATTGGTTCGTTGGATACGTTGTTGTTGGAGATAACTAGGCTGTTCACTGTTTAGCCAAGACACAGAGTCTGGCTGCCCCTGAAACTCCTCACCAACATGATATTTCGTCACCACAACATTGTGTATGAGATGTATTAGTATGCCCGACACCTAAGTATAAAAAACCAGTATTCGTAAATTGCACACTATTAACGGGGAAATATAATATAGTATGACGTACATCGGTGCCAACCCAGCGGGGTGCTGCTAACACCACATAACAAAACAGGTAGGAAATCAAGTGCTTCGTCTGCGTCATTAACATTAGTGTTGCTCTGGTGACTGACTGAGGTTGTAGTGATGGTTTGAGTCGGGAGAGAGACAGATTTTATTTCAGGTGTTTAATAAAATGAGGTTGAGAAGTTATGCTTATATGCAAGTTCATTGACGACACACGGTCCAACTATATAGGTTTCACTTAATCTTGTTTGATGTATGATAGTCAGGCTGCAAGGAGGTTGTATGTTGTATAAATGAGCTGCTGAAAAAAATATTCCTTTTAAGTGTGGCCTATTTAAGATTGTGTCTATAACCGAAGTGCCACATTCCTTGAAACAGACATCAACAGGGAAAATGTTTACATGCCTCAGTGTTTCTGCTAGTATCAATGGAACACAGATGTACTGGTACTTCTCATCAGTACAACAGCTTATCTGCACTGTTGATATTGTTACTGCATGTGTGCTCCATTTAGATACAATATGCCTGAGTATCCTGAGTGAACGCTTTCATGTGGACACAGTCAATGTGTTAATTCATTCACTAACAAAACACATCTCTCACATGACAGTTCATGGTTGAGAAAGTACATAGAAATGTATAAATAGATGTATATATAACAATACCCCCTGTGAATGTTAATAGTATATATTATATAGTAAAATTATTATTAATAATCTATTAATGTATTAACAGCGGGTTTTACGGTTGTGGTGGGTTGAGGTAGAACTCAATTCCAGCTAATGATTTTTTTGTTTGTAAAAATTCAGAGAATAGTGAGAAATGCCGTCACGATGTTAGTTTAGTCCAACCAACTGTCCAAACATGGATGATTCTGATCAATTAAAACTATTAAAATGAAAAGTAGAAATCTTTGACGACTATCAAAGTTTTGCCAATGAATTACTTATTGACTAATCATTTCTGCTGTACTTGTATGAACTATTGAGTAATTATAAAACAAAGCATGTTATGTTCTGCATCGGGCTTTTTGTATAGAAAAATAAATATTTGTACACTAAAGCTGTCAAATAAAAAGTATAATGAACCATAATAGTCAAGTAAAGTAAAGGACTTACGTTTGAGTAAATGTACTTATTTATCATTCCACTGATCATAATTTCTGTGGAATTCTTAGAAACAAATGATCAAACAAAAAATACATGAACAATGCACAGATCTGATCTAATAAACTGAAATAAGAAGTGTTTCAGTTTGAATCCTACAGATACAAACTCTTATTCCACTCTGTACTATTTACGCCAGCTTGCCCCCCCTGTGGCCACCGCCCTTCACTGCGCTCTGACCCGGTCCTGCCCCTCAACGTTACACACTGTGCAGAGAGGCAGGCCCAGGACGAGCACGTGCTCTGTTTGACAGCCCGCCACGTATCTGGGCTGTGATAGAAGACAGACCGGTCACCTCACTTGACCAAGGCACATGCACACACTGAGATGCCAGTTGAACTCCCCAACTCGTGTGTTCCATGAACTGGTTTACTCTGATAAGATATTGCCTCCAGACGCAGCTTAAGCACCATCTGTTTTTGTTTATTTTCCATGCTGAATCCGTGTTTGATGTGCTGAGGTGGACTGTAGTCTTGGAGGCTGAGTTGCAGTGTATGTGGATTGGAGAGATACATTACCTTTCTGCTGTCTCGGGAACGACACCAGCTTCTATATCAGTCCACCGCTTTGGATTAGACTGAAATCTCAACACAACTATCAGAAGGATTGTTAAGAAATAAGGTACAGGCATTCGTGGTCCCCAGAGGATTGATCCTCTCTTGGTTGCAAAAAGAAGTCTGATTGCGGAGAAGTATATTCCAATATAAACCTACTGTATACCTCACTTTATTATCTTCGCCAGGAGAGTCATGAGTGAGCATCTACCTCTGTGTCTGTCGGCCACTCTCGTATTCTGATTGACAGGTTGTCCGTGTGTTGTTCGCTAACATATTTACTCTAACGTAATATTTGTGCTTTTAGATTTTCATCTATCTATCTATCTATCTATCTATCTATCTATCTATCTATCTATCTATCTATCTATCTATCTATCTATCTATCTATCTATCTATCTCTTCTTACAATTTTAATTAATAATTTTTTAGTTTTAGTTTTTAGTTGAGTTGCCTAAACATGTGTTGTTCAGCATTTGATTGTACTTAGCTCCACCCTCTTGTGTCGTTTGTGGTTCCAACAACCAAGATAGCGATGGCCAAAATGCTCAAGGCTTCAAAACCATAGTTTACAAACCAGTGTGTGACTAAGTTGTAACCACTTCTTTTATGGAGTCTATGACTCTAGTGTCACCACGAGGTTGATTTGTGGATCTGAGTGAAATATCTTGACAATGATTTGATGGACTGCGACAATGTTGTGACAGATCTTCAAGGTTCCTCGTGGATAAATGATAATGTCATCCTTTGACGTTTCCTCTAGCAACACCAGCAGGACAACATTATATCACATGGATTAGTTAAACGTTTGTCTTGACATTTATAATTCCCAGAACACAAATTATTTTTATTTTTGGAACTTTTCTCAACCATGACATTTTTGGCTCAGAGGGATGCAATGCAATGAAATGTTCTAATTCATGTTCCCCAGAGGATGACCTTGGTGACCTTGTCTTTTACTGTAGTGCCACCATGAGGTTGGCATGTTTTTATTGAAACATATGGACAACTTCTGTATGGATTACTTTTGAATTTGGTACAGATGTTCATCGTCCCCTGAGGATAAGATGTAATGTCTTTGATCTGCTCACAACATTTTCGTTTGTCCAATAGTTATAACATTCCAGCAAGCTTCAGCTGTACTTTGTTTTAAGTGCTAATTAGCAAATGTCCACATGCTTTAAACAAGATGGTGAACATAGGTCAACATTAAACCTGATGAACATTGTCAGCATGAGCATGTGAGCATGCTGATGTGACCATTTAGCTCAAAATTAGCAAAACAGAGTTTTTGCAGAGTAACCCAACCTCACAGAGCCGATGGAGCATAGCTGTAGCCTCTTAGTCGTGTTCCTGCACTTCATCTCAGTGTGATGTGCATCAAATGTCCCTTTTTAAAGTTCAACGTATCTTTATCATCCCAGAGGGGCAATTTGTAGAGCAGCTGGCAAACCCAACAATCAATGGACAATAGAATATAAACATAAACAATAAATAGTACAAACAGTTGTGTTAAGTCATTTAAAAGGCAGTGGCAGCAGGGACATGTTAGTTTTTAAGTCTGTGCTGCATCTCGGTAAGACGGAAGCAGCGTGGACTCAACATTAAGAGGGTGAACGGGATCGGCTGGTTATTATGCTATTTGCCTCCGTAGACATTCAAATTTTATTTCTAACTCTGTGTGGGTTCTTGTTCCCTTTTATCATATTGAAAACCAAACTCAGAATCTTAGTCTCAATCCAGACCTCAGTCAGGCTCACAAACATTAAGAGTTTCATTACCAGAGTTAAAAGGGAGTAAATAAATATGCACAACCAAAGAAAATGACTCATAATCAAACAGCAGTAAGGGTTTCAAATCTGGGTAGAAAGCAGAGAAACAAACAGCAGTAATGGCGTCCCGTTGGGTCTCCTCGTTAGTGCCTCCACACACTTCTTGTGAGTACGACTGTGATCTTTATCAGACACACACTTGATAAACAGGCCAAATCACAATGGACAGCTTCCACGTGTACCGCAAGGTTCCAGTCTTGATTTTTGTTCTGCTATTAATTACTGATATGGTCAGTTTTTAATTACGTATCATCTGGAGAACTGACTCATTAATCAAGGGTTCAATACTGTCTGAATCTGAGCTTCAAAGGAAATCCTGAGGCCTAATATCTATGACCTCATGTCAGTCATGAAAACTTTCATTGCATCCACACATGGGTGCTGACTGTATTTTAAACACAGTTGAAGTCTGAATTTCATTTGATGCTTTCTGTTTTGTTAATTTTCCATTAGTCTTCATGTGTGAACCTTCTGTTATACATGAAACCTGCAGTTGAGTCATTCTGAGTCTTTCTTTTTCTGTCATCCTCCCTGCAGGTAGGCTACTCACACTGGTCTGAAGTCAGAGAGGATTATGGGGAACATTATCATGTAAAACAGATGTCCATGTCACAGTTGGCCGAGAAGCTCAGATGAGTCATGGGGTCTCTGCAGACCGCGTCCACATCAAGACTTTTCACCTCAGCAGATCTGTTTGTTTGACCAGGTGAGAGCAGATAATGCATTAACTTTTTTGTTGGGGGAAATGAACAAATTTTCTTTTTGCTTAGAGTTTGATGAGGCTGATGTCTGTAAGATTAATATGAAGCTTCAGCTGCTTAGCAAGACTGGAAACACAGGGAAACAGCTATTAATGCTCTATCCAAAGGGAACAAAATCCAATATCTTTAAAGCTCACAAATAAGCACATCATAACTTGTGGGTTTGAAACGAAAACTCTCTGCTGGCCATCAGGGGGGTGACTCCTCTGATTGCATGGAAGTCTATGAGAAAATGACAAATATAATACTTCTCACTTGATTGATTATCTCAGTAAACACATTATACAGCATGATGTTCATTAAGTAAATAAATCATAAAGCAGGGGATGCTTTAGGGCGGGGCTACCTTGCTATTGACAGGTCATTACCACGGAAGTGCTGCCGTGGCCTCGCTACCGTGGCTACCAAAGTTATTATCTACCACGCTACCAATGCAGTTAGCTACGAAGATGACTTTAACACTTAGCTGTAAAGTTGACCTTGAACTATGAAACTAACTTTGTTAACAGTCACCAGAATCCAGATGATCCGGATCCAGTAAAGTTGCTGCTCTGCCGCTTGTGTTCATCAGATCCACCCGTCGCTCCTCCACAGTCCAAATATGGTCACTTCCTTCACTTGTGATGGCCAAAATGCTGAGCTTGAGGCTTCAAAACTGTAATTCATAAACCATGGGTGATGTGACGGTGACTACGTCCACTTCTAGTCTATCCATGAAATGGCAGGTGACAGTTGTAAAAGGTGTTATGTGACAGTTTTGTGTCAAATACCATTTGATAAACCCCTTATCCTTCATCCTAAACACCCTCTGTCAATTAAACAACAGAAGGCAGATTGTGTTACCATTGGACAGAGCCAGATGTTGTCATTAACTGAGCAGCCGTCATTTCCAACAACTTCATGTAGATGTAGCAGTTTACTTGCTGTGTGTGTGTGTGTGTGTGTGTGTTCAGTCACCTGTATGTTTCAGTGCAGTTACAAAAAACACGGTTGACCCCTCAGAATGTAATTTGAACAGTGACCAAAGGTGACATGACAATTTCCTGTGTTTTCATCTTCTGTCTGCCTCTGTGTGTTCACCAGCTAATCCTTGTCTGTCATGGAGGGATGTCCATAAAAAATGGATTTCCTTCCCCACTCACCCCAGCCTTCATTTAATTTACAGAACAGACAGCAACATCCTTCCATCCTCATCCCCTGCCAGTACTTTAATCCAGGTGGAATGAATAGAGAGATTAAAAGCTGAAGATGAGACATGATGAAAGGGGGGTCACAGCGGTCAGCAGGATGTGGGCAGGTGAAGAGAAGGGGAGGTGGGGAGGACAGCGGAGAGCAGACAGGTTGGAGGTTTTTAATCAGCACAGGGCCACTTCTGCACGTCCTGGAACACGATGCTGTTGTCTGTCGAGGGAAGGTGAAACCGGTTGGGAAAAAAACACTCTGAGTGCAACACCTGCTGTTTATCCTTCTTATTCAGCCACTTATCTGTCTCCATCTCCCCTGTGTTCTTAAAGGGGAAACACACCCAGAGGCTCCGGTTGGAGATCCTCCCTCTGTTTGCAGGTATCGTCCCTCAGTTTACACCTGAGACATACATTTACATAAATCTGTAAAAATTCTTAAACCATAGACCATATGTGAAATCTTGAAACTGTCAAGCATTTTATAAAAAGTCATAGTATAGAATATCATAGCAAATTTAAAAAAGTAATTACACCATAATTACACCATAAGTCATAAAAGTAATTAAAGTCACAGCATGGTATGTCATCAAAATGTCATGAAAACACATAGTGTGTCAATTGTCCACAACAGAATTGCATTTCTCATTCATTAATCAAATTGCAATTGTCTTAGTACATGTCTCAATATCTCATTACATCTTTGCAAATGATTAAGTACAGGTAGCCTACATTTAGCACAATTTCCAAATGAATAGATCTTGTTGATCTAAACTGATTGTCGATTCTCAGTCTAATGGTTGTTCTCTGGGAAACATGTCAGCATAATTTTATTGTGTAAGTCATCACTTGCACAATAGTCTGTTCAATTGTCAAAATTAGTCAAGAACATAATACCATGAATACCATATATGAATCTCTTGGAACATTTGATAAATTGAGTACAGTCATTGACAGTCAGGTGAAACTAGAACGAAGGAGGAGTTTCACTCATCTCAGAACCAATCAAACAGTATGTTTAGTTACCTGACAGGTGCTGTCTATGATTGTGAATGCTGCCAAACATATATATATATATATATATATATATATATATATATATATATATATATATATATATAAGGTTGACAAGGACCAGTACCATTTCGGAACATGGAGGCACCTGGCCAAGCAAATGAACAAAGGCAACTGCCTGCTCCAGGAAGAAGAAGAGGAAGAGGAGTAAGGGTAAGTGGTGGTGGAATAGGGGGAAGAGGCCGAGGAGCACGAAGACACCATGTTGTCCCGGGTGAAATTTGGGCCACAATTATAGACCATGTTGTCGGCAGAGTCGCAGAGTGCAGCCTAATGCTCCTCGCTCTACAGTCTCCTCCATTGTGGACATGAGGGACATTTCAACGATCCTCTGCCATAGTGACAAAACATCTAAACATTTTGACTTGCAGTGCTTACACAATGCCAAAGGGATGATGCATTTTGGGGGCACTGACTATTTATACGAGAAAGAAATTTGGTTTTGACACATGTGTGAACTGTTTTGGGAGAGATATGAGCTTTTGCAGGTGAGCCACGGTGTTGTGCTGAACCATCTAGGTTATTTTGGCAAAAGCACCAAGAGTGTTGAGAACGTCCGGTCTGTTTCAAGAAATGAGCCAAAGCAATGAGAAGAGAATCTTTGCAATTTTGTGGCACTGACTCTTTATATGGGGAAGGAATTTAGTTTTGAAGCTTAAGTGAACAGTTTTGGGAGAGATATGAGCTTTTGCAAGTGAGCTATAGTGTTGTGCTGAACTGTAAGACTGTTATGCCAAATGATCTTAGACTTTTGAGAATGTCATTTCTGTTTTGAGCCAAACCAATGGAGAAAAACTTGTAATTTGTTGTGATGGCTTGGTTGCTTTACTCTTGCTATATTGTGTCTCTTTTCAGCAGCGGCAGACCTTTGGTTGGTAGATTTCCTCACCACACAGCTCCGCATTGTGTCTGTTTGGTTTCCTTTTCCTTGTTATAGCAACATGAGACACACATGCAGCACATCATCCACTCCATACACCACACGCTTCACAGATTCCTCGTTCCTATCTATAGATAAATAAATCCCTTTATTCATTCATATATCAATGTTTATCCAATTTTTTTTAACATTCTGTGCAAAGTTGAAAATAGCCATAAAAAACTCCCACTAAAGCATGCTGAAAAAAGTCATGAAAAAGTATTATTATGACATGTCGAAAAAAGTCATAGTATACCATGTATACAAAAGTCATAGTAAAGTATTTAAAAAAACCTCATCGAAAGTATGTTGAAACAGTCATTAAAAAGTCTTGATTGATCGGGAGGTTGGGCTAAGATAGCGATAGCGTTCACTTGTTGTCAAAGCAACGGCACGCATCCGGGTAAAGCAACGTGTTTACAGCTAGCTTAGCCAAATCACCCGATCAACAAACACCCATAAGATGACAATTTGTCCCATATAAAATTAACCAACAATAACCATCAACAGCCATCACCCTAACGACCTTAGCAAAGCATTGTCACACGTTGGGATGGATTAATTAGAAAGATAAAAGTGACATTCATGGGAAGTTAGCTAGCATTAATGCCAGTTGTTAGCATCGTAATGAACTAGCAAATTTGCCACTTTCAAACTAGCAAAGTGGGGTTTTACACAAACCCCTCCACCATGTGGCGATTAATTAGAGACCCTCGATTCAGATTAGGAAAAAAATCCTGCCAAAAAACAGGGTAAAAAATGGAAGACTCCTCAGGAAGAGCATCTGGAATCCCTCTCCCCGGACAGAGATGTGCAATACATGCACATACTAGCACAACATAATACAATTACACTATAGGCAATCCATGAAATCCATAAAATAAAAAGAGCCTGAGTCACATAACTTTCTTTCCACCATGGAGACATTGAAACAGGACAGGGAGACTTTTCTGGTTGCTTTTCTGACATATCAGACACAAGTCATATTTAATTTTTATTTTTATTTCAGAAAGAAATGCATACAATATTATATGATCCACAACTGGATGTTCTATGGATGTGAAGCAAGTAATATCCACGTCATACATCTAAAGTTTTGGATGTTAGCATTTCCATTTTGATTCTCCTCCTCGCATGTCATAAAACCAAGGCAAAGCAGGTGACAGTCTTTTTTACATGTTCTCCCTGGAAGACCACCCTGAAAGCCACAGGAGCGTCTTTGACATTTTAAAGGCCTTACAAGCAAACACAGTTTGAAACTCGTATCGTAGCACTGTTGCTCTTGAAGTACTAGTTTACTCAGATGAGGACCTAACACTTGTTCTATTTTTAGCTCTTACTTTATCAGCAATGATACGTCGTGGTTTCTTTGTTTCCTTCTCTTGACAAATGTACTTATTGTAAGTCGCTTTGGACAAAAGCGTCTGCTAAATGACCTAAATGTAAATGTCATCCACCATGCTTTTGGTTGTCCCGTTGCTGGTCTAGATGAAAACAAACAGTCCCTGGACACAGTATACAGAAATATAAATTCATAACATATTAGTTATCATTTGTCTTGGTTTTATCGCTGCTAAGATTTCACTGGTTTCATCGCAGTTGCAAGTATCACTTAGGTCCAATAGTTGAAAGGTGGAGGTGATGATGAGAATTAGACAGATAATAAAGGACGTTCTCCCCGTGTAAGCGTCGGTTCTCTCTGGGTTCTCCGGCTACCTCCCACAGTCCAAAGACATGCAGGATGGACCTGTCTGTCTCTACATATCATCCCTGTGATAGACTGGTTACCTGTCTGTCTCTACATGTCAGCCCTGTGATAGACTGGTAACCTGTCTGTCTCTACAATTCGGCCCTGTGATAGACTGGTAACCTGTCTGTCTCTACATGTCTCCCTGTGATAGACTGGTTACCTGTCTGTCTCTACATGTCAGCCCTGTGATAGACTGGTTACATGTCTGTCTCTACATGTCATCCCTGTGATAGACTGGTTACCTGTCTGTCTCTACATGTCAGCCCTGTGATAGACTGGTTACCTGTCTGTCTCTACATGTCTCCCTGTGATAGACTGGTTACCTGTCTGTCTCTACATGTCTCCCTGTGATAGACTGGTTACCTGTCTGTCTCTACATGTCAGCCCTGTGATAGACTGGTTACCTGTCTGTCTCTACATGTCTCCCTGTGATAGACTGGTTACCTGTCTGTCTCTACATGTCAGCCCTGTGATAGACTGGTTACCCGTCTGTCTCTACATGTCTCCCTGTGATAGACTGGTTACCTGTCTGTCTCTACATGTCGGCCCTGTGATAGACTGGTTACCCGTCTATCTCTACATGTCAGCCCTGTGATAGACTGGTTACCCGTCTATCTCTACATGTCAGCCCTGTGATAGACTGGTTACCCGTCTGTCTCTACATGTCATCCCTGTGATAGACTGGTTACCCGTCTGTCTCTACATGTCATCCCTGTGATAGACTGGTTACCTGTCTGTCTCTACATGTCAGCCCTGTGATAGACTGGTTACCCGTCTATCTCTACATGTCAGCCCTGTGATAGACTGGTTACCCGTCTATCTCTACATGTCTCCCTGTGATAGACTGGTTACCCGTCTATCTCTACATGTCTCCCTGTGATAGACTGGTTACCCGTCTGTCTCTACATGTCAGCCCTGTGATAGACTGGTTACCCGTCTATCTCTACATGTCTCCCTGTGATAGACTGGTTACCCGTCTGTCTCTACATGTCATCCCTGTGATAGACTGGTTACCCGTCTGTCTCTACATGTCAGCCCTGTGATAGACTGGTTACCCGTCTGTCTCTACATGTCAGCCCTGTGATAGACTGGTTACCTGTCTGTCTCTACATGTCAGCCCTGTGATAGACTGGTTACCCGTCTGTCTCTACATGTCAGCCCTGTGATAGACTGGTTACCCGTCTGTCCCTCCATGTCAGCCCTGTGATAGACTGGTTACCTGTCTGTCTCTACATGTCAGCCCTGTGATAGACTGGTTACCCGTCTGTCTCTACATGTCAGCCCTGTGATAGACTGGTTACCTGTCTGTCTCTACATGTCAGCCCTGTGATAGACTGGTTACCTGTCTGTCTCTACATGTCAGCCCTGTGATAGACTGGTTACCTGTCTGTCTTGACTGGTTACTTGTCTGTCTCTACATGTCAGCCCTGTGATAGACAAGCCTTCAATTTCAATACAGAAAACACATCTTTACAGAGGAAAATCATTTTAATCAGTGTTTGTTTAAACAGCATACATATATTAAAAAACAGTACTGAACTGTAAATCTTGGAAGTTGTGGACAACCAAACCTCCATTCATCACTTTGAAATCATAAAAAAGACTATAAATCTCCAAGGAAGTTAAAGTTTGGCTCATCTTTTATATACATTCTGACATAATCACAGTTCAGACAAAAAAAAAAAGGTTTGCTAAAGAAGCCAATTTTCCTGTTGTTTCTTAATAATGGGAGTCTTATTTATTGTAACAATTTATTGTCATATTCAGTTTTAAATTTTTCTTAATTTTTACAACAGCAATCAAATGAAATGTCCTCGAGCAGCTGGCACGGCCCATCGAAGTCCAACAACATGCAAGTTACAATTTAAGAAGCCTCGAGTTTCAAGCTCAGCTCTCTAATGATCATCTCACATGACTTGTCTGACTTCAGTACATGAGGACACGAGCTCGACCCTGAAGAGATGAAAGAGGCTGTTTGCCCAACAGAGCTGGAATTATTTAAAGATGTGCAGATTGCTGGCATTATGTGGAAACACAGCAGACGGAGGTGTGTGAGTACACGCATGTGAAATCCATCCCAACAGAGACACACGTCGTTCAAACAGATCCTATTTATTGTGATAGTGTTTCCTCTTGGCGTACCGGAGAGATGGGGAGGGTCTGCATCATAGTGATCGATTCAAAGTTTACACAATCACAGGAATGTGAAAGTAAACCCTCCAGCCTGGTAGCCCCAGTTAAATCATACTCATGCATTGTGAAAACACCGTGCAAATAATCATTTTAAATAACAGGCACGAACAATCATCAAGCCCCTTTGGCGAGGGCTAAATCAGCTATTTCTAGAGTCTGCCTCACAATCAGCAATAAAACAGTCATCCTTTCTTGTTTGTGTACCCTTAAAAGTACAGTACACATTCACCCCCTCTTACCTGTAGTTGTCAATCTGGATTGTTTTGGTGCGATTCTCCTCGTGTTAAAGATGTCAGATGGGACTGTATGGCACGCTGCTTGTGGTGCTCAAAGCACCAAAAAAACAAACACAACAGAAATGTTATTTCCAGAAATCATGACCCGGTATCTCGCGATAGTCCACAGCAATTGTTGACTTTCATGCAGGAATTATTCTCCACTGTCCACTGAACTACACCTGCCGATGGCAGGAAGCGTGCATCTCCTCATGGACTAAGAGCTCTTGACAATACCAGATGTAAACATCAATGGCATCCTCCTCAGCTGAGCTATAACGTTGGCTAGCTCAGTGGTGCTAGGTGAGCTAGCAGTATCGAGTGCAGATGCGCATTCCTCTCTGCATGGTTATACAGTTGGCGGATGTAGTTCGGTAGAAAGAAAATAGTTCCAACATGAAACTGCTTACAACAAGGTCTGTGCATCAGCTGTACTAACTGGGTCACGATTTCTGGAAACAACATTGCTGTTGAGTTTTGTTTGGTTTCGGCACCACAAGCGGAGTGTGTATGGCAACTCTATTCCTCACACCAAAACGGTCTAGATTGATTAATAACACCATTGTGTATTTTTGATTTTGGGGCAAACTGTCACTTTTAATCAAAACGATATCTTCTCATCAATCAAAGAATTAACAAGAGACATTTTAGACATTTTGGACAATGTAGATGTAAATACACTAGACAAGAAGTTAGTGAGGTGGGAGAATATTGTTTGTGATCTTACGAGTCATCTCCTGATCTGGAGAACCGCGGTCGTAAAGCTGTTCAATGCATCTGCAGACATGAAGACCTTCAGCCTGATGAGAAGGCTGATGTTACCACAGCTGGGTATCCGTATACAGGCGCTACCGAAGAACTTTCCTACCGTCAGCCTCGAGATTAGGAACGATTACATGCAGATTTAAAAAAAATTGTTGCGGATGAATGCTTTGTTGATCAATCCATGAATTGTTTCAGAGCTACTTTTCTCAACACAGAGTTCATCACATTGCTAGTGGAAGCACAAGGACACATATGCCCTGCCACCTTCCAGACACAACAACACCTTGTGTGGATTGGTTGGGAAAAACGCACAGTTGCTCTCCTGCCAAGCGTTTGATGAGAAGAAGGATACAACTCATATCTGTGTGGTCGAACACGCTATATCTTGTGTGTATTATCTGTTCAAGGTTGTGGTCTTCCCCTTAGCTAAGCTAAGCTAACAGTCTCCTGGATGTAGATTTTCATTTACCTTCCACATCTGAGTGCGTTAATAGTGTTAATCATCTAACTCACGGCAACAAAGACAATTAGCATATTTTCCCAAATGCAAAAGTGTTCCTTTAAGTTGCTTGACGGAAATATGCAACTTTTTGACATGAACTTATTGGTACATGATACCTAAACTAACACAGAACGATTGCGACGGCAGGAGAGCGGCAGAAGTCGTTATTACAACGTACCTTGTGGGAAAGTCCAGCTTCCGCCTGAACAAAACTTAGTCTTTACTTCCGTCCAGCGTGGTGCGGTACAGAATGACACGGCGTGGGTATGCAGACGGACAGATAGACAGACAGACAGACAGACAGAGGGATGTCATCTTACTCCAGCATTTCAAAAGTCTGACAATATTCCGAGACATGGGCGAGGACGTCTGATATGACCACATGATGGAAAACGCTTTGAGTAAACTATCAGGCTTGACATGAAACTTCATATTTGGGGATGTTTGAGGAAACTGCTGAATAAGAAATCGCAGTATAAGGCATAATCCAGAAACTATTACCAGATCCACAAATAGTTTGTGGTGAGAGAGAATGACCGCTCAGCAGGCCACATGCTGCTGAATGTGGGCTGCAACTGTTAATTTTGTCCTTCTGGCAGGGACAAAACAAAAAGTTTCCTCACGACGGTTCAGAGCCTTTTAAGAGGAGGTTAGGAGATCAGAACCTCACAGGCAACACGATGTCCATAAAAGGCTTCCACTTGACAGGCTGCCACCACCTCGTCACCCCGAGGTCCGAGCGCTCTGCTGTCACAGACTGGAGGACTGGGAGGGATGGTACGGTCCGTTCACCTGAGATGGAGGGGAAGAAAAGTCACTTGCTATGTTGCTATATCGGTAATATCATGTTCAAGAGAGTCTCATTTCGGCGTACGCTGACCTCAATAACGAGCACACTCTCTGCACAAGGAACACATGATCCCCTGGCTGCATCCCATTGGATAAAAGTTAGCTGGCTCTGTTTGGACTTTGTAACCAGGAAGAGGTGCGATAAACAAGATTGTATGAGAAACGCTCAATGTTGGTTACATATGAAGAAGACGTACTGGGAGAAGTTGAAAATCATTCATTTATGGAGCGACGGCGGCACTGTGTCAGTACGAGCCAAGAATAAACATTAGCACAAGGTGTAACTTTCAGCCAATCGTTGTTATTACGCCTGGGAAAATCGTTTCTTACTGAATTTCTAACTGGAATTGGAGCTAGAAGGAGGATTGTAATGACGAGGTGAGTTTTAATAACCGCAACAAACATTTTCAGGTACATACTTTTATTGAATATGGACAAAACATAGACAAACAAACTAACAAAATAAAACAATTTTGGTAAACATGGTAGAGGATTAAGCTAGGTGGCCGATGTTGTCATTGGAGAGTGACATGTGGTAAAACTGGTATGGTCCTTTAAGTACAGTACTTTAGTAAATGTACTTAGTCACTTTCTACCACTGAACATCAGGGTATATTCGGTTACTACTGAGGGGAGGCAAATATAATTTGTGTGTCAACATTCTATGTGGCTGCATACTGTGTGGCCCTAATTTTGAATGCATATAATGGTAAAACACTATCAATACTTAAACTTTAAGAACTTAAAGTACCTGTAGCTAATAATGCTTAAATCATTTTACTTCAGTATGGTCTTGAATGCAGAACTTTTATTTGTCCTAGATTATTTTCTCAGTGTTGTATTTTACTTAAAGCAAGTGCTGGTCATCTTCAAAAGCACTCTGTCATATCTGTTGAAATTCTCTTTCCATCCCGAGCTGCTAGCTTGACAGCTCTGAGTACTAACTACAGCCATGTTGGTCCATAAAGATATTTCTGGGGCAGTGGCTTCGTTTGAAGGGAGGCCTGAAGGGACGGACTGGCAGTGTGGCCGAGTTGGCAACTTTCTCAGTAGACTTAGCAACTTTTGGAGTTAGTGCTGCCAGCTAGAGTTGGCAACACTGGGCTGGATGGGTCTAAAATCTAGCTCACTCTTGCTGGTATCTCAATATTACCAAACCTAGCTTTCAGTAAAGGGTCTGAAAGCTTCTTCAACCACTGGGTAACAGTCAACATGTTGTCCTCTCCCTCTGGGCCAATCATTAACAATGTCACAGCAGTGACATAATAAGACTCCAACAGGTTGATAATTAATTTGTGGTGGTCGACCCTGAGGGAGGTGATGGGCTCTGAACTGCCCATGAATGCTTGATTCTGGGAGACCTATAACTGCATTTCCATGCATATTTTCAAAAAATACAGTAACAACAGTGACAGCGCTGTGACAAAAGCCTTGTTTCAAGTGTTGTTTTTTGGCAAACTGCAACCAGAAGGCTTCATTATGTCAGATGAAAGGATACAATAAAGTCCCCTTTGATCATCTGTGAATTATTTTCCTTCACTGTAATAACTGAGGCAACGTGACAACCACATGGACCCCAGACACAAGAAAGCACTACCCCTCCCTACCACAACCTGTTTGCGGTCGAAAATGGGCTTTACAAATCCTGCATTTACAGAGAAATATTATCATTCATTTTTAGTGCTACATTCTCTATATTAGCTCTATTTTTGGTCTTCATCACTTCTTGAGGGAAATGTAGCTTTTTTAGCGGCTAAATGCTCCACTAAACTTAGCCTGCTGGTTGGTGCTGAGCAGTGAACAGTGCCTTTTTATGACCTTTTTTCTGAAAGCCAAAAACCATGAGTGAACCAAAACAGTGAAGTCGGACAGCTAAACAATAAGCTGAAACTTGCTATAAAAGCTCTGTAAAGCCAATATCATAAAAATAGAATAATCATAAATGATGTTTTCTCAGAAACCAATGACCTGTGCTCACAGCTTACATGTGATGTGCGAACTGTGAGTGTTTCCATTTTTATACATGAAAGGAATCATTATTTCCTGGACTCCAGCACCAGCACTGAAACTCAGCCCAACTATTTCTGGGTAACAGCAACGCAAGGTGTTGATATAAATGTTATTGCCCAGTTCGCTCACTGGCTGCAGTGCTGAAAGTGGAGAAATGCACCATACTACAGCCTTAGAGGAGGTCAGCCCATTGTGTTCACATACTGACAGTTCAATTCCCTGCAAGAGACTGAGGTTAACGTAAAAGGAAGTTCCTGATGAGTAACATTAGTTTCTTAGCCCCAGGTTAATTGAGCTCTTAGCCTTGGGCAAAGAAAGCTGAAGCACCAGCACGGTCCTGGCACATTCAAAACTGGACTCACCCTGACTTTAACCCAGGGCTGACCTTGAGCTTGCAGGGTTGTCCCGAGCTGCCAGGAAGAGTGCCAGGCTTTGAAGAAAATCTCAAAAATGGCCAAAACATGTAATTACAACTTCCAGGTCCATCACGTCCATCGTGATGTTCCAAAAAATACTTTTCCCCATCAACCAACTTAAGGAAAGAGACGTCGGTAGATAAGCCCTTACCAGTACAAACACTTAAATCTTGAGGTCCTAAAATATGTAAAATGCACGAGTAGCCGAGTTATTTTCCTTCCTTGGTTCTTGGGGTTAAAGGAAACACTAGTGCACTTGTTTTATGGGCCCATGGGTGAGGTAGACTGTTGGAAGATGCCATTTTATGTTGAAGTCATCACTTGTCACTAGAGGTGTAACGATTCATTCGATTCATCGATGAATCGATTGTCAGTCCTATCGATTCAACTAAAACTGTTAAAATAAATAAATAGAATGAATCGTTTTGGCTTCACCAATAATCAATATAAATGCGTTTAATCGTGATTCTTAATTATGATTAATGTTTTAATACGTTTAAGACCCTCTCTCACCAGCATGTAGTCTATTGAAAAATGTTAAAAATAACTCAGCATTACATTTTTGTATTCAGCATAAAATATTATGCAGGACTACTTTTTTATAGAATAAATGTGTTAAATAAGTAATTCTGTGGTCTGTTTATTTTTTCACCTTTCAGAAGAATACAGATAGTCTCACTCGCATTATTGCATGTTTATTTCATGGATATAGAATTTTGGTTACAATTAACTGAATCGAATCGTGGTTTACAGAATCAAATCAAATCGTTCCAAAAAAAAAAAAAAAAAAAAAAATCGTCCTTGAATCGAATCGCCAACTACTGTATCGTTAATCGAATCGAAGTGAAGCCAAAGATTCACACTCATTCTTGTCACTCTAGATCGTAAACATCAGGCCTTGTTTACGCTCGTCAGTGCGATCTTATTTACCAGCATCAGCATTGGTCAGACATCCACATAAAAGGAGGCAAATGTTCCCTTTAACGTGCTCTGGCATGATCCGATGACAGCAGTCGCAATGAAAAGTGTTACCATGGCCGTAGTGGTCCTGCTAGTTTTACTATTAATGTGTAACTGTCAGGAAGTTAGTCAAAACAATGATGGCAAACACATTTAGCTGCAATAAAAATGATTGAAGTTAAATGAACCAAGTGAAATCTTTGTTATTAGATGAAATAGACTGCTGACAAACTGCAGTTAAAAAAAAGGTAAATACCAATGTGATCGGAATACTCTGCATATGTTTAAAATCGTATAGATCGTATAGTAACTTAAGTATTGTGCCCCCCGATGGAATGCACATAGTCTCAAGCATCAATAGTAAGTACAGTTTTAAAGCATGCAAAAGACAAAATATGGAAAAAATGGCTGAATGACAGGATGGTACTCAAACCTGTATACATTTGCCATGTGTTAACTATCTTTATTTTATTATTTCCCTGTGAAATATTTTTCAATATCTTGTTTGACTTCATGTCTCATTACAGTTCTCGAAGACGAGATTGTCTGTTGTATGTATGTACAATAAATAAATTGCTAACAACATAACTATAATGTAATATGATATCTAATATGTAATGGTATACTAATGGTACAACCGCTGCAATCTGACCTTCATACATGTTTTACCCAATCTGAATTGATTACATAAATAAATCATTTACAGGACTTGAACCATAGGTCCTACAACGTTTGAACCATTTAAGTATCTGTGATGACACAGTATATAACAGACCAAATACATCCTTTTACCGGGTGGTACAACATTCAGCTCCGTTGTTTTGACACCAGTGCAGTAAAATCCATGTAAATATGGGATTAAAGAGCTGTGTTGCTGGAATGCATGGTTATTGTTGGTTAATTTTATATGGGCCAAATTGTCATCTTATTTGTGTTTATTGAGCAGGTAGTTTGCCTAAGCTAGCGGTAGCTTTCACTTGTTGTCATAGCAACGGCAAACATCCGGGTCAAGCTACGTGATTACTTCCTCTATGACCGCTAGCTTAGCCAAACCACCCGATCAACAAACACACATACCGTAAGATGACAATTTGGCCCATATAAAATTAACCAACACTAACCATCAAGAGCCATCACCCTAAGGACCTTAGCAAAGCATTGACACACGGGATGGATTAATTAGAAAGATAAAAGCTACATTCATGGGAAGTTAGCTAGCATAAATGCCGGTTGTTAGCATCGTAATAAACTAGCAAATTTGCCACTTTAAAACTAGCAAATTTGTGACTTTTAATCTCAGAATATTGCCCACCTCTCTCGGCTCCGTTTTTTTTTTTTTTTCCCCGACAGTGGCCCTAATACGCCGTCGTACATGTGCGGCCCAAGTGAGTAAATTTGATTTCAAAGAGGCTGGTATGATACTGTGGTGCAGGTGTTCCCACGATGTGTATAAACAACAACAGATTCCACACGCCAACCTTTCTTCATGGTGCTTTTGAACTTTGAAGAATTTCTTCAACACCATCAAACGTCCCTTGTTTCAACATCTTGTTTCGTACTTGTTTCGAATTTAACTCAAACATCAAAGTGATTCTGTGGAAATTTGTGTAAATGCTGACAGAAGAAACCAAAACTCAAAATGAGTTTAAGTTCACGGCTGAGCTGAACCAAATAGTTCTCAGTCCTCATCCAGAATCCCAAGACTCAACGCAGGAAAAGACCCACATGTATACTTTTCACCAGCCAACACCAACTACAACTCAGACGCCAGCCAATCACGGATCATCAGGAGTACAAACACTCAGTGGAGCGTCTTTATGCGTCTCAGGACCTGGACATGAAAACCTTTGGAAGTCCTGTTTCGTTGGTTTGAATTCAGTCACACCAAAGCACTTTCTCACAGGTCCGTGCCAAGAGAAGAGAGCTTTTTCAAGTACAGGCCAGGGTTACCTCTTCTTTCTTACAGCCCTAAAGCTTTGTTAAATCAAAGCTATTCAATTAGCCTCAAATCAGATTCCACATTTCAATACAAATCAACACAAAAAACCTGGGCAATCACTTTAATTGAGTGTCGTCTCACTGATTTATAGGTGTCGTTTCTGGAAATACCCATGTAAACACAATAAACAAGTCATTAGCTGATTGTTACTCCCTTTTCCCTTCTTTGGTTTACATCTGCAAGAAGAACCGAAACATCAAATGGACATAAATAATAAGACTTCTGGCGTTTTTGTCCTCAATTTGCCCTTTGCTTTTCCACCTTCAAAGACAGCTGATGAATTATGCTCGGAATAAAACGCACATGTAAACACATTTCAGTGTTTCGATGTGGCACATGGGGGAAATCTGTGAGCAGTTCAGCTTCCATTAAAACAAAATAAGTCGGCGAGAGGATATGAGGCTATACAGCATGTAAGTGGAAACCCAGACCTGTGTTTCAAGCCACCCTTGAATGCTAAAGGACTTACCAGTAAGTATAACGAGGAAGCTGCAGACCCTGATATGTGTGCGTGTATGTTCAGGTGTCAGTCCCTGATTGTGAGTTGGAGATATCAAAGATCTTTAAAGCTGCAATATGCATCGTTTTTAAAAAGGTTGTGTCGGCGTATATGTGTCCTGCTTACCCGCACGTCGTACTCCAGGACAAACGGAGGGATGTCGATCTGCTCAGGTCTGATGCAGGTGAAGAGCTGCTGCAGGTTGTCCAGGTAGCAAACTTTGTCCTTCAGCCCCGACACACTGAAGGTGGTGAAGAACCACGTCGAGACCTGGAACGAGAGGAAACAACAAAGAGACAATCATCACTTATAGACGACATTTGATCTTAATCTCAAAAGAAAATCATTTTGCAAAAACCAAGACAAAACTGAACTGAAACTTGTGAAGCAAACAAGAGAACTACATCAAGTCTAAGCAGAGATTACTGTAATTCCAGGAAACAGCCTCCACAAATAACAGACATAAAGAAAGAATTAAATACACAGCGTGAAGGAAAATCATGCATATCTATATACTTATTGTAAGTCGCTTTGGACAAAAGCTTCTGCTAAATGCCCTAAATGTAAATGTAAATATCTTTGGATAATATCTTATCTTAGTAAAGTTAGCTCCTAATTGTGCTGTGTTCTGTTGCAAAGGCACAATGCATTTACTGTGAAGAGTCATGCCTGGCTACACATTTGCCAACCAAGTACAGTAAAACAATAAGACTGACATTTGTTTTAAGGTCAACCAAAGGTTTTGCAGTGAAAATCAAATGTGGTCAAATAGGTGTTTTGCAAATATTTTTGATAATTTTAATCTCTCTCAATGGAAATAATACTAACAACAAATTCAGTTGAAATGTATAAATGAATGATAATCAGAATAACAATAACACTTCTATATTTCCTATGAACAACGATTCTACTTGTATTACCACTACTGCTATTTTAATTGATAGTTCTTGTTAACATGATACGACCCTCTGTTGGGCGATGGGACCTAAAATTGTATCGTGGTATTTTATTTTTTGTGTGGCAGTGGCGGTATTATTTCACTTTATTACAATATTTAAAGGGTTTCGACCAACGCTCAATCATGTGGCAATATAAGGAAACTTATCTTAATAAAGAAACATATTTTTAAAAAACTGTCTGGGTTTATTGGCGTAATAAGAATGAAAATGTAAAAAAAAAAAAAAAAAAAGAAGTCTAGACTAGTATAGGTAGTATGTGTTTTGGGAGGAGTAGCCAGCCTCATAGTGTAAATGTAGTGTGATTCATTCAGAGTTAGTAGCATACTAACAGACATGCTGTTGAGTTGTGAGTGTGCTGTATTGCTGAACAACTTGTGTCACATATTTATAGCTGTTTCATTATTAAATTTGAGAATTACACCTAAAATAATTCTGACGAAACAGAAAGCTGACATAACCTTTTGCATCTTAACTCGCCTAAAGAAAGAGTTTGAGAATACGGTGTTAAGACGCCGTCGAGCCGTACTGTACAAAAGACACATGGGAGTGACGTAGTTAATGTGGCGTCGTGTCTCCCTCGTCCTTGTGTGTGCGCCAAACAAATAACATGTGTGCGTGTTTATCACAGTAAGGACAGTATTGCAAAATCCATGTTGAATGTGACACCGGTGACGAAACCGATATCCCGCCCACCCAAATCCCCTCAGCCTGAATAGAGGCTTAGCTCTATTGACATAGACATAGTCTTACCTTAGAGCGAAATGATGGATGCACAAAGTAGAAGGCCTTTAAATTCTTTTTAAACCTGCAATATGAAAAACAGAAAGATTCAGCAAGGAAAAACTAATTCATCCTTGAACACAACTTAAAGGAAAACAAGGAGTCTGACAAGGATGAAGTGAAAAGGATTAATCCTCCGACAGTGAAGACGAGATGTTTGTGTGAAGTCACAGTAGTTCCCAAAAAGCACAACTTCACGGACACTCAGTTCCAGCCTATCCATCAGCAAGGGAACCTTTACAGGCATCTGCAGCACACCAACCTGTCTACAGAAGAAAATCATGCCCCTTTCAAATACATTTTTCATCTGAAACGGGATACCCACATATTTTAAAGTACACATTAAATGACTTTTAAAGACCTTTTTGACACCTCTAAACGGAAAAATAAAGCTTGATGCCAGGGTACTCGTCGTTTCATTGTCTATGTACAATAGATTATTGTTAAACAGAATGTACCCAAAATAGGCTTAGAATTTGTATTTTAGTATGTAATTTTACAGAATGAAGCACTGCTTGTGCTAAAAATCCAGATCTTGTGTTTGTTCCAAAATAAATACAAATTTAACAGCACTTCAGAGCTATACCAGACCCTGGATGTTTAAGGAAATTCTGAGTATATAACGCATTCCTGTCAACAAATCCAAAACCAACGATGAACTGATCCTTAAGAAATATTGTAATCAGACCATGATATACATGTACAATATGTACATAAAGCTCCATTACTGTTCAAAAACCATAAAAAAAAAAATCAATGAGCCACGTTGTTGCACTGGAGAACATGTTCCTCCATCACCACGAAGGTGTAGTAATCCACGGCTGGAAATAATCCCTCAGAAAGTCCTCCTGTTTGAGTAACATTTCCCGTTCTTCTTATGAAATTAAACTATATATTTGTTAACTGTTTTTAAAGATCCATGAAGTCGAATCACTGCTGCGTCACATCATTCAGTAGGAGAAGTACAAAACTGACCTCGGCTGCGACGAGGCGTGGTTTCAGAGTGTCCTCCATCCATAAATCCTGATCTTAATATTTTGTTTCATCTGCCCATGCATTCTGTATAGGTTCAGTTATTAAATAGGCACTCTGCACTTTAATGCAACACTGGATCAAATAATTAGTTCACAGGGCAATAGTTTAACCAACTGATAATTCATTACATTTTCAGCTGGATGAGGTATTTTCAAAATCACACAAGCAGTGTTGAACTCCAACAAGGTTTCAACAACTTCTGGAGCTATTTGCATTACAACTGGTAAATAGATGCATGGTCCTCAGAGGATTCATTCTAAATATAGGAGGTTTTGAGGCCACCCTGACTTTTCCATCAGTGCTGCCATGACGTGACAACAACGTCCAACATTTTGGTCCTCAACAATGTATTGGAAGTAACCAGTACCAGCATCACCCACCATCAGGTTGTCAACTATTAAATTCAAAGTTTCTTCTTTTTTTTTTAACTGTCAAAGTTTGTCTGCGTTCTCTACGGATGTGTTGATGTAGGCCTACAGGGTTATTTAGGGCAGCTGCCACAGTACAGTGTTGTATTCTACCTCACTGATCAGAGCCGATCCGATGTCAGAACCACCTGAACTGAAGGTAAACGTGTACGTAAGGCTGAGCCAAACCAGCCTGCAGAAGAAAGTCATTTTAGTCACTTGTCTCCATGACCTCATACGTCAGCTCACAGCCAGAGCTGCGGATTGGAACAGACGGGTCAACAGAGAGCTCCGCCTTTAGACAATGCTCTTTTCACCACAAGTCTCATTCAACACAGCCAAAACCACAGATGGTGCACCGATCCAGCCCATCAATCGCAAACTCTGTACCATCAGTCATGAAAAGGAGCTCAACAGACTCACTAAAGGGGTAGCAGCTCAGTCCCAGTCCACCCTTATCTGACAAAGTGCCATGAACTCTGAACTACAAGTGATGATCCTCATCCCAGCTACTTCACCCTCGGCTGCAAACCACCACAGTGCGTCCTGGAGGTCTCGGTCCGATGAAGCGAGAACACCACATCGTTGGCAAAAAGGAGAGATGCAATCTTGAGGTCACCAAACCAGTATAATCCAGTTGGTGGTTCCCTAATAATATAATATATATATATATATATATATATATATATATATATATTCACACACGCCTCTGTTGATACTATAATGCAAAACATTGGGGAGGAACTCAATGTTTTAGTTGACAAACTAACTCGGGGAATAAGGAGTATTAAAGGATCACACATGTCTCTGCTCCGGCCAGAACAAAACCCAACTGGGACAAAATAATGATCAAACTCATCAGTCTCCCGGAGTCCCGGAGAGAGGAATCCACGATTCCCCACTTAGACGTTAGCTTTGGAAACTTTTGTGTTCATGTTTGGTTTTAGTGTGCTGGTTAGGTTGTCTGGAGCCAAAGTGCATCTGCAGCAAATCAATAGCTTGATTGGTTGAGCATGGCGGACAGGCCAGGCCAAGGTTAGCGGCTCCATTGTCTCAGTAGATCTAAACGGCCTCTCCAAGCCAATACAGCAGTCATTCCTTGAGAAGTGACTAATAAGTTGGGGGATGTTTAGAAATCTAAAAAAGCCTCCAATAACATTAACAGACTAAAGTTCAGCTTATATGAAATGTGACCGTGAAACATGATCTGAAAAAGACTGTTGTGCTGCTTGCAGAGCAGGAAAGCACAGTAAGTACCTTGGGTTTGATTCCCACTGGGACTGGTTCATTACATAAAATTATTCAAAAGTTTGGAATCAGCTTTTAAAGTGGTATTTTTCCTCTAGTAATTACTATTTTAACAATGGCAAAAACCGTATAATTCAGACCCCAAATGCATTCATCCATTATATGTAACAACTTATCCTGTTCAGGCTTGCAGGCGGGACCGGAGCTGATCCCAGCTGACTTTGGAGAGAGCAGGGTACACCTGGACAGGTCACCAGTCTACCACACAGCTGACACAATGCATTATTTGCATTTGAAATAGTTTTGGCCCCAAAAGAAGAAATGATTCAATCGCCGTTTGAGAGTCGTTCCTGCAGTTTACTCAGCGGTTGGATTGAGGAGGTTCTAACTGGGATGTTCCACTAGTTCTGACCATAGACTGACCTTCTACTTCTACTGGGGAGTTTGAAGAAGAGCGTTAACACGCTTCCAGATGTTAATTCCAGGTTGTTATAGTGGTTTTATTGTGAAACAGGAAGCTGTTCCTGTTTAAATGTAAGCATCCAGTTGATTTGACCAACAACTGGTCATTTCTTCTCTTCTTATTCAGCTGTTGCTCAGAGAGATCTTTGTCTCAGTTGTCAGTCTGACTGAACCGTCGTACAGCGTTTTGTTCTCCACTTACAAAACAAATAACATCTATTTGTAAAGAGGACTCTCTCCAACTTGAAAGCATAAAATACCATTCATAAATATAGAGTAGTCCCCAGAGCACAGCCTTCCCAATTTACTTGTCACAACTCCATTCTCAGAAACTCCCTTTAGATTTTGAATCAAATAAAAGGTCTTTGGACCACCAGTTGTGTCAGTACACAGTCTTATACAAGCATTTGTTCCAACCAGTCCTGATGGATCGAGTGTTTCTGGACTCAAGGGAGAGAAGGCTGAGCTGTGTTGGAGATCTTTACATGAATAATACATTTGCCTCATTCCTTCAGCTCCAAACTGCTACCATCAAGTTAAGCAGTAGGGCTCGCCGGTGACAATACCAGAGCCCCGATACCACTAAAGTACTTTGCAGTACATAAATGGAAGTTGTGTGTTGAGTCCCACTAGCTGGCTAGCTCACATGGCGGTGGGACGACAAGCCAGCGTGGTATTTTTATTCTAAATGAGCCAGCTAGAGCCTCTGAAAGTCAAGTGGGCCGAGAACACCGGCGTCTGGACTGGAGGAGGCTAAATAACCTTGGCATTCAAAATGTGATTAGCATTAAACTCTGAGCTCTCTGTGATGAATCAGCAACAACGTCGTCATGGTTACCGTTTATGGCTGAACGGGGTTTCCCTGTTCCGACGAAAGGGGAAGCTGAATGAAGGTCGTCTTCGTTCACATTTTGGCCTTTTTGTGTCGCTGTTTTTGTTTAATTCTCCACCGTGAGACAGAAATAACTAGCAGACGACTTTTACAGCATTTGGGTGTCACATTTATCACGGCCACTAACGGGCAAACAGCAGGAATATCTTACTCCATTACAAAGTCATAAGGGCTTAATTGACTGGATTTTCCAGACAGAAGGAGGTTAAGAAAGGTGTGGTGAAACCGACTGAATGACCAGTCTGAGAACGTAATGAAAAGAGAAACACGGGCCTAAACGGTGCATAATGACTGCATGGAGTTTCCCACTGACACAGGAAGCTTGCTTGTAGTTACTAGAAACTAGAAAGAGACTACAACTAGAACTGTTCATTGAGCTGTGGAGTTTCTCTTCAAGTAGCTCACAAGTAAAATACAACACGTTTTAGGAAATTATTATATGATTTTATATATATATATATATATATATATATATATATATATATATATATATATATATATATATATATAAAAAGAATACATTCATGATCTGTGTGTCACTGACTTGTATTCATGACAGGCAGCACATTTATGGCTTATTCCTGTTTAAGAATTATATTTTCTATTTGAGGGAGAGCTAAGATGGATATGAAAATGAAATATTATGGAACATAAAGGTGGCACAATAAGTAAGGAATCTTTCTTAATGCAGGATTGATGGGGTTACTAGAAACTACAAAAGGTTTAATTAACCCAGAGCCCTGGAGTTTATTTCTGGAACAGTATAAAATGTATTTTTGAATACAAAATGATTTTTTTCAAAGCTGTGTAAATACTATTTTTACTTTCCGTTTTGATAAACTTTCCTCGGATGCCTTATAAAAGCTACACTATATTTTGCTCGAAGCAGTGAAGTAGTATGAAGTATTCAGATCTTTTACTCAAGTGCATTTTACTCAAGTAGAAGTAGCAATTACACAGTGTCAAAATACTCGGTTTCAAATACATGTCCTGCAATTTAAACTGTACTTAAGTACAGCATTTGAGCAAATTAACTTCATTTGAGCAAACATTCCACTTAATTTACATTTATATTCCCCCGCAGGTTTACAGTCAATTAAACGCTGGGATCAACTTTCAGACAGGCCGTAAACAACAGTTCAGGCAAATGATCTAAAGCCCATTTGTTTGGAGGTAAATCTAAAAATGAGGGACCCTAAAATAATACATGTAATCTCTGTAAAACTTTGTGACGGTTTGGGGAATAATTCTCTAATGTTTTCTAATTGAAATAACCCTGGGGGTTTGTTGAAACCAGTCTGATCATCTGACTGCTTGTGTTTCTTTAATGCCATTTTCCCACCGAACTGTTGCATCGAACAAGAATATCTCAAACTTTAGGTTTCACACAATTCCCTGCAATTCAGCCGGACGTATCTGCTTTTTTTTTTTTTTTTTTTTTAAATTCCAGGTCGCTGAAGTCTAAAAGTCTAAAAGTAACTTTGAACAATGCTTGGCTGCACACTGTGTTGATGATAACACAGAACTCTACTCTGATTGCCGTGTGAAACTGTAAACAACTTTTTATTTGGAGGGAGTTGCTTCCATTTAGCTTAATGAGTGATGCATTGTGTGATTACACAGCAGCATCTTTGAAGTCTCTCTCACAATCGCTGATTTGGATCCAGGTCTGACTTCTGGACTACATTTGACAGATCTGCATGTTGATTTTAAGATAAAAAGGAATATTTTTGTTATCATATACATGACACTGGATCAATCCGGAATTTATGGAGAGTAAGATAAGATCCAGACTTTGTTTATAGGGAGTGATTGGAAAGTGAGGGGGCTATTGCTTCATTGGTTTCTGCGTTCTTTATTCTTTATTTGGGATTTGCACCGTGCTGTTAATGTGTTTACATCTGTCTTTTGCACTGCCGCTGCACAACAATTTCCCTCGGCAGAGAGAAGTTCCTCCTTGAAATCGTCGATCTCTGATCTTCTTGTCAGCAGTTCTTTATTGTGATGAGTCATTGAAGACCCATTCTTCAACTTAAACAAAGACAATGAGTTCTGTCTGTTCTATCCAGAGCTAGTTCACAACAAGAATCTGCTTTCAAAACTATAAACCCTCTGAGCGAGGCTGAGTCACAGCTCATACATCATCCCGAAAACACGCTCCACGTTTGGGTTTCCTCTTCCAAATATGGCCGCCAGATTTCCAAAACCCACAGAGAAACAAAAACGCTTCACGGCTCGTTTTGCATCTCCAAAAGTCTAAACACCGAAACCTTGGCGTGTCGAACTGTAGCATGAACGATGTTTGTGAGCATCGATGCAGCTGCAGAAGGCAGCGGAGGCAGAGCGTCGACTCAGATCCAAACCAGGTTCAAATGACAGCCGAGCCTCACAGAAGATGCTGCATTCATCATATCCAGCTACAGATCTGACTCTTCTCTGCACTTCTACGTTTCATGAAGATATTGCAGTTAAGAGTGTTGTAATACTATAAAGAGAGAAACAACAGCAATGCTGCGGAGCCTGTCAGACCTTTGATCAATCTGGAGGACGTTTCAGGTCCTTTTCGTAGCATTTCTTACAAAATGCCTCACAATTTATGTTTGATACGCAGCTCTGGCTATTAAAGAAAGGAATTAGCCAAATGACTGCAGACCCAGAACATACAGCACAGAACATTAACGTTGTGCGTGTGTGTGGGAGGTTAAAGCAATACGAGCTGCAGAGTTTCCTTATTGGATCATTGTGTGCAGGCAGAGGGACAAGTATAACCGAGAGGAGAAATACTGAAACAATGGGAACCAAGCTAATGACTAATATGATTGCCTCTCAATTTGACTTCAAAGTTATCATATTTCACACACATGAGGTCCTTTGATCCAAAATGATGAGTCCAATGACTGGAATATGTCAAAAAGAACTCTATTTCTTACTTTCTTCTGACTTTATGTCCCGTCCACTGATGCTGCTGGAAGAAAAAGTAGTTCCTGAGTGGAAACGAAAACTGAGGAGGAGGGAGTGAGACCAGCTTCTGGTCTTTCAGAAAAATGCAGCATAGGATACAGAGATTTCATACACAAGATATATAATGCTGCTAATACACATTCAACCCTTGTGAAAGGAGTCAGCTGTCTCTCTGTTCGTCACACTGGAGAATCCAGCCTGCAGTGTAGATCATAAACTTCACTGATGAACCAGAGATCTGTGACATAACAATCGGCCAATCAGAGCTTTTGCTTTTCTACTTCAGTGTCACTCTCAGGGGAGTAGAGTAGGCCTCAAACCTCCACATTTTAGTGGAAGCTGTCGTTGCCAGATCTATTTCAGAAACTCACACATTCAATTGAACAAATAACTTTTAACCAGGAATCAGCTTTTAGTCAACTTTACAGCTAAGTGGTAAAGTCTAGTAGCTGACTGCATTGGTAGCTTCATGGTAGCGACCTGTCAATCACACGATAGCCCCGCCCTAAAGCGTAAATATGATAATAAATGGATAAAACAACAAAGCAAGTCCTCCTGTGTGTCCCAGTAGGAAAGGGTGCAGCACCACAGTACGGAAAAAGACCTCCAACCCTCTCGTTCCACAGGAGACCCGGCCAGACGTCGTTACTCAGAACAGCAGTTATTAACTCAGTTTAATGAGGAGTGTAAAATGTCAGACTGACTTGGCATCGACGATGTCGTAGAGGTTCTTGAGGAAGTTGGAGTCCAGGTGGTTGTGCTCTCCGGTCAGCGTGTGGAAGTAAACCATCACATATTCCTTCACCGTGATGTGGTCCATCACGTGGATGAAGTACAGCAGCGCCTGCACACGCACACACACACTGAATCAGTCTCACTTATAGTCCTTATAGATTCTTCACTATTTCTATACAGAAAACTTATGTTTATTTGAATATTAAGCAGATTTGGTCACTTTTTGTTCAACTTTTAGTTTCTTTTCGTTGAAGTGTCTAAAGGGTCCACTGGAAGATGGAGGTACAATTTAATAACTGATCTTATTAATAGGTCTCAACAGTACTTGTGTCCAACATGTGGAATACAAACATATTCGCACACAAATGAAAACACATCTACTGGAAGGTAAAACACATGCACACGGACATTAATGCACACGGACATTAATGCACAACTGGGAATCTCACACTGATATAAGGATGAACGTTCACACATCAAAGATTGATTGTATCTTCAATAAAAGCATTTTATATGGAAGTTCTTATCGTATTTTGTTACCTTTTCGATGTCGATGAGGGTCACTGGGATGTTTCGTCCAACCAAAACCATCACTGTCCTGCCACACATGTCGACGCCTGGGACACAGGACGTTAACAGGTCAACCACACACAGGTCGGGACCTCAAACAGGTGAACTCTCACTACGCCCTCGCGACAAGCATTCATGAGAGATCATCTCTCAATTACATTTTTTGTTAATCATTCATTTAAATCATTTTTCAAACATTACTTTTGCAGTTGTGTTGTTGTTGTTGTTGTTGTTGTATGTCATTGTGAAGTGAATATCTTTGGATTTCGGCAGTTGGTTGGACAAAACCTTCAGATGTCACTGTGAGATTTTATGGACTATAATGCTATAATTTGTTATTCTAAAAACAAACCAACGGAATATTAAGAGAACTTAAAATGAAAAAAAGAATTCAACCAAAATAAACAGCCATGTATCTGAATATGTTGCAGATGTCATTTGCGTGCAAGTGGAACATCATATAATTGAATTAGGGCCGCAACAAGATTGAGTTACTTAATTGGCAATTTTGACAGTTAGTGAAATCTGTAATTTATCCAGCAAAGTTGCTCCAGTTCATGCTTCTCACATGTCAGGATTTGTGCTTTTCTCTGTTTTAAATTATTACTAACTGGAATATATTTGGTTTTTGCGCTATTGTTCCGACAGAAGAAGTCATTTGAAAACATAATATCGGGCTCTATGAACTCGATGTTTCATTATTTTGTCAAAATGTTTTGTCAAATGTTAAAAGACTAAAAGAAAAGAAAGAAATAAGCTGCAGCCTCAATTCATTTACAGTGATGTAATGACCAGTCCTAGGTTATCTCAGTTATCACTGGTGTATTCCAACACATGAGGGATCATGGTGAGGCTGGAACTCGGGTTACACCGGCCCTTTGATAGGAAACGTGTCCTTACAGAGAGAAGAACCACATTTCATGATCCAGCTCATGTGTATGGAATCATTTGTTGATCTTGTGATTCCCATGGTGAAATTCTTCTAAGAGCTTTTGTTTTTTGCTTCTTTTCTGCTTCCAATGTGCCCAAGATATATTTCATATTTTCATGTGGCATCTTGTCACCCTACTCTATCTTTATACTTTAACATAACCAGATATTTCATTGCATTGCACCTTTACACTTCAGATGCATTTGTCTCGTCTTGTTTTGAGTTACATCTAACATGTTAGATTTATAGTTTTGTTCTTTTTTTACATCTGTAATGTAAGATAATCGAAATATTAATCTTCTGGTGTGAGTTTTTGAAAGCAATAGGCATGTCAGATTTTATTTTGTTCTGTTCTTTGACAGGTTTTCCACATTGTTATGCAAATCAGGCATTAGTTTACTAACTATGTGCTGAGTTGCATAAATGTCCAGAAATCTGAAATATTAATGATTACTTATATTAAGACAATTCTTTCTTTATCATACGTTTTCTGAAATGTTATGTTTAAATAAGGCAAAATGAGGCATTATCTAACTAGAAACTACAGATGCAAACAGATATAGTAGCAAATAAACACCTAAACGTGTATTTTGGATGTTTTCTGTCCACTCGACACACAAGATGTTCTAAAAGCTAAAACTCTCAAAAACGATCAGTGCATGAAAAACTGTTTCTGCCTGATGCCATGGGAAAATTTACCTTTGACCCACACAATCAATTCAGACCCCACTGGGGCTAAGTTGCATAACAACACTGCCTCCTACTGGTAATGGGATCCAACTGCACCTTCTAATAGCTGACAACAGACGGGAGATGTTGCATGCGTTTCATTTACGGGCATTTATTATTATTTTTTGTTTCTACCATGCAAACAAAGACTGAGAAAACGGATGACTGAACCCCACCAGTGCTGTGTTCAATGAGGTGGAAGAAAGAAAAAAAGACCCAACACACACACAGGCGGATTGCACACACACACACACACACACACTTCTTTAAATGCTCTTCTCTTGTTTCGGTTTCGTTTTTCACATTTACATTACACAGGTGACAGATTCATAATGAAAAGCCTTCCAACAGATGAACACTTACCAGTTTGATATAAAGCCTTCAGTGCAGCGATGTCTGACAGATCCTCGGCTCTCGCCCGACACAGCCAGCGACTGTAACTGCAGGACAGAAACACACATATTAGTGGCGTTAACGTACATGGTTACGTGACTTACCGGGCAGGAGTAATGTGTGAGAGCTGTCAATAATCTCTGCTATGGTTATGGGGATACAAAGTTAATCATGCATTTTTTTTTATAGACCAAGTTCAAGTTTCAGCTAAAACATCTTCATCATACGGCTCTACAAACTGGTGTGTTGCTGCCTTTTTTATTTCAATGCATGGAAAATGTTCTGGTATTGGATGTAAATCCTCAATAATCACAAGTCAACTTTATAATTCCACAATTTATCCTCACCCTGAATATATCCAATCTATTTTTAAAAGAGGGAAGTGAAGGAGCCTGCACCACGTCCTCTAGAAGCACACTGTTTTCTCTTTTTGGAGAAACATGTTGAGAGGGAAGCATTTTAATGAGTTCCCTCTTAAATCATATGTATTATTCCAGAAGTGGATGACAAGGCTTCCTCATGGCTGAGTGGTCTATGACACATTCTTGTTCAGTTACGGACAGGTCTCCCGACCATTGCAGCTGAATAAAGCATTCAACTTAAACTTGGAGCAATGTATTTTATATTAGAAAATGTTTGGATTTCTTCCCTCAGCAAGTAGATTTAGAATTAGATTTTGGACACTTACTTCCTCTGGTGTTGTTTGTGGACGGCCGCCTCTGACATCTGGCCCTGCAGGATCTGTTTCCGCTGTTTGTCCACGTCGCCCTCCATCCGGGCGAAAGCATGGTTCCCCACCTGACCCAGGTCAGACTCCAGACTCTCCTCTTCAGAATCGTCTACACAAACACACAACAGAATACAACTCTAATTGACTTTGATCGCTATCATGGATTCATGATGGCTGTTCTTGAAAGAGCTACAGTAACGTTAGACGTCGCCGCAGATTCAATGAAACGCAACACACAGACAAGACTTTAATCGTAATTCTGCAGAAGCAGTAAATGATCCTGGACTGCTTCTTAGTGTATATTATTTCACTGATGCCGATTTCTCTGCATGCATGACACTATTTGTTTGCATGTTTGTGAAAGAGATGCCAGAAAAGTCATGAAGACAGAATCCAGGCTCAGCTCCGTTTCTCTGCTTGTTTTTCTAAAAACCACATGTATGATCATACGCATGTCCTTGCTTTTTATCCACATCCAAACGGGCATGTGTGTCTGTCAATGTGTGTACATCAGCCTGTTGTTATTGGGTTTCACTTGCAGGCAGCCTGCTTGCTTTGGCTCGACATCCAGAAGCCACATCTCTCCACGTTTGAAGCGCCAGCAGACTTTCTGCTGGACTGGAGGTCGCCGGAGGCAACGGGCTCAACGCCGAACCCACCAACACATGGTGGGCTGGTGTTACGCTCAAAGACTAACGTTTAGACGTGAGGAAGGTGCAGGCAAGAACTTCTGTTGGTAAACTGAAGAGGTCATAGAAAACAACACAGTTTATATGAGGGTTTAAGGTCTTAAAGGGACTTATAACTGAAATGTCTTATTTCAACCGTTCTGTTCTTCTTTTCCTTTCATGCAACAAAGCCACACTGCACATACAAGCCTTTTCTCACGGTTCCTTTATGACTACGGAAAAACTATTCAGCCTACATAGAGGAGGACTCACAAAGTAAAAAAACAACACATAAAATGTTTAAATACGGGCCTGAAACTATTTTTACACTTGATTTGCACTCATGCAGTTCTGCAATTCTTTTAAGATGTGCTCGGTCCTGATGTGAATGTGCATGCTGCAAGCATGCCACTGATTTAAATATGTTTAACTTAACTATTCATTAAGATCATTCTAAACAGATTTCTGTCATTCAAACATCTCAGAATTGTCTTGAAACCTCAGTTATAACGGCCCACTTATTAAAAAAGTGTCAGGTTTAAATCAGGCTCATAATTACAGTTAATGTGTCGGCTGGATTGTTTGGGCCGATCTAATCCAGCTACACGCTCCATTGATCCATCTCAACATATGTTGCCGCCCACATTGTCCTCATCAGGATTCAATCATGGTGTGAGCTACATTTAATGTATTCATTTGTTGAATTATCTCGAATGCAACACATCCAGTGTCCACTGACATTATGTCCGACTGGCCAACAGGCCGACTGGAACATTCCACGGAGGTTTGTGTACCTTCCAGGGTGCCTGGTTTCTCAGCGATGCGGATCTGTCTCTCCGGGACGACGGGTTCCCCCTCAGAGTTGCCGATGTCAGCCGGGATGAGAGGAAGGCTGGCCTTCTCTTCTTCTTCAGAGCGAGGGAAGTACAGAGGCAGTAACTTCTTGTACACCGGCTAAAAAGCAAACACATCAGTTATCATATTAATGCCCCAAAATATACGTGCTGTCATATTAGACAACAGGGTGGCGTACGGGACACTGACCTGAAATAAGGGGAACATGTGGGGTCAGTCATTCACGAGGCATCCAACACTCAGAATTAGCCTTTAAAAAGCCGTCAGTATGCTTAAATCAAAGTGTTTGACGGACGGTGGGACAGAAACCAGGTTTACACCTAGTTTGAAAATGTGTCTTGTGCGATCAGATCACAAGTGGACAGCGCTAAATACAAGTATACTCAAACTCAAACCACTTGTCGAGGTGGTCTGAGACCTTTTCATCAGGAAGATGTGTAGATATGAGTGCTAAACACAGTGGCTGTGTTTGAGGAACATCATTACGCAGAAATCATGGGACATTTAATACATTCTTGTGTGGGGTGAGAAAGAAAACGCAGCTGGGTTCTGCTGACATTGGTGAACCAGCATTTCTCTCACTGCATGATTCATCTGGACACAAATGATACAGTTCTTTCATAATAAACACACTGGATTCACACAAACCTCCTCTGTGTCTGAGACTGCAAACACCACGGCCTCCAGGCTGTTTCCATGTTTCTCCAGGAACCTGCGCACCGTTCCTATAAACACACAAACACACTCTCCAATAACACAACGTCCACCACAAGTTCCAGGTTGCTTGTTTCCAACACCTTACCTGAACCAACACTCATTAAATACACAAACAGTATGCTTTTATTTGTGTGAATGGATTTGCTGAGGGACAGTTTTTTAAAGTAAGGTTGTAAGAGGTCTTCATTCTTGCAGACTAACCCTTTAAAACACCCAAGTCACACAGTAACAAGCAAACTAACCGATGGAGGCAACAGTTGAACAGCAACTCCCGTGATCTGAGAGATAAAATTATTGTTTTTGTCAAAGGAAGTGGTGGCTTTGAAGAGAGCGCAGATAACGGCTCTGTCTGATGGCAAGGTGTCGCAGTGAAATATTCAAAAAAAGGCGTTAAATTAAATCTACTCAAGTAATAGACGGACACACACTAAAACATCATCCAAACTACTTCAACAGTGTTGCCATAAATGCAAACTTAATGAAGGTTCAGTTGTAGGTCGTTGGATGTGTAATGTGTGTGTGTGTGTGTGTGTGTGCGTGTGTGTGTGTGTGTGTGTGTGTGTGTGTGTGCCTTGCTCACGTTATCAGATTGTGGTCTCATGAGAACATCACATGCATCTTAGTTGAATGCAAACCAGACATAAAGCACCGCAGTGTGTGTGATAATTAAATACGTCTGTGTCTGCCTGTGTTTTGTTGACCTTGTTTTATGAGTTGGTGTGTGTCTTTGTGGGACTGAGGTTGAATGCTGTGTTATTATTTAGTCACACACACACACACACACACACACACACACACACACACACACACACACACACACACACACACACACACACACACACACACACACACACACACACACACACACACACACACACACACACACACACACACACACACACTGTCTGATAACCCTCTTGGAAACTGTGTGTGAACCAGAAAAGAAAGCATGATATTTGAGGATAACAGGACATCATGCATTTTACCACAAGTTGTGTATGTCTGTACCTCACTGAGCTGCATGTATGTGTGTGTGTGTGTGTGTGTGTGTGTGTGTGTGTGTGTGTGTGTGTCTTACTAAAAGTGATGTGGGCAGCGTCCTCCAGTGGGTAACCTCTTTTGGTCGTGCTCACCACACAGAAGCCAACAGAGGCCATGGACTGCTCTCTGAGGCGACAAGAAAAAAGAACACTCAGATGGTGAAGACCAGCGACGGGTTGGACGGTTTGCTCACACACCCACAAAAACACACCCAAACTTCCTGCCACTCGAACAACACAACAAAACTATTCCGGTGTCCACCGGGGTGGAAATTGGTCTTCGGCTCACCGAAACACAAGAAACGAGATAAAGCAGATCAGGTCACACATTAAACGGTTCATGCCATGTCTAACATCTATTGAGCCACTTTGTTGAGTTCAGGGTTCAAGCCCCCCGCGGCCCTGGATACAGGATAAGCGGTAGAGGATAGATGGATAGATGGATGGATGGATGGATGGATGGATGGATGGATGGATGTGTTTAGTTGCCAGCAGGACTCTCTTTAAGAGAACTCACCTGGGAGTCCAGAACTCTATTTAAACATTTCCAGTTTCGACATGTTGGCATGAAAGTGAAGCTGCCGCTGTGTTGGTGTGCCTAATGCTATAACATGTTTAGTGGAGGCCCGCTGTTTCCTGTAGAAGGCCAACTGAGGCCACAACATAGATCATAGTCCATTACCATGATGCTGATTTCTGTCACTTGAAAAAATGAGCTCTAACTCAAATCATCAATGGGAAAGAATAGAATATGTGAGGAATAATCCATGTGTAGCTTATTGGAGAATGTCCTCTCCACTTAACTCATTGATTTGATAACATCAACAGAATTTAATTTAACAGAAATTGCAATTGCATGCGAGCATAAATAGATCCTCTGAATTAGACATGGAATCAATTTATGTACTTTTAGCCTTTTAATATTTTCAAATATGTGATCTGACACGAGCCAACTACTTTTACTGTCATTCTTTCTCATGTAGATCAAAGTATCAAACCACATTAAAATGCATCAGAATCCAGGAAATACGCTGTTAAAAAATTAAATTGCCCCGCCAAAATGTTTTGCTTCCATCATCAGAAAAGGACTACACATTCCACTGAACACAAATGGCAAAAGTACTTTAGACTATATATGTAACAATAAATTATTTTAGTTTATTGATATTTTTGCTTCATAAACAACAAGTTTTATGGGAAAAAAAACATCCGGAAGTTGTAACTTTTCAAATTTCTGACGGTCGTTGAACACGTTGTGCGTATCAAACGCTCCTTTCAGGAAAACAACGCGCATTGTTTATCTTTTTGGATTTATTATTATTTGGAGGAATTTGGAGGCCCTGAATGGCTTTCATCACATTATGGTTTATTTGAACCCGTCAGGCACAAATATTGTTTACCAAACAAAATAATAATTCAGATTTCTGTGATGACAGTTCAGCTACACAAGAAATGAATCTCACTCTGTGTAACAGACGAACAGCCAGAAGTAGTGTTTCGACACGTCTTTGATTGTGTTAAAAAATATAGAAATATTTTAAGTATAACTTTTCGGTAATATTATGTGATGAAAACGTGCTAAATATTATTACACACTTAAATGTGTATTTGTGTGTTTTCTCTCCACTACTCTGAAACTAGCAGTTATGGAAGCTCAATGGCCCAAAATCTCAAAGTGACGAGATGTGTTAAAGATGCTGTATTTGACGGATGGATGTGATGGTTCTTACGCGGCCAGCTGCAAGGTGTTTCTATAGCAACTGTACAGCGAGCTCTCCGCCGCCGTCCTGTACTTGGATTTGTACTTTGGTCCCACCGTGTGGACGAGGAACCTCGCGGCCAGGCTGAAGCCTTTGGTGAGCTTGGCCTCTCCAGTCCGGCATCCTGCACACAAACACACCAGATGAGATCAGAACAGATGAATACCAAACATGTGTAACGTTCATGGGAAAACAAAGCAAGTATAATCAACCAAATGACCTGCATACATATAACTATGAAGCAAATTATAAATGAACGCAATGAATATTATATGTTGGAAAAGGAGAAGCAGAAGTAAACACTTATATAAAAAGGTGCAACCCATTTCTTTAACTTAAATAATCAACTTACTGTCTATTACACATTTCATTTCTTCATCCAAACCATTAAACCACAAACAGATTCACACACGCTCCTCCAACTACAATGACATGTTCCTCCACACTTAAAAAACCTGTGTTGTAAAACTTATTTAAGTTATTTAAATAAGAGAAACAATCATGTTCACAGGGACTATTTCATCGGTAGAAAGTCGTTTGAAAGTCGAGGATGTTGTTTTGGGGATTATCTGGCAAATGCTGTGAGCCAGTTAAATACAGGGCCCTGAACTCATCATTCTGTGAAATGGTATATTTTAAAATTAACTGATATATTAACAACTTTGTCACGAAATGGGCTGCTCACTGAAGAGGGTTGAAAAGCCAAAAAGGAAGAGTTCTTTTGTCACAGTGATTCCACCTCTTCCTTTACTAAATGTATTACTCATTGATTTGGATTTTTATGTGAGTGTTTCCTCAGAGAAGCACTTCTCCATGAGAGGATGTGGAGCCTTCCCAAAAGATGACATACAAGTTAACGACCATTCTTATTAAATTCAGCTGAGCATCATATGCCTGCTTTCCCTTCCCAGTGAAGTCACGTTCAAATTCTGCGGTCTCCCACTGACGTTTACGACTCCGCGGCATCACGGAGCAGCCAAATCTAATCTAACTGTTCTTGGGAGCATGTTTCCAGCCCCCCCTCCCCCACCCACCTTTGAGTTTGAGCAGCTCCTCCCTCAGCTCGGGCCCCGCCAGCTGGTGGATGCTGTCAGATACCGGGTTCTTGTCGCTTAGCGACTCGTTGCTGGTGTTCACGATGGCGGTGCAGTTCAGGAGGGCGATGTCGCCGCAGCTGTGGCGTGAAGAAGAACAAGGTACACACAACAATCAACCTACAAAATACAACTGTTGTATACATTTCATTAGACTCAAAATCTCACAGACACTCATCTGTTTGCTCATATCACGGTGTTTGGGACGTTGTCGTCGTCCCGTTTCCTCATGTTACACCGTTACTATGTGTGCTCTCAAATTCAAATTCAATATCTCTTTGTTTTCATCGTCAGAAACACTCTCCACGTCTTAAGCTGAAGATAAAAAATACATATTTGGGATGGTTGCAGACAGTATAGAGACATATTTACAAGCAGATATTGTGTTTAATCATCCAGTATATAGTATTTGTGTTGTTTACAACACTTGACTTTTATATACACATTCTTATTTAGTGTTCTCATTTATCTTATCCTATCTTATACTCAGATTTCTGTTAAGTACTTTGTGAGAGATGAAAAAACATGACTTTCCATCCTCATTTTTGTGCGCGTCCTCGGCCGAATAAAAGCCGATTCTGATTCAAAACTCTTCCACGGTTTATTAATGCCACAAATCCGATTCATTAAGGGAATTATTTTTTAGTTAGAACAACCAGCAATTTCTCTGAGGTGGTTTGAATTGTATTTGAATAAGGCAGTTGAACGTTTAGTTCGTATTAACTTACAGTATTAAAAAACGTGCGACAATAAACCAACGTTAAAAAGCCGATTTTATTGCTGAAGAAAAGTAATTTCAACAAAAACTCTTGAGCCCTCCAGGCTTCATTTGGAAAGAACAATGAGGAATTACTCAAACATGTGTTGAAAGCATTTGGTCACAAGACAAGTTCAGCCTTCAGGACCGAGAAGGAAGAGGGCTTTTTTCCTTTTTTTAATTCTACATCATCCGTTTTAGGTTCATAAAAATGAGTCACGACGCTGCCAGACACTAAACTGTTACTGAGAAACAGAGCCTGTTGGCCGCCGCCGCTGTTTTACCGAGTGTTATCTCCATCTGTCTAAATATTAACATACTCTTTTTGAAGCTAAATGGAGGATGTTATTGGCCAGACAAGCTGCTTCATATAAACTGACAGAGCTGTGTCAACAAAAAACATTTCAGCCTCACTCTCCAGCCATCTACCATAGCAACAAAATGATTTGCATGCAGCTCGTGTGCCAGTTATAATAAGCCATATATCAAATTGTTCATGATAATAGTGGCAACAAGCTTGTCTGGAAGTGAAAGTAATGTTGCTGCCAGCTGATCGTGGTTGGGCCGTCTCACTACAGATAAGCCACCGCCAGGGGAGGAAGATATAAAGAGATGTTAACAGCAACAGGAAACTCAGTTCACAGCGTATTCTAGTCAAATATTTGGCAAATTGTTTTAAAAACTAAGAACTAAGCCTGTTCGATTAATCGATTTTAAATCGCGATTATGTAGTTAGGATGATGTTAAAAACATGAAAATCGATTTTTCAAAAAGTTAAAGTTCTGCACTTTATTCATTCATTTTTGTTTAATGGACACACCGTAAGATACATGTGAAAGTGAGGTTTTTCTCTTAATCCCAAAGGGATTGTTTTTATTTGTTGACCAAAGGTCTACAAGAAGATAACATGGAGCAAAGCCAGATGGCAAAAGTTCATTAATTGTTCTTTATATTAATCCCTTGAGGGATTTTTTGTTTAATAAGAGCAAGGTTTGCACTCAAATCCCAATGGGGAAATTATTTGCAAAATGTTCAATAAAAAACAGCATATTTGAAATAATTTCTTTGTCTTTTGTCATTTCACAAAATAATCGTAATTATTATCGAAAATTGGATTTTGAGAGAAGAAAATCAGGATTTTATTTTTGGGCAAAATCGAACAGGCCTACTAAGAACACGATTACAATTATTTGGATTGAAGAAGACTTGAAACTACAGACTGAAACCATAAACTCATATTTACTGACGTAATAAATCCAGAGAGAAGTAGCATTATTTTATCAGGCTTACATGCAATCCGTCATCTCTTTGAAACCAAAAGATCGCCCCCTAATGGCAAGCAGAGAGAATGCAAGTTAAAGGCATTTCAGCCTTGGCTTCACTTCTCAGCATTAGAGGTGGAAGTAGACCCTGTGGTCGCCACACTGTACTGTGACGAACTAGTCACAAGCTAAGAGGTGCTGCTGGAGCTGTGGTCACATTACTGCAGCAGGAATGTGCTCGCTCCTGGGGACTGAACTGGGGGGGGGGGGGGGGGGGGCTGCCGAGTCAGGCTGCGGATGGTCACGTGAACCCCCACAAAGAGGATTTAGGAGGTGGTCTGGACTCTGAACTGGTCTGGGTGAGCACATGACGAGTCCCAGGCAACGTTGACGCTACAGAACCACAACCTGATGAGTTTGTATAACGGCTCCTGTGTTTGCAAGGTCGCCAAGTGACGTGTGTGAAGTCAGTAAAACCCACAAGCACCTCTGTGTTGGTGCTTCTACTGCTCGTCTTCACTACGCAGTCCGGTGGGAATCTCTTGGCTCCTCACGATTCGATTACGATTCAGAAGTCAACGATTCGATTATAAACCGATTATCGATGCATCTCAATGTAACAGTTTTTTTGTGTACATTTCCATGCATGATTTAAAAAAAAACTAATTAAATCTGAGTTTGCTACTCAGAGTTTGCTAGTCAGTATCTTGTCAACGGTGAAATAGTTAATATTTCAATTACAGTTACAATATTTCTATTATTTCGATCAAACCTCAGGCTTCCATTTAAGTGTTGCATCTACTGGCTGAACGCCTCGGGATCCGATCTGGGAGATTTCAATTTGAGATATTGATTGAAGAGTGCAAAGGGCGTGAAAGGAAAACAAACATGTGAGCTAGTGATCTGGTAGCATGTAATATTTGACCAGTTAAAAAAAACACACAATTTAATTCAGTCTCATCTTTTTTTTCTTTCTAAGAATTCCCTCTTAAAGTTAAGACACGATCCTTGTAAAGATAAAAGTTATTCTCAAAGCATCCTCACCCTTAAGGGATCTCCTAAGGTAAAAAGCTAATAAGTGTAGGAGGAGGTCTTTTAAGAGTTTAAAGTATGGCTTACAATTTATTTAACATTCAACATGTTTTGGATCAGCCATGGTCACCTAGCAACAGTGTCCAACACACCTTCTCACTAAGCTGGAGTGGAAGTGAAAGCAGTTGTATATTGAAATGTGAAAGCGCAAAAAAAAAAAAGATTTGTCCTGAAAAATCCATGATAAATAATGGTGAATGCATCGTCCTGATGCATCGGTCACAAGCTCTACAAGCCTCTCAGATGCACGGCAATTTAAAAAAAAAAGCATGAAGGCAGAATAACCTTTGATTACTGTAACACACTGAAAGAAAACTAATGTTCAACCTGCATGACTGACATCCTCGACGTGTTCAGTAGCCGTTTCCCTAAACCTTCTCCGTCTGCTGCTTCCTGTTGTCCTGCTCGTTAGTTTTGCCTCTATAGATTAGAACGTTACCGTTTATAATGCACTTTTTGATTCTTAATATACATCGCTGGACATAATCACCCAGTCTATGTATATGTATTAGTATTATTTATAGTGTTTACACAACACTTGACGTTTATACAGACAGTTTATTTCAGATTTTTCTTAGCTATATTATCCTAACTATTTATGTTAAGCTGATTCTGGATCTGTTTGTCTGACTGCTTGTGTATGTTAACACTTAGTAGGAATCCCATAAAAACAAGGCAAAACAACAAATCAGAACAAGCTGAATTCATTGATGATGCATTCAAGTTTGACGTAAAACAAAACTTTCCACAAAAATCCAGACGAATGTTGGCAACCTTTTCAGCTGGGTCACGCACAACAACAGAAGCAACAATGAAAACACCTTAGTGGTTAAATAAACGTATCAAATATGCAAGGAACTATAATTGAGCCATTGTCATCTGAAAACAGCCCAAACCCTATTCCACATTGTGAGTTGGTGTTTTACAAGTGAAATCACTGCGACTCGAGCACGTGTTTGTTTCACAGCGTGGAGGAGATGATCTCTGCTGTCTACCTATCAAACCCTTTTCAAAGGAAACAAGACTTTCAGCAGACAGCAGCAGGAAACCAGCCAGGAAACAGGCGTGTGACTCACAAGAGGATGATTTTGCGGTTGATGTCTGGCCTGACGGGGAAGGGTGACGGGAAGGCCTCCTGGCTGAGCAGGCTGTCGCTCTGGTCCGGCGGCGTCTCCCTGCCATCCTCGCCCAGCTGCTGCTGCCACGTGGGGAGAGTCTGGATGTCCACGAACTGGGAGCGAGCACCCAGAGGATCCATCCCACCTCTGGTGCAACAGGCTGATGCTGGACCTCCAAGCAGCCGCTGCAAGCACAGGACATGGGGAGGGGGGCTTGGATTACAGCATTGTTTCAAATTTATATATATGTTCAAATCAATCTTCCTCAAAGGGCTTTAATAGTGTCCACCTCTGCTACGATGGAGGTTCCTCCCCGAATACAGCGACGGATCAATGAGTCCGATTCTCATTATTTATTCATTTTGTCTGTAAAAAACTAGAAAATCATGAAATGGCTCTGATGGCAGTGAACGTTACACATATTAAAGTGTGACTTTTTTACAGCCACGGAAATACAGATTATTGTCATTATCAATTAATATATAGTTGAGTGAATATTGATTATTTTGTAATAATATGCCAGAACATCACAAAGACATCTTCAGATTGGCTGTTTTGCTTGACTAACTCACAATTATATAACAATTTATCCACTTTTCAATGTGATTCTGACCATAAAACAATCATATCTGCTGCAGATTAATAACCGGTTGATTAGTTAATGTTCCTTAACTGACAGCATTTGTGCCGCAGACTTTAGAGTCAGTATCAGTAGAGTAATAATAATAATAATCATGATAATAATAATAATAATTATTATTATTAGTTGTTTTAAAGACTTGTTGGCCTTGACAACAAGAACGCTTGTGATGAACTCAGATCAGCATGGAAGACTCAGACTCAGGTTCACACATAAATACTGATTTCAGGCAGCAAACAGACGAGACGTCTGCGTGTAATGAAATGATCCGCACATTAGAGAAGATGATCTGCATGCTTGTTAAATGAAGACCACAGCCATCCTTCTGATCCAGGACCAGCTGACCCTCCGGACTCAAACCCTCACCAGAGCTCAGGTGTGATGTCGACACAGGAGGTCTGTGACGACACAGAAAGGTGTCGGTTCCTTTTGTACCGTCACGCAATCGCTGGACTTGTGACTTGGGTCAAGAAACAGAATAGTCTAATAATATGAGACGATTTAATGCGTTTATCACGGTTTTATTGTTGAGAATCGACCATTTGTCAAGCGATTCAAAATGTAATCGCCAGAAAATAATAAAACAGCAAGTCTGATGATTCATCAATAGTAGTAGTAGCTTATTTATCAAGCTTGAATGCCAATCGTTTGACTCCCGGCTCCTACAGTGTGATCATGTGCTGCTTTGCTCTACTTCATCACTCAGGAGAGATTGGCACTGAGTTTGAGGTCATTTTAAAGGGAACAATCATGTATCAGTGATGTAATGAGTTTAAATCTAGTCTTTCCTTAGAATGAGGAAAAACACGATGGCTTGATTTGCTTTGACTGATTTCCATAAAGGCAACCACGACATAATTAGGATGAATTCCGCGTTGTGCTGCTGCTACATTCCTAGAAACAGGGCTCCGTGTATAAACAGCAGTCGTGTTTCTGAATCCCCTCCAACAACTGAGCCCCTCTGTTTCCTTCAACACGTTTAAGACAATCCCCAGACGAGCATGAGCTGGACACACCGAGGAAGCCGCACCTCGACGCCTCTTCCTCGACAAAACCAGTTACCCACCTCGTCGGTTGTAACGTTATTTCCTCCAGGTAGTTGTGATGTCCACGACCAAAAGAAATGGACGAGAAATAAATCTCCACACCACGACGTGTAGACTCAGGACGTGTACCCGCTCCTCTGAACCCCAGCACACATCACACCGGCGAGCAAAATAATCGCAAACGCGCAAAAAGTTGGTTTAAAAGTGCCAATTAAACAAGTTGACACATTTAGCCAGTATGCTAGGTGCTTATTGCCGATGACGTCAAGCCACCTGGAGTAAACGCGACATCCCCCGGTTAATATTTTCAGAATAAAGGTCATAGCTCAACATATCCATTATGCAACGAAATGCTTGTTGCTTCCTCCAGTACTGTGCTTCAGTACTTCATATTAAATTAACTCCAGGGGTGGAGGGTAATAGTTGACGTAATTGTCAGTATATAGCAAGTTAACTTGAGGCATCAAAATAACAAGTCACTTATAACAACTCTCAAATTATATGATAGAAACATAATATACTACATGTTAACAACATTAACGTCTGTTTATGGTGTTATTAATAATGCACATCTTTTGGACTATATCCCTGCATAACAGATGCTTTCTATACTTTGTATTGAGAAACTTTGCCCATTTCTGCTCAAAACTAGGCTAATATTTCTAAAAAAAAATGTGCCGCTCTTTCTTGACTTCTGTATTTATTTTATATGTACATATTTTGAATGTATTTGACGAGGGCTGGCATGGAATATTACAGTGTAGTGGGTAGCATTGTCGCCTCACACCAAGAGGGGCCCGGTTTGGGTTTGTGTTTCCTTTTGTGTGGAGTTTGTATGTTCTCCCCGTGTAAGTGTGGGTTCTCCCCCTCCGGGTTCTCTGGCTTCCTCCCACAGTCCAAAGCTATTCAGGATGGGGATAGGTTCATTGATGACTCTAAAATTGCCCATCATGTAAGCCCTGTGATAGACTGGTTACTGGTCAACACTGCTTTCGCCAAATGTCAGCTATCAGAATACAGGATAAGCAGTTGATGATGGACAGATGGAAATATTTGGATTTTGAAATACTTGGTTTAATTTTCAATTAAATGTTCTCTTTCTGTGTTTATTGTTATGAACCAATACACCAAAGCAAATTCCGTGTATGTGGAAAGCTACTTGGGGAAACACAGAACCAAACTTGATCATTTTATTGTGTAGAGACCAAACACATAAATATCCGGTGCTGTTCGTGTTCGTGCTCTTCTAATCAGCTGACCAACAAGCGAAAAACACTTCCGCTGTGGTTAATAAAGCGTCCTGTGATTCGTGCATCTGTCTGTGAGACGAACGTGTCAGTCGGACCACAGACAAAGTGAAGACAAATGGTTATCGGCAACACAATCTGAGCATCATTTCTGAATTATTTTCCGAGTAGAAAAAGCGTTGGCATGCGCCTCTTGTCAAGTGTTTGGCTTCTTCTGGGAGCGCAGACAAAAGCAATCAAGAGAAATCGATCGAATATTGATAGTATAATTATTATTATACTACGGAGTACGGACACAAAGGTGGTGCACGGCAGTGGCGGAGTGTAACTAAGTACATTTACAAAGTACCTGACTCAAGGACACATTAAGAGTATTTTCTTTTCATGGCACTTTATTTCTACTTCACTATAATCTCTATAAACAGTAGGCAAAAGTTAATTTTCCTGTTTATACTGACATACTTTGACTTCAGTACCAGATTTGCGGCTTTTGTACTCGTAACACAATATTTTAACAGTGTGATATTGGTACTGTTAGTGAAGTAAAGGCTCTGAATGCTTCACTGTATCGCTGTGTCTGTGATCGACAGGTCGGGTCTGAAACAGCAGCGCAGGGAGGACAACACTTACTAGCTAGCTAGCGGCTACACTTGAGAGGTAAGAGCAGAAACTAGCCGGTCGTTAAACACGTTACGTTGAAGGGAGAGACGTTAACTTTGTGTTAAACATACACACACGTAAATCTACGTTTTATCCGACGCTAGGAGCTACGTTTAACCAGGAACGTCAGCACGTGGGTTCAGGAACAAGCGTTGTGTCGTGGATTCGTCGTACGGCGTTGGCTGCGCGGGGCGGTGGTAGTCGCGTATCGCGTGAATTCCATTGTTAGAAGGCTAAACCCCGACCGTGCGGGATGGTACGCATACCAAAACAAACGCTGCTGTTGAATACATGGACCAGCGTGCTTTACCAAGCTAGATATCTACGCAAAGTACGCCTTTAGGATAATGATCACATATTTAAAAGCAAAGTGAATACATATTAGTTGCAGAAAAACGGCATTACACCTGTTGAAGTATTAAAGTGTCACAACCGGCGATGAAAACAGCACGAAACGCTGTAATACCTCTGGACCATCGCAGGCACGTTATGAACACAGAAGTGTTTCATGGTCAGAAGTACCGACACTACTGTAATAATACTGCGTTGCAAATAAAAGCCCGACTTTCATAAAGTACTACTCAAGTAGTAGCACAAACGTATTAAACATATATTTGAAGTAGCAGAAATAAAAGTACTTCACAATCATGAATATGATATGGCTGATTTACGACTAGTGATGCATTAATGTGTTCGTCAATTACATGTTTTACCTTCTAAATATGGGATTGATTTTGAATTTGTTTTATACTTCTGAGTAACTATGTTTAATAATACACTGTGATTCAAACGGTTATATTGTGTATTCATAATTTAAGTCAAACAATTGCAGGATTAGAAAGTAGCCTGAATACTCAGGCAAAGCACAAGCACCTCAGAATAGTACTTGTTCAGTACTCGAGTAAATGTACTTAGTTACATTTACTTTAATTGATTAAATTTAGTTATTCATTCAGTCTTCAGTGCCTTATGTTTGTGTGCCATCGTATTATATGCGTTTATTACATAATAATAATATAAATTATATCAGGTTAGACATGTGACGCTACATGACACAAATAAATTACTAATTAGAATAAAAATAATAGTCACACAACACTGAAAAATGCCTAATAGTCGCATTGGTTTTTTGGTGTAATGTTGAAACTATAATAAATCCAAAGCATGTCTGTAATGAGCGTATACTGTACATTTTGGGGCCATTAGTGTGTGGGTAGTTGTGTGTATGTTTGGATGCTGTAGCAATCATTAAGTTGAAAGATATTTTTGGGGGAGACGCTTCGCTGTTTCACCATGACGAACTGGAAGACGTTGACTAGCCTGACCTTAGATAATGAACATGGCCATCCTATAATATGTTTCTTCTGTTGGCACGTTACGGTGAGGAAGAAGAACCGCTTGATAAAGTAGAACCACGTCACTACGAGCTGAAAGGCCTCAGATGGAGCATCCTTAGCAGGGTTCCCACATATCCTGGAAAACAGTTGATCAAATTTCAAGTTGTGGAAAATTAGAGGAAAATATCTCTTGAGAGAAGAACTTCTACACCATGTATCAGAAGCCAAACAGCCATCTGAAAAACCAAGTTGTGTTCAGGAACGACGTTCACGTGATCCCTTAAGTCACGTGACATGGTCAGCTGACATCACATGGTCAGCTGACATCACATGGTCAGCTGACATCACATTGTTGCACCAGGCAACCGCTATGTGGACATCCGGTCCGCCCCTGTGAACCTCATATCTCAGGAACGCCCTGGAGAGCTTTCTTTGCACAAGCATCCACCTGGAATCGAGGTTGAACTGATGGTCAAAGGTCACCGTGACCTAATGCATGTCCCATGCACATGTCTTGGAAATTGAGTGAACATTTTTGGCACAAAGGGTGAAACGACCAGCTTTTGGTGGCTTCTGTGACCTGTGACCTCACAAAACATTTTTTCACCCATAATGAAATAATTCATACGCTAATTATGGCTAATTATTATCGATCAGCGGTGAGGTGGTCATTGTAGTTTTGTAGTGTGATGAATCAGAGTGTCTTTCTGTTCTTGGGAACCAGGACTCAGCCGCCAGTCATGGGGTTGACCAAGCAGTACCTGCGCTACGTTGCCAGTGCAGTGTTCGGAGTCATCGGCAGCCAGAAAGCCAACATCGCTTATGTGACGCTCCGCGGGGGCGAGAGGGGGCGCTACGTCGCCGTGGCAGCGTGTGAACACGTGTTCATCTGGGACGTCCGGAAAGGAGAGAAGGTGAGTCTTTGACATGGTCGTAACGAGTGATAAATGACCTTCCCAGTAAGTTGATTATGTTGAATCTCCATTATCAGGATCAGCGTAAATATCTTCATAAGTGACTGGAAAACGCTGTCGAGAGCCTGATTTAAAAATACAGAAATACTTTTTTAATTGATTCTTTATTTATGGAGGGAAACATTCTGATCTTATTTATTATTATTTTATTGTTTTTCACTAAAATCATTCTCTAAAAATGATGTTTCATCTATGATGCAATCAAAATATTTGTTTCTTAATGAGTGATTTCAATGTGTTTTAGTGCCACTTTTTAAAAGCACATTTTGACGATTATGGGGATGATATCGTGAATCCACATTCAGGTTAAAAAGAAAAACGGTTCCAGAGCGTCTGTCTTTTTGTCCAGGTCCTGATCCTGCAGGGCCAGAAACATGAGGTGACCTTCCTCTGCCCCTCGCCCGATGGAATCCATATCGCCGTGGGTTACGAGGACGGCGCCGTGAGGATCTTTAGCCTGCTGAACAGCGAGAGCAACGTCTCCTTCAACGGCCACAAGTCTGCTGTCAGCACCATGCACTACGACGCGCTGGGAGCGCGGCTCGTCACCGGCTCCAAGGTGAACCGACAGCAGCCTCGGTGGTGGAGATGATGGAGTAGAAGATCAAGAATGAATCTTATTCCGAAGGAGCTTCTTGCTTAGAACACCTGTTGATTTGCACCGTATTCCCTTTCTTCAGGACACCGACGTGATCGTGTGGGACATCATCAACGAGTGTGGGCTGTACAGGCTGAAAGGCCACAAAGACGTCATCACACAGGCTCTGTTCCTCAAAGACAAGAACCTCCTGGTCACCAGGTAACTCCACTTTTACTGCTGAGAGACGCATCATTACAATCAGCAATACATCTCACACCCAATCTACAATGTAATAGATTGTCCTGATTAAAACCCCTATAGAGAAATATTAACTTCCACCAAACTTCACTTCTTATAAATAATAATAATAAAGATTGTATCCCTGGAAAAAAAAAACATGTCCGCATGTCTTTTAAGGGTGGTACCCCATGATACCATATTATCACAATACTTAAATCATCTTATTACAATTATAAAGATTTTACGATATTCTGAGTGTTAGAATAAAATAATGTGATTCATTCACCTTTCTTTTATAGCTGTTTCATCTCATAAGATTAAGTTCTCACTCACTTCACCTCACGAACTTCATGCTGACTTTAACTCATGAACAGCACCATCTAGTGGACTGAAAACGCAATTGTTACCATGGCATCTGTGTGTCGATCCGAAAATATTGCCATAAGTCAAGACAAGTTCAGATATAAGAATTATTAAATCATTTTTCAATCACGCCCCACAGCTCCGGATGTCTAGAATGTGTCTGTTTGATTGAGTTATCCCTTGTTAATTTTTAATACACTCGTTCATGTTGCAGCCTCTTGGTCTCTGACATAGTTGCAAAGAATTATTCGATGACATGCAGCCTTGAAAAAGGAAAATAAATGTCATGTCATCTGTCTCGAATTAAACTAACTAAATTAGTGGCATTGCGTGTCACTTTCAGCAGCTGTTGAGAGAAGCTTTATGAATAGCTTCATATGGACGGATGAAAAGCAGAGGTTTTGTGTCTGGCCTCTGACTTTTACATCATCTGTGTTTTTGGCCTCATTCACTTTTGGAAAATGAGCACACTTTCCATTCAGACTTTCCTATCGACTAATATGAATGTGGGAAACAGTAAATAATGTGGTGGTTGTGAGTTTAAGCTGCGCTGCTTGACTTCCCACTGCCACCGATGCAACCAGACACGGGACGAGGAAGCAGACATGGGGATGAAAACCTCTACAGTCTCTGTGATGTTTAATGTGATGTTTCAGCTGATAACCTGTAATAACAATAAAACCATAAAACCAGGCCCAACAGGCTTAACAGGCTTCAAACGTGCAAAAGTGCAGTGTTACTAACTGTGTGTGTGTGTGTGTGTGTGTGTGTGTGTGTGTGTGTGTGTGTGTGTGTGTGTGTGTGTGTGTGTGTGTGTGTGTGTGTGTGTGTGTGTGTGTGTGTGTGTGTGTGTGTGTGTGTGCGCGCGCGCGCGCGTGCTCTACAGCTCCAAGGACTCGTTTGTGAAGTGGTGGGACCTGGACACGCAGCACTGCTTTAAGACCATGTTGGGCCATCGCAGTGAGGTGAGGCGTCCTTCTCTTGTTGTGCTGTTGAAGTTGGGTTGTGGAGTTTGGAGAAACACAGGAGTACCAGCACGGGAGCAAAGCAATGTGCTGACAATCCTGATGGGGAAATAAGCCGTTATCCATGCTGTCTTCAAAGCCGCCAGGCTCCTTTCACAGTTGCTGGCTTACTGCTGCGCCTATCGGTTAGTGTGCTTGTTAGTGTGTGACTGGAGAATCTGAACCAACCCTTTAGGACACCGAAGTCACACAATAACACGAACTAACGTGTGGCTTCAGCCGTAGACCAGCGACTAGCGTGTTCTGTGAGGTAAAATGATGTTTTTAGCAAAGGTAGCCTCTGAGACGTCAATAACGGCCATTGGAACGTTCTAATATTGTTAATATTTAGTCCAGTTTGACTTGATCTCGGTGACGTGGTTATTCTGCTGTGTGTGCTAGGTGTGGGGCATGGTGCTGTTGAACCAGGAGAACAGGCTGTTAACAGGATCAGCAGACAGTGAACTCCGAGCCTGGGACATCAACTACCTGCAGGAGGTGAGGAAGAACACAGCATGACACGTTGTTCTCAGGACATGCCGGACTATCTGCTTCCTGGGGGTTACTGGTCGGCGCTGATGGAGGGCTGATGGAGGGCTGATGGAGGGCTGATGGAGGGCTGATGGTCACCATCGAGGAGAGAAAAGCTGGTGTTGCCTTCGATACTGTAAACGCTCTGTCTGTCTGTCTCTTGCCTGTCTGTCTGCTCAGGGGAAGGCTGAGGGTGAGCCTACAGGGAAGAAAGGCAAAACTCTGCTGGAGGATGATGATGATGATGAAGACAATGAGGAAGGGGTGGATGAAAGCCCTGAGGAGGTACCAAATCTGTGTAAAATATTCTGATAAAATGATGAAGAGCACATGGATATATATATATACCGGTATATATATATATATATATACATTTTTTAACATTTATAAGTGACATACATTGACATGTGTCCTCCTTTGTCCTCTCTCTCTCTCTCTCTCTCTCTCCTCTCTCTCAGCGGATCCTGAGTTGTAAGAAAGCCGGCTCGATCCTGAGAGAGGCCCGTGACCGAGTCGTCTCGCTGGCAGCGGACGCCAAGGCCAGAGTCATCGCCTGCCATGTGAGCCTTAACATGAAATGTCTGAACCATGTCAGGGTTATTTCAGGAGTCATAAACTTGACAAAACAAATATTTTTAGTTCACTTAAATCCCTCACGGTCGATGAGGAAGATTTCCTCAGAGTAACTCTCTGCACTATTTTTAGAATAAGTTTAATATCTTATGTAGGAACTCTATGGAAGCCCCGAGAGGCAAGTGAGTCTTCCTCAATCGATTATTTTCATCTGTTAAATAGAACTGTGCTAATCAGAATTTGTGATTTACATTCTTGATGATATTTTGTAGGAAATGAAAGCCATTCATGTGTGGTCGTATCTTTGATCAGGGCAACGACTCGGTCCTGGAGCTCTTCACTGTGCTGTCGGAGGGGGAGGTGCAGAAGAGAATGACAAAGAAGGAGAAGAAAGCCAAAAAGAAGGCTGCAAAGTAAAGACGCTTCTTTCTGTTTAGGTCTTTTGCGAGGTTTACAATACTCCTCCTCGTACTCTTAGACTAGTATTTTAGTACTTGCTCTCTGCTGCACTGTTGTGTGCATGCAGGAGTCGCATGCTGAAGCGTGTTGTGTTGCTGCTCCTGCTGCAGATCTCAGGGAGAGGAGAGCGAGGAGCCGGTGGTGGAGAGGATGCTGCAGGACGAGATCCTCAGACTGACCAACGTCAAGGCCTCCGCCAAGATCAGGTCAGTGTGGAGCCCAACATCTCAGCAGCTTAGAGGCTCGAAACAACTCCTCCCACTAACTCCTCCCACTAACTCCTCCCACCACCTCCTCTCAGGTGGGTGGATTGCCTCACGTGTGCCGGCGGTGAGCTGAAGGTGGCGCTGCTGCTGCAGAACAACACGGTGGAGACCTACAGCCTGAAGACCTCCGACAAGACGCTCGCAGCCACCAAGACGGCTCGCCTCACGCTCGGCGGACACCGCACCGACGTCCGCACGCTGGCCTTCAGCTCGGACAACCTGGCGGTCCTGTCGGCCTCCGGGGACACGGTCAAAGTGTGGAACAGGTGAGACGTCTGACGGCGCTCCATGGATGTCACTCACCCGTTCAGAGCTCGGCGGCGGTCTAACAGTCCTGCGTCGCCGTTACAGGTCCACGCTGCAGGTGATCCGCACCATGGCCTGTGAGTACGCCCTCTGCTCCATGTTCGTGCCCGGAGACAGACAGATCATCCTCGGGACGAAGGTATGGAGAAGTCCTGTCCCTCCCGTGTTCCCTAGGCAACCAGAATCCACCAGTTATGTATTAGTCAACAGGGAGGGACATTTTTGGTCTTGTTTGAATCGTACCATGAATTACACATACAGTGTTTAAAAGTAATATTGCACATCGATTAGATCAAATAGATTCTTTCTTCATGGATTTGTTTGTTGCTTTAGTCTGAGGTTTTAAGAGAACTTTGGGAGGACAGGGTTGTCTTTGATAGTTTATATGTTGTCCTCCCAGAGCGGGAAGCTGCAGATCTTTGAGTTGGCCTCAGGAAGCCTCCTGGAGACCGTGGATGCCCATGCTGGATCTCTGTGGTCCCTGTGCCTCGCCCCAGACCAAGTAAACCCCACTTCTTGTCTCATGTCTTGCTGAATGTGTCCTCCCATTACATTTTCAGAAACATCGCAGGCTGTTCTGTGCTTGCTCATTAGTGTGTGTGTTCTTCCTGTAGAGGGGGATCGTCACAGGAAGTGCAGATAAGACCGTGAAGTTCTGGGAGTTTGAGCTGATAAAGGACGAAGGATCCGCACAGAAGTAAGTCCTCACTTTCATCTTCACATATCGTCCTTTTTTCATTCTTACAATGTTAACTTCAAAGTGTTATTATAGAAGATTTCTGCTGTATTTACTCACATCAGGTAGAATGCAACAGTAGTCAGCATGTTGTTGTATTAAATATAAACTGGTGTTTATATCTGTGTGTGTGTGTGTGTGTGTGTGTGTGTGTGTGTGTGTGTGTGTGTGTGTGTGTGTGTGTGTGTGTGTGTGTGTGTGTGTGTGTGTGTGTGTGTGTGTGTGTGTGTGTGTGTGTGTGTGTGTTATAGGAGGCTGACAGTGAAGCACACACGGACTCTGCAGTTGGAGGAAGACATCTTGTGTGTGAAGTTTTCTCCCGACCACAGACTGCTGGCCGTCTCCCTGCTGGACTGCACTGTGAAGGTCTTCTACACCGACACCCTGAAGGTCCGCCCCAACACAACACAACACAACCGTATAATAACCATGTAGTCGCTGGTCATTGCTTCATTCATAGTGTCGTAGACTCTGCTGTAACTGAACACTTGTCTCGCTGCTGCAGTTCTTCCTGTCTCTGTACGGACACAAGCTGCCCGTCCTCTGTCTGGACATCTCCCATGTGAGTACGCTCCCCCTCTCCGCTGCTTTTTCAAGATGATCTCAGTTAACGACACATGGTCACAACGATAAAACCTTACTGGAAATCACAAGATATTGTAAACATACATGAAACTTCCCTGTCAGAGTTACATCAGCAGCTGGATCGTCTGCAGTTTGAACTAATTATGTCACAGCAGCGCACCAATGAACCCACATGTGTGTTCACCCTTTGAGGTGCCATGTGGAGGATTCTCTACTTGATCTCTAACAAATCAATGAAGTGCACTTCTTTCTATAGAAAACCGATTTTTAAAAAGAGTGGCAACGGGTACCCGGATTGCTTTCGTGGTCTTCAGAGCCTGTAAGTGAGTGAAACGACCCCACCAGCAGCCTGGCCACTGTCCAGACGCAGAAACAGCTGGAAGAAGTAGAAACCCAGACCTCAGTGCTACGATGAAGGCAGGGAAACAGCCGCTAGAAAGTATTAATAAGCCGGCAGGTTTTGGGACTTCCTGATCTAGCTTTTAGAAAGGATGTTGTCTGTTGTACAGCTCAGACGTCTGCAGGCCGGCCATCCCAGCTGTGTGGGTTGTAACTCGTGGGTCAATCACACATCCTATTCAATCAAAGAACACTCGCGGTGATTGGCTGCCAGCAAATAGTACAAATAATCATTTCTTTCTAGATTTGGCCACAAAAATAATCAAGTTCTCTTTTGACTGATTTGTATAATATCGGCCCAGCTCCTAGTTAGTCCCGCCCTCAAACAAAGCTAGTGAGAGAGGAGCTGAGCGTGGAGAAGGTGAACCTAAATGTCCGTTTGTGTGGACTTCTAAAGGAGGAGAAGCAGAAAAACAAGTGGCTAAACTGAATTTGTATCACTATTCCTCAGCTGTACTCGTGTTCCCGAGGTATGGTGAGGGGCGATGCATTTCTGACCAACACAAGTGGCTGAACGGTCTCTAACTGTCCATCTGTCCAGCTGCTGGAGAGAAACCCTCCACAGGAAGCCTTTAAGAATCACACGTGTGCAGCCGTTGTTGCTGATTGTGTCTCGCTGTTGAATAAGATGTGGTTGTTTTGGTCCGTTTGTGCACAACCTGGTCCCGACTGACCTCGTGTTTCTGGTCACCAGGACAACACACTTATCGCCACCGGCTCGGCTGACAGGAACGTGAAGATCTGGGGTTTGGACTTCGGCGACTGTCACCGCTCCATGTTTGCTCACGACGACAGGTAACGAGACGAAGCCCGAACGCAACGTGTCGCGTGTTCACTGGAAGAAAAGGTCCAATCCTGTTAGTTTCTCGGCGGTCTGGTGTCCAGCTGTTGTGGTCAGGGACTCTGGTCCACGTCCCGTTAAGTCGGACGGCCCCGTGACTTCACACCAGCTGCTCTTTCATCTCATGTTTTCTCATGGACCACCTCGCTCTTCGTCTCGTTTCATTCTTTCTGTGATCACTTAGTCGTCTCTCTTTGTGCCCTTCCCTCTCCTCCTGCCTTATGAGCTCTTCCCGCTGTTCTTTGTTCCTGCTTTCTTTGTTTTGTCATCCTCACTTCCTTTTCATTTATTTTCTATTATATCTTTTCACTTGGCTGACTTTCCCTCTTATTGTTTCCCCACAGCGTCATGTTCCTCCAGTTTGTCCCCAAGACTCATCTGTTCTTCACAGCAGGGAAGGACAAGAAGATCAAACAGTGGGACGCCGACAAGTTTGAGCACATCCAGACGCTGGAGGTGACGCTCCGCTCTGTTCTCTTGGTTTCTGCGGCCCGGTTGCTTCGATGGAGGGTCTCCTGGCAGGCGTCCCTCACATCTCAAACGCTGAAATGAAACACTGACTGACACTTCATTTGTCAGATGTAAACCAGATTTGTCCAGCAGAGTCTGGATTTCTGGATCACTTGTGTTGTTGGCTTGTTACTAGGCGGTCTCTGATGATCATATGCATTTGAATGGCAGGCAAAAGCGTTTTTTAATAGAGGTCAACAACAAATCCCCTCAAATCTTACACACTGTGCCTTTTAAGTAAAGCACTTCTCCCACCACTGCTTAAACATAAGGATGTACTGGCCATCAAACAACAACATGTAGTTACTCCCACATGTGGGGAACTGTGTGATGTTTGCCTTGAGGGTAAATCCCAGGAAAGGTCATGTTGTTACTTAAGTCATAGAGTTGGATCCTCGGGAATGTTTCGCTACAATTTAAGGCAATCGCTCCAATAGTTGCCACGGTTACAGATGGGCTGAATTGTACATCACACGTACATAAATTTCATGTATGTGCCACTGCAACGAGGACTGAACACCTCCAGGCTGACATCTGTCTCCCCCTCTGCTTTAAAGGGCCATCACCGGGAGGTGTGGTGTCTGACCATCAGCCCAAACGGTGACCACATTGTGTCTTCGTCCCACGACAAATCCCTGCGTCTGTGGGAGAGGACCAGGGAGCCCATCATCCTGGAGGAGGAACGGGAGATGGTGAGCTGGAGGACGGGGGCGACACCGTTAGTCAGACTCACAGGTTGCCTTCGCCACTAAATGATTTTTATATTTACAGGAGCGAGAAGCCGAGTTCGAGGAGAGCATGGCCAAAGGAGACGCGCCCGTGGTGAGTGCTCAGTTTTTTGTTTTCAGTCCGTGTGGTATGAGCGACAATCTAACCTGACATATTACCTGACATAACGAAATCAGTCCAAACTTCATATTATATGCAGATTTCCAACTAAATATAAGGAGTTCTGTTGACAGCATTTTGTCTACCAAAAACAACCACATATCCTTCCATTTTCACAGAGGCTGCCAAAATGAGTCAATAATGAAATGAATAGGCCTGTAGTGTGTGGAAAATAATATCAAAAATAAATGTAGGCAATTTATTTATATTTACTTATGTAAGTTTGTTGTAATTCCACTTTTTATTTATTTTTTTTAATTTTATTGTTATTTTATATTTGTAAATAAATTTGAAACTTAAATAGGAAAATAAATAAATAGGGCAATTAATGTCAAATTTGATCAATATATTAATAGCTACGTTTATTTTTAATATTGTTGCTGGTACATTTAAAGATATATTAATTAATTTATCAAGTAATGTATTTATTCACAGCTGTCCCTTAATCGCTTGGAAGATGGTTGGCATCTCAATGCTGGTTTATGGTCAGTTAGTTAAGGAAGGAAATTAAAAATGATATCGCCACCAATCTTCAACAGGGCTGCCTGTTTCCAGCATTTCTACTGTGGTGTTCGATGGATGCCAGTGATGATGTTTTATCTTCAGGTGCCTGGAGAGACTCAAGGAGAGGCAGCACCGGCCGGCAAGAAGACCGTGGAGACCGTCAAAGCCGTGAGTTGTAGCACCAATTTCATTGTAATGCCACTATTAAGACGGTCTTAGGTTGATGTAATTGACATTACTCTGTGATTGGCTAAAGCTAGTGGCATTCGGTGAGAACAAAAGGATTTACAAATTTGGTGTGAAAGCTCTGAATGAGCTGGTTTTGATGTTGGCTGGTTGAAAGTCTCGCTGTCGTGTGAATTCTTCTTGCAGGCAGAGCGAATCATGGAGGCACTGGAACTTTACAAAGAGGAAAACAGGAAGATGGAAGAGTATAAATACGCTTGTCAGAGAGCTGGCAACGAGGTAGAGTCCCGTTTCCCTGCTTCTAATAGCCTCATGTTAGAGGAAGGAGCTCAGCGTCAAACACCCGGGTGTTGTGTCGTTTTATACAGCTTCCCATGACATTTATGGCACGATTTATCCAATAAATTTGACAAACGACTTGTTTTGCAGCTTCCTCCCCCCCAACCTAATCCTCTCCTCGTGGCATATGGAAACATTTCAGTAAGTAGAACAATGAACGATATGTTCAACGATGAACCATCACTTTGTCAGGCTGTTTTCAGTCTTTCTGTCTTTGTTTCTTCCCCAGCCGTCCCGCTACGTTCTAGACGTCATAAGGAAGGTCAGATCGAGGTAAGACGTGATGATGTCTCACCTTGCCAGTAAAGCTTATCACCGTCTGCTGCGTGAAAGCCCAGAAACCCAATCAGTGGCTGCTTGTGATCCCCAGTGAGCTGGAGGTTTCTCTGCTGGTGCTGCCGTTCCCTTACGTCCCCGAGCTGCTGGCGCTGTTCAACAGCTACATCCAGCAGGGCCTGCAGGTGGAGCTGGTCTGCCGCTGCCTCTTCTTCCTCCTCAAGTAAGTGATGTAACGGGATTCAAAAAAAAAAAAGATCAGCAGAAAACAGGATCATTGACCCTGACGTTATTCTCCTTCTAGGATCCACTTTGGTCAGATCTCCAGTAACCAGATGCTGCTGTCCGTCGTAGACGAGCTGCGCAGCAACACCGTCTCCAAAGTGAAGGAAATCAGAGTGAGTAGCGTCTGCAGGCGACGTAGACATCCGTCTGTGGACACCTCGTCCTCATCAGCCTCTTCTTCTCTTTGCCTCCCAGGACGTGATGGGCTTCAACAGCGCGGCGCTCCAGTTCCTGCAGCGGGAGATCGAGAGCAAAGAGGACGTGATGTTCTTCGCCGACGCCACAGACCAACTGAAGGAGAAGAAGAGGAAGAGGAGGAGGAGGGAGCGAGCCATCCTGACCATCGCTTGAATCAAAATGGACACTTTTGCCCGCTTGTGTATGAACATCCACTGAAGCTGCACACTGTTGTTTTTTTTCTATGTTATGAAATGGTGATCGGATGCAACATGTTATTCAGCGGCACGCTTCATTTGCCAAATAAACGGTGTGACTTTTTCTCACAGTATTTGAGGTTTCTAAAGGAATGAATCCGTCGCTGCAGAGAGAGATGTAGTGTGTCCACACAGCGGCTCCCTCCGCAGCTTTAGGCCTCTATAAAACACATCCGCCTACCGTTAAAGGTTTAAATAGATACATGTCATGCTTAAAGCAGCGCTCCCTCCATGATCGGCACACAGAGTCATGATTTAAGCCGGCCTCTGTCCTACAGGCCTAAAGGGAGCCATTCAGGCCTGGGGCCAGACCAGGCGAGTGATGGTTTGGACATGGCAGGGGTTCTCAGGCCTGTCAAGACTACCGAGGCCCCGGACCACCTGGGTGTGACCACACCGTCCCACAGAGCGCGTCCCCAGCTAGAGCTCCCCGTTGGCCTGGCTGCAGCCGTCCACCGCTGAAATCAGGGAGATGTGGCTCGACTTTACAGCCCTTGTAACGTCGGCTGGATTTACGGTCCCAAGGCTGGGCAGACGTGGTAAACATATTTCATAGCGGGGGAGAAATGCTGCAGTGAGCGCCTTTTTCTTTTTTTTTTTAGGTGCCCGGCCTTCAGAAAAGTTTCACACCCACATCAGACACTTAATTTTCCACAAGTGTGTTTATTTCCTGACCGTGGGGCGCTCTGGAATAATGAAATGAAGCCTTTAAAACACCTCTTGCTCACAGTTCGCGTTTTAATCTCACGGCGGACAGAAAACAAATTAACTCTGTATTTACAGGGTTGTTAAAAAAAGAAAGAAGGGGGCCAGCAGCTCTTTATGGGGCTGGTTTTGGTCTCGAGGTTGTAAATGTCACACCTACCAAAATTAAAAATTCTTCAGGAAAATCCCAGACTGCACTCTGACACAGTCGCACAGCATTTACAGCGTATTAGCACCCAAAGGCAGTTAAGATTAATCATCGCAAAGTGTGATTTAAAGGGGGAAAATACGACGTTGAATGCCAAACATGTAAATAAAATAACAGTGTGACACTTGACTGAACTTAAAGTGAGGTTACAGCACCAGACGTACGGACCTCGGCATTTTCAAACGGCTCAGGCCAAATCTGAATATGAAATCCCACCGCAATATTTTCTGGGTGTGTTGTTTTTTACAACACTTCTCACTTCCTGACTTAGTGTTTTTTTTTTTGTATGGATGAATTGTCTCAGACACCAGAGTGGCTACGAGCGTTTGTGGACCAGCGTTTGTGGACCAGGAAACCCCGTGTCAGGGTAGGAATTGATCGATAGAAACATGGAGCCTCACACAGCTCCTGCTTTTTAACATGTGTTTCCAGCGCCAGGCTGTTCCTCAGACTTCTGGAAGGTCGCCACCTTAAATACCCATGATGCATTCACAGATGTATAACAGGTGTGGAATGTCACATGCTTGGTGGGTGCATCATGGGTATTTACGATAGAGACTGAAGTTTTTAGAAGTCTAAGGAAGAACTTGGTGCTCAAAACGTTACTGCAAATAAATCTATCAGATCTGTTTTAATCCTGCTAACAATTTCATTTATATAACCTTAAATCAAAATCACACAATCTGTACAAGATGACGTCGTCTGTCTTCTGAATGGCTGTGATGTGATGTTCAAACTAAGAAATGCAACGTACATGCAGTGAGATTTATTGGAAATTTGCCCAAAACCATATTCTAGTTGATTTTTTTCTGTAAGTCACCTTCGTTTGGGCACACACGGGTGGAAACTCCATGAACTTCATCTTTGTAATCAGGCCGGATGATTATTTTATGTTGTGACACGTCTAGCGTGCTGAGCGGCTCTCCCCTTTACGTTTAAGCCTCCAGTCACACTGAACTGGGATCAGAATGAATTGTGTCTGGTTGTTAACGTGTGGCCTTTTTCTTCAGCCGTGTACGTTAACTGAAAATCCTTCAATGAGGACTCCAATTCAAGGTTTTAAACATATTGAAGCAGCTAAGATGAGAACACACAGTCACACACATTTTGCTCTTATTTCATAGTGAAAAGACCCAAGAATAGGAATAACCATGTCAGGAAATACTAATAATGAAATAATATCTCACAATTACTTCAACTTTTAACAAATTAAAATACATTTAAAAAAGCAATATCATTGCAATAGTGATGTCGCGGCATTAATAAAAAGCTTTTTTTTAAGTTAAGATAAGTGATTTGAATGCATTGGAATAACCAGTTTTGTGCAGTCTGCCTTTCACTCACTAGATGGCAGTCTTGCCTTTTGTTAAACTGGTCCCAGATTGCCCCCCTTTGGCATCTGGGCTCACATCCTGCTCCATGTTGGAGCTTACACGCCTCCTGCCACCTGCTGCAGCACTCAGCCCATAATGGTGGAGAATCCGGCGCTGGCTGGCGGCCAGAGATGCCGAGGCATCGTCATCTCGGCCCTGATACCCACACATGCATCACCGGCACTTTTTACTGCTGACCGCCTCCGGGCCACGTTCTCCTACGGCCGCCATGTGTGTCGGTCAAAGTAGCACCCTGTCTTCTACTTTCTACTGTCTTCTACCTCTACCAGGTTTTGGAGGTGGAACTCTCATTCTCAGCCATTAATGATGATCATCGTGTTTCACATTTTATTGAGTGAAACATCATTTCCGGCGTTGCTGCCAGCCAGCGAGCATGCAGGACCACGCAGTATATTTGCGTTGCATTTTGATGGACAGGAGCTCGTGTTACTTTGTGGTCCGCGCTGCTAAAGTCTGTCATCGTACGGCCTGCGTGACATTATATACTGCAGGATACGTTCAGCTCCGAGCTGCTGACTTGATTTGGTGGCCGGTGAATGTGATACGAGCTATAAATGTGCGTGACCCCTCCTTGAGATAGACGTTGGCAGTGACAGGCCTCGTGTTGCCTCTGCTGCTCTTTAACAGGCCGACTCACGTGGAGGCATCTAACAACCTCGAGGACGTAGACGAACGGGTCCGTTATGTATTTAGACTTGAAACATGGGACGCATCCAGTAGAAAAGGCAGCTCATTTTGTGTTTGTATCCTAACATGGCGGAATGTCTTTCTAATTTAAAGTAAATTCATTAAACATAATTATATTGCTTTAAAAAAATTAAATCATTGGAATAAGTAAGATTTATGTTTTTAAAATGTTAAAGGAGAAGCTTGCAGTCGATTCCAAATACTCACTCCAACACCAAATACGTATTCATCCGCAGCTGAAAATAGTCCCTGATTAAAGTTGTATTTTCTACCGTTTGAGTAGCGTTTTCTAAAAACAACACCAGCCTGATTTAGTTAGTTACTAAGTACATTTACTCAGGTATTGTACTTAAGTATTTACATTTTACGTTGCTTTGTACTCCTAAATTACTAATTTCAGAGACAAGTATTATAATTTTTACTGCACTACATTTATTTGATAGCTTTAGTTATTTTGCAGATTTGTGATACAAAATATGAAATATTACTAAATTACTAAATATTAAATCTCCAGCTCTGCTTTTTGCTGTCGCTGTGTGAAAACCTTGTGATGTGATTCAATCTTCATGTTGTCACTTCATCTCCAGCCATCCATCTCGCTGTGTGGCCGTTTCTTCTCAACCCTTCAAATCCATTGAATCAAACCAGTGACCTGGATCATCAAAGTAGCTTCTAATGCCCAGGAATACTTCCCAGCATGCACATTCGTGCTCCGTCTGTCTGCGATGACCTCAGCACCGCTGGCGTCCAGTCAGACAGCGGAGCAGCTTCACCCGGCAGGCCGTCCATCAGCCTGCCAGGCTACCAGTCATCCCACCGACGGGCCCGTGTTAAATCTGTGTCCAACACTCACGAATGAGCCAGACCTGCGCTGAGATATGAGGTGGCGGCTCATTCTGATGGGACGCAGTCGTAATGTGGCAGCAGCAGAGCAGCAGCAGCAGCAGCAGCAGAGCAGCAGCAGCAGCAGGGCGGCGGCTGCTGGGTGTCCAGGCAGGCCGCTGAGTGATGAGGTGACGGTGCGCGTGGAGGAGGCCAACACAACTAACTGAAGCTGGGTAGCTGCTCACATACGGCCATGAATGTTTCCTTTCTCTGCTTTTCAGAAAAAACTCTTTCCACCCCTCAGCTGTCCTCGGGCCTTTCACACTTCATTCCTTGATGTTTGTTTGTGTAATGGCTCTTGTGATGCAGCAGATTTCCTTCGTACATGCAGCGTTTTATAAAAACGAAGGGGAGGTTTGTTTGTCCCATAAAATCATCAACGTCAGAGAAACAAACATTTGTGAAATTTGACTTGAAGTTGCTCATTTTGCAGGTGTGTGAGTGTGTGTGTGTGTGTGTGTGTGTGTGTGTGTGTGTGTGTGTAAATGAAATTGTTTATCTGTTATCTACTAGTTCTTTGACATGCATCATCATTTGTACATAAGGATATTTTCTGATATGATTATTTAATTACCCTTTTCGACTTGTTTTACGACGTGTATCTTAAAATGTATGTGTTATATTATGGTAGGCTACCTTCTGGAAATGTGTATGATAGAGATATGTACTATTTTATATTATCAGCCCAAAATGAATCTGATGAAGCGATATGTTTAGTTCCCTCTGTCTTGTTTTTAAATTAAATTAGTCAATAGAATAATTGGCGTGCTGACATCTTCATCTTCTTAGTTCACAAATGTTTTTTTCTGAAAGTGAGTGTTAGGATCGTAAAAAGGGAAAACTCCACCTCGAGTGCAATCAACCCAACAATAAATCCATCAAGTCGATCAATAAAACAATTTTATCTATTCCTCCATAACTGTTCCTTTCCATGTCAGGGTTTTATTAATGGCGGCTGAAAAAGTCGTCACCGCCGCACGTGTTGAGGGGGTCGGCAGCTCACCTCCTCTCATCTCAGCGGAAGAGGGAAACATGTTTTAATAACCAGAGTCTGCAGAGATCAGGGGAGAGGAAACTATCCCCCCCCCCACGCTGCACCGAGGTCAGCCCTCTGTGGGCTGTTATGAAGCCACACACACACACACACACACACACACACACACACACACACACACGTGTGTAACACACGCAGACTTGTAATACTGCAGCACACATGCAGGAATAAAGTGAAGGCGGAGGAAACGGAGTCACATATTTGGAAAACACACGCACACACACACACACACACACACACACGCACATACACACACCAATGCCCCTTTTAAGAGCTGTCCCCAGAAATCCACATAGCTGATGTAATTAGTGATTTTAGAGCTCTGCACTTCATATTACAAGTCATAAACAGACATTCAATACTGGGCTTTGAGAGAGCTGTTTATTCTGGAGTTTTATAGTCCACGCAGGACCCTTCTGTGTTTATTCTCCGAGAACAATAATGCCACTATGCTCCCAGGCTGGAATGCTATTCATTTGTCCAATTAAACACAGAAAAATAAATACAAAAATCTTTTTCTGCCCCGATTTTGCTCCAAAAACACTTTAACAACGGCACTCTGCTGGATTTACAGGGTGATGTTGGCTACATGATAAAATGACTGGATATTTGCTGAAGGCTTCATCGGCGTTATTATGCTTTTTGGAACAATGGGACGTTAAGACCAATAAACGTTTGTGCATTTAGAGCGAAATCCAATGAGTCTAATGAGCGCTCATTAAAAAAAGGAAAAATGGAAGAAATTTGCAGACATATAACGAAAAACGTTGCTGGAAATTAGTTTGGGGATTTTTCAAGTCAAATGTGGCTGAAAAATAAAATAACAGGCTGTATGACAACACACTGAAGGGAGCAGATCCATTTTATGCTACATGAAGTGGTCCAGTTAAGAGCCGTGATTTACGAGCAGGACGCTGACCCACAATCCTCCTGACAGACATGCAATTTCCTGTGAGAGCAAACACTAACTTAATCCATACAGCAAAGAAAGCCACGGACAGAAAGTATTTGTCCGTGAATAATAGTCCAACCACTGGCAGAGCGAGCGCCACACGGGGCAGTTAGACCGTCACTACTCCGAGCTTCAGCTCATACTTTCCTACGAAGACCGACTTTACTTTTACAGTATTTCCTGCTAAAATCCATAAACACTAACAGCACAATTGACCTGCAAAGTTGACTTATTCTGTGTAATTCCACAAATCAGGAGGCACACATCATAACTATTAGAACACGTAAAAGGTACATCGTGCAGTGAATTATCTTTAAAAATACTCCGCTTTTGAGCAGTTTGGTTTAAAATGTATGAGTCAAAATGAAAATACATTAGTTTGGGTTATTAATATTTAAAACGATGCTTTTTATGAAGCCAAATCTGGTGAGAAGTCTCCATTAGGACAATTAAAATGTCTTTAAACTCTTATTTACCACGAGTGTCGTGTGTTACACAAACACATTTGAGTTCAGCTCACAGCTGGTTTATTTCAGAGCACTAAATGCAAAATCAAGTCCCGTCCAAAGACAAAAAGTCCAGAAAGACAAAAGACATAAAGTTTTATGGGAGACATTCAGCGGTCATTGTGAAAAAGTTGAATGTTTCCACATTTTCTTGCACGGATATTATGTGCTGCTTTGATTGAATGTCAGAAGACCAACACACATTAGCTTGACGGGGACGCATTTAATTATATTTAAAATGTATTATTATTATTATTATTATTATTATTATTATTATTATTATTATTATTATTATTATTATTATTATCATTACTGTTATTATTTTTATTAATTATTTTAATGTTAATTTTTATTTATTTATGCATTTATTTTGCAAGGCAATGGTTAAATGTATATAGTTCCTTCTTGCTCCTTTATGAGTAAACAAGTATAATTTAAAGGACATGTCATGGCAGGCAGAATGTGTTGTTGCCTTCGTACGCAAGAAAGAGTCAAAAACCCACCTGTCTATGAAAATCAGATCATTCTTCACTCTTTGTTTCTCTGCAGACTGCACAAGTGTTGTTGGTCGTTCAACAGAAACCCAAACACTCAGCCAATTACTGCTTTCAGTGGGGAGGTCTGCTCACTCGTTGACCCCGGCATCCTCCAGGGCATTAGGGCAGACATGATCAGTGGTCCATCCCTGCAGGTCCGAGGCCCCGTGTTTGGTCTAGCATTGGATCAAGGTGTCAAAACTACTGTGGACTGACCCAGCGAGAGGAAACCAGAAATAATCAGACAAAGTGAGAAACAATGTGAAGAATGCCTGTGAAGTCTGGCTGCTGGTAAAGACCTCCATCTGGATGAGGTACGACACCTACAGGTGAGAAGGTCAATGGCTGTTTCCAGCCTTTTGCGAGGATGTGGTTATTAGCCCCGAGGAAATGGCAAGCTTGTGATGGGACGGTTGCCATGATGATGAAGTTAGACAATATGGAAGTTCAACTCTCTGCTCTCTTGGTGACGACAGCTAAAGTGAAGTGTTGGTTTAGATGCAACACAAACAACCATAAAAAGTAAAAACAAGAGCCTTGACATGAGCGTGATGATTGGAGTCACACAGAGGTAATGGTGAGACATCTGGACCAGGAGAAATTTACATTATGGCAAACAACACCATGATGGCTCCTTCATGGTCCTAATGGTATCTGCCAATCATGGCTGATGAGACAATGGGCCCCTGGGTGCAGACAGGCAAAAGACCCCACCACCTCTGCCAGAGCAGACACACAGACTTTACAGTTTGGCCTTTTTTGTTGTTGGTTTGTGTCTCTTTGTGGTTGTTTCATGTCTCTTTGTGGTCATTTTGTATCTTTGTTGTGTCTGTATGTGGTCATTCTTAGTCTCTGTGTTTGTTTGGTCCCTTTTCATATTTGCTGTGTGTCTCTTAGTGTCTCTCTGCAGCTTTTTCGCAGTCATATTGATCTCTTTCTCTTCTTCTTATGTTTCTTTATTGTTATATTGAGTGTCTTCCTGGTCGGTAGGTTTCTCTTCGAGTGACATTTTTTAGGTGAAGGGCAGTGAGGCCCCTGGCACTATGGGCCCCTGGGCCTGTGCATATTAGGCCCATTCAGTAATCCAAGCCTGCTGGGAACACATACCATCTCTTCCTTTTATTAATAAAAAAGACTATTAACAAGACATTTTTAAAAGGCATTGGCATTATTGTTGACCCCAAAAAAGGATGATTAAATGTGATATCTGCTGGACTTTGAAATAAAGTTAATTGCATCTGTAGTTCACAACTTGTTTGTCTACAGGCAAACAAGAAATGGGCGAATGCAGGCAGACAGGTAAAATAGCTGGTATATATGCTGGTTGACTGATTAGCTTATTGGGAACAGGTGTGCAGGTCGATGTGTGAGGAGGACGAGAGCAGAAAACAGTGAAGACTACAAGGCAGAGGAAGAGGATGATACGGTTATGCAAATGAAATGTGCATAATCTTTACTAGTATGGAAATAACTTCAGTAATCCAAAGGGAGAAAGAAGAATCATTTCTGTAGTTAAATAACATTTAATCACATTTAAATATGCAAATGGTAAGAAAGGAAGATGCTAACTAGCCATTTATCACATTTAGCTAGCAGCTGCCCTTCAAGCTAGTACCGGTAGCAACAATAGATTACCTTAAAGCTGGTATGGTTTTGGTAATATAACCTCCAGTTCTGAAACTGTAGTTCAAATAAAATGATGTGAAGTTACTGTAGGGCGCTAAAGGGAACAACAAATATCTTGGACACATTTGGAAAGTATTTTAAAGGATTTTCATTATTTTATTTTTTCAAATTAACTTTTTGTAAAAAAAGAATAAGTCATGATATTATTTTGGTATTTATCTCTTTTTGGCAAACCAGTGAGGCTCAAAATACAATGGTAATGAGGTGGAGAGAGAGTTATTTACATGATATCAATATATTTACTTTTTATTGTATTGTATATGTATATATATTGTATTTTTACTATACTTTATTGTCAGTATGAACATATTGCAACACCCTTAAACTTAAAGAATATCTGTCATTTTAATAATTATTTGTCCATATATTTTGCACAATGAATTTGAAGTGAAAATTAAATTAAATATTCCAAGTCCCTAGTTTCCCCATGCAGCTACACCAGTCACACCCATTTGGCAGGAGAGACCCTATGATGAACTACTTCAGGTCATCAATCAGGAATCCCAGACAATCAGGGAACTGAAGTCCAATATGGGATTACCCCATAAATTCTGTCTCAAAGGCATATGAACGTGATATTAAACCATGTTTGAAATATCCATCGCTCCCCACCACACAGGGTCGTCTGTGACTCCAGAGTGAACCATGATAAAACCTGTCATAATATCCAGAGGAGAGATGGAGTCGGAGGTCTTTTAAAGGGGGCAGAGTGTCTCTTAAAGTGAGTTAGATTCTGTGTCTAACATGTTAGAATGGCCTCTGGGGCTGAGGAACACACACATGACCTGGCTAATGTGGCTGTTCCCTTTAAAGTGTTTTTGTGGGGGAAAATGAGGGATGAGAAATAGCTGAGAGGGTAACCCCCCCACCACCACCACCACCGGGAGACCACCCAGAAAGAATAGTGAGCTGTCAATCATTTCATTTAGGGGATAAACATTGCAGTACTTTGTTCCTTAGTGAAGTATTGCTCCATTATTCTCTTATAACTCATATAAGGGATATATTGCTGCGGTGTACGCAGTTTTATTTTAATACGTCTCTGAGTGCATGGTTCATTTTTTGTGGTTTTTGTAAAGAAGTCTTTACAGGGACTCATGCATTACAAAACTTAAATCCCACATGCTTTTCTTGTGTAGATATTAGATTGAGAGATTGTATCTCCTCATTTCCAGGATCCATTTTTATTACCATACAGACTTTAGTGCATGACTACACTCCAAAAACGCCAAAACTTACCATGTATATCTGTTTAATTATTTGGCTGAAAATATGTGATAACTGAATATAAGGCAGATCAACCTAACATGGAACATTTCCGTGAGATATAGGAACTTGTTTTTAGTTACTTTTAAACATTACAGGCTTATTTTGACACTTCCTCGTAAAATATTGCTCAAAATGGCCTAAATATTACATCTTATATCATGAAATCTTCCCTCCTTTTTTTACTTATTGTTTTTTAAAAATGTATTTTGGACATGGTCAAACTTGATAAAGTGAGCCCTGCAGCGCCGGCCATCACACACATCAGGGTCAGGTGAGGGCGCGGCGGAGTGTGTCTCCAGAGTGTGTGTTGACTCTCTGGGGCAAGTTGTCTGTCAGCGCAGAGGCTTGAACTCCAAGCTCGCCGTAATCCCTCTGTCAATAACTGGACCTCCTGCCAGTAACACACACACACACGCACACACACGCACACACACACACACACACACACACACACACACACACACACACACACACACACACACACACACCAACTAATCAACCAACCAACATCAGTCCAAACATATACAGACCACCACACAGCCTCCTGGCATCTGGCTAATCTAGAGAGATTTAAGAGAAGTTGACGTTCACAGCGTTCCTTTCATGTAATGACAGAAGAAGTGATATACGATTAGGTGTTGAAAAACACTGAGTCATGATTGAGTTGTGGGACAGGCGCTATTTCAACTTCCAACGTGGAACAGGTCCCGTTCTGCTTCGCGCACCTAATTTTGAAACATTGGGAGCATTTCACGCAAAAATTGGACCAGAACCCCAAAAAGTTGGTTCCCAGCTGGAACCGCAAATTAGCGGTTCGTTTTCCTTGACCTGATATTTGAACAATGACGACAATGAGGCGACAATTGAGAAGTCAAGCGAGAAATCTTCTCATTAATAATTCTTCCATGCTTGTTTTTTGGTAATCAGGTAATCAGTATGATCCCTACTGGGTATCAGAATCAGAATCAGAATCAGAATTCCTTTATTGTCCCTCAACGGGGAAATTTGTTTGCCACAGCAGCCAAAGGACAGTATGTTACAAGAAACACAATAGTAATAATAACAATAGCAAAAATTAACAATATAAATTAAAAAATGTAAAAAATAGAATAGAAATAGAGTAGACTTGTTATATACATATAAACATGATATTGTACAAAAATTACCAGCAGTGAATTTTGTTTTTATTTACAATTTACAATAAAGTATAGAGTGCAGTATGAGGTCTATTGGGAGCAGTGCTTATTGTAGAGTCTGACAGCAGCAGGAAGGAAGGACCTGCGATACCTCTCTTTCATTTGGGGTGTATCAGTCTATCACTGAAGGAGCTGACCAGTGCGGTGATAGTGACCTGCAGGGGGTGGGACTCCTTCACCAGCAGCGATGACAGCTTGTCCATCATCCTGCTCTCTCCCACCACCTGCACGGGGTCAAGAGGGCATCCCAGGATGGAGCTGGCCTTCTTGATAAGTTTGTCAAGTCTCTTCCTGTCTGCTGCCGAGATGCTGCTGCTCCAGCAGACTACACCATAGAAAATGGCTGATGCCACCACAGAGTCATAGAAAGTTGTCAGGAGTGCCCGCTGCACTCCAAAGGACCTGAGTTTCCTCAGCAGATGGAGTCTGCTCTGACCTTTCTTGTATGTTGCTGCCGTGTGGTGAGACCAGTCCAGTTTATTGTTCAGGTGAACTCCCAGGTACTTTTAAGATGTCACCATCTCAATGTCCGTTCCTAGGATGTTCACCTGTGTGCAGGGTTGTTTGCGCCTGTGGAAATCCACCACCAGCTCTTTGGTCTTCCCGGCGTTGAGCTGGAGGTGGTTCCGCTGGCACCAGTCCACAAAGTCTTTAATAAGTTCTCTGTGGGCTCTGTCGTCCCCGTCCCTGATGAGGCCGACGATAGCAGAGTCGTCAGAGAACTTTTGTAGATGGCTGTGAGGTGTTTGGTGCGAGAAGTCTGCAGTGTACAGGGTGAACAGAAAAGGGGCCAGGACTGTCCCCTGTGGGGCCCCCGTACTGCAGATGACTGTGTCCGACACACAGTCCCGAGTCCTCACATACTGTGGCCGGTTGGTGAGGTAATCCAGGATCCAGGTCGTGAGGTGTTGATCCACCCCACCCCCAGAGCTCCAGCTTGTCCCCCAGAAGTACAGGCTGTATGGTGTTGAAAGCACTGGAGAAATCAAAGAACATGATCCTCACAGTGCTTCCAGGCTTCTCCAGGTGGGACAGTGATCTGTCCAGGAGGAAGATGATGGCGTCGTCCACTCCGATGCCAGGCTGGTAGGCAAACTGGAGTGGGTCCATAAAAGGACCCACCAGAGGGCGGAGATGGACGAGGACCAGCCACTCCAGGGTCTTCATCAGGTGTGAAGTGAGAGCAACTGGTCTGTAGTTGTTGAAGTCCTTAGTTGTACTTCCTTTGTGCAACGTGCAACTCCATTGTTGATGACACATCCTACAAAACCAGTACATTAGAGAGCACCAAGTCATTTTAGTTTCAAAAGAAGCTTCCAGTGCTGAATACGAAATATCCAAATCTCCCATTTAAAGAACCATACCCGTGGTTTTGTACTTTTTGGCCCATTAACTCCAACTTACATACACTTTACATCGTCTGCCATCCATCCACAGTACATTTAAGTTGATTTCCATATTTCCGTACTGACGTGAAACCAACGGTTGCATGGGAGTCAGTCACTGTCATCAGTCTGCAACAGGTTCAGCTGTAAGGTCAGCATGGTGTGTAATGGACTAAAACATTCAGAACCACGGCTGTAGTTCATTAAAGAGACGTTAGCAGATCACGCTGGCAGTTACCTCTGAACTTATAACTGAACTCCTAGTGGTCAGAAATCATGTAATAGATAACAGATGAAATTCTGCAATTTGATACCAGAAAATGCACGAGAGGAGAAAACAGACACAGATACACCACATATCAGCAGGATACATAGTGTACAAGTTACAAAACACAGGATCACAGTACATAAAATACAACATTGAAACTCAGTTTTGATACTGTAGGCATATTTATGGGAGATTTATTTCCAGGTAGAAATGTACTACTAGAGACAGATAGTATTACCATTTCCTGTATCAGTGTCACGGGTCTCGCCGGCCCTTTGGAGACCAGTGGCAGGTATTAAGTCTGTTACCTCCAATGGGAGAAATGTGAACGTGAACACAGATTATGTAAATATTGTATCCATTTTTTACAACCACATATCTTCCGAACATACTCACACAAAATGCCCCATGTTGAGGCAGTTTGCACCCTCTTATTCAAATGTACAGTCAGACTCTATTTGCCCACAATAATGTGGACATGAGACTTTTTCTATTAAAGCTTTGAATAGATTCATGCAGGGCACAGAACAGCTTCTGGCTTTCTGTCGGAGGTAAACTGTTGTAGAGACTTCGCTACTATTGGCTTTTATTGTGAAAGGTAAGAACAGAAAGAGTGGATCTGGTCTGCACATCCTTTGTAAAGCTTGAAAGAAGGAGGTTTGTTTGCGCTACGAAGCCTTGATGTTGTTGACTCAACACTTTGCTACATATTGTTAGCATTCTGTGTAAACGCTCTCATTACAAAAACACTGTTTTAAAAAATATATTGGGGAGCAAATGAATCACCTTAAAAAAGTGTTTCTGCCAGATGGCTGCGAGAGCGTCAGGATTGAGGTCCAACTCTGATGTTGGTGATGAGATTCTCAGATGGAGTTCACGTTCATCCCAAAGAAGAGACCAGGCAAAACAGTGAAAACCACGTCTTTAAGACGCTGAGCAGCGTTACAGTAGGATTTACACCACACGTCCAGAAACACATCTATGGTGTTTCTTTGTTGATCAGAGACTCTGCTGTTGTTGAAACGCCTCCATGATCAAGTTCACAGCCAATGTAAACGTGAACATGTCAAATATCAAAAATGTGGTCCTCATAAAACAAAACGTTGTTGACTTGAAGGTTAAGCCACACACACACACACAAACACACACACACACACACACACACACACACACACACACACACACACACACACACACACACACACACACACCCTGTGGCCTCGGACTAATCCTATCAGACTAATGCTATCAAAACACACGATCCCACACAGTACCACAAGCACACACACACACACACACACACACACACACACACACACACACACACACACACACACACACACACACACACACACACACTAATCTTTCTATCCTCATCTAATAACACCTCCGACTTGGCCAGTATTGGAGACTCCAGGGGGGGTCCAAGCTCACAAACTTCTCTGTCAAAGACTTAAAGACTTCACCTCCAGCCAAACACACACACATGAAAGCCCCCTAGAAAAAGGGGGGGAAGAGGCACTGACTGCTTCATATTAGTGTTTAATTAAGTTAAAAGGCCTCTCTCCACCTCTCTCGATCCGCCGTCCAATAACTCAATTGAAGTTGTCTGTTCTTTCATGGCTGTGAGCTGCAGCGTTGGGGCAGCGTTGGGATCACGGGCCACAGAAAGCAGATCGTGGCATCACCGCTGCAGCCCTGACAGACGCCTCTGGCCATAGCTGATGCCTCACTCATGTGATTAACTCAATAAATCTATTACGCAGACCTCCCTCTATCCACAAACCTTTCTTTTGCTTTGGTATCCCCTCTTTTTTGTTTTCGTTTCATACTTCCAACTCCCTGTCTCATCTCCGATCAGCCCTTCTATTTTCTGACAGTGTCCAACCTTTCACTCTCCGAGGTTCAGGTTTTACCCTCTGGCTAAAAGTTCAGCCTCGCTGCTGCCAAGACAAGCAGGTAGGGCTCTTTTATCCTCCATATTGAAGGAGGATACAGGCAGCCAGAAAATCTGATTTGTTTCTCTAATCTGATCTTTAAAGCCGACTGTCCAAATGTTAATATCCAGAACAAAATACAGTGGAATACTTGGTTATTTCATATGCGGTATATATCTTCTCACAAAAGCATGAATAGGTTTCATGACACAATGGGGTTGAGATAATAATGGGATAATAATGACACCCTGACACTGAGAATTTGTACTTTCCTGATGTGTCTGATCACTTGAACCAATCTACTGTATTCTCTAACTTATCAGTTTTATAGCTCATCAGTTGTCAATGGTCAAAACAATAACCTCCATCCCCAGCAGAAGGGTTTGCACTGCTGTCTGTTTGGGGTTTGGGGTTTTTCCCTGCTGGACTGAACCCGAACCATGACCCCAGACTGGAATATAAACCAAACTGTGTCCATTCCTCAGTGAACGAGCAATAATTCAACTCCAATCCATCAATGAATTGGTGCTGAGCGTATTGTGTGTATGTGGTGGCAAAGAAACTTGACTTGTTGCAAACGCTGCATGCAAAACGTCCTTGGGTCCACTTAAGCTAATGAGCTTGCTAATTATTAGTCCAAGCTGAGGTGTGTAGCCAATATCTCCAATTATATAGTCTTCATTAAGATGGTAACATTAAAAATAGATATGATGAGAGCTTGGCTTGATTTGATAATTGTAATGAATTATTAGCTTTTAATTGTTCGGTTTGGTATGACTGTATTTGTATTTGTGAACCACCTTACAGCAGTAGTTAGATCACATTAGATCCCATTTAACTAATGTGAATATATTCTTTACTTTTATCTAGGGTCTGAATATGTTCACCATGGTGTTCACGGGCCATCTGCTTGCTATTTGCATTTTGATTTCCTCAACTAAGTAGAGCACAATTTTCAAATGTAAATTCAGTTTGTGTCTTAGACTGTTATTTGGAATATTCAGCGCTCAAAGCTTCATAGAGGTGCCCCTAATGTTACTACACAACAAGTACCATTGTGGTGCACTCCTCAGAGTGAAATGTACAATTTGAATCGCATAACTTTTTCAAGTTGAAAGTGTTTGCTAAACTTCCATCCTCCCTCACTCCCATGTTTCCTCTTCCTCTAACCACATCCTGTCTTTTTCACCACCTCTCTACACCATAACTACCTCCCTCTTCCTCCTGCTCATCAGCTCTTTTCCTCCCCATCCTCTCCCACAATGACAGATCCCAGCTTAGCACCTTCATAAATTGCAGATAACCTTTTTCAGCGCCGAATAAACACGGCCGGGCCTCGTCTCCAGAGGCCGCCGCTGTGGTTCCGATCGGATGTCGGGGAGGGCTAGAAAAACAGATGAAATCTCTTTGAGAAATCCTCTCCCCTCCACACTTATTTTATCAGCCGCGGGAGAAGAGAGGAGAAGGCTTTTCAGCTGCTGCGGAGATAAGATGAGCTGCATGTGTGAGAGATCATTAGATAGGAACTTTATTTGGTTCCACTTTCTCAATTTACCTCAATGTTTCTCCTCTCTGTCGTTTTACAACCTGCCTCGGCTTCGCTATCTCTCTCCCATCCTGTGTTCATTTTACCTACAGCGGGGGTTTTAAAGTGTCTCAAGTAACATTTTATCACCCTGCTGCATGATAAATCTTACCCGTGCTCACAGTAACTCTCCCACGGTTCGATTACACCACCCTGGCAATGCATTTCATCCACCCAAATACCCCCCCCCCCCCCTCTCCAAAGTATGAAGTCGTATAATCCTTCCTTCATCACACTACTGTTAAAGTCCAGTGAAAGTCTGTGTTGATTCAAGCCCTGTGTATTTCATCATCTTAAGGTGAAAAAGCAAAAAGAGCAGATATAACTTGTGTTTATTCTCAGAGAAATAGAAGCTAAGTGACGCTCCTGATTTCCGGCAGCGATGGGCGTTGAGAGCGATAAGGACCGCTGTCTGCTGGTGGGGTTCCCTGGGCAAAGTGCCATGGACCGTCCTGAAGCTGCTTTATTCCCGCTTGAATAGAATATGAATGTACACCCGGGGAGATTAACCACCCATATCGCATGAGAGCGTCGTGTGTCCGAACTGTAAAAATAAAGCGTGTGTGACACCGCCGCTGCTTTCACTTCCTCTCACTGCACACTTGTGGCACATTTTTGGTAGGTTGGGTAGGAGTATCTTTTTCAGCCCCCCCGGAGATGCAGGCAGAGGATACATCTACTGGTTACACGAATGGGGAGGGAGGGAGGGAGGGATAGGAAAGAGCCAGAGAGAAGGCGAGAGACGGGCCGTAGTCCACAGTCCTAACGAGGCAGTAACTCATGTCAGGGACGGGAGTTGTGAGTTATGACCTTTTAAGCCGTGGTGGGGTTAAGTGTTTTCATTCCCAAACCAGCTGACACTCGACCTAAGGAGTGCGCAGACAGCTTGATGTGTCTGCAGCACAATTTACGGCCGTGATCGCTGTCTTTGTTATTTTTGCCCTCTGAACTCCTCGCTACCGCACACCCGCCTCCCGCCTCATCTCCAAACTGTGCATTTCTGGCTTGCTGGTCTGTAGTTCGATGGTCTTGGATGTGTTCTGCTGTCAGGCTTGAGGTTTCGGTGGCAGGATGAGGGAAGGGTGCCAGGGTGGGGAACTGGAGTGACCTCTTCGCTGACATTTGGGATTTTATTTGGCAAAAGAGTGACCCTTTGACACGTGAAACCTCGTCTGCCTGAGTGGGTTTTCTTTTTGACGGAATGAGTCGAGGATGTTGGGTTGTTTTGGTGCCACTGATAACATGACAACAGCTCCCTCGTCCATTCGGCACAAACTTACAGTCGGTCGCCCTGGCTGAGCGTCAGCTATTTGCCTGAGTGACACTTTTTCCATGAGCTGTCAATGTGGCGCGACGCTCAGTCAGGACATCCAGCTTCCCGCCAGGCTCCCCTACAAAATATTGATCTCATCACCAAGTAAACAAACCTGGTGATGGATGGTGGAGGTCATTTGCTTGGACCTCTCCCGACTTTGTGTGAATCCATCTTTCTTTGAAGGCACTATGTGGCGGCTGTCTGACAGACTTGGGCAAAGCAAGGCTTTCACATATGTAGGAAAAACATGAGGTTCAGATGATTTTCGCTTACGTGGCAGCAGTGTTTCCATTAACTGGTGTGTGATGGTTGAGATCAGGGATGTAGTAGAGCAACCCGACCGCCAGAACATTTATTTTTGGCATTGTACGTTTCTGCAAACCATGGATAACTTGAATGTCAATGAACCCAAAAAGCAGCCTTGTATCATGCTTGCAGAAACACACAATGAGATGAATGTTGTGAAAGCATCGGTTAGGTTCAGGCAACTAAACTACTTTTTTATGGTTGAAAAGGTTCTGGTTATGCTTGTATTCAAATAATAATATAACATGGTAATGTAACATAATAACCTAACTGCTGTAAATAAATAACAACTCCAAAAGCAACATTTTGGTTTCACATGGGACTGTCTCCTAGGTGAAAGTCCTGTGTTTGTTTGACCCATCCAACAACCCTTAAAGCCACCATTGGACTTTGTCGATTGTTAGACTCGTCATTTTACCCCGTGACTTACAGCAGTTGCCATGAATGCAAATATATTAACATTCAATCATAAAATGCCAACATTGTTACTGTGACCTGCTGAGAAGAACCATTAAGATGAGTGGAACATATGGATAAAATTGATGTACAGAAAAATCCCTTCACATTGTTACGTATTCTACCAGGAATGTACGCTTGCACATGGTGTGTCTTGCTGGATGACATCACGTTGTGGTCCAGTATGGCTGCTGCATCGACAGAATTAAAAAAAAAAACAGAAAGACAAATCTCATTGCTATTATTCATATATAATTGCTGACATTACATATATATCAACATTTATCAACTTTAAAGGTATACTTCACCCACAAAATCAAAACAATTACTCATTACCTTGAATATTTGAAGAAAACCTCATTGTTGCATGCCTCTGTGGCGAATAAAATCACAAATGGAGAACCAGTTCATCAAGACCTTTCTCTGTTTCTTGATTCTCCGTTTACTGTGGAGGCATGAGAGAAAAGCCAAGAATTCAAGGTAACACATTGTGGGCACTGGTAAACAAACGGTCATTTTGGGGGTGAGGTTTTCCTTCAAGTAAGAATTTCAAAGACTTCTTGGTATTAAGGATCTCACCAGAGGAGTGTTAATAGTACATGCTTGTGTATTGTAGCCTTGTTTGGCCAGATGTGTTTGAATTAGAACATTCTGTTATGATTTCTAGTTTGTGGTGTGGTGTACCCTGGTATGATATTAAGTTAATAGATCAGCAGCTGAAAAAAAATCACTTACTAGCTTGACATTGACCCACAAAAAGGATCCAATCTGATCAGTCCAGGCCTTATACCTGTGACATTTATTCCAGTCGGAGTTTAAAACGATGTCTGACTTGGCAAACACGTCTCGGCTCGGTTACTCACCTCTTCTTTTTTACGTTTGCCTCTCAAACGCTTCTCTACTCTCCTTTCGTCTTGTCACTCACTCCATCTCACTCTACATGTTCCACGTTCTCTCTCTACACCTCAGCAGGACAGCAGATATGTTGAGTGCTGAGCTCATAAATTTTGCCTGGTGTGAAACAGAAGATGGCTCCCCAGGACGGCTGGACAGTTCTGGAGCCTTTTTAGTGCCATCCACTGCCGCCGCCACACCGAACCCACGCTGTGCTACATGATTGTGTGTATGTATTTGAGGTGTAAGGTAGCAGTGTAGATAATACAGGTGGATATCAGAGGAAAAAATGCCAGAAAGAAAAGATGTGACGATGAGGAGCGGAGTGGTGTGGTTCATTGTCTGGGGGGGAGGTGGTGGTGGTGTGAAGACAACAACAATTACAACAGAGGATCATTTACTCACAAGACTAACATGCAGTTGATGGGAAGTTTTTCACGACAGGGTGCCAACAAATAAACACAATTCAGAGATGACACCTCCCCGGCGGGGTGGGCACGGTGGACGGACAGCGCCATTCCCCAAATTCCACAAGAGTGATCTGGTGTCAGATGGTCCCAGTCTTTCTGTCTTGGACCCCCATGGGATGGAAAGGTTATCCCGTTCCGCGAGAAACACGAATATGGAGGCATGATAAGGTTCTCTGGGACAGCTGTGGCCTAATTTCAAATCCACACCAGCCGTTACACGGAGCTGGCAGATCACAGTCTGTTATCTGATAGCAGTGTGAAAACGAGACAATTCGATTTAAGATACATACAAATCAATTTGCCTGCACTTGTGGTGCCTGATTACAACTATCAGGCTTTACAGTCTGATGGAAATATCATATCAAACAGCCAACCAGCTGCAAAATTAGACACAACTGCATGTTTAAGCAAATGTTTAACTGAAATGTCTCAAATTCATTCTCCATTGGTGCAAAAAAAGAAAAGAAAAAAATACAAATTGTTGCATCATCACGCCGAGAACTTTTAGGATGTGAGACATGATTTTACGTTGCCGTTCTGTTAACAGTGAGCTGCTAGCCAGATGGATTGTGGAGTACAGCGTTACAGAAACACTCTCATGCCTGTTTAACGACAGGCATGAGAATAAACTGTTTTTTTACCCTTTTGATAAAATGTGATGCTGACCACCAAAAGAGCCAGTATGAGTATCTCAACACCCAGAACACCCCAACAGACCCAACGTTGCTGGTGCCAGTAACACGTTCCAGGCTCAGGCAGACATAGGCTTCTGTATCCACTGTTTTCCCAACTCAAAAGGACTGGTTCCATCAACAAATGTTGAAATTGTCCAACCTTCTTTACTTTATTTTTATGGGCTTCATTAAATATTGTGTGTGGTATCTGGTGACATCTAGCTGTGAGGTTGCAGAATGCAATCAACTGAAACTTCTCCCGTGTGTCAGAGAACTACGGTGGCCCACACAGAAACATGAAAACACAAATGGCCCTATCTAGAGCCAGAGTTTGGTTTGTCCTTTCTGGGCCACTGTAGAAACATAGCAGCCCTTTTCTGGACAAGACAATCCACTCTGATATATATGGCTGAAACTAAACAAAGCGTCAGCAGCCGAGGATAGAAGCTATCAGGCAAGTGTTCTTTTAAATAAACTCCTGATGTACTTACAAACTTTCAAATGCCTCGTTTTGTGAGTACAGACCCTATGTGTACTACTGCAGAAGTTTGGTAACATTCCATGCATTATTAGTGGGGTAATTTACGAGATATACACTATGTACCACTATGCACCAATACTAAGCCATTCGGCTGATAGCCCTATCTTGACCAATGTTGACCATCGCTAAAAATGCTTCCGAGGGGGTGTTTGGCTGGATGTCATGGTGGAAATTACCTGCATTTTACTCCGAACCATCACTTTAATTGCATCTGTGCTTTTCCTGCTATGGCAACTCAAGAAATCAGCTGTGAAAAAGGTTGATTGGCTGCTGTCATTGTTCATACTGGCCCTGAACAGATCTCTTCCTCCAGGGATTTCTTTGTTAGTGACATTTGGCAAAATCCACATATTGTGCAAAAACATTCTTTCCTTTTTTTAAACATCATTTTTTTGGGGGGAATTTTCTTTGCCTTTATAGAGTGCTGCAGATTTGAGTCTTAAAACATGGAAATGAGTCAGCATTTTTGCACATGCTGTTCCCTCGTCTCAAGTCAATGGGTTTTAGAATGTGTTTTTGGTTGGATGGCTGAAATAAGGTCAGTGGTTGAGAAAAGCTTAAGAGATGTTAACGCTCTACGACATAAATACGTCAGTAAATACCCCTCTGGTGTAATTAGAAGCTTTCACACGTCTTAAACGAGGTGGTTGCTAACAAGTGGCAACGCTTGTTGTTTTTTTCTGCAATAATCGAAAATCCATCGGAAGAATCCCAATACGCTTTTTGTTGAGGGACGCAGTGTGATGCTAGCTTCTGTGGTTGGAGAAAAAAAGTATCATCCTCTTGGACAGATGAAGAGTGTTGTGTTAGACTGAAATCAGGGAGAGAGAGAGAGAGAGAGAGAGAGAGTGAGAGAAAGACATGACATGCAAGAAAGGTCCCCCTAAATCGCTTTTATCAACGGATCTCTTCAGGGCCAGTGAACAGGAGGAATAACTCAAGCTATTGCATACGCATATTGTCTTAAGACAGACATAAGAAAATGTGAACCTATCCCTAAAATAAAACCTCCAATGCACAAAAAAATGAATGCATCTTCCACAAAATGTAAATAAGACCAAAACAACCAATAACAGGACTTTAAGGTGACGTAACTTCCCTCCTCTTCTGACATACTTTTAAAGTGTCTAGAGTGTTTTGGTGGGGGGGTCTTCCCCCATACAATTTGAATTAAGTAGATGCAATTCCCCGCATTCTGGTGCATTCTAACATGTTTTTGGAACATGTCTCTTCCCTAGCTAATGTCTGTAGTCCTAGAAATGAAAATGAGAATCAACCGAAAGGAGGCCTATCATTGGTATAATGCCGTTGCAATAGTTATATAACTGACTACAGAATCAAAACAAGCTTTTGCACAGTGTAACAGGCAAATTAGACCCGTAATGCATTTTTAATGCAAATGTGGGAGGGTCCAAAACAACTTTTTTAAGGTTGGGGGGTCCCGACCCCCCCTCAATATATAGCGGCAATGCCCTGCCACAGTGGCCCAGGGTCAAGTCTGACCTCTTTGCTTCGAGTCATTCCCTCGCTCTCTACTTTAAAAAAAGGAGGGGCAGGAAGGGAGGAAGATGATATAAACAGAGCAGCAACTAAGGGTATGGCAGAAAATCCTAAGAAGCATCCAAGAATATATTCTTTAGATGAAAAAGAAACTCGCGGTTCAGAGGAAGGATTAAAGTCCAAAAAAGTAAGCAGACAAACACTCCTGGAGGCGTAGGAGATGTGGCGAGCCCACCTGCAGGCCGACATCTTAAAGATGCATTGACCATGTTTCTGTAATACCTCTTACTGCCAGAGGGGGGAGGCAAAGGTTCCACACTCAGGCTTTAACTTTAGCCAAAGTCTGTGCAACACACTGCTGTGTAGTATTAATCTCATCTTTAATGTGAAATTTGAGTAAAAAAAAAAAAAAAAAGGCGATTGGAGTTGCAAATTCCACATACTGATTAAGAGACGAGGAGATGAGTCTAAATCATTCTGTCAAACTAAATCTAACTATAGCCGTCTAATCTAATCCACTCGAGTAATCTAGCCGGATAATTATAGCAACGCTCAAATTACCATCCACCAAATGTAAGCTGCATTTCATAGTTGTGTGAGTTATGTCATAGCTTTTTCACAGGTGGATATTTAAAGCGTGGCCTCCCAAAGCAACTGAAGGCACTAACTTGAGAAACAACAGGAAGCAGAACCTGATGCGGACACGGCTATGATCCCTCCCCGGAGATACAAAGTGTCCAGCTTCATCAGCTTGTCCAGTCCCGCGCCAAGTTAAATCTTTACCCTCTCCCTCATCTCGTCTGTTACCATCTCACCACGCTCTAGGCTTACAAGGTGGCTGCAATGGAAATAACGTGCAAGAACAGATGGCGTTAGCACCGGACACATGCTAAGAACCGTGGAACAAATGGTTAAGAACCAACTAAGCAAATGTTGAAATCTCTCCATGTATTTTTGTCATCAGGCAGGTGTGCGACTCAGTCATTGGTCTCACAAGTCCTCAAGACACTCAAACACCCACTTAGCATCTGTGAGTAGCAGTAAGACAGACGGACGGAGAGAGTGAGACACCCGGGGAGAAATGCAAACAGACAACTATGGAGTACAGACAGACGGGTTGATAGACAGAAACTGATGCCGGTCTGTCACTCCAGAGTGTCTGTGTGCCCCGTGTGATTTATGTACGTCTTGACATGTGGACAGCAGAGGGGGACGTCGAGGACAAGATCCCTGTTGATCCAGAGAGGGATGATGAAGTCCACCAGACTGCTACTCATGTGTTTCCCTGTGTGTTTATGGTCAAAGTCACATTTCAATCAAATATGGCATGACTTTCTCATCACGGCGAACGTTAAAAAGCTACATGAAGTCAGCTGACCCTTCGCTAAGCCCCGCCCTGCATTGCTTCTGCATCGGGCTAGCATGGAGCCCACACTGTCACTAACTGCTCTCTGAATATATGAAAAAGTGATTTCAAAGAGAGGCAGACAGAAGCGTCTACAATATGCATTTGGAGGATAGATCGATGATGTCACACTGATTCAGCAGTGAGAACAGTTTAAAGAGAGTGTAGGAATTACTCCCCTCTAGTGGTGAAATTGTATTTTGCATTCAAACGAATAGTGCTCTCTAGCGCATCACTTTGTCCTGCGCGGGAAACCATGCGTGTCCGTAAGTGTCTCTTGCTCATGTGATCTCCTTTCATTCACGCTGGCTCTGAATGAAATCACGTTTAGGCGTCATGTCCCTCCTCGGTGGTTATCGTTTTCAAAATGGTGGAACGACCTCCTGAGGACTTACCCGTCCAAATACAAATAAGAAATGCTTTGCTTATGAGGATAAATCAGATGATTGGCAGAGGTAATTATACACTTATGAGGACGCATTTATGAAGGAAGATATTGAATTTAGCTAATAAATTAATTATTATTATAATAATTAAACTTGTCCCTTTAAAGGATAAAATGTAAAAGTGAACCAGCACGTCACATGTTGATCAAGACATATAGACGAGCAGGTCTTTATACACTGTTACGATCATTAAAAAAGCAGCATGTGTCGACACTCAGTCGACCTTCAGTAGCTCTCCGTGTGGATGGTTGGGTCCATGAGACAGAACTGTTACCCAGGAGACCGCTGTTCGTGTCCCATGTGAAATCAAGTAAAAGTTTACTTATTTCATCTCAGTTTTAAGTAGTAAGTAGTAGTAACAAACACTTAATCTAACCCAAACATGTATTTTAAGTTATGTTTCTGCATCGCATACATAATGTGGCTTACTTAACTACTTAAGAAATGGACTTATTTGAACCCAAAATATGAAATCAAGCAACTTCGTCATGTTACCTAATGTAGCCTACATTAGAAACACACTAATATCAACCCAAAATGTTAACTTATTTTCAGTTACACAATGTTAATATAAAGTAACTATGTCACTATGTAATGTTACTGACTTAACAATGTAAAAAACATTTATTCTAACCCAAAACATGAACTTATTTTAAGTATGTGAGAAACACACTTATTTTATTTGGTGGATGGGTAGATTCATTAAAATGTGGAACTGCAGTTCTCTCCAGTGAAGTCCAAGTGTGTAATTGAAAGCGTTGAAGACGGGAGACAATGGGGACTGGGTGTAACCTGCAGGCTTGTTGAATAACCCGCCTTGACCCGTTTACACAGCCGGTGAACACAGGTCTGTAGTTGTTAGGGATTTCAGCACTCTGACAGGAAAAGGTCGTATTTGTGCAGACACACAAAAATCCAGTCTGAAGCAGAGGCAGGTCTGGGACAGCAGAGCCAATCATCAGATTTAAATTTAACCCCGAGGCTGAAGGAGAGGACGAGGCCTGAAGCTGTCAGAGTTGTCACCGTCCTCCTGCCCTTCTCCCTGTCTCTTCTTCATCCCCCTCTGCAGTCCTTCCACTTGTCCAATCATTCATCGCCGTCCGACTGCCTCCTCCATCGACTCTCCATTTCCCCACATAGCGCTGGTCTCTTTTTCTCACACGTGGCATTTGGTGGATACTTTTATCCCCGGTTCCTCGCCGCACCGTGGCTGTGGACATTTTTAGCATGCTTGTCCTCAGTAGGAGATGGTACGGGCGGGAACATGATGCAAGCATCCTCCTAATCCCAAGACAACCTCTAAATCCGAGGGTAGCGTCTCAGTCTACTTTACCCCACTGAGCTTTGCATTAGCAGAGACATTATACCCTCAGCACGTCTCACATGATGCCTTCTATTCCTGCTTCTGCTACATGAAGAAATGTAATATTCTTTCAAAATAAAATCAATGTGATTGACTAACGTCATTCTTCATCCATCTAAATTCCAAGACAAATGAGTATTGATTGCAACACTTCCTGTTACACTTTCAACCCTTTGACTGGAAGTTAAATACTGTGGGATGGCGTTAGTAACAACCCAGGCAAAACTGAAATGTTTGTTGATGATCTCTGTCTTGGCAAATGGAGAGACCAGTGGTGGTGCATTCACTCAACTGTACAGCCTTGAGCTTATTATACTAGTATTTCTATTTTCTGCTGCATCTCAGAGGCTTTTAAAAACACTACATGTATGAGATGGCTGTATATATATGTATATATATATGTTATGTTGCAACATTGAAGTGATGCATTAATACAAGCTAAAATGCAATCAGCAAATAAATAATGAGTGCTGCTGTGGGTGTCCTGCGTTACAGGTTGACGCTGACAGCTCGTCTTCATCAGGGCTTTTCGCTGTGAGCAGTCAGCAACAGTAGCACGTCTCTTTGCCAGGAACACACCGAGCATGCTGGGAGATGTAAATGATCTGTCGCTCAACCTGTCTGCTCTGTGACCTGCGGCCAATAACCCCCAGCAGGCCGCCGCCACTGCTGCCGCCATCGCCGCCGACTCCACAACCTCAGCGATTGCATGCGCGTGAACTAACACACTTTCATTCAAGTTTGTTCAAACTCACGTTAACACACAGGCATGAGACGTACATGTGCGTGTGATGCATGCAGACGGGTGCACGTATGTTTACACATATGCACACACAGCATGACTCAGAATCCTATTTTGCAAGTTTTTAGTGTCACATATGTTTCAGTAAGTGTTTAGTCTCTCACCCAAACACAAACACACACACACACACACACACACACACACACACACACACACACACACACACACACACACACACACACACACACACCTGCTAGTGCAACAAACTGCTAACAGCCAAGGATCACAGAGTCCTTTTGTCAAACAGGGAAATTAGCGCTGGCTCTCACTCGTTAGAGACCCATTGTAGCATTAGCACATTGTCATGGCCACTGAGCCTCTTCACTTTAGCACCGCGCCACTTCAGCTCAAACACTTTTCCCACAAGGGGAAACGCATTTGCATATAAAATGTCTTGGCATCTTCAGAAGAGGAAGGCTGTTTGAATTTTACTACACTTGACCTGGGGAAGTAAGGCTGGCGGGACGACGCTTCGGCTGTCTGCCATCAACCGAACATTATGAAATGGATGCATTTAAGAAAAATGCACCCACAGAGCATCTGGAGACGAACATATGACTGTGTTTACTACATCTCTGGGAAATACAGTAGAGCTTTGTCCATGTG